>NC_133164.1:35415000-36040000 GCF_040802235.1 Manis javanica
CAGTCCTTTTCCTACCAGGCACTTGATGTTTGATAACACATACCATCTGGAGAAAAGTCCTGAGAAATAGCTAAAGACAAAAGCTGGAGTACTTTTAAAATTTTAGGCATATGAGGAGAAAAAAAACTTGTTTACAGTAGTTTTAACCAAAGTGTACAAAAACATGTAAGAGGAAAGTGGTGCAAGCATGACCAGAGTAAATACATTCTGAAACATACATACTCCAGGAATATGATGGAGAGAAGCAGTATGATTCTATTCCGAACATAAGTACATTCCCAAACTTAATTATATTAGAGAGGAAGATCTAATGGAAGAACATCAGATATTATTGAATTTGGAATCTGTATGTCTTATTAGATTGTTTTTATCTGTATTTTCTTGCACTTTATTCCTATCTTTAAATCTTACCACCACACATATTCGATAAATGAAAATCACTTCTAGATTCCATGTTTAAAATAAATGCATTATTTTCCCCAATTTTCAGTATTTATTAAGGTAATCAGATGTACGGAAGCTTAAAAATATTGTCAAAGCTAGAACGTAATCCTAGGTTGCAAATTCTTAGTCTAGTATGATGAAAATACAATTTGATTTCATAGATTAAAACTCAATTCTTAAAACATTATTTTTATTATGGTTCTTATACTGGTCATAATTCAGGTGATGTATTATATACATACTTTTACTGGAATGCAAGTCAAAGTAGTGAAAGGCCACACAAAGGAATGTGTGCAGTACTGGAAAAGCTGTTCTGTTCCTAGTTTTCTTACTCAAGGCAAGCATATATATCTGTATACGTAATATATGCATATGTATATATATAAGTTAACTGAAATGAAAAGAATATCAAAGGAAAAATGCACTGGACAGATTTAAATAGGCAAAGACAACTTTGTTCAAGGCTGTTGTTTTGAAACAAAGGACTGTTAAATTTTTAAGAGGTGAGATAGGGAGATCAAGGGCCATATCTAACTGGCTTTGCCCAAAGGAAAAGTAAGCTTTCTCCTGTCTTTATGACAGGAGTTAGTTTTACAGCTGGAGCAAGGCACCTGCTGAAGTCAGGCTTCTGTCTTTCCACAGAAATAGGGAGATAAGGGGGCCATCTTCCTTGATTATAGTTCAAAAGATAGCTCTCAGGTCCTTGAGAAAGATAGTCCTGGGTTGTAAACTGGCAAGAATCTTTTAAAAATATTTAAATCTCAGAGGGGCAGAGAAAGAATTTACAATGACAAATTTTCTAAAGCAAATATTCCAAGAAAAGGGAGGTGAGCAGACTAGAGTCAGGAAGAAACTTATTTCCTAAAGTTTAGTGAAGCTGAGGGAACATTTAGGCCTTGACTGTCAGCGGAAAACATCCAGCTGCTTTTGCAAGCACCTCAGCAGAAGGTCTTAGAACAAGTTGTTCTACTCTGGTCAAAATTGCTTTTAGTTATGTTGCTGAATATACTACAGTTCACAGAGATTTAAAGGAGAACACGACTACATTGGAGAAGGCCTTATAAATACATTAGCAAATACACTAGGCAGTTTATTACTATTAAGAGCTCCTTATTACTGTTTTGAATTTTACTCCTGTCACTTGCTAGTATGAAAACTTAGGAAAACTACAGCACTTCTCTAGAACTTAGTATCTTCTTCAGTAAAATGCCTACTTTTTAGAGTTCAAGTCAGAATTAAAGCAAATACAATTTGAGTGGTGATTAGTTTGTCTAGTATACAATACATTTAAACTATTGATATCTTTATTTCAAAGATCACCTACGATTTTTCCTAAAAGTTTGGAGCTGATAAGAGTAATAATTTATAAAGTCTATGGAAAAAAGTCAAAATATTCTAGATACTTTGAATTCTAACTGCTTCCAGAAACAAAAGTGATGACTGTGGTGGTGAAAATAACTCACCTTCAAATTTTCACAACTAAAGGTCAGGCTAATGTGCTTTTAAATGTGAACTCACCAAAAATTGCTTGTCTTCCTCAAAATGCTAATATGCAACAGATATTTTCTCAGAACGTAAAAATGTCTAAATATATAATAAAATACACTTGTTGTTATAGTGACTGGTCTATGTTCTGGTGCCCACCTGGACAAATAAGAGTTCTTTCTCATAATAAACTCAGAGTATATTGGAATGATTCATGACTAGAGGCACATATTAGAATAACCTGAAGAGTAATTCCACATCTTATAAGAAAATGTATGGCATCACTATTTTGATATTGTTTGAAAAGATCTAGAGGAAATTTTATTTATTGAATCTAGGGCTAAGAACTAATGATACAGTCGATGAGTTTAGAGACTACAATTAAAAAAATAGGAAGAGAGGGCCTGTTGCATTTACACTAAAAAAGAAATACCATTATTTAATATATCAGGACTAGCTAAAGTACATATTTACAAAGAATTTCTCTTAATAATATCTAATAAAAGAAAGAAACCAAGTAATAAATATTTGGCATTTAATAAGAACTTCCAAATTCATGTTAGATTATAAGGAATGATGCTTCAGAAAATTGTATTTCTGATTAGGACAAATCTTCCCTGTTCTAGATATTTGATAAAATGCCAAAAAGAATACACAGTGATTTCTTTCTTAATTGAGACTTTAATAATCTTTGAGTTCCCTATCCATGGACGATTTAAGAACTCCTTTATTTCGTATTTTTTCATTTAAATTTTTATCTAAAATACTTAGATTTACCCGTAGTTGTACTGCATTCTAGGACATTCAGTGCTTCTTAGCTACTGACAACAAGATCTGAAATCATAATTAAAAGAATGACTGATCTGGCATATATAAGAAAAAGGTATAGAAACACCTATTGATCATTTTTAATTTGTATGTCAAGGATGAGACATCACTGTAGTCATAAATTGTCAGCATTTTCAAAATTAATCATTCATTCTGCTTATAGTCCAGATATTCTTGGAAAATTAATATCTGATATAAGTTTATTTGAGTAAAAATATAATTACTCTTTGATTACTTCTCAAAACACCTGTATTGCTAACATTTCAGAACTGAGACCTATAGAGTCAATATAATATATTGTATTATATTATATTATATTATATTACATCATATTATATTATAGTTTTAATCTAATTTAATTCTGTTCATTTTACAAATATCTTTAAATGATTTTTTGGAATTATATCTTTGATTTTATTTAAGTTATTTAGCAAAGTCCGAGACTAGTGTACTATAAGTTCTTGTGTCTCTCTTTGAATAATAATACCATATAACCAATAAAGCCAGTGAAGTGTATGCAATCATATTACCAAATGCTGTTAGAGATGCTTTAACTCAAGCTTCCTGGGAGCTAAAGAAAAATGTGTGCTTATTGTAGGAGTAATAAACATGGGTAATTATGCATAATTATGGAGATTAAGTTCCAATTAAGGCTCAATTTCAATAATATCCCTATCCACAAATCTTTTCAACTTTTTAGTGACATGAAAAAAGATCAAGGTAACTCAAGATACTAATCTTAATTATGGTAAAAGACAAAATAAGTTTGATTAGGGAGTTCTGCATCTTCCCAATATTCTGCAGCATAACATGTTCAAGATCATATCCCATTTGCATTAGTGTTTGCACAGTTCTGTTTAGTAGCATTTCAAAGCCAGGATGGAGTTTTTATATTTGAAAACTACATTTACCACTGGAAATATGCTAAATAATCCAGTTGTCCATCTGCTTTGATCTATAAAAGGATGTTTTAGAAGTCAATTGCAATGTTACCTAACAGGCTTTAGAGTGTTTCCTGCTAAAACTTTATATTATCCTTTCAGAGCACCAGTGAAAAGACTTTGAATTTTATACTGCTAATAAAAATGACATAATAACACAAAACAACGTAAGAGAATGTAAGGTACATTAATGAAGTTGTTATTTCTTTCTTCGCATTAAAAAAACACCAGAACACTAAATATTGAGGTAGGACAGGGACATGGGACAAGCATCATGATTAACTTTTCCTGCCTATTATGAAAAATGCCAAGATATAAATAGTATAGAAAGAACAGTAGGGAGTCTATCTTAAGGCTAAGATTCCATTTCAAAACCCAGGGAGTTAGAAGTTAGAAGGTAAGATTCCTAACATATCCTTTGGTACAATCAACCAACAACCAACCCTATCTTAAAGCATAAGGCAGGATAAGTAATCCTAAATGATATGTCACCACTGCTAGAGGGTAACCACTATCTTAGAGAAGAACAGGATCGAGAATTTCCTTGTGTTAAGTTTATCTTACAGAATTATCTGGAGAACTGACTATGGATGGTGACATAATGTCTCTCACCAGAGATAGACATCATGGGACCACATGACAAGGCTTATGCCCTCCTGGCCCTTTATTCCATTCTTGAAAATTCTCAAAAGGTAGAATCCACAGCTTTTTAGGCATGCCTCCTCTCTGAGCTTGCCTGCATTTCCCTTTGTTTGAGTGTGTACTTTTTGCCTTAAACAAAGACTTCTTACTGCTCCATTTATTGTGTCTTGTCTCTGCACTCTTCCAGTTGTAAGCATCTTTATTAATTTGATATTTCACAAGTCTTCTCTTTCTCTGTTCTACTTCAGACAAGAAGGTAACCCAGACAGGACTGCAGCTATGGGATCATGCTCTTTAGCAGCTTGCCTGAAAATCCACTGTCGGTGCCTTTGGGAAGTTCACAGAACATAATCTCAGTCTATCCAGTGTTCTGTGGGTCCCCCAAATCCTGGGGTGGTAGGCACTTAGTCCCCATGCTGTGCAGATTCAAGCAGACACTGGACACCAGGTGACTCTGGCTTCAGGAGTTGGCAAGGGATCTGCCTATGCCGAGCAGGAGTTCAATCAGCTTCCCTTTCCTCCCTCTGTTCTTCCTTGCTTTGTGATGCCTGCATGGCTGCAGCCATTCCCTGACACTCTTGCTTTAATGAACTCCTTCCTTTCTTACACTCATCCAACCTGCTTGAGAATTCTTTCTTGTTCAGAGTTAAGAACCCTCCCAGTCCAGACTGATGTTTCACCTGGTGCACAGGGAGAGACATCACTAGACATGGCCGCCTAACAACAATATGACTACTATGTCTGTGGTAAATTTATTGTGGAAATATCAAAATTATACAATGATTCACACATTCAAATTTAAATTATTTTATAAATATTGGTTATCCATTCTATTGTATCTAATTTATTTAAACACTATTTTATAGTATTTTTAAATAAATCATCTTTGAACACTTATTATATGTCAAGAACTGTGCTAATTGCTTTGCATACTTCCCTATTAAATAATTGGTACTATTATCACTTTGTATGGGTAAGAAAAATGTGGATAATGGAGTTTAAATAACTTGACCATTATAACACAGCCAGTAAGTGCTATAGCTGGTTTCAAATCCATGTAATGGTTTTATACACTTAGCAAATCGACTTATTCAGAGTAAACAAACATTGATTTAAATGTAAATAACTATTTACATTTAACTTGTTATTACAAGACTCTTTAAGCAGAAAGAAGAATGGAAAGATGTATATATTTTATGTATTCTACAGACAGGCTCAAACTTGATGCCATATTTAGGACTTGTCTAAGGAGAACAAATTGATTATAATGATTGTCTGCATGGCATTCTATGATCAGACCCAAGAGATGTTTTTTTTAGCCCTTCACCCTTAGAGCAAAAGATTTTTCCTAATTTGCTTCTTGCATCCTCTTTACACCTCTTTCTTTTGTTTCTCTACACTGTTTACTCTCCTTTACTCAAAACATGTACTTATACATATTGACATAACATGTAAACAACAAAAACATTAATTGGAAGTACAGGATAAAAGACAAAAAAAGGAAATACTTAAATAAGCGACTAGGAAAAAAAAATGACAATTCTGTTTCCAGCTACACTCTTTACGGGAAGTATGTATCTTCTTCCATTGTCTGACATTCATTTAATAAGAAAATGTGAGATACGCTGTTCCATTTGTTAAAACAACTACGCTTTGTCCTTAATGGGCACACATTGGAAAAAAGCAAAGAAGGGGAAAATCATATCTTCTATCTTACTGATGAATTTTTAAACTGTGAAGACACTTAGATGTGTACCACTCACTACATATTATACCAAGACCTGAAAAATCCAATGTTTACAGAGTAGAAATATTAAGTTTTGAACAAATGCTACATCATGGAACCTGACAAACACTTCCCAAACAACATAAAGCCAATTATACTCCAGTGGTAGGCCCAGCCTTTGCATTTTTAAGCACCTTTCAGGAATAAATACATTAAGTCTAGGAAATAGTGGAATATCAAACAGGATCAATCTTATCTAGTGGCATTTGAAGTTACTAAGTAAATGAAAGTCTTGTTTTATTTTAGAGCATTTTTTAATAAAATAATGAAAATAGAGGAGGGATCAGCTATACTGAATATTTGTGTCTCTCCAAAATTCATATGTTGAAGCTCAAACCCCAAACATGGTGAACTTTAAGAGATAATTAGAGGTGGATTGGGTTATGAAGGTGGGTCCCTCATAATGAGATTAGTGGCCTATTAAAAATAAGAAGGGAAAGAGATCTCCTTCTCCAGTAGCACACAGACAAAAGGTCATTTGAGGATTACCAGACACTGAAACTGCTTCACATTGATCTTGGACCTCTAAGTCCTTTGAGATCTTTCAGAAATATGAGACATAAATTTCCACTGTTTAGGCCAAGCAGTCTATGGTATTTCATTATAGTAATTTGAGCAAACTAAAACAGGGTGATAGAGTAAATTGTCAGACTTCTAATGTGCGAAAGTGCATTTATTTTTATCTTGCATTGTACTGATAATAAGGCTGGGAATAAAATTTTAAGGGGGAAAATTTTTCCTTCAGAATTTTGTGAGGAATGTTCCAATGTCTTTTATCCTCAGTAGGAAGATTGATTGCCTTTCTGTTTCATTTCCTTATGTGAAAATAGTTATGAGAACTTTTTTATCAGAAGCTTCTAGACATCTCTTATCTCACTATTCTGAGATCCAATGATGTACTGTTTTCTAATGTATTTTAAACAATTGTATTGTAACTCAAATGACTTTTTTCAATCTGAAAAATACTGTCTTTTGTTGAAACTTGGCACATCTTTTGTTGAAACTTGATTTAATTAAATAGGATGAATTATTTTCCTTCTGTTTCCTGCATTCTTTTACTACACTTTAACTCTTTTTAAAGTATGAGGTTTTCTGGATTTAAAAGAAGAACAGACGAGATGCAAGAGGCCATTAATGAAATAGAAACCAGAGAACAGGAATAGAGAGAAGTTGATGAAGAGAGAGATAAAAGGATCTCCAGAAATGAAACAATATTAAGAGAAATGTGTGACCAATCCAAAAGGAACAATATCTGCATTATAGGGGTACCAGAAGAAGAAGAGAGAGAAAAAGGGATAGAAAGTGTATTTGAAGAAATAATTGCTGAAAACTTCCCCAAACTGGGGGAGGAAATAGTCGCTCAGACCACAGGAGCACAAAGAACTCAAAACAGAAGAGACCAAAGGAGGACAACACCAAGACACATAATAATTAAAATGGCAAAGATCAAGGACAAGGACAGAGTTTTAAGGAAGCTAGAGAGAGGAAAAAGGTCACCTACAAAGGAAAACACATCAGGCTATCATCAGACTTCTCAACAGAAACCTTACAGGCCAGAAGAGAATGGCATGATATATTCAATGCAATGAACCAGAAGGGCTTTTAACCAATGATACTGTAACCAGATGATTATCATTTAAATATGAAGGAGGATTAAACAATTCCCAGACAAGCAAAAGTTGAGGAAATTTGCCTCCCACAAACAACCTCTACAGAGAATTTTAGAGGGACTGCACTAGATGGAGGCACTCCTAAGGCTAAACAGATGTCACCAGAGAAAACAAAAATACAGCAAAGAAAGCAGACCAATCAAATACTAACTAATGGCAAAAAATAAATCAACTATTCACAAAAGCAGTCAAAGGAAACACAAAAGAGCACAGAATAAAACATCCAACATATAAAGAATGGAGGAGAAGTAATAAGCAAGGAGAGAAATAAAGAAACATCAGACAGTATTTATAATAGTTCAATAAGCAAGTTAAGTTAGACAGTAAGAGAGTAAAGAAGCTGACCTTGAACCTCTGGTAACCACGAATCAAAAGCCTGAAATGGCAATAAGTATATATCTTTCAATAATCACCATAAATGTGAATGGACTGAATTCACCAATCAAAAGACACAGAGGAATAGAATGGATAAAAAAGCAAGACCCATCTATATGCTGCTTACAAGAGACTCACCTAAAACCCAAATACATGCACAGATTAAAAGTTAAGGGATGGAAAAATATATTTCATGCAAACAACAAGGAGAAAAAAACAGGTGTTGCTATACTAGTACCAGACAAAATAGACTTCAAAACAAAGAAAGTAACAAGAGATAAAGAGATAAAGAAGGACATTACATAATGATAAAGGGCTCAGTCCAACAAGAGGATATAACCATTATAAATATATATCAACCCAATACAGGAGCACCAACATATGTGAAACAAATACTAACAGAATTAAAGGAGGAAATAGAATTCAATGCATTCATTTTAGGAGACTTCAACACACCACTCACTCCAAAGGAGAGATTCACCAAACAGAAAATAAGTAAGGACACAGAGGCACTGAACAACACACTAGAACAGATGGACCTAATAGAAATCTATAGAACTCAACATCCAAAAGCAACAAGATACACATTCTTCTCAAGTGCACACGGAACATTCTCCAGAATAGACCACATACTAGGCCACAAAAAGAGCCTCAGTAAATTCCAAAAGATTGAAATTCTACCAACCAACTTTTCAGACCACAAATGTATAAAACTAGAAATAAATTGTACAAAGAAAAAAAAAAGGCTCACAAACACATGGAGGCTTAACAATATGCTCCTAAATAAACAATGGATTAAAGACCAAATTGAAATAGAGATCAAGCAATATATGGGAACAACTGACAACAACACAAAGCTTCAACTTCTGTGGGACGCAGCAAAAGCAGTCTAAAGAGGAAAGTATATAGCAACCAGGCCTATTTAAAGAAGGAAGAAGAATCCCAAATGAATAATCTAAAGTCAAAATTATCAAAATTTGAAAAAGAAGAACAAATGAGGCCTAAAGCCAGCAGAAGGAGGGACATAATAAAGATCAGAGAAGAAATAAATAAAACTCAGCAGAATAAAACAACAGAAAAAAAATCAATGAAACCAAGAGCTGGTTCTTTGAGAAAATAAACAAAATAGATAAACCCATATTGAGACTTATTAACAGAAAAGGAGAATCAACACAGATAAACAGAAACAGAAAAGAGAAAGGAAAAATCACAACGGACCCTACGGAAATACAAAGAATTATTAGGGAACACTGTGAAAACCTATATGCTAACAAGTAGGAAAACCTAGAAGAAATGGAAAACTTCCTAGAAAAATTAAACCTTCCAATACTAATGCAGAAAGAAACAGAAAATCTAAACAGACCAATTACCAGCAACGAAATTGAGACGGTAATCAAAAAACTACCCAAGAACAAAACCCACGGGCCAGATGGATTTACCTCAGAATTTTATCAGACATATACAGAACACATAATACCCATTGTCCTTAAAGTTTTCCAAGAAAATATGAGGAGGGAATATTTCCCAAACTCATTGTATGAAGCCAACATCACCCTAATACCAAAACCAGGCAAAGACCCCACTAAAAAAGAAAATTACAGACCAATATCCCTGATGAATGTAGATGCAAAAATACTCAACAAAATATCAGCAAAGAGAATTCAAAAATACATCAGAAGGGTCATACACCGTGACCAAGTGGGATTCATCTCAGGGATGCAAGGATGGTACAACATTCGAAAATCCATCAACATCATCCACCACATCAACAAAAAGAGGGTCAAAAACCACATGATCATCTCCATAGATGCTGAAAAAGCATTCAACAAAATTCAACATCCAATCATGATAAAAAAATCTGAGCAAAATGGGTGTAGAGGGTAGGTACCTCAACATAATAAAGGCCATATATGATAAACCCACAGCTAACATCATACTGAACAGCGAGAAGCTGAAAGCTTTTCCTCTGTGATCGGGAACAAGACAGGGATGTCCACTCTCCCCACTGTTATTCAACATAATACTGGAGGTCCTAGCCATGGCAATTAGACAAAACAAAGAAATACAAGGAATCTAGATTGGTAAAGAAGAAGTTAAACTGTCACTATTTGCAGACTGCATGATACTGTACATAAAAAACCCTAAAGACTCCACTCCAAAACTACTAGAATTGATATCGGAATACAGCAAAGTTGCAGAATACAAAATTAATACACAGAAATCTTTGGCTTTCCTACACACTAACAATGAACTAATAGAAAGAGAAATCAGGAAAGTAATTCCATTAACAATGGCATCAAAAAGAATAAAATATCTCAGAATAAACCTAACCAAGGAAGTGAAAGACCTACCCAATGAAAACTACAGGACACTCTTAAGAGAAATTAAAGAAGGCACTACCAATTGGAAACTCATCCCATGCTCTTGACTAGGAAGAGTTAATATAGTCAAAATGGCCATTCTGCCCAAAGCAATATACAGATTTGATGCAATCCCTATCAAATTACCAATGGCATTCTTCAACAAACTGGAACAAATAATTCAAAAATTCATATGGAACCACCAAAAACCCCAAATAGCCAAAGCAATCCTAAGAAGGGAGAATAAAGTCTGGGGGATCTCGCTCCCCAACTTCAAGCTCTACTACAAAGCCACAGTAATCAAGAAAATTTGTTACTGGCACAAGAACAGAGCTACAGACCAGTGGAATAGAACAGAGACTCCAGACATTAACCCAAACATATATGATCAATTAATATACTATAAAGGAGCCATGAACATACAATGAGGAAATGACAGCCTCTTCAACAGTTGGTGCTGGCAAAACTGGACAGCTACATGTAAGAGAATAAAACTGGACCATTTTCTAACCCCATACACAAAAGTAAATTTGAAATGGATCAAAGACTTGAATGTAAGTCATAAAACCATAAAACTCTTAGAAAAAAAATCATAGGCAAAAATCTCTTGTACATAACCATGAGCGACTTCTTCATGAACATATCTCCCCAGGCAAGAGAAAAAAAAGCAAAAATGAACAAGTGGGACTATATCAAGCTGAAAAGCTTCTGTACAGCAAAGGACACCATCAATAGAACAAGAAGGCATCCTACAGTATGGGAGAATATATTAAAAAATGACAGATCCAATAAAGGGCTGGTATCCAAAATGTATAAACAGCTCACACACCTCAACAAACAAAAAGTGAATAACCTAATTAAAAAATGGGCAGAGGACCTGAAGAGACAGTTCTCCTTAGAAAAAATTCAGATGGACAGCAGACACATTAAAAGATGCTCCACATCACTTGTCATCAGAGAAATGCAAATTAAAACCACAATGAGATATCACCTCACACCAGTAAGGATTGCCACCATCCAAAAGACAAGCAACAACAATTGTTGGCGAGGTTGTGGAGAAAGGGGAACCCTCCTACACTGCTGGTGGGAATGTAAATTAGTTCAACCTTTGTGGAAAGCAGTATGGAGGTTCCTCAAAAAGCTCAAAATAGAAATACCATTTGCCCCCGGAATTCCACTTCTAGGAATTTACCCTAAGAATGCAGCAGCCCAGTTTGAAAAAGACAGATGTGCCCCTCTGTTTATTGCAGCACTATTTACAATAGCCAAGAAATGGAAGCAACCTAAGTGTCCATCAGCAGATGAATGGATAAAGAGGAAGTGGTACATATACACAATGGAATATTATTCAGCCATAAGAAGAAAACAAATGCTACCATTTGCAACAACATGGATGGAGCTAGAGGGTATTATGCCCAGTGAAATAAGCCAGGCGGAGAAAGACAAGTATCAAATGATTTCACTCATATGCGGAATATAAGAACAAAGAAAAACTGAAGGAACAAAACAGCAGCAGAATCACAGAACACAAGAATGGACTAACAGTTATCAAAGGGAAAGGGACTGGGGAGGATGGGTGGGAAGGGAGAGATAAGTAGGGGGAAAAAAGGGGGCATTACAATTAGCATGTATAATTTGCGGGGGCCATGGGGAGGGCTGTGCAACACAGAGAAGACAAGTAGTGATTCTACAGCATCTTACTATGCTGATGGACAGTGCTGTAATGGGGTTTGTGGGGGGGAGTTGGTGATGGGGGTTAGTCTAGTAAACATAATGTTCTTCATGTTAGTGTAGATTAATGACACCAAAAAAAAAAGAACTTTATAGCTAATGTTAACAGGTAACAAAAGTTTTGATTTAGTCATTATAAAATAATATAACACTTTTCAGAGTATGTTTCAGAAAATGTAAGACCTCCAAGTTGTTAATAGGAATTATAGAAAATAAATGGTTCAGAGTTCATATCAGCTTGGGGAATGCATGGCTGAACAAAATAATCACATTTCTTATCTGTAGGTATTATCAGAATATTTAGGATATCATGTATTTTATAGTTTTTCAAAAAGGAAACATACTATAGAATATAGTATACCCATGGAAAATATTTTTTGTTAGGAGGGCATCTCACAAAACTTGCTCTTTATAGTAAAATGTGAGTCACCTTGGCTTTCTAGATGCCTTCAAAAGATTTTAATATAAAATATCATTAATTTAAAATCAGCTCTAATTCCCCAAAATGATTATATTTTAAAATACATATAAAAATTACCCCACTCAAAGAAACAATGTATTATTCTGCTTTGGAAAAGAATAAAAGGAGCAAAAGAAAAGGAACTAAAACAACCTTCACATGAGGAGGAGAGACTAGCTAATAATACTTCCATTTAATAAACATTTAGAGAATCAATGAGCTAGGTTTTCAGACTCTAGGGAGCAAAGACAGCCCACCACCTGAAGAATTCACAGGCTGATACCAAACAAATCCCTAGACATAATTCTCTGACAGGTGTTATCACAGTGGCACACAAGCGGTTCTGAGCCCACCGTGGCTGACACTAACTTAGACTGGCTGAGTGACTATGTTTAATACAGGCTTTTGGAGAAGGTGATACCTAAATTTTGAAGTATGATTTGGCGTTTGGAGTGAAAGCAGCAGGAGTTGGGAGTGGGATGCTGAGGTCTTTCACTCAGAATGAGAGCTCTTTAGGGCGTTAACTTTGGCCTGGAGACTCAGTTAAGAGTTGCTGTTCTTTTTTTCCAGTTTGCTTCTGTAACAAACAACCCCATCATCACAGAGAATGTTTGCCTGCTTGCTCTGCTATGCTTTGCTCTTTTCCCCAGAGAAACAGTACCCAACACCCTAAAGCAGAACTAAGCTAAATACAGGTGTTTAAGTATCTTACTGGTTTAAAGACAAACTTAACAGCCATATATGGTGCTGTGAAGGCCATTTAGAGCAAGTTCGGCTAAGTATTTTGGTTTTGTTTTTGTGGCAATATATTCATTAACAGAAGTTAAATATTAACAACTTTAATTCCCTGTATGTCAGAAAAAAATAATCAGTACCATTTTTTTTAAAAAATAGAAAATTCTTCAGAAGTCCAAATTACAGGTCTTACTATCTGGAGAAAGATACTGTAAAAATGGTAACAACTTACAATATCCCCTATTTTTTTCACTTACAGAGCCTCAGCTTATATCTTTTTAAATACAGGATCTTCAACAAGATACATTTCTCTCATAACCTGTGTAAATGTTTCACTTCAAAGAAGTACCAGGTACAGCCTCTCTGCCTCAGCAGATGGTTCTGCAAATGTGTAGTGAATTATGAAATTTCCATTCTGGTTTCCTTTTCCTCTTCTTTCATTAAAGATCAAGGCACATTGGTTTGAAAGCATAGATCAATGACGTCAGACACCTTTATTCAATAATTTTGTCTTTCCCATCTTTGATTTGTTGTTTAAAATTCCTCCTTTATAATCACTGTCATTGACTCCAAAGATAAATTTTATTTGTAATAATATATGAAACATAATGGCTCTAAACAAATAAGAGGAATGATTTTTACATTGTGTACTGTAATATTTCTTGGAGGGAGGGACATATCTGGAGGTGTGTTATTGATTTATTAAGGTCATTAGGATAATGAAATAACCATGGAAGAGTCTATTATCCTTACATTTTATGCAGTAATGGGTATATACAGATTAACCTTATGACTTGAAAAATGTTTCATAATAGAGTATCAAGAAAATAAACATAAGACATTTTAATACATCTTTGATATATTCCTTGCTGTTTAAATCCAGCAACATTTTACTGAGTAAGTGAATTACGTTTATAAAGTAAAAAGAACAAATTAAATCTTCATTGGATTAAGATGATTTATTCAGGAAATTACATTTCTCAAGGCATGAGGCATGGCAAAGAGCAAGGTTTTATTTGTTGTAGACTTTCATTACTAGTATCAGAATATCTAATGTTGAAAAATACATTGAATAAATTCAAATTCATTTACATATCCTTTCTCTATTCTTAAAATTCCAAAGACAGTCATGTGTTTTAGACTAGAGATCTAGTAAATGTCCCATATAATAATCCCTGAGTCTTTGCTTTTTCATATTACTATTTACTAATCATGGGGCTTATTTGAAGCCAGAAGGGCAGAACAGCATGGCCTCCCAGGCCTGTAGTTACTGCTTCTCATTCTGACAAATCAATATAAAATGTGAGCCTTAAACCTGATATTATCAACCACATTTTCTCAGTCTCACAGCAGGAAATAAAATTATTTCAGAATCCAGGGCACCAAATTTGTGTTTATTGTAATATAATTTTGCCAGGCAAAATACCAAACTATTATTTTCTCATAATACTGTGGCTTAAAATAGTTGATTTGATATTTTTATAAGAATATGATATAAAACACATATCAGAATGAATACACCACTTTTTATATACATACTTGGTGACATTATCTATTATTTGAATATAGGTTAGTCTAGCTAATTGTAAAAGAAGTAAAAATATGTTTTCAATAGTTTACCTTTAATGGTTTTGTTGTTTATTGTATTTTTATGCACATCTTTTCTGACCCTTAGCATGCAGTACTATAGTAATCTCCAGCCTACCTGGCATTATGAAATTGAACTAAGAAATTACTAGTGTGAATTTTTAATAAAGTGACTTTACTTTTGGTACAATTTCAATAAAATGAAGGAGATATTTAACATTCTGTGGTTTCTTGTTATCTGTCATATTGCGCTATGAAGTCCATTGCTTACAATGCATATTCTAATTTTTAAAATTCAATGTTTTACATTTACAAAATAAAATGTGAGACTTCTAATATTTTAAGTAATAAGTATAATAGTTGTGGCATATATTTTAAGTCAAAGAGTCATTTCTCTATATCTCTGCTTCTTTGAGATTCTGAAAAGAAGCTAGGTGAATAACATCTTGCTCTTCAAATATTAGACTTGATTTTGATGTCTTTCCCAGAGACAGTGTACTGGCATTTTTCATATTGTGTGAAGACTTTGGAGTAACCTGGAGTCTACCACATTTGAGAACCTCAAGATCTCTATGACTAGCACTACACTGAGCCAGAATTGAGACTCAGTAAAACAAGGAGAAATAATCCAGAGAGGAAAATGCATTTTAGAAATGCTAAATATTTCTCCCACTCCATATTTATTTACCTGGACTGAAATAGAATGAATCTAGACTTCAAGGTTTGAGAGAAGGCTTGTTTGTTCTGTAAGATTAGTATCAGGCCATATAGAAAGTAACAAATAACTTTAAGTATTATATCCTGCAACAGTCCCATTTTCTTTTCCAAAACAACCTCAGGAATTGTAGGATAGAAAAGTTTTAGAATGGGGCTGAATGATATGAAAATTTTAATGTTAAAAGAATTTCAGTGTCAATAATTCTGGATTATTGATCAATTATTATTTATTTGTACTTCATTGCTATAGCATGAAAGGTCTATAATTCCCCCCAGCTATTCTGAGGAATCATTTCAGTTTATTAATTAGTTTAGGTTGATGAACTTTATTTTAATACAGAAAACTTTTTTCCTTTTAATTGTCTGGCAAAAAGCAGTGTCAAATATACATGAATGAAATAAATCAGCTTGTGGTGATGCTAGGTACTTTATCAGGTAGTACAGCTCCACATGTTTCCAGCATTGTTTGTTATTTCTATAGAGCAAATAAAGACGCTATTCAATGAAGAGGAAGGAGGTTCATGAAAAGGAAGGAGAAACTTGAAATAGTATAACAGTCCCCAAATAAAGCATATGATTATTTCTTAGAAATTGAACTGAAGCTCATCATTCAAATAGCTCTCAACAGTTTAACTCTATTCAGAACAATGTTTATGTTATGTGTCAAATTTGCATACTTTGGAATCATTCTTACAGAAAGCCGGATTTTAGTCTAGTAGGCATTGGAACTGATCCAGATAGCATGCACAAGGTCCCAGAAATTTACATGTTGAAGAAAAGGACATTGCAACAGCAATGTTAAATTAAACTTGACATTCTTAACAAAAAGATTCATTATTTGTATACTTTTGGGAAATCTGATTTGTTCCCACAGTTCTCTTCTCTTGGTATTCTAGCAGCTGGTGTAAAATAAAATCTGTTTCTGCCACCTTAATCTATTACTCACAATTAAAACTTATAAAAATACAAATATTTACAAATCACCATAATTTCCTAGTGAAATGGCAACATATTTGAAATCACATTATTAGGCAGCTATTTAACATCTGAAAAATTCCATTAACTGGTGCTATGTTATATTGTGTTTCCTTAAACCATAGCCATTTTTACATAATAATGATATCAAAACAACATTAAAATATTTATTTTCACCTCTAGAGGCTATGCTTGTATTGCGGCCTCTTCAAATTATTTCTGAGTAACATTTGAAGACCTCTATGGAGTTATTTTTCATGGATTCACATAATATTCCTTTTTGATGTGGTAAATGCCAATTTCTTCTCCTAGCATTCTGGAATGACAATGACTCCAGGTCTCGAACAGCCAGGTATGTGGATGATGATTTAGTTTCATGATGTCTGCCTGGTCTGGTGAGACAAAGATTTCCATCAAGATGTGATGTTTTCTCTCTTGACTAAGTTACTGGTAAACAAGAGGCACTGCTCCTCATTCCTCTTTTCTTAATTCAAATTGTTCCATAATAATAAAGAAGATGAAGTGCCTTTCTTCCATATCAATGGAATTCTCCATTATTTCAAATTTACTCCCTACACAAGTACACAGCATGTATGTCTATATCTACCATACACATATTTATCTATATTTCAAGCTAATCTATTTATATTCTAATTATATATATAGTCTATGGATTTAAATATATGCATGTATAAATCTAGCCTAATTTGTCACCAGACTCAGTTTTGGTAACTTATTTTACAGAAAGACATGATTTAAAATTATATATCTTTAATTACCTAGGAATATTTAATTTTTCACATATATGCATAAAAGAGAGACAATCACAAATGAGACTGAAAAAATATGCACATATAATAATAGTTTTGTTTGTTATTAAAGAAACCATTTCTTCCCATTGCTTTATGAGCCAATGTATTTGAATGAACAGTAGATTTTAGTATGATGTATGTTAACTCAGCTGTACAACTATTAGGTCTTTGTAATATGGAAACTGAAGGATGCAGACATTTAAAAAATATAAATCATAAATCTATCAAAAGTTGTCATAACAGTATTTTATAATAGAAAGTAAATTAATTTGTTTCTATTTTAAGAGATTCACATGATATTTGAAAGAGCTTTACTTATCTAATAAGATAATCAACTTGAATAATGGTACAAAGGAGGAGATTATTAACAATCAACACTATTATAATGTTTATTTTTTTAAAGAAAGGAGTACAGTGAAAAGAAGTTTTCCTAAAATTATACTTATCATAAGACAACTTTGCTGTTGAATGGCAAATAAGGTTCAATCCCCTCATTTTGAAGATGATATAATTTGAACCCAATATATGAACTGATTTATGTAGGTGCCAATACTTAACTAATTATAAATATTTTCTGGTTTTTTGAACCATGTCTCAAATTGTTGACTGTTAGCTTTGGACATTTTTATCTATTATCTTTTATATTAAAAGAAATTATGATTTCTATTAGTTTTACTGGAAATATTAAATTACAGATGAAGAAACTGTAACTGCCAACTTATAGTTGAGTGCACATTTTATACTGCAGTGCAACAAAAGGCAAGTAATTTTATAGTGAGGAGACTTATTCTAGGTCAAACAGTCATGAAGAAAAATTTATCATAATAAAGGCACAATATCAAAATATAAAAGAAAGATGAACTTTGAATAAATGAATTAAATAGAGGTGACTGACCTAAGATTTATGTTTATGTATGCACATTAGCCCAGGTAGTTTCTCAATATAAAAGGCATGGCTTTTATAAACTTAGTAAGTATAGAAGTGATAAAGCTCTTACTAGTAATGGGATAGAGGAACTTATGTGATTTTACATTTTTACTTAATATTAATTAACATATGTTTTGTAAGTAGTGCAAAGAAGTTTTACAAATATGTAGGTATCAAATTTTTGATGGTTGTTTTTAAAATCAGAACATCTGCTTGTGTTCATTTGAGATCACCTTCTCAAGCTGCTAAAAGAAAGGAAATTGATTTAGAATTGAAAATGTCTAAATAAAACAGTTGCAATACATTTAGGAAAGTCCTCTCAGTCAATAAAATACTCCCTAAAGATTTCAGGCACTTGGGCAAATTGAATGAACTCTTTCATGACTTTAGGGAACCAATAATTAATTAGTACTTCAATCCATAAGTGACTTTGAGATTTTTTAAACTTACATTCATATTTCATTTTAGCTAACACATTTGTCTTCTAATAAATATCAAACAACATGGAGAGGGGAGCCAAGATGATGGCGTGAGTAGAGCAGCAGAAACCTCCTCCCAAAACCATATATATTTTTGAAAATACAACAAATACAAGTCTTCCTAAAAGAGAGATTAGAAGACACAGGACAACAGCCAGACTACATCCACACCTGCGAGAACCCAGCGCCTTGTGAAGGGGATAAGATACAAGCTACGGCCCAGCAGTACACAAGTGCCCCTCATCCCAGCTCCTGGCAGGAGGAGAGGAGTCAAAGCGGGGAGGGAGAGGGAGCCCAGGACTGCTAAACACCCAGCCACAGCCATCCGCACAGGAGCACAAACACAGTGCATGCATGGGGTGCTGGAAGCTAGGGAAACAGGACAGTAAGACCTGTGAGCAGGTCCCCACATCTGGCGCACTGGGGACAAAGAAAAGTGAGTGCTTTTTGAAAGTATTAAAGGGACAGGGACCCCACAACTGGATGGAAGCATCCTGGGACATTTAGCCTAGCGGCTGAGAATCCTGAGGAACTCCGGGCACCCTAACCCCCTGGGCAGGAGCGCACTTCGGAGGCCCCTCACGGAGATAAACAACCTCCCACCTGTTTCCCCTCCAATGTGGCTCTGCCATATCAGAGCAGCAGCCAGAGGCAGGCCACGACCACAGCAACCACAGAGCTTAACTCCATAGTGGCCAGGCAAGAAACAGAAGCCCCATCCGCACGCAGATTCAAAGCACAAGCCATTAGAGGTCGCTGTTCTCCCAGGAGAGGAAGGCCACAAACCTTCCTGTGGTACGTTCTCCCAGTATCACTTGCGCCAGCTCCTCAAACTATCTCCATCACCATGAAAAGGCAGAATTTGAGACAGACCAAAATAAAGAGTCAACCCCTGGGAAGGAGATAGACCTAACCAGTCTTCCTGAAAAAGATTTCAAAATAAATATCATAACCATGCTGACGGAGCTGCAGAGAAATATACAAGAGCTAATGGATGATGTACAGAGGGAGATTACAGAAATGAAACAATCTCTGGAACGATTTATAAGCAGAATGGATAAGATGCAAGAGGCCATTGATGGAATAGAAACCAGAGAAAAGGAACGCATAGAAACTGATGTAGAGAGAGATAAAAGGACCTCCAGGAATAAAACAACATTAAGAGAACTATGGGATCAATACAAAAGGAACAATATCCACATTACAGGGGTACCAGAAGAAGAAGAGAGAGAAAAAGGGATAGAAAGTGTCTTTGAAGAAATAATTACTGAAAACTTCCCCAAACTGGGGGAGGAAATAATCGATCAGACCACAGAAGTAAACAGAAATCCCAACAGAAGGGACACAAGGAGGACGACACCAAGATACATAATAATTAAAATGACAAAGATAAAGGACAAGGACAGAGTTTTAAGGCAGCTAGAGAGAGGAAAAAGATCACCTACGAAGGAAAACCCATCAGGCTATCATCAGACTTCTCAACAGAAATCTTACAGGCCAGAAGAGAATGGCATGATATATTTAATGCAATGAAACCAAAGGGCCTTGAACCAAGAATACTGTATCCAGCACGATTATCATTGAAATATGAAGGAAGGATTAAACAATTCCCAGACAAGCAAAAGTTGAGGGAATTTGCCTCCCACAAACCACCTCTACAGGGTATTTTAGAGGGACTGTTCTAGAAGGGAGCACTCCTATGACAAAACAGATGTCACCAGAGAAAATAAAATCAGAGCAAAGAAAGCAAACTAACCAAATACTAACTAAAGGCAAAAAATACCGTCACTATTTGCAGACTGCATGATATTGCACATAAAAAACCCTAAAGATTCCACTCCAAAACTACTAGAACTGATATCGGAATACAGCAAAGTTGCAGGACACAAAATTAACACACAGAAATCTCTGGCTTTCCTATACACTAACAATGAACCAATAGAAAGAGAAATCAGGAAAACAATTCCATTTGTAATTGCATCAAAAAGAATAAAATACCTAGGAATAAACCTAACCAAAGAAGTGAAAGACCTATACCCTGAAAACTATAAGACACTCTGAAGAGAAAGTAAGAGGACACGAACAAATGGAAACTCATTCCATGCTCTTGGCTAGGAAGAATTAATATTGTCAAAATGGCCATCCTGCCCAAAGAAATTCAATGCAATCTCTGTCAAATTACCAACAACATTCTTCAATGAACTAGAACAAATAGTTCAAAAATTCATATAGAAACACCAAAGACCCTGAATAGCCAAAGCAATACTGAGAAGGAAGAATAAAATGGGGGGATCTTACTTCCCAACTTCGAGCTCCAATACAAAGCCACCGTAATCAAGACAGTTTGGTACTGGCACAAGAACAGAGCCACAGACCAGTGGAACAGAATAGAGACCCCAGATATTAATCCAAACATATATGGTCAATTAATATATGATAAAGGAGCAATGGACATACAATAGTGAAATGACAGTCTCTTCAACAGATGGTGCTGGCAAAACTGGACAGCTACATGTAAGAGAATGAAACTGGATCACTGTCTAACCCCATACACAAAAGTAAATTCGAAATGGATCAAAGACCTGAATGTAAGTCATGAAACCATAAAACTCTTAGAAAAAAACATAGGCAATTCTCTTGGACATAAACATGAGTGACTTCTTCATGAAGATATCTCCCCGGGCAAGGGAAACAAAAGCAAAAATTAACAAGTGGGACTATATCAAGCTGAAAAGCTTCTGTACAGCAAAGGACACCATCAACAAAACAAAAAGGTACCCTACAGTATGGGAGAATATATTCATAAATGACAGATCTGATAAAGGGTTTGACATCCAAAATATATAAAGAGCTCACACACCTCAACAAACAAAAAGCGAATAATCCAATTAAAAATGGGCAGAGGAGCTGAACAGACAGTTCTCCAAAGAAATTCAGATGGCCAACAGACACATGGAAAGATGCTCCACATTGCTATTATCAGAAAAATGCAAATTAAAACCACAATGAGATATCACCTCACACCAGTAAGGATGGCTCCCATCCAAAAGACAAACAACAACAAATGTTGGTGAGGTTGTGGAGAAAGGGGAACCTCCTACACTGTTGGTGGGAATGTAAATTAGTTCAACCATTGTGGAAAGCAGTATGGAGGTTCCTCAAAATGCTCAAAATAGAAATACCATTTGACCCAGGAATTCCACTCCTAGGAATTTACCCTAAGAATGCAACACTCCAGTTTGAAAAAGACAGATGCACCCCTCTGTTTATCGCAGCACTATTTACAATAGCCAAGAAATAGAAGCAACCTAAGTGTCCATCAGTGATAAATGGATAAAGAAGAAGTGTTACATATATTATTCAGCCATAAGGAGAAAACAAATGCTACCATTTGCAACAACATGAATGGAGCTAGAGGATATTATGCTCAGTAAAATAAGCCAAGCAGAGAAAGACAAATACCAAATGATGTCACTCATCTGTGGAGTATAAGAACAAAGGAAAAACTGAAGGAACAAAACAGCAGCAGCATCACAGAACCCAAGAATGTACTAACAGTTACCAAAGGGAAAGAGACTGGGGAGGATGGGAGGGTAGAGAGGGATAAGGGCGTGGAAACGAAAGGGGTATTATGATTAGCATGTATAATGTGGGGGGTGGGGGAAAGGGGAGGGCTGTGCAACACAGTGAAGACAAGTAGTGATTCTACAGCATCTTACTATGCTGATAGAAAGTGACTGTAAGGGGGTTTGTCGGGGAGACTTGGTGTAGGGGAGAGCCTAGTAAACATAATCTTCTTCATGTAATTGTAGATTAATTACAACAAAATAAATAAATAAATAAACAGGATAATTAAGAAATTAAAAAAAAATCAAGCAACATAATTTCAATAATATAGACTAAACAAATTAGAATTAAAATATGATTAAAATATAATTTAAGTCATTAGTCCACACTTCCTGAAGATTTCATGGCAGAAATGGAAGTGCAACTAAGATGTGATGAGTCTGTCAATGGTAATCTAGCTTGCCTGGATAAATTCAATTATATTTATATATTTTTATGTATCTTAACAAATAATTATAAAATTATATTCTAGTTAAGGGACATATATTCATCCAAATGGCACTTTCTTTGTGTTGTATTTCAATTAATTTATCAATTCCAGGTTTAGTAATATCAGAATGCTGCATACATGCAAAGCAGTAAAACATGATAACATGGTAACTTTTAGCTCCAAAAAAATCATGAAGTTTTCGTAAATGATATAGGTTGGGCAAAAAATAACCAAAAAATTTCAATAATCCCTCCTCTGTGCATTTTCTATCACTCTAGTTAGTTTAATTTCTGGGCTCAAGAACAAAATTAAACAACCTTGCTCACTGCTTGTCAGGAGTAATTACTCAATTTATGCTTTATTAAGTTTATTTCTATATGTGTTAAAAAAATAAAAAGCGATATTATTATTTCCTAAATACTGTGTGCAATTCAAGAGAGACCCAAAGAGAAATTTGTCTCTGATTTTTTGTATCTGGTGGGAGGGATCTTTAAAAGTTCATTGAATGAGCTTTTTAATTATATTATAAAAATAATTTAAAGACTCTCCTTCTCTGTTATTTTTTTCTGAAATTATATGTTAAATTTTCTCTTTATGCCCAAATTTGTCAATTTATTGTAAAAATTCTGAAATTTTTATGAAATATAAGAAAACATTGATTTTATTGAGATGGGATATCCATATCTTTTGAGAAAGTGTTCTCTTTATCTTTTTGTAATAATTCACTGTCTAAAATATTTTGTCTATGAGTTCATTTTTCATTTATATATAAAAATATTATTTTTGTAAAAATGTATGTATATACACCCATAATGTACTTCCTTTGTTAAAAGTCTTTGGGTTGAGATCAATTGACATGCAATAAGCTGTACAGTATTTATTTAATGTATACACTTGATGAGTCCAGAAATGGAAAGTATCTATGAAACCATTACCACAATCTATGCTGTAAATATAGCCACCATCTCCAAATCTTTCCTTTTGCCCTCTTTATTTATTATTGCTGTTATTATTATTATTATTATTATTTTAGGAACAATTAACTTAAGATCTATGGTCCTCAAAAAATTTTAAGTATGCAATATTGTATTGTTAACTCAAGGCATGATGTTGTACAACTTATCTCTAGGACTTATTATTCATCTGGCATAACTAAAACTTTATACCCTTTGACTAATACCTTCCTATTGTCTCCACTCCCCAACCCCTTGCAACTATCATTCTACTCTCTGTTGCTATAAATTTGACTCTCAGTTTTCCTATAAAGTAGTATCTGTATTATTTGTCTTTTATGTGCCTGGGTTATTTCACTTAGCATAATGTCTTTGATGTTCATTCATGTTCTCACAAATGGGGAGGACTCCCTTTGTTTTTAAGGCTGAATAAAATTACATTGTCTGCTCTGTCTGAAAAGAAATGTAGCTACTCCTACTTTCTTTTATTAGTGTTAGCATGGTATATTTTTCTCTATCCACTTACTTTAAATCTATATGTGTCTTCATATTTAAAGTGAGTTACTTGTAACAACACATACTTAGGTTTTGTTTTTTGATCTTCTCTGACAATCTCTGTCATTTAATTGGTGCAGATAGACCACTGGAATTCAAAGTGTTTATAGATACAGTTGCATTATATCTACTATATTTCTTACTCTTTTTTATCTCTTACTTTTGTTCTTTTTGTTTTTTGGTAATTTTTGTCTTCCACTCTTTCTATGCTCTTTGTGGTTTCAATAGAGCATTTTATGTAATTCCATTTTCTCTTCTTTCTTAGCATACTAGTTACATATTTTTGTAAATTTTATAAGTGGTTGCCCTAAAGTTTGCAATATACATATACAGCTAATTTAAGTCCAGCTTCAAAATGACACTTTACCACTTCATGGATGTTGTGAGTACCTTATAATAACAAAATAATCCTAATTCTTTTATCTAGTCTCTTGTATTGTTGTCATTTGTTTTGTTCATAAGTACACATATATAAATGTATATAACTGAATACATTATTTTTAACAAACTGTTACCTGTAGATCAATGAAGAACTTAAAAAATGAAAGTTTACTTTACTTTCACTTAGTCGTTCACTTCTGAATAATGATTTCACAAGATACAGAATTCTAGGTTAGTAGGTTTTTTTTTCATTCAGCGCTTCAATTTTACTCCACTCGCTTCTTGCTTGCATGGTTTCTGAGAAGCCAGATGTAATTCTTGTTGTCATTCCCTTATAATGAAGTTTTTTCCCCCGTCTGACTTCCTTTAACAGTTTTTCAGTATCTTCAATTTTCTATAGTTTGAAAATAATATGTCTTTCTGTTGTTTTTTGGCATTTATCTTGCTTGGTGTTATCAGCTTTTTGGATCTGTGGTTCAGTATCTGACAGAGTTGGGAAAATCATCAGTCATTATTGTTCCAAATATTTTTTGTTTCTTCTCCTTCTGTCATTCACATTATGTGTATGTCACACCTTTAGTATTTCTCCTACAGTCCTTGGATATTCTGTCCTGTTCTGTTTAGCTCAATCTTTACTGTCTTTACTTTTCAGTTTTAAAGGTTCTATAGAGATATCCACAAGTCCAGAGACTCTTTCTTCAACTGTTCAGTCTACTAATAAACCCATCAAAGGCATTCTCATATCTATTTCTGTGTTTTTTATCTCTAGCATTTCTTCTTTGGTTCTTTTTTAAAGAATGTCCATCTTTCTACTTACATTGCCCATCTGTTCTTGCGTTATGTCTACTTTATCCATGCAATCCCTTAGCATATTAATCATACTTGTTTTAAATTCCAAGTCTGATTATACCAATATCTCTGTCATATCTGGTTCTGATACTGGCTCTGTCTCAAGTTTATTTATTTATTTATTGCTCTTTTGGTATGAATACCTTATAATTTTTTCTTAATAGCTAATCTTGTACTGGGTAAAAGGAATTACTGTACATAGAACTTTATTAATGTGGTAGAAAGGTTTTGGGGATGGAAAAGCAGTCTACAGTCCTATGATTAGCTCTAAGTCTTTAAGCAAGCCAATGCCTTTAGAATAGTAATCTGACAAGTGTTTCTCATTTTTTCTCTTTCCCTTTATGTGGGAGAGGATGGATAGAGTAGGTTGAAGATGGGTATTTCCCTTCTCCCATGTGGAAGGGTAAACCTGATTTGAGGTGGGTCTTTTCCTTTCCCAAAGTGAGTTAGACTCTGAAAATGCTCCAGCAGGTTTGGCTCTAGTTAACTAGTTTCTCCCAAGGAGAGGCCTTGTTAAGAGGAAGAAAGTACTTTGGCCTATTTAAAATGCTCCCTTTTGCCCTCTTCCTGCTGGAAGCATGAGGGGATTCTTCTTTTATATTTACTGTGAGAATCTGGTTGAGCCCCTGGTGTAAATCTCACAAAATTGTCTCCCTGTGACTGGTCATCTTCTATTTTTTAGCTCTCAGAGTTGTTCACACTGAGCCTCCAACAATTTTTCAAGTAGAGTTCAGGTTTTCCTGCCCCCACAATAGTTACAGGGCCAATTCCATTTATAAATTTCTGCTGAATAAGCCATGACCTCCTGTATTGGCCTGATTGCCTTTCCAATCTATGGTTTGCCCTCTGTCCTTCCCTTTCTTAACTATCCTAGAAAAATTGACTTTTTAGTTTATTCATCTTTTTATATGTTATGATGAAGTAGCAACTTCCAAGTCCCTTACATGCTGGAATGGAAGCTGAAAGTCTTTCCTTGTATTTGCTCTGTTCTGGTTGGGCCCTCAGGTACAACAACTGAAATGGTTAGAATGAACATCTCTGCCTGGTTCTGAGTTTGGGGTAAAAGCATTTAGTCTTAATAATCATGACTTATTCTGTGAAGGTCAATCAGCCTCTTTTTTCAGCTATCTCAGCATATGTTCAACAAACTCATGAATAAAGTTAAATACGATGGCAGGTATGGAGATATTTCCATGGACTGAACTACATGAATTTTTTCTCTCCAAGGCTAGACTGAATCCAATACACAAAAGCAGAAATTAACTGAGGGTCCAGAATGGCACCATCTTCCAGAAGAGCTGTAGATCCCTTTTATCCCCACTGAAAAAGTTACCTAAATTATACATAGAGTGTGTCTTTTGTCCCAAAATGCTTTTAAAGTCATGACATCTGTTAATTTAGCAAAAGCTTTATTTACACAGTGACCACAGGAGAGAAGCTTGGAACAGATTCTCCCTTCAAGCTTTCCAAAGGAATGAACCAACTCTCCCAAAACTTCATCTTGGATTCCCAGCCTCTAGAACTGTGAGACAAAACATTTCTGTTGCTTAAGTTACCCAGTTTGTGATCCTTTGTTACATGAGCCCTAGGACACTAGTACACTAAGCAAAGGCATGATGTTGTGGAATTTAGGAATGTTATTATCTGTGGATAATGATCATAAATCCTATGTTTATAAGCATTTGTTCATTCTATAGAGGCTGGAAAGCTCTCTTCCTAAAAGTCTCCAGTTTAAATTCACCCATGAAAAGATGCGTGTGCAAAGATCTGGAAAATGGAATAGAAGCCCAGTTTGCCCCTGAAGCAGTGGGGATTCGGCGCCTCGGCTTTGGAATACAATGTGAGCTCTTGCTGGTAGGTCTGGGTATCCTCTTCAAACCTCCCACCTGGATGCTAAAGGCGGCTCACCTTACCAGCAGCTCCTGGTGATATCTGCATGTCCTCATTTCTTCAACAGAATTTATGGATTCTTTGACCTTCTCATCCCAACATTTCTGATGTTACTGTAAGACTCTAATTCCCTACATTACATCTATGGAAGTTTGAAATACCTAAAACACTCTGGTTCCCTAAACCAAATGCACATTCCCTCCAACTTTATAAAGAAAAAATAGAATTTAGAAATAAGAATCCTCACACAATCCAAAAATAATGAAAAAGTTGATAGAATATTACTACAAAAGCAAAATTGTGTGACCTTTAGGATGGCAGACCTATTTTATAGTCCAAAGACAAATGCTAATTGATTTCTGCTTATTTTAGCTTCACAATGGACTATAAAATTTTGTGAAATGATACATACCAAAAAAGCATTAATGTGAGTGTTTTTTCAACTATGGGTTGATAGTTGAGAGAGCCCCATGGATTTACATTGCTGGCAGGGCTCAATGTCTCCAAAGTGAAGCCAACATCTAAATGAGAGAAGTTAAAAGAGGCAAGGTAGTTGGCTAGAAAATACTTTACGTGTTAGAGATTATTTCATGTGAAACAAACTGAGATGGCTGTCAAACTGATTTTATCTTCTGAAAAATTATGCTACGTTTTCTATCACAATGCAGACATTTATTAGAAGCAAAGTGACTCTAGCACATAGTTGTCAGAAGATAATAACTACTCTTGGGAATTATTGATACTTGGTTAAGTATAGTGTCTCTTACTGCCTTAGGGATGTGGTTTTATTATGACAAACATAGCCCTCATCATTTTTCTTTTTTGAATACTATTAAATTTAAGTTTTAAATGTGCACATTGCAGAATTCTAAACTGTCCAAAGAGTTTAAAATGGTTCCTAAACTTTTAAGCCCTGATATAACTGCTAAGCATTTCAAAGACTGAGAAATACAGGGGCATAGGGTTAGTCTAAATTCTCAGTCCTGGCTTCTATGTTTTACATGAACAGAATGTTGATAAGGTGCAAATTTACTTGGGGAATTATGTTCATGCTGAACCCTTAAATGTTGCATATATTCAGTATTAGAAATAGCTGCTATTAAAAACTCATTTTCCAAGTAATTCCAAACTGATGATGCCAGGACATACCTGATTGAATCAAGATGTTGTATTGTGCAGATCTCCATGAAGTCCATATTCTCTCACAAGCAAGTATTCAATTGTTGTTAGGGCTCTGTATTATGTAGGATAAGTCTATGAGTTTGCATATTTATAACTAAGTCTGATTTGCTCAGACTAGCAGGTATTGGTGATTTTATAAAACTAAAATAATTAGCAAGTTCTTACTTCAGGAAGCTTCAAGATCAAGCAAGCACAGTACACCCTTTCTCTCCCAGCGAATGAAACTATAAAACCTGAACAGCACATAGGGTCACCAGGTAAGGACACTGAAAAGTAAATATCAGTAGGCAGATTGAGAATATATTAATTTTTTTTTTGTAGATGATTATTTTTTATTGAAGGGTAGTTGACACACAGTATTACATTAGTTTCAGGTGTACAACACAGTGATTCAACATTTGTATACATGATAATTCTAGCTACCAGCTATCACCATACAAAGTTGTTACAATATTTTGACTATTTTCCTTATGCTATACATTACATCACCGTTACTTATTTATTTTACAATTGGAAGTGTGTACTTTTTTTTTTTGTGAGGGCATCTCTCCTATTTATTGATCAAATGGTTGTTAACAACAATAAAATTCTGTATAGGGGAGTCAATGCTCAATGCACAATCATTAATCCACCCCAAGCCTAATTTTCGTCAGTCTCCAATCTTCTGAAGCATAATGAACAAGTTCTTACATGGAGAACAAATTCTTACATAGTGAATAAATTACATGGTGAACAGTACAAGAGCATTCATCACAGAAACTTTCGGTTTTGATCATGCATTATGAATTATAAACAATCATGTCAAATATGAATATTTGTTTGATTTTTATACTTGATTTATATGATACCACATTTCTCTCTTTATGATTATTATTTTTAATAAAATGCTGAAGTGGTAGGTGGATGCAAGATAAAGGTAGAAATCATAGTTTAGTGTTGTAAGAGAGCAAATGTAGATTGATCAGGTGTGTGCCTGTAGACTATGTGTTAATTCAAGATAGACAAGGGCAATAAAACATCCACGGATGCAGAAGATTTCTCTCAGAACAGGGGGGGTGAGGTTCTAAGCCTCACCGCTGTTGATCCCCAATTTCTCACCTGATGGCCCCCCTGAGACTGTGCCTGTCTTAGGTTGTTCCTCCCTTGAGGAATCTTACCCGTCTCTGGCTAACCAGTCATCTTCCAGGGCCATACAGGGAAATGTAAAGTTGGTAAGTGAGAGAGAAGCCTTATTGTTTGAAAAGGTTAGCTTTTTACTTCTTTGCAGATTTAAGCCCTGTGGCTTCTATGCCCAGCATTTGCCTTGAGGTACCTTTACCACTTGGAGGAATTATGATACTCGGTAAATTCAATACAAGGCATGAATTCTATTTAAGGGTTGTAATTAGGAAGGAAGAAGAAAAGCTATAGAAATAGCAGGGGGAAGAAAACATGGGAAGATTGCTTATTTCTTTGACATATCTTCTTGTAGAGTAACATAAGCATGTATAGGTTTTCAAATACTAAGTAAATTGTGCACACACATTAACATAATAGGAGTACATTTACATAATCAAAGCATACCTATAATTACCAGCCATCTCCAGTGAAACCAAGAAAACCAGTTAGGCACCATAGGCATTTGTGAAAACTTATCTATGATATGGTGGATATTATCCAACTGAACTTGAACAGTCTGAGAGAAATCAGACAAATTAAAACAGCCCATTCCTGGGGACTGTTCACATCCCATATGTTCTTTTAACAGTAAATAGTCTGTAGTCGTAAGATTTTGGAGCGCTACAACTTGCACTTCTCCTAATTGTTGGTTGAGTTCCAACAGTATAGATCCAGTCAAATTTGTTGTTTTACTGTATGCACAGGCCAGCTTAGATAGGTCCTTCTTCATTCTCATGGCAAGTCCAGGAACCACTGGGATGAGTGCATCTACACCTGTAGCAGCGCGTGGATTTTTGTTGGGGTTTTTTGATGATCGTCTTCTAGCATGAGTCTTCCAGAGATTGCTGATGTTGGAAGTTCTTTTTCATATCATATCTTAGTTCATTTATGGGGTAGCCAACTTAGGCTTTGATCCTCTGTATAATCAGGTCCCCCCTATAAACCCCTTTACAGTCACTGTCTATCAGCATAGCAAAATGTTGTAGAATCACTACTTGTCTTCTCTGTTGTACAGCCCTCCCCTTTCTCCCACCCCCCCATACATGCTAATCTTAATATCCCCCTTCTTCTTCCCCCCCCCCCTTATTCCTCCCTACCCACCCTTCCTCCCCAGTCCCTTTCCCTTTGGTACCTATTAGTCCATTCTTGAGTTCTGTGATTCTGCTGCTGTTTTGTTCCTTCAGTTTTTCCTTTGTTCTTATACTCCACAGATAAGTGAAATCATTTGGTATTTCTCTTTCTCTGCTTGGCTTATTTCACTGAGCATAATACCCTCCAGTTCCATCCATGTTGCTGCAAGTGGTAGGATTTGCCCTCCTCTTATGGCTGAGTAGTATTCCACTGTATATATGTACCACATCTTCTTTATCCATTCATCTACTGATGGACTTTTAGGTTGCTTCCAATTCTTGGCTATTGTAAATAGTGCTGCGATAAACATAGGGGTGCATCTGTCTTTCTCAAACTTGATTGCTGCGTTCTTAGGGTAAATTCCTAGGAGTGGAATTCCTGGGTCAAATGGTAAGTCTGTTTTGAGCATTTTGATGTACCTCCATACTGCTTTCCACAATGGTTGAACTAATTTACATTCCCACTAGCAGTGTAGGAGGGTTCCCCTTTCTCCACAGCCTCGCCAACATTTGTTGTTGTTTGTCTTTTGGACGGCAGCCATCCTTACTGGTGTGAGGTGATACCTCATTGTAGTTTTAATTTACATTTCTCTGATAATTAGCGATGTGGAGCATCTTTTCATGTCTCTGTTAGCCATCTGTATTTCTTTTTTAGAGAACTGCCTGTTCAGTTCCTCTGCCCATTTTTTAATTGGGTTATTTGCTTTTTGTTTGTTGAGGCATGTGAGGTCTTTATATATTCTGGAAGTCAAGCCTTTATCGGATCTGCCATTTTCAAATATATTCTCCCATACTATAGGGTTCCTTTTTGTTCTATTGATGGTGTCTTTTGCTGTACAGAAGGTTTTCAGCTTAATAGAGTCCCACTTGTTCATTTTTGCTGTTGTTTTCCTTGCCCGGGAGATATGTTCAAGAAGAGGTCACTCATGTTTATGTCTAAGAGGTTTTTGCCTATGTTTTTCTCCAAGAGTTTAATAGTTTCATGACTTACATTCAGGTCTTTGATCCATTTTGAATTTACTTTTGTATATGGGGTTAGACAATGGTCCAGTTTCATTCTCCTACATGTAGCTGTCCAGTTTTGCCAGCACCATCTGTTGAAGAGACTGTCATTTTGTCATTGTATGTCCATAGCTCCTTTATCAAATATTAATTGAACATATATGTCTGGGTTAATGTCTGGATTCTCTAGTCTGTTCCATTGGTCTGTGGCTCTGTTCTTGTGCCAATACCAAATTGTTTTGATTACTATGGCTTTATATTAGAGCTTGAAGTTGGGGAGTGAGATCCCCCTTACTTTATTCTTCTTCCTCAGGATTGCTTTGGCTATTTGGGGTCTTTGGTGTTTCCATATGAATTTTTGAATTATTTGTTCCAGTCCATTGAAGAATGTTGCTGGTAGTTCCATAGGGAATGCATCAAATCTGTATATTGCTTTGGGCAGGATGGCCATTTTGACGATATTAATTCTTCCTAGCCACAAGCATGGGATGAGTTTCCATCTGTTAGTGTCCCCTTTAAGTTCTCTTAAGAGTGACTTGTAGTTTTCAGAGTATAAGTCTTTCACTTCTTTGGTTAGGTTTATTACTAGGTATTTTATTTTTTTTTGATGCAATTGTGAATGGAGTTGTTTTCCTGATTTCTCTTTCTGTTGGTTCATTTTTAGTGTATAGGAAAGCCACAGATTTCTGTGTGTTAATTTTGTATCCTGCAACTTTGCTGTATTCTGATATCAGTTCTAGTAGTTTTGGGGTGGAGTCTTTAGGGATTTTTATGTATAGTATCATGTCATCTGCAAATTGTGACAGTTTAACTTCTTCTTTACCAATCTGGATTCCTTGTATTACTTTGTTTTGTGTAATTGCCGTGGCTAGGACCTCCAGTACTATGTTGAACAAAAGTGGGGAGAGTGGGCATCCCTGTCTAGTTCCGGATCTCAGAGGAAAAGATTTCAGCTTCTCGCTCTTCAATATGATGTTGGCTGTGGGTTTATCATAGATGGCCTTTATTATGTTGAGGTATTTGCCATCTCTTCCCATTTTGCTGAGAGTTTTTATCGTGAATGGATGTTGAACTTTGTCAAATGCTTTTTCAGCATCTATGGAGATGATCATGTGGTTTTTGTCTTTCTTTTTGTTTATGTGGTGGATGATGTTGATGGACTTGCGAATGTTGTAGCATCCTTGCATGCCTGGGATGAATCCCACTTGGTCATGGTGTGCAATCTATTTTTTATGTATTTTTGAATTCAGTTTGTTAATATTTTGTTGAGTATTTTTGCATCTATGTTTATCAGGGATATTGGTCTGTAATTTTCTTTTTTGGTGGGGTCTTGGCCTGGTTTTGGTATTAGGGTGATGTTAGCTTCATAGAATGAGTTTGTTAGTATCCCCTCCTCTTCAGTTTTTTGGAAAACTTTAAGGAGAATGGGTATTATGTCTTCCCTGTATGTCTGATAAAATTCCGAGGTGAATCCATCTGGCTCGGGGGTTTTGTTCTTTGGTAGTTTTTTGATTACTGCTTCAATTTCATTGCTGGTAATTGGTCTGTTTAGATTTTCTGTTTCTTTCTGAGTCAGTCTTAGAAGGTTGTATTTTTCTAGGAAGTTCATTTCTCCTAGGTTTCCCAGCATGTTAGCATATAGGTTTTCATAGTACTCTCTAATAATTCTTCGTATTTCTGTGGGGTCCGTCATGATTTTTCTTTCCCGTTTCTGATACTGTTGATTTGTGTTGACTCTCTTTTCCTCTTAATAAGTCTGGCTAGAGGCTTCTCTATTTTGTTTATTTTCTCCAAGAACCAGCTCCTGGTTTCATTGATTTTTGCTATTGTTTTATTCTTCTCAATTTTATTTATTTCTTCTCAGATCTTTATTATGTCCCTCCTTCTGCTGACCTTAGGCCTCATTTGTTCTTCTTTTTCCAACTTTGATAATTGTGACATTGGACCAGTTATTAGGGATTGTTCTTCCTTTTTTAAATATGCCTGGATTGCTATATACTTTCCTCTTAAGACTGCTTTCGCTGTGTCCCACAGTGGTTGGGGTTTTGTGTTGTTGTTGTCATTTGTTTCTATATATTGCTGGATCTCCATTTTGATTTGGTCATTGATCCATTGATTATTTAGGAGCATGTTTTTAAGCCTCCATGTGTTTGTGAGACTCTTTGCTTTCTTTGTACAGTTTATTTCTAGTTTTATGCCTTTGTGGTCTGAAAAGTTGGTTGGTAGGATTTCAATCTTTTGGAATTTACTGAGGCTCTTTTTGTGACCTAGTATGTGGACTATTCTGGAGAATGTTCCATGTGCACTTGAGAAGAATGTGTATCCTGTTGCTTTTGGATGTACAGTTCTGTAAATGTCTATCAGGTCCATCTGTTCTAGTGTGTTGTTCAGTGCCTCTGTGTCCTTACTTATTTTCTGTCTGCTGGATCTGTCCTTTGGAGTGAGTGGTGTGCTGAAGTCTCCTACAATGAATGCGTTGCATTCTACTTTCTCCTTTAGTTCTGTTAGTATTTGTTTCAGTTATGTAGGTGCTCCTGTATTGGGTGCATATATATTTATAATGGTATATCCTCTTGTTTGACTGAGCCCTTTATCATTATGTAATGTCCTTCTTTGTCTTTTGTTACTTTCTTTATTTTGAAGTCTGTTTTGTCTGATACCAGAATTATAACACCTGCTTTCTTCTCTCTGTTGTTTGCATGAAATATCTTTTTCCATCCCTTGACTTTAAGTCTATGCATTTCTTTGGGTTTGAGGTGAGTCTCTTGTAAGCAGCATATGGATGGATCTTGCTTTTTTATCCATTCTATTACTCTGTATCTTTTGATTGGTGCATTCAGTCCATTTACATTCAGGGTGATTATTGAAAGGTATGTACTTATTGCCATTGCAGGCTTTAAGTTTGTGGTTACCAAAGGTCCAGGGTTAGCTTCTTTACTATCTTACTGTCTAACTTAACTCGCTTGTTGAGCTATTATAAAGATGGTCTGACGATTCTTTATTTCTCTCTCTTCTTATTCCTCCTTCTCCCTTCTTCATATGTTGGGTGTTTTGTTCTGTGCACTTTTTAGGAGTGCTCCCATCTAGAGCAATACCTGTAGGATGCCCTGTACAGGTGGTTTGTGGGAGGCAAATTCCCTCAACTTTCGCTTGGCTGGGAATTGTTTAATCCCTCCTTCATATTTAAATGATATTTGTGCTGGATACAGCAGTCTTGGTTGGAGGCCCTTCTGTTTCATTGCATTAAGTATATCATGCCATTCTCTTCTGGCCTGTAGGGTTTCTGTTGAGAAGTCTGATGATAGCCTGATGGGTTTTCCTTTGTAGGTAACTTTTTTTTCTCTCTGGCTGCCTTTAATACTTTGTCCTTGTCTTTGTTCTTTGCCATTTTAATTATTATGTGTCTTGGTGTTTTCCTGCTTGGATCCTTGTCATGGGAGTTCTGTGTACCTCTGTGGTCTGAGAGGCCATTTCTTCTCCTTGTTTGGGGAAGTTTTCAGCAATTATTTCTTCAAAGACACTTTGTATCCCTTTTTCTCTCTCTTCTTCTTCTGGTACCCCTATAATGCAGATATTGTTTCGTTTCGATTGGTCACTCAGCTCTCTTAGAATTCTTTCATTCCTGGAGATCCTTGTATCTCTCTCTGCATCAGCTTCTCTGCATTCCTGTTCTCTGTTTTCTAGACCATTAATGGTCTCTTGCATCTTGTCCATTCTGTTTTGAAGTCCTTTCAGAGCTTGTTTTATTTCTGTGTTCTCCTTCCTTAGTTCTTTCATATTTCTCTGCAAGTCCATCAGCATGGTTATGACTTTTGTTTTGAATTCTTTTTTAGGAAGACTGTTTAAATCTATCTCCCCAGGTTCCGTCTCAGGGGAGGATGTAGCAGATGCCGTAGCTCTCTGGGTTAGTCTTGTCTGGATCATATTTTTTTGCCTTTTCATGTTGACAGGTGCTATTGACTGTCAGCTGGGAGGTCCAAACTTTTCACTTGCTACTGGCCTTTCTTTACTGGGACAACTGTGACCCCTAGTGGCTTGTGTTGCATAATTGCATGTAGACTGGATCTTTGTGTCTTGCCCGGCCTATATGGAGGAATTTCCCTTTCTGTGGGTCTGGTCTGCCTTAGGCTGTTTCTCTGCTTTCACAGTACCCGGAGGTGTAATGGACTCGGGGTCTGTTTGGCTGTTTACCTTTGTGAGGGGTCTCAGATCTTTTGCTCAGAGGGTTAGTGCACCTGGTTTTACCTGTAATTTCCAGCCACTGGGCTGTGACCTGTGTTGTATCCGTCCAGCTGTTATGTCCCTGTTCCTTTAAGACTTTCAAAAAGCAGTCACTTTTCTTTGTCACAGGGGCATCAGCTTCAGAACCCACTCAGAGGTCTTGCTGACCTATTTCCCTAGTTTCCAGCCCTCCACACATGCACTGTGTCTGCGCTCTTTTGCAGGTGGCTAGGGTTGTGTGTTTAGCAGTCCTAGGTTCCCTCTCTCACCCGCCGGGAGCTGGGGGGAGGTGTGCTCGGGTCCTGCAGGGCCGGGGGTTGTATCTTACCCCTTTCACCAGGCGCTGGGCTCTCGCACATGTGGATGTAGTCTGGCTGTTATTCTGTGTCTTCTGGTCTCTCTTTTAGGATTAGTTGTATTTGTTGTATTTTCAAAAATATATATGTTTTTGGGAGGAGATTCCCACTGTCCTACTCACGCTGCCATTTTGGCTCCACCCCTGAGAATATATTAATTTGAAATATCACTGAATTGAAGTGAGTTTCCTTTATTTTACCTCAGTTATTTCTCAGTCTGGTCTCGAGGCAATCCAAACACTAGAACTGGATATCAACACAGTCACACAGAGCACCAAGAGAAGCCTTTAGTTCAGGCTTAATGTACAGGAAAGGGCTCTTCTGGTCAGAACAGCAATGGCAGATAGGATTTATAGGACTGCAAAGTGTGCTAGGGGAAAAATTCCTCCTCAGTTCAAAAGGCTGCATTATCAAATATGAGGATACACCCACTGATTCTTTTCTTTTTCTCTCTTCCTGTTACTTTTACAAAAAAAGTTCACATTAGCAGGGTTGGGGTAAACAGAGTTCCAGTTTTCTAGCCAAATGACCTCAAAAGGGATCTAGATAGTACCAGGAAGATGAAAGAAAGAGAGGACTTGGGAATGAAAACTCTTGGGTTAACTCCTAGAGGAGTATGTGTGAACCTAATCCTAAAATATCACCAAAATACATTAAGTACAAAACAGGACATAAATGACTGTTCAGTTCCCAAACTAGCTACTGGCTGGTACACATGTGAAGCAAATCAAAATAGCACTGCAAAAAAGCAGTAATATTGAATCAAAACCCACAAATGCCTGAACAGGACATGTTCACCAAATTGAGCTATGTTGATTATGTGTGAAAACAAAAATATGAGCATTTTCTTGAGAAATTAAATGATTCAGCACTCCATTTCACAAAACTAAAAAACATAGAACCAAAAGTTATTAACAAAAGAAAAATCAACAAAATCTCTCCAAGTATCACGAGAGACAATCAATAGATGTCAATGACAAGATAGCACTAATGTTGAAATTCTCTGAAATATGCTTAAATATCTCTAAACTATTCCAACAATCATTAGGAAGATTAATGAAATGAATATGGAGTTAAGAATATCTGTATACATATATGCAAATGAATGTTTTAGAATTAAAGATATAACTAAAAAAAGTCTAATAGATGTGTACACAAAATGGAGATGAGAAGGAGTCAGTGAACTGAAGACATTCAAAAGAAAAAAATGGTAAGCAATATATAAAAGCTTGAAAAAATAAATAAATCACTAGAGTATTAGGAACATATGAAACAATATTAAAAATCTGACATTAGTAACAATGGAGTGCAAAAAATAGAGGAGAAAGACTATGACAGAAAAAGAAATTAGTGGCTGAAACAACACAAATAATGATTCAAAGATGTACAATTCTAAAAGAAATTAGAGAATATTTTGAATTGGAGAAAAAAAAGTACAGCATATCCAACTGTGTAGAATATAGCTAAATCAGTGCTTAGAGGAAAATATATACCATTAAATGATTATAGTAGAAAATGAAAAGTCTTATATAAGTAATGTTACTTTCAATTTTAACTAAAGAAAAGAAAGGAAGGCAATGACAAAAACAAATGTAGAAATAAATGAAATTGAAAACACAAAATAGCAGAGATTAATTGAAACTAAGCTCATTGTTTGAATGAAACTCATAAACTTCCAGCATGACAAGCTGAATAAAAAAGACATGAGCAACCAATATTAAGAATAATAGTGGGGGGAGGAGCCAAGATGGCGGTGTGAGTAGAGCAGCAGAAATCTCCTCCGGAAACCATATATATATTTGAAAATAAAACAAATACAACTATTCCTAAAAGAGAGACCAGAAGATACAGCACAACAGCCAGGCTACATCTACACCTGCGAGAACCCAGTGCCTCATGAAGGGGGGAAAATACAAGCCGTGGCCTGGCAGGACCCAAGTGCCCCTCACCCCAGGTCCCAGTGGGAGGAGAGGAGTCAGAGCAGGGAGGAAGAGGGAGCCCAGGACTGCTAAATAGCCAGCCCTAGCCATCCACACTAGGAGCACAGACACACAGTGTGTGGTGTGCTGGATATTTGGAAAATGGGACAGTAAAACCTGTGAGCGAGTCCCCGCAGCTGGCACCCCTGAGACAAAAGAAAAGCATGTGCTCTTTGAAAGTCTTAAATGGACAGGAGCCTCTCAGCTGGACAGAAGGGTCCTGGTGCACTAAGCCCAGTAGCTGGGAATCCTGGGGAACTCCAGGCGCCCTAACCCCCTCAGGGCAGCACAGCTTGGAGGCCCCTCACAGCAATAAACAGCCTCCTACCCATTCCCCCTCAGGTGCAGCCCCACCATAGCAGAGCAGCATCCTGAGGCTGGCCATGCCCACAGCAGCTGCTGGGGCCAGACCTAAAAGCCCCATCTCCACGAAACTTCCCAGCACAAGCCACTAGGGGTCGCTATTCTCACAGAAGAGGAAGGCCACAAACTAGCAAGAAGGGATGTTCTCCCAGCTGACACATCTGCCAACTCCCCACAACAACCTCTATTGCCATGAAAAGGAAGAAGAATTTGATACGGACTAGACTAACAGAGACAACCCCTGAGAAGGAGCTTGGGGAGATAGACCTAAACAATCTTCCTGAAAAAGAATTCAAAATAAAGGTCATAACCATGCGGATGGAGCTGCAAAGAAAAATGAAAGAGCTAATGGACAAACTAGGCAGGGAGACTACAGAAACAAAACAATCTCTTGAAGGATTTAAAGCAGAATGGACAAGATGCAAGAGGCCATTAATGGAATAAAAACCAGGGAACAGAAACACATAAAAGCTGATGCAGAGAGAGGTAAAAGGATCTCTAGAAATGAAACAATATTAAGAGAACTGTGTGACCAATCCAAAAGGAACAATATCCACATTATAGGGGTACCAGAAGAAGAAGAGAGAGAAAAAGGATAGAAAGTGTATTTGAAGAAATAATTGCTGAAAACTTCCACAAACTGGGGGAGGAAATAGTTGCTCAGACCATGGAAGCACACAGAACTCCCAAAAGAAGGGACCCAAGGAGGACAACACCAAGACACATAATAATTAAAATGGCAAAGATCAAGGACAAGGACAGAATTTTAAAGGTAACCAGAGAGAGGAAAAAGGTCACCTACAAAGGAAAACCCATCAGGCTATTATAAGACTTCTCAAAAGAAACCTTACAGGCCAGAAGAGAATGGCATGATATATTTAATGCAATGAAATGGAAGGGCCTTGAACCAAGAAAACTGTATCAAGCATGATTAACATTTAAATATGAAGGAGGGAATAAACAATTCCCAGACAAGCAAACATTGAGGGAATTTGCCTCGCACAAACCACCTTGACAGGGTATTTTAAAGGGACTGCTCTAAATGGTAGCACTCCTAAGGCTAAATAGATGTCACCAGAGAAAATAAAATAACAGCAAAGAAAGCAGACCAACCAAATACTAAGGCAAAAAATAAAATCAACTACCCACAAAAACAGTCAAAGGAAACACAAAAGAGCACAGAATAAAACACCCAACATATAAAGAATGGAGGAGTAGGAATAAGAAGGGTGAGAAATAAAGAATCATCAGGCAGTGTTTATAATAGCTCAATAAGTGAGTTAAGTTAGACAGTAAGACAGGAAAGAAGCTAACTTTGAACCTTTGGTAACCACGAATCTAAAGCCTGCAATGGCAATAAGTACATATCTTTCAATAATCACCCTACATGTAAATGGACTGAATGCAACAATCAAAAGACACAGAGTCACTGAACGGATAAAAAAGCAAGACCCATCTCTATGCTGCTTACAAGAGACTCACCTCAAACCCAAAGACACACACAGACTAAAAGTCAAGGGATGGAAAAAGATATCTCATGCAAACAAAAGGGAGAAAAAAAGCAATGCTAGTATCAGACAAAATAGACTTCAAAACAAAGAAAGTAACAACAGATAAAGAAGGACATTACATAATGATAAAAGAGTCAGTCCAACAAGAGGGTATAACCATTATAAATATATATGCACCCAATACAGGAGCACCAGCATATGTGAAACAAATACTAACAGAATTAAAAGAGGAAATAGAATGCAATGCATTCATTTTAGAAATGCAACATTCATTTTAGAAGACTTCAACACAGCACTCACTCCAAAGGATAGATCCACCAGAAAGAAAATAAGTAACGACACAGAGGCACTGAACAACACACTATAACAGATGAAACTAATAGACATCTATAGAACTCTGCATCCAAAAGCAACAGGATACACATTCTTCTCTAGTGCACATGGAACATCCTCCAGAATAGACCACATACTAGGCCACAAAAAGAGCCTCAGTAAATTCCAAAAAATTGAAATTCTACCAATCAACTTTTCAGACCACAAAGGTATAAAACTAGAAATAAACTGTACAAAGATACCAAAAAGGCTCACAAACCCATGGAGGCTTAACAACATGCTCCTAAAGAATCAATGGATCAATGACAAAATTAAAATAGAGGTCAAGGAATATATGGAAACAAATGACAACAACAACACAAAGCCCCAACTTCTGTGGGAAGCAGTGAAAACAGTCTTAAGAGGATGGTATATAGTAAGCCACACATATTTAAAGAAGGAACAACAATCCCAAATGAATAGTCTGACATCATAATTATCAAAACTGGAAAAAGAAGAAAAAATGAGGCCAAAAATACTCAACAAAATATTAACAAAAGGAATTCAAAAATACATCAAAAAGATTGCACACCATGACCAAGTGGGATTCATCCCAGGGATGCAAGGATGGTACAACACTCAAAAGTCCATCAACATCATCCACCACATCAACAAAAAGAAGGTCAAAAACCACATGATCATATCCATAGATGCTGAAAAAGCATTGGAAAAAATTCAACATCCATTCATGATAAAAACTCTCAACAAAATGGGTATAGAGGGCAAGTACCTCAACATAATAAAGGCCATATATGATAAACCCACAGCCAACATCATACTGAACAGTGAGAAGCTGAAAGCTTTTCCTCTGAGATTGGGAATAAGACAAGGATGCCCACTCTCCCCACTGCTATTCAACATGGTACTGGAGGTTCTAGCCATGGATATTAGACAAAACAAAGAAATGCAAGAAATCCAGATTGGTAAAGAAGAAGTCAAACTTTCACTATTTGCAGATGACACATTATTTTACATAATAAATCCTAAAGATTCCACTCCAAAACTTCTAGAACTAATATCAGAATTCAGCAAAGCTGCAGGACACAAAACTAATACACAGAAATTAGTGGTTTTCCTATACACTAACAATGAACTAATAGAAAGAGAAATCAGGAAAACAATTCCATTCACAATTGCATTTAAAAGAATAAAACACCTAGGAATAAACTTAACCAAGGAAGTGAAAGACCTATACTCTGAAAACTATAAGACATGCTTAAGAGAAATTAAAGAGGACACTAATAAATAGAAACTCATCCCATGCTCTTGGCTAGGAAGAATTAATATCATCAAAATTGCCATCCTGCCCAAAGCAATATACAGATTCTATGCAATCCCTATCAAATTACCACAGCATTCTTCAACAATCTGGAACAAATAGTTCAAAAATTCATATGGAAACACCAAAGACCCCGAATAGCCAAAGCAAACCTGAGAAGGAAGAATAAAGTGGGGGGATCTCACTCCCCAACTTCAAGCTCTACTACAAAGCCACCGAAATCAAGACAATTTGGTACCGGCAAAACAACAGAGCCACAGACAAGTGGAACAGAATAGAGACTCCAGATATCAACCCAAACATATATGGTCAATTAATATACAGTAAACAGCCATGGACATACAATGGGGAAATGACAGTCTCTTCAACAGATGGTGCTGGCAAAACTGGACAGCTACGTGTAAGAGAATGAAACTGGATAACTGTCTAATCCCATACATAAAAGTTAATTCAAAATGGATGAAAGTCCTGAATGTAAGTCATGAAACCACAAATCTCTTAGAAAAAACAGGCGAAAATCTCTTGGACATAAACATGAGTGACTTCTTCATGAACATATCGCCCTGGGCAAGGGAAACAAAAGCAAAAATGAACAACTGGGACTATATCAAGCTGAAAAGCTTCTGTACTGCAAAAGACACCATCATTAGAACAAAAAGGTATCCTACAGTATGGGAGAATATTTTCATAAATGATAGATCCGATAAAGGTTTGACATCCAAAATATATAAAGAGCTCATGCACCTCAACAAACAAAAAGCAAACAATCCAATTAAAAAATGGGCAGAGTAGGTGAACAGGCAGTTCTCCAAAGAAGAAATTCAGATGGCCAACAGACACATGAAAAGATGCTCCACATTGCTAGTCATCAGAGAAATGCAAATTAAAACCACAATGAGATATCACCTCACACCAGTTAGGATCACCACCATCCAAAAGACAAACAGCAACAAATGTTGACGAGGTTGTGGAGAAAGGGAAACCCTCCTACACTTCTGGTGGGAATGTAAATTAGTTCAACCATTGTGGAAAGCAATATGGAGTTTCCTCAAAGAGCTCAAAATAGAAATACCATTTGACCCTGGAATTCCACTTCTAGGAATTTACCCTGAGAATACATCAGCCCAATTTGAAATATACAGGTGCACCCCTCTGTTTATCACAGCACTATTTACAATAGCCAAGAAATGAAAGCAACCTAAGTGTCCATCAGTAGATGAATGGATGAAGAAGATGTGGTACATACACACAATGGAATGCTATTCAGCCATAAGAAGAAAACAAATCCTACTATTAGCAACAACATGGATGGAGCTACAGGGTATTATGCTCAGTTGAAATATGTCAGGCAGAGAATGACAAATACCAAATGATTTCACTCATATGTGGAGTATAAGAACAAAGAAAAACTGGAGTTACAAAACAGCAGCAGAATCACAGAACCCAAGAATGGACTAACAGTTACCAAAGGGAATGGGACTTGGGGGGAATGGTTGGGAAGGGAGGGATAAGGGCTGGGAAAAAGAAAGGGGGCATTATGATCAGCATGTATAATGTGTGTTGGAGAACGGGGAGGGCTGTGCAAAACAGAGCAGACAAGTAGTGATTCTATAGCATCTTACTACGCTGATGGACAGTGACTGTAATGGGGTTGGTGGGGGGGGGAGCCTAGTAAACATAATGTTTTTCATGTTATTGTAGATTAATGATACCAAAATAAAAAAAAATAAAAATAAATAAGCCTTAGAGGCAAAATAAATGTAGACAGAACATGTTATTTCCACATAATTAACATCCATACAGTTCAACTATTGTAAGGCATCCTGATAAGAATGGAAAACTATCTAAAAAAAAAAAGAGAAAAAGAATAGTGGGTATGTCACTACAGATATCACAATTGAAGGCAGTATAAGGAATACTACAAACAGCTTTAGGTACCTGTATCTGATAACTTCGATAAAAATCAACCAATTCCTCTCATTGCTTCTAATCAGTGAAATACTGAAATCCAAGTTAGCCCAATAAGGCAAGACAAAGAACTAAACAGAATATCAATTAGAAAGAAAGAAATAATACCGTTCCTATTTGTACACATAATGTTATCTACAAAGAAAATCCTGAAAATATACAAAGAAACTTTCTGAACTAATAAGTGAGTTTATTAGGTTTATAGGCAACTATTTTAATGCACAAATATCAACCATATTTCAAAATATTACTACTGAACAGTTGAATCCAACTAAAAATAACATTTGAACTATGTCAAGAAGTTAAAATTTCTAACATTAAAATACATATAAAGCAGTGAAAAAATGATAAAATAAATAAAAGTAGACCTAAATTAACAGACATTCTCAATTTATTGATTCAAATATTCAGCATAGAAAAGATGTCAATGATTCCAAATTGATCTCTACTGATTTAATACACTATCCACCAAAATACAGGCAAGATAATTTATAAGCATAACCAAGCTGATTCTAAAGGAAAGACAGACATACTAGAAAGAAAACAGTTTTAAAATACAAGAATATAGTTGGAGGAATGACAGTACTTGAACTGCCTACATTGTAAAGGTACAGAAATCAAGAGAATGTGGTATTGGTGAAGTGAGAGACACATAGATCAATAGAACAGACTAACAGAGATTCTTGAAGTTGTATCGCACAAAACAGCCAACTGATTTATGACCAAGGTGTAAAGGCAAAAGACTATTAAGCAGATGTGTTTTCAATAAAGTATGTTGGAACAAGTGGACATCAATTGGTAAAATTTTGAACCTAATTAGAATTCTCAGACTTTCTATAAAAACCAACTGATATGAATGTAAAACATAAAATTATAAAAATTTTAGAAGCAAACAGGAGAAATTTGTGATTCTATCTACATGACTTTCTCTAAAAGACAAAACCTAGTCGCAGACAACAGATCACTGCCTGCCAGGGGTTAGGAGCAGGGCAAGTGTGTGATTACAGAGGGTGAACAAGAGCAGTCCTTTGGAGGTGACGGAACTGCTCTGTATCTTGATTGTGTGGTGTTTACATGCATATGCACATGTGTAAAATTTCATGAAACTATACCCTATATAAAATCAATTTTACCACATGTTAATTTAAAAGTTAAAATATTAATTACAAGGTAAAGTGATGATATCATTTTACTGTATAAGTAATGTCAAGGCTGTCAATTTCCAAGTTAATATTTCAGCTAGGATCTCTCAACCTTGTTGCATATTTGAACATCCAGTTATCTGTCTGACATCACTGGTGGTTATGGAACTGAGGTGTTTCACATTTATTTAAATAAAACACATGTATCTTGAACTCTCAATCTATACTTCCTACATATGAACTTTATGCTCCACCAATTCTAAAAAGAGCAATACCAATGATCCAATCTTACCCCCATGGAAACAGTATATCCATAGTGGCATCTCTCTATCTCATCTCACATTGAATGAAACACCAGATTTCTTTGGTCCAATCGTAATAATATGGCTCGCAGAGGAAGGGGAGTTCCCTGTCCTGGGCAACTTCACTATGAATCCACTGAGACAGGAGGAAGACAAAGGAAAGGGTAGATTGGAGATTAAAGGTTTATTTCTCATGGCTCAGTCTCTCTCTCCCACAGTGCTCTCTGCCCCTCTTGCTTGGCTAGCAAGCCCCTGTCCCTCTGGCTGTGACGCACACTCCACTTCGCCAAGCTCCAACCCTCTGGAGGAACTCCATGGGCAAGTCGCTGGTGACTGACAGGCACCTGACCAATTATGTACCGGGAACAGAGAGAAGGAGAGAATGGCTACTATTCTCTACCCCTTATCCCGGATCAGACCTGAAGCTCTGACCTGGTTAAACATTCCACTGATATGCAAACAGACCCTTATATACATATCACTATCAAGACCAGGTGAGAAATTCTGGTTGAAAACTTCCATTTACCCAAAAATTATATACACACACACTTAATTCTCTTCCATTACCAGTATTTGTTTTAGTCCTCAAGATTTACAGCTCTTGCCTACCAACGCACAGTCTTTTTATCTTTTTTTTTTGCTTCATGTCTCATTCTCTTTAAATCTACTTTTTAACCAACAGGCTGATGAATGTTTTAATATTTTAACTGGACTTTAGCACTCTATAGTTTAAAGTCTTTCAATAAATTTGTACTAGATTTATAAAAACAAACAAACAATTCAGGAAACTGTGAGCTCTTCTATGATCTGGCTCCTGCAGGCTTCTCAGGTCTCATTGGTTCAGCTCTTTTGGTTCATTTCTTTCTTTCATTTTCCTCATTTAGAGAAGCTCCTGCTCTCTCTTTGTTAACCTCAGAGCCCTCATCATGGCAGTCTCTTTGCCTGTAGTTTCCCTTTACAACTTGACTGCCTTAACTGCTATTAATCCAGTACATATGTGACTAAGGGTTAAACTAACCTATTGTTAGAGTAAAATGTCTTTGCTTAAATGGAAAGCACCTTGACTCTCACCTTCCAGAGAACCAACTAATTATGGTTTTTTTATGCTTGCCAGTCACTTCCTGCAGAATACTATGACATTATATGATTAAACACAGTGTTGTAGATTTTAAAAATATCTGAAGTATTAGATGCCACTCAGTTCCAATAGATTAAGAATCACAAAGTCTGTGTTACCACAGCTGTAGACACAGTGCCTGAAATCATCTGCATAAAACAGGCCTCTGATATTAAAATTAATTAATAAGTACATTTTAAACATCTGATTACTTTTATAGCAAATTATTAATACTGTGTTTCTCTTGGAAACACAAGAGTAGAGTGTATTTTGTCATTTATTTAATGTAACTTTGTTAAGTCTGAATTGACTTTATAAATAAATGAGCATATATGTTTAAATCTTCCAAGTCTCTTGCCAGTGCAGAATTGCTGAGTGTCCATTATCAATATGTAATGAGTAAATGGTTTTGTGCCTGCAGCTTTCTTTAAATAAAATAATCTAACATTTTTATGACATAAAAACACTCTTGAAAGAGAGCAATTTAGGAATAAATACCTCATGTCCAATCCTATTTGTACATGTGTTTAAAAAATTTACATATAGCATGTTATAATAACATGGCATACAAGTGGTCTTAATTTTATTTAAGTTCAAATCTGAGAATTAACTTAACCATGTCTTAGTCAAGAAGGGTAGTATATTAGTGAGGATTACATGTTTTAAGTTACATAAAACCTGACTCAACCATATTAAACAAGTACAGTTCTTAATGACACATGCTATTAAAATGTTTAGAATTAAGACCTTCAACTGTAAAGAAGAAGACTTTCCAGGCTTCTGGATTGTTCTGAGTGGCTCAATGCTTTCATTTCCTAGGCTGTTTCTCTCTGTACTTCGTCAGTGTCAGCTTGATCTAATAACTGGCCCTTACTTTTCACAAGATAACCTGTACAGAGGCATTACTTCTCTGTTCATCAGTGAGGTGAGAGGAGGAGAAAAGAAAGAAGGGAGGGAGAGAGAGGGAGGGGAAGGTAGAGAGAGAAAAAATGATTCTCTCCAATTAAAAATAATAAGAAGTAGAAGATGAAGAAGAAGGAAGATCTGAGGTTCGATGTGATGGGACCAAATTAAGATGGGCACCCTTAACCTAAACCACCACTGTGTTCAGGGGAAAACCTTGGATTGATTGAGTGACAAAGGTTATAAATTTATTACTGTAGGATAGTGGGGGCCTCTCTTAGATCTGTGGTGGGATGAATTTCATTCAAATCCTGTGACTGAAAAACAATGTGGGTGTTACTTCAAAGAGAAAACCTGAGGGCTGTAGGAGGGAACCGCTTCCTAACAGCTGTTAAAATACCAACCTGGAAAGATCAGGCTGCCTATTACACGTAATAGGCAATTATGTAAAAATATGATAAATTAGCTAATAAAATACCACATGAAAACTCCTTGTTTATTTTTACTTAATAAAGATCTTCAACATGAAGCCATCTTGATTTTTAAATAGAATTTTCATTAGAATAGGAACATTTGGTTTCAGAAGCCCATCAGTTTTGACCCACAAGCAGATACACCCACAAAGATGACTTCTTAGTACTTACAAAAATTGAATTTTCTCCTAAAGATCTTACCTACATAAAAATCATATTTTCTATATGTTAAAAATTATTGTGTATAAAAGAAAGAGAAATTAAACATATTGCATTACATAAAAATGCCAATTATATTAATTTTTCATATCCACAAACATTCTAATTATAGAATTTCTATTGTATAATTCTTATAGTTAATCTTTATATACAATTCTCCAAATATAATATGAGTTACAATACAGACATTCTTGTCTGGATGAATTTTATATTTTGCGTTCATAGAAAATGATAAAAAGCAAAAGACAACCTATAATAAAAAGTGTATTTTGCTGTAATTTTGCTAGAATAGGCTTTTTTTAAAGAAAAGGAGCATTCCTTAAATATATAATCCTATCCACTAAATCTAATTAACTCTGTAGTGAAAGGTTTTTTTTTATACCCTTTTAGATAGAAGAAAGACTATCCCTGGCAATGATTTGCATGATGCATATAAACAAAGATGATGTTTCTAAGATTATCTCTAAAACAGTGAGAGATCTGTTCAATACACATTAAACTGAAACTTCTGTAGAACTAATCATTCAACACGTTGTTTAGATGGCTATTCTTTCCTTCATGATAAAAAACTGGGAGTATAGTGTAGCAGCTGTTTGCCTTAAAAGTTTGTAGATGTTGGCCTCACATGCAATTTAGTCTCGTTGCTATAGCGATCGCTACAGGGAAAGAAAAATAAAGGAAAATTAATCTGCCTTACAGTTTAAATTCCTAGAGTGCACCCACTATGTGGTGAGTGCAATAATTAAATCTTGTTTACTGTGTTTTCTTTAAAGCCTTTAATGTACCTGATGATATGATCATTATCTGATTGATTTTTCAGGTAAGGGAAACAACCAAAATTAATTGCCTTAATCATCGTTCAAGGACAACACATACATTTTGAGCTAAAGCAAGTTGTTGGTCTTTTGGTTTTGTTTTTGTTTTCAGTTTTAAACAGCTGGAGATTTTGAATTTCCTTCTCATCTTTTCTGTATAATAAGAGAACACATTGTCAGGGAGAGAAAATTTGGAATTCACAGGTTGAGATTTTAGCTGTAGAGCTTGACATGGGCAGAACAAAAGGATTTGCTCTTAAATTAATACAGTTTCCCTACTGATACAAAATGATGGCAGGAAAAGAAAGTTTTTCTCATATGAAGAAGTTGTAGTTAAGGAAGATGTAGTTTAATTGGGTCTACCATAGTAAATTCTAAAAAAATTACTTTTTAAATTGTTTTGTTTTTCTCAGAATGTTATGCAATGGAGATAATACATAGATTAATTGTCTATAAAACAATTTATAGTACTTCTACAGAAAAACAAAAAGAAAAATCATTTTAAAATGTATTAGTCTTTTTATGACTTTGTAGCTGTTGCTAGTTTAACAGAATGGATATGAAATTTTCTCACGGTAACACATTGGGCATGCGTTTCTACTAATCAAACAAAAAGAAATTCAGTCTTAGGAAAATAATTAACTCTAAGTAGCTAGTCCCAGTTCATGCTAACATTTTCTATAATTACTTAAAACCAACATGAAATGTTCTTTGAATCCTCCCATTACTTGTTTTACTTGTTTTCAATTACCAATTTCCTTTTTGACCCTTGAACAACTATTCCTATTTTTACAACTCTCCCGTTAAATTTATATCCCTTTCATAAAAACAAAGTCATGCCCATTTTATGTCTCTTTTTCTCCATGTCACAGGAAGAAAGCTCTTCCCTTTCTTCTGTTTGAAGGCCATCTTGGCACCTAGTATTCTTAACTCCTTCTCAGAAAGCTATAGATAAGTGCCAATGTCTTTTATTGCCCCCTCTCAAATTTAATGCCATCTGCCTGCCTACCTATATCCTTAATATTAATGTTTCAACACTTCTAAATCCCTAAAGGAAAGTGCATGCCCCAGATATGTCTTTTCCTGAATAGCATTATATATGCTCCTTGTTAATATAGAATAATTTCTAGTTATGCCTTAAGTGTTATTTGAAAATCTGTATAACCATTTATGGACCCCTCCTCAATATGGCTAGTTATTCAGGTTAAAGTTTATCTAAAATGATGTTTTTTTCTCTTTGCTAAGTTTATTCTTAACTAAAGTTCACGTGTATTGATTATTTATATCCAACTCTTGTCTCCTTCTATATTCTCTTAATCCATTCTCCTGCAATATAAACCCTTCTAGTAAAGAGAAAGGTTTTAAAATCTTAGATTGAGAAAGACGTTCTACATCAATATGTTAAATGGAATCCAATCTGTGAAATGTCTAAAAACAACTAAAATAGTACATGGAGTAGCTTCAGATGCTAGCTTCTATGTTTCCTATTCAGAGACTGGTGATAACAACTAGGATGTATCTTTCAGACCAGCACTCTCTTGAAAGTGAGAAGGTTTTTTAAGAATAACGTCTAGGCAATAAATTAACACTAGGAAGCAGGATCATCCTATAATTCTCAGCCTGTTTTAATTTCTTTCTAGGTCTAGATGTTTTCTCATATACCCCACATTTTCTTGGTCAGTAACATGTACTGGGATTGCCAGGGTGGCCTCACAGTACTTATAGCAATTGTTTCTTTCTTATGTGTTTTATAAAATTCAGTTTTTCAAATATTTTTAATTCAGATGCAAAAGCAAACTCTAAACAGCAAAGGCACATAGGTGATAATTTCTACTACACCACCTCAATAGCCTTGTTTGGTTATTGAAGTCACTGCATATAACAATTTTTAAAGTAATTAAATAAGGAAGCCATTAGACTGTGGTGGCCTAAGTAAACAAACTGTAATCTAAACCAGAATAAAATCCTGCAAATACCTCAAAATTAAGAATCACAAACCTAAAAACAATCAATTGTAAACAGCCAATTAAACTTTCCCAAATAAGGCAACCTGTTAAAGTATACCTAACACAAAAATCTCTGCTCTGTTTCTGCTTTATAAAACCTTTACCCTACTCCTGTCAGCTGGGTAGTCCTAACCACATTCAGTTTGGTGCTGCCCCATTTGAATCTGTATTTGCTCAAATAAACTCTTTTGAAAATTTCAATGTGCTTCAGTTTATCTGCAAATAGAACACACTTCCTCTGCAAGGTCATATAATACGGGATGCAATGTTACTTTTAATATTTGGCAATACAATACCATAAAGAAAGAGGGCAGTTTCAGTGACTTAGCTTTGAGTATTATTCCGTTTTGGGCATAAATATCAATGAATTCTTCCTTTCTTCAAGGGATCTGAAGGCTTTTAGATGTGAACGAAAGGCTCTCCAATATTTATGTATTAAGGTTTTATGAGTAGCTTTTGAGAAGCTTCACACATACAGGCATAGCTAGCTAGCTACACATTTGCAAACAACATACACATATAGAGACACACACAGATGCACTTATATTTATTTATAAATGAAAACTGATGTAAAATTTAGATCTGTATATTCACATCTCTGAATTTATATTAAAATGACCCATTTTTATGGGAGCAATGTCTCTCAAATAATATTAGAAACAAAATAATTGAATTAAATGTTTTCCCTATTTCCTAATAATTACAGGTTAGCTTTTGTTTGGAAAAATACACTAATCCCCATTGTGACGAATCCAAAACTTATAGAGACAAGTCCTCACATTTTGTTTGTTGATTGGAAAACAAATAGGATAATAATATAAGACGTAATAAGTACCTTTCTGTTTATGTATATACACATATGCCATTACATGATTTAAAATTTCAGAAGATTGATGTGACAATATTGTATAATGTGAGAATTCATAAATGTATACAGTGCAAATACTAAACTGATTTTTTCCCAATGTTTATTAGACATATTTATTTATCAAATTAAATTACTTGTAAGTATTCTGAGATTTTATTAGAACATGAACAATTTTTATTTAATTGTAAAACAAAGTAGTATGAGGTTCTGTTTTAAGAAGAGCCAATTAATATAAAAATAGAAGGCAATTGCAGCATGCTAAAGAAGTGTAGTTAAGTATAAGCAATACATTTAAATATAAGATCGTTTGCTGTCTGTGCTTACATTGGTCATAAAATGCTGTTTTGAAAAATATACTGCGGTCTAATACATTCTGAATCTAATAAAGACACTGCCATCAGAAGAAATACTTGTCACATATTTCATGTCTGATGTATGCTCCCTATTATGTTTAATTTGAAATCAAAGTAAAGTTGAAACACAAGTTCACTATATTTTAAAGAAACAATGGTAACACAATCAGGACTGTGCCTACATGAGGGTAATCTGTGGATTGTGCAGACTGGATGTATCTATGCTCTGTCTAGAATAATAGTAACTAACTCCCTAGCAAATAAGTATTCATCAGCATCATGAAAGCACTTACACCTTATATTAATTCTTAATTAACTAAAAATGTGAAAGGCAAATGAGAAACACTGTACAAATTAAAAATAAATGAATTATTAACATTAATCACCAAAAGAAAAACAAAATTGTTTCTTAGTGCATGGTATAGGATACTGCTAAAGTTCATAATGACTTTAGTTATGTTTAGATTAGTAAATTTATGATAACTTTCCTAAAGGTGAATTATAATTATGTTTACATTGGTGATAAAAATAAGAAAGATGATGTTGTATGAAAATATATCAATCTGAATATTTATATATCCATGTTAATTCTTTAACACTTTGGAGATTAAATAAACTTATATGCAGAACATCATTTTAAAAGGAAAAAAATTGGAAGAGGCATCTAAGGAAGGATTAAGTCTATTTTTATTCAATGTGTCTAAACATTATAAATCTACACTATAGGGTGTATTAGATTTTTCCACCTGGGTATCTTTAATAAGTTGGCTATTTTAAAGTATTTTATTAGAAGAGGCAGAGAGGTAAATTGGCTAAAAGCATATGCATTTCTGGCATAACATCACTTGGTCATTTTTATATATAGTCACATATATAAAAATATGTGTACATGGTGTATAACCCTTTTTATGTATTGCTAAATAAGCCAAAAAGGGAGAAAAAAACAACAACAAAGTAATAAATCTTGAACTTCTCAATATACCTGTAGATTCCAAAAATAGTAAGTATGTGAATGTGCTAAATATAAGCACATTAATGTCAGAGGAAAAGAAATATGATATATACACTTTTAATCTTGGGTGAGGAAGGCCTTTCGCTATTGACATAAAAACAAATTTTAATGACAAATATTGGTAAAATAGAATGCAAATGAATATTGAAATATATATGGGTAAAACAATACTTAAAAAAGCAATAACCATTCTGAAGAACAATGTTGCAACAGACTGCCAAAGGAGTTTACATCATTAACATACAGTTAAGTCATACGAGAACTGTTATATGCTCATATGTATAATATACCCCAAAAGAAATATTACTTATATGCCCACATATAAAAACCACACAAGATCAGAAGCATGTATAATTAATACAACAAATAAAAATGTTCAATAAAAAGGATGACATATTTTCATATACAATTATTTATGTATATCATACAGATCTTAATTTTAACATTTAAATATCTACACTACATTAATTAAAAAATTAAGGTCTAGAACAATTTGCATATATACTGATAACATTTACCAAAGTCATTAGTGTAGAAGTGTGTAAAACATCAAGTTTTTCAATCCACTGACAAGGTGTGGCTCTCCAATTATTTAGATCTCTTCTAATATTTTTCATGATTTTTGCATAATTTGCAGCATACAAGTCTTGCACTTCTTTGGTAAAAATTTATTGCTAAATATTGCACTATATTTGATGTTATGATAATGGCATTACTTTTAAAAAACTCATTTCACATAATTTGTTACTTGTATATAGAAACATGATTAATTTTCATAAGTCAATCTTGTATCCTGACAGTTTGCAGGTACAAGAAACTTACTAGTTCTTGTAGAGTTTTATTTGAATATCCAAGATCATGTGATCTGTGAATAAAAACAGTTTTATTTCTTCCTTTCTGATCTGAATGATTTTAACTCTCTTCTATTCTCTTTCTCTCTTGTTTTCTTCATGGCCCTATTGCACGGGGTAGAATCTCCAATGTAATGTTAACTAGAAGTGACAAGAATGAATGAAATCCTTGTCTAATTCTCAATTTTGGAAGAGAAAAACATTCTTTCACTATCAGTAGTGATGTCACCTGTAGTTTTTTCCATACTGCTCTTTATCAAGAACAGAATGTTTCCTTCTACTCATAGTTTGTTGCAAATTTTCATTATGACTGGATTTTGGATTTTGTGAAATGATTTTTATGTATTTGTTCAGAAGATAATGCATTTTGTCACTTATATTATTAATATTATGTATTACATTAACTGATTTGTGGATGTTAACTGAATCTTGCATTTCTGGCATAACATCACTTGGTCATTTTTATATATAGTCACATATATAAAAATATGTGTACATGGTGTATAACCCTTTTTATATATTGCTAAATAAGTGCTGATGGTTTCTTTTGGAAGATTTTTCATCTCTAGTAATGAAGGAAACTGGTGTTTAGCTCTACCTTCCATATTTCTTTATTGGGTAACATAGTAATATTCATTTCTTAGAACAAGTTGAGATGTATTTTCTCCTTCTTTATTTTCTGGAATAGTGTATAAAGAAAATATATGCTTTCTTCTTTAAATATTTGACAGAACACTCCAGTGAAATCTGGGGGAGGGTTTGTACAAAGTTTTTTTTTTTAAATGCAAACTCTTGTTATAGGTCATTCTGAATTTCTATTTTTTTTAACAGCTTCAGTAATTTTTGTGTTTTGTAGGATTTTGTAGATTTCATGTAGTTATCTAATTTCTAGACATAAAGTTAACTGTGCTCCTTTATAATCCTTTTAATTTTTGTAAAATCATTAATTATATCTCTACTTATATTTCCTATTTTGGAAATTTTTATTTTCTCTCTTTTTCTACATAGTCAGTCTAGCTAAAGATTTGCCAGTTTTTAAAGAACATTTTCGAAGACCAGATTTGTATTTATTTATTTATTTCCTCTTTTTATTTTATGTTGTCTGCTTCAATGATTTCTGCTCTAATTTTTAGTATTTTCTTGATGGTGTTTATTTTGTGGTTAGATTCTTTTTTTCTAGTTTCTTAAATTGGATATTTGAGTCAATGATTTTTATTTCTTTTCTAATGCAGACTTTTACAGTTATAAATCCCTCTAAACATTGCTTTAGCTACATCCCATACATGTTTATCTGTCATGCTTTTAATTTCATTCATTTCAAAGTATTTTCTAGTTCCCCTTTTGTGATCTGTTTTTGAGTCCTTTGCCATCTATATTTTTTTAGTTTACAACTATTTGTCAATATATTTATAAATATAACCCTTCAATTGTTAATTTCTAACACCATAAAGTTCAGACATCATACCCTGACTTATTTCAAACTTTTTAAAATTTATTGAGACTTGTTTTATGATCCAGTATGTAATTTATCATGGAGAATCTTCCCTGTGTGTTTCAGAAAATTGTTCACTCAGCTGTTGATGTATACAGTGTTCTCTTGATGTCAGTTAGACCAACAGTTGGTTAACAGTGCTGTACAACTCTTGCTGATTTTCTATTTGTTCCATCTGTTATTGATAATGGAATATTGAAGTCTCCTACTATTACTGCTAAACTGTCTAACTCTCCCTTCGGTTCTCAGTGTTTGCTTCTGTAAATATTTGTACTTTCCGATGAATTTATCATTTTATCATTATAAAATGTCTTCCTTTGTCTCTAAAGGCTTTTTTCTTGACATCGATTTTGTCTGGTAACAGTATAGCCACTCCAGCTCTCTTATAGTTTGTTTATACAGTATAAATTTTTTCATCCTAAAACTTCTTCTATTTCTGTCTTGGAGTCTACGTTGTGTCTCTTGTACAGATCTCTAAGAGTTGGAGCTTGTTTTTGTGTTTCTTTTATTCTGTATGGCTCCCTCTCCCTTGTGGGTATTTAATCTAGTCACATTTTAAATATGTCATGCTATGCTTCTGGCCTTCATTTTTTAAAATATGAAATCAGGTATTACTATTACTGTTTTGTACCCCTGTACTTGATGTGTCAATTTTCTCTTGTTTTATCCAATGTTTAATTTTTGGTTTTGGTTCTCAACAGTTTGACTATGTTGTATCTAGATGTGAATTACTTTCTGTGTATTATACATGGATTTTTGTTAAGCTTTTCAGAACTGTAGGTTAATATTTTTCATTAAAATTTGGGAAATTTTTGGCCATTATATATTCAATTATTTTAATTTTCTTTTATTTTTCTCTTCTTAATCTATGCCCTCTTACACATATGCTGATGTATTTGATAACTTCTCTCAGTTCTCTAGTTTCTTTAATTCGTTGTTTCATCTCTCTGTTCTTCAGAAGGACAATTTATAGTGATCTATCATTAAATGCACTGATTATTTCTTCCTGTTTTAATAGGCTTTCAAAAAATTGCACTTGTGTTTTGCAACTACATAATTTTCATTGAGTCCTTTAAAAATTTTATTTTCTCTCTGAGATTCTCATTTGATGTATCATTGTTACACTTTCTTTTTTTAACCATTATATCCTTTATTTCCTTGTACATATTTATAGCTGCTTTAAAGCCTTTTGTAAGTGCAGTATTTGCCCACTGTACTCCAAGAAAGTTTCTGTTAGCTGCTAGCTGCTTTTTTTTCTTGAATATGTTACAATCTCCTGCTTCTTTGAATGCCTGATAATACTTGTTGAAGAGTGGACATTTTAGATAATATGCATTAAACTCTGGATTCTGAACTCTACCAGGGGTTTCTGCTGTTGGTACTGTTAATTTGTTTGCTTGTTTACTTAGCAACTTGCCTGGACTAATTTATGGAGCCTGTTTACCCTGTGTTAGATAGCTCCTTGTACCTTTTCAGCTTTAACTGTTTGTGTGTTGGCCTGTCTGTCTGTTTAATGCCCACTCCTTCCTAGAGGAAATTTCTATTTCAGGTTTTATTTTCCATTTCCTCTCATGTCTCCTTTGCATGTGTGTATGACCTCACATTCTGAAAGCATGAATGAATTCCTGGGGCACTTTCTGTCTCTGAAGTTTTCACGTAGATGCCTAGGATATGTGTGCATTTATCAAGGCTACTGTGGCCGTTTCACTGCCCTCATTTCCCTATTAATTTTCAGATTAGTCTGACAGTCTATTGCCTGTCCCGGCCAGGGCTGCAACCTCATGTTTGCTGAGATATTGGTCTCTGCAGTTCATTGACACTGAGATTTTAACTGTTTCTGACCAAGTCCAGTGGCGTTTGTTTCTTCCCACCTTTCTGCTCCCAATCAAGCTGGTTTTCTACTGCTTACCTAAAAATTTGCGAGAAAAACTAAGCTGTCAAATGTGCAATCATCAGAGCAACCCTCTGTTCTTATTTGTGCTGAATCATGTATCTCACTGACATTGGTTGCAAATTCAACTGAATTACTACCAGACTTTAATTTCCTTTGGTATAACCCCAGTGTCCTAATACTGTTATGAGTGTATAGAAGATATTTTATAACTACTAAAGGGAAATCATTCTACTCATGATCATATATTTTAGGGTAATTTTTATAACTTTAATTCAAGGAAGATTCAAAGTTAAACAACAAAGTAATTATATTGTTCATTTCTGACTACTTTGAAAAATCTTCCTAGAAACTACAAAAATTGTCCATATTCTAATATCCCACTAATTATAGCTGACTTTCTTTAAACAATAAAAATCCAAATGAATTTCAAATACACCTGTCAGACTTTCTTCACATGAAAACCTTTGCATCTTTCATCAATGCTGTAATGATGTTTTTAACTTCATTTTGCCTGTCTTAAAGGTTTAGATAACCTCTAAATCTTTAAAGGAATCTTTTATTATCACCAGGGAATTTTATTATTTTTGTTTATTTTCCGTATTTTTTGAAAATGATGAGAATGTATGGCACTAAAAATATTAAGTGGAAATGAACATTCATTACCTTTATTTAATTAATGGTTTCATAGTTGTTAACACATGTGAAAACATATCAAATATTAACTTTAAACATATACTGTTTATTGAATGTCAATTGCTATAGTAATGCTGCTAAAAAGAGAAAATTTAGCCAATTTAAGGAAATTCTAAGGCAGATTCATTGCATATACAATTGTCTCAGATGTTACCTGTGATGTAAAAGAAATGGAAGACATATAATTGTAACATAAATCTAACTTCAAAATTACCAGCACAATAGGTGCAGTTTTTAAAAAGTCTAATATTGGACATTAATGATATTTAATTTGTATGAGTAGTGTTTGAATTTGAATGTTCTAAAACATATATGCTATTTGTAAGATAGGTTTAAGCCATTGTATAAATTTAAGCTTAAAACTAAATTCATACAATAAAATTTTGAAAATTTGTGATGACTAGGGAAATTGGGGGTGGGGGACAATAAAGGGGAAAAAGTCCAAATTCTATGGGAAAATAGGGTAAAGCATGATGTAACCTAAAAATACATCAGGAGTTGAAAGAGAAGCTCAGAAAAATAGGAACTAATTGAAATAAAAAAGGAAGATAATAAGGTAGAAGTAAAGCACCGAGTCAGTAAAATTTAGTAATTTTAGTAATTGTATGTCAATTAAAAGGCAGAGATCTGATTGCAAAATCAAAATTGAATACATGGTATTTTTGAATGAAACCTGAAGAAAATAAAACACAGATATTTGAAATTAAGAAATGGAAAATATATGCATACCAATACCAACTAAGATAAATCTGTGTGATAATATTACACAGATAAATCTGTAGTGATAATATTAACATATAACAAAATCATAAAGACAATATTGCTATAGGTTTAGTTCTTCTATAAAATGTATTATTACTGAAACAACAAAAAACATATTTACTTCTAATAAACTATTAAACATTAGAATATAGTAGTGTATGATTATAGAAATGAGATAAAAATAAGAATCCTGAAAATCCCAAACTTAAAAAAACTATAGAATAATACATAAGAGCATATTTTGTAGGAAATATCAATGCAAGCTATCTAAGTATTTCTTATTAAATTAATTCCATCACTATTGATAGTTTCTGATCAAACAAAAACACTCTAGAGTATTCCAGAAATATAAAAGTAACATGAAGAAATGCAGGAACCATTTAATATTAATGCACCCATTAATATTATACGTAGAAATTAAAATAGATAATCAGAGATAAAGTATATGTAAGTAGACCATCTCCAAGGACAGAAAAATATAACTAATAATATTCAGTTTATGTTACTGATAATAACTCTTCACAAAATGGGGATAATAAAATATACTTCTCAAGTAAATTCCTGCATCATGACTAATAAGGAATACACTATGAAAAGCAAAGAGATATGAAACACCTTTTCACATGTCATTTGCTGTTGCCGTTTAACATTCATTATGAAATTAATCTAAGTGAATGATAAAGGCATACATTTAGAGATTTTAAGGCAAAGTAGTTATTTGGAAATCATATAATTGAACATAGAGAAAGCAAGTCAACAGAAGAATACATTTAAGACAATCCCACTGAAATATATAATGGAAGTTAAAAAACAACTTCATATCAGAATATGATATATATTTAATCACACAAAGCCAAGTACACTATTGACTAAAAATAATGAAACTATACACTTCCAGTTCTTAGAACACTGACTGCCTCATTGTCAATCGTTCAACTAGTAAATAATAATTGAACTACCTCTACTCCATGACAAATGCACAAAACCTGCTTCTGACTTCTCCAGGGCTATGAACGAGAAGAAATGAGAGGAAAGCTAAGAACTTTTATTCAGCTGTCACACTTTTACGGTTCCAGTTCAGCTCAGAGGTACCCATCTCCAAGCCTTTAAGCACATGATTCTCTTCTGCAGGCACTTCAGTGAACTCCTCAGACACTTAAATGGTAAATTCTACCCTATCACCTTCCCTGACATTAATAATGTCCTGGCACACTGACCTCTCATAACACCCTCAAATCCAAGCTGCAGTAGAAGAGGAGGAAAAATGCTGCAGAATTATGTTTTCCTATGAATCACCTCCAATTACTTTTTCCTATGAATCACCTCCAATTACTTTTTCCTAGGAATTTCTGGTCATGTCTCAAGACAGGTCTTTGAGATAATGGACACAAGCCTCGTTATTCCACCTTTAGTAAATCATATAGTGACTGGTTTTGCAGCTTTTCTTATGAATGTGAGTATAATTGAATATGACTCCCAGGTTTAGACTTTAGCCAAAATTCTAACTTGTAAAGCTCCAAATAATATCATCTTATATGAGACTCAAAATGACTATCAATTTTCATATTTAATTTTAAAATTATCTAATTTACTTGCAGGCTTATATGATTTACTCAAAATAAAGTATATAAAAGTGTGAGCATGGATATATTTAAACATAAGTTTATCCAAGAGATATTAATTAAATCATGTGTTGAATTAAATCATGTGTCTTTTTTAGAAAATATGAAATTTTAGAGTATACTAGGCATTATCTGGTCTAAATCATTATAAGGCATTAACTTTACTTAAATTGCAGAAAGGGGATAAAACAGAATTTTGTGATGAAAGGCATATCAAATATAAATTCTCACACCAGTAGGTAAACTATTCACCTTGAAGATATTTGGTTTCCTGGATGTATCAAATACAGGGCCAGTTTGGAGGCTATGGGTACCAGATAAACTCTAGATTCCACCTCCATTTAACCAGAACAATTCCACTTGAATTTATTTTACGAATCACATTTTTCTAAAAATTATTTTTTAAAAATGTTCTCCATTATTAAAATTGAAAAACCACTGACCTAATCCTATGATTTATAACAATGCTAAGAACCTGAGGAACCTGGAGCAACTGTCCAAAGCAGCTGTGCCATGACACACATCTTTCAGCCATGTGGTGGCAGACAGGAATTAGAACTCAGGTTCCTGCTTCATGGACTGGGTTTCTTAAACTCCAGTTAAATGACAAAATGTCATTTTGTTATTATTTGAATAATAACTAAGGTTGGAAACAGTTGGTAGTTCTATTTTAACTACTAATCAGATTTTTGTTTTCTCTGGCTTTTGTAAACAAACTACCAGACCACTAACATAGAAATAATTACAGTGTATTTATTTGCAATATATTTAATCAACAAATTCTTTCAAGTATTCAATTATGTATGAATCATAGTGAACCAAATTGTGTAATAATATGTACTCTCCTTGATCATGAATAGCTTATTATTAAGAATATCTCCAGCTTTAGGGAAAGGCAAGAAGAAGACTTGCTCCTTAGGTCCTCTGTGCATAGACACCATTAGACTCTGGAAAATGAATTGCTTCCTTAGGCTACCAGATTATTAAATAATAGGGTGTCTTAACATTCATGACTTTAATCAATATACATTTATTGAATCTGCACCATGTGGCAGAGATAGTGCAAAATTAATAATAAACAATCTGTTGCAATTTCCTAGGAAACCTGAAATAATTTTAATTTTCTCTAGAATCTTCTAGCAATCATGAAGAATTTATATATATTTTTTGTAAATGGAATCAGCTCCAATGGCCTTTGAACCTCTGCTTCTATTCCTGGAATTGAACAAAAAGTTCCTCTCTTTCTGAATCCTTTCTTATTTTCTCCACTCTCATAAGTTGCTCAGGGTGAACCACTCTTTCAATTTATTTTGTTCTATGTTGCAGTATCTTTGCTCAATGGGTAAGTAATATTGGCCACATACACAGGATGATAAGCCAATAGAATTGTGCTCCCTGACAAAATTAATATGATGAAGTTCTAAGTCTCACTACCTCAGAATGTAACAGTATTTGGAGATGAGGCCTATAAATATGTAATTGGTTGAAAATGAGGTCATCAGGGCAGACCTGAGTCCAGCATAGCTGGTGTCCTATAAACAGAGGAGATTAAGTCACAGATATACATGGTGGTAGGAAGGGAAGACCATGTGAAGACACAGAGAAGAAGGTCATCTGCAGGCTGACCAGAGATGCCTCCAAAGAAACCAACTTTACTGACCCCTTGAGCTTGGACTTCTAGCCTCCAGAATTGTGAGAAAATAAAACTCTTTGTGTTTAAGCCACCCAGCATTTGGTATTTTGTTCTGGTAGCCCCAGTATATTAATACAGTGGGAGAAGGGAACATTATGTTTTTTTCAGAGTAATAGCCACTGCTTCACTATTAAAGTTCCAAAATATGAACAAGTAGCATGCATTTTAGTCCTATAGGCAACATTCACAAATGTAGTCATGTCAAATTATAACCTCTGCAGTAGCGCTCATATTAATGGTTCTTACCTATTTCCTGACAGAACAAACACATGCAAAGAAATCAAAGTGGAAATAAAGAAGACTTTGAAATTTTCTCACTCATAACTTTCAGGCATCCATCCATCATTTGAGTTTATCTCCAACAATAAGCACTCACCTAAATTAAGGAAAACAATGACCTTCAAATGCTAGTCCTTTTCTGAAGCAGGTGTATGGACTAGTGAGTTAGGCATGTGCACTTTGATGTGACCACACTACAGAGCCCCATGAAACCAGGAAAACAAACAAAAGTTCTTTGTCTGTAGCTCCTTATGTGTGTTCTGTTTGTGATGTCTCTGGCTACTTTTCACAAGTGTCTTGTAAATGTCACAGTCTAGGGGAAACATGCAGGCAGTGAAAAGGGAAGGTAAAAAAGAAAATTAGGCCCACAGGGACACTGGTTCCAATATTTCAAATCGAGTCTCAACTTGAAAGGTTCTATAATTCTTGTCACATTACATTATGTGGGAAAAGTTGCTGTAGTTTATACAGTGCAGTGATGGAGGAAACGAATAAAGATCACGGTGCTTCAATTAAATGTGTGGCAAGTCTAATTTTTAGTTGCTTTTTCCTTGAAGTTGTCACCAATTATCATGACAAATAACAAGTAGTATTATATGTCTTATATCTGAATGGTAATCAAATATGTTACAAAGAGTTCAGATATTTATGCCAGTCACATTGGTTTTAAACAAAGGAGCTGAAATAAAACAGAGACAAAGGCAGAAATGAAAAAGAAAAGACAAATGTAGTTCCATACATTTAAGTAAAATATTTCAAACATATAATAAAATAATAAAGAGGTTTCATTAATAGAACATTACTATAAAAAGTTGATAATTTCCATTTTGTAATTATGCTATTTCATAAGAAGACAGTGCTTATATACTTTAGAAAAATATATGGGTTTCAAAGACATTGCTAAGAGATATCTGGTTTTGGTAATTATTTGATACTAACATATATAGATATTTCTAATAATATCTAAATATTAATTACTTATTTAAAAATAGAAAATGGTAAAAGTACAGTTTTATTGTTTCATATAATAGGCAAAAAAATTCTTAATAAATACAATTTAGTTAAAAGAACCTAGAATTCAACTAAGTTAAAACTAATAAGCCACCTAAAAATAGAAACCAAATGCTAATACTACTGATTGCATTGAATATTTCAAAAAAGACAAAAATAACAATAAGAAGAAATATGTATTACAAGTTTTTGACAGGCAATTCTATGGCAATCAGCTCAATTACTTCTCAGGAGAAACACTAAGGTAAGTCATTATCAGCATCTTTTTAGATGAGGAAACTGAAACACAGATATAATATCCTGTTCAGTGTCAAACAGAAAATACAAGAAATTGGAATAACACATCTTTGTCTTTTTGTCACTTATCTTACAATTCCTGTCTAAAAATGATAAAAATAAATATGCACACACACAAATAGATACATATAATTATGTATGTATATACATGTATATATATACATGTGTATACATAATATGCAGCTATGCATAGTGTGCTGTGTATATATAGAGTACATACATTGTTGTTGCATGTATATAAATACTTATGTCTATTAATTAATGGACATACATATTCCTGTTTATGAATTTACAGGCATATAGCTGCATTCATTTGCTTTTTAAACTAACTGGACTACAATGAAGATACATATATAGTGAAATGAATAGGACAAATGTGTGAACATACACACTTATTTACATATTTAACATATGTAAATGCAGCAGTATTGATGCATTTTAACTAATAAAAATAACTCCAATTGATTTTCTACTTAGAAAAGGAAATAAAAACATCAATTACTTTGTGCACACATTGAATTATTATATCAGAAATATTTTATGCACAAAAAAATCCCCAAGTAATCTTTTATCAAAGTTTTATCAAAGTCTATTATCAAAGTTTATACAGAATAACAGTTGGTCTAGCTATGAGAATTCCTCTTATTTTTGTTTTCAACAATAGAATATACTTTATTATAAATTGGATTTTTCATTGCTAATACGTTTAATATTAGAAGTAAAAGCTGATCATGATATTTTGTATTTGCAAAACATATTTTTTCTGTTTTCATATAATTCCTTAGAGCATATGTTCCAGGCAGCAAACATTCATAGTATTTTTTTAATTCCAGTATTTCCCTCACAGTTATTTCACTGTTAGATACCCAAAACAAAAAACAATAGCCTAAAAAACCTCCATTCCACCCACTGATTTCTCCAAAAACTGGACCTATGCCTTCTATAATCTCTCCTGATATCAACCCAAATCAGTGGAAAAGTTATCACTCTGACTACATATCTTGGCTAACCTTCATTTAAAAAAATTAAAGGATATATTAAATGAGAAGACTTTGAATTATCTTATAAAAGTTCATTATTTTGTTGGACATCCAGAGGCATATGTCTTTGATTGAATATCAGATAAATAATTCCATAGTAAGAACATGAATATATAATATTTGTTAATAATTTAAGAATGCTTATCATAAAACTGTTCTTTGTTAGCTATTAATAATGTAATTGTTTTCCATTTACCATAATAATAATTATTATACAATACAGGCCCTGTGAAATCACATTTTGCTGATAAATTGATAGTTCTTAACTCTTGTACAATGGAGATGGTTAATAATACTAGAAAAAATAAAACAACCAACCATAAATAAAATAATAGTTGACTATTAAGGAAAACATTTTCCATGCAGGCCTCTGAATAGAGATCTCTTTTAAAGATAAATCTGTTTTAAAAATAACATTCACTTTAGCATTTTATTAATAATAATAATAATAATAATAATAATAATAATAATAATGAGGGAGAAATGTGGGACTCACATATAAATCAAGTATAAAAATCAAACGAATAATCATATCTGACTTGATTGTTTATAGTTCATGATGAGTGATCAAAACTGAAAGTTTCTATGATATGACTGCCCTTGCACTGTTCACCATGTAAGAACTTATTCACTATGTAAGAACTTGTTCACCATTTAAGAATTTGTTCATTATGCTTCAGAAGATTGAAGACTGTTGAGATATAGGCTTGGGGTTGATTAATGACTGTGCATTTAGTCCCCTATACAGAATTTTATTGTTGTTAACAACCATTTGATCAATAAATACGAGAGATGCCCTTTCAAAAAAAAAAAGTATTGAAAGCCCTTTTCAAAACAGTAAAAAAAAAAAATAACATTCACTGTGTCTAGTCAAGGACAGCAGCAGAGGGTAACTATTTTGGAAGACTAATATCTCTCTGATTTTCAACATGACGTAGTATTGTTTAATATCATTAAGACTGAAATATTTAAATTAATAGAAATAGCCTTAACTCTAGGTTTTTCCTATATATCTTATTTGTTCTTTCTTAAAGTGTTGATGTTCAACATGCTCTGAAAGAATATGAATTGAATAGTTGTTCTGGGTCAGTTCAGTCTTCAATACTATTAGTTGATATCTGAAAAAAATATCAACAGAATAGAATTGAAGTGACAGAGTGTAATAATACAAGTTTATAGATTATCAGTAGAGCCAAAAATGTAAGAGTCAGCCTTCCCTCTTCTTCATTACACTACACTATCTGAATGCTTTGTGGCTCTAGTTTCAATTATAATTAGTTTTATTAATTTGTTCTTATATTTTATGTAAACTCCATAAATACAGGGACATATTTCTACCTTATTTTATGTTGTTGTGTCTGCATCTAACTAATGTTTGCATCTAACTAAATGTTTGAAAAGAATTGGGAGTTCAATTTGATATCTAATTGATAGAATTAACTTGTGTGGTGATTAAGCTACAATTATTTAAATAATGCATAACAGAACCATATCTTGTTTATGCTGTATGTGAATGAGTATCATCAGCATGCTATATTACGGACCATCAGGAGTGTACTTGATAAAGTTTGTGAAACACTAATGCTTTCATTAGTTCAGTAGATATTGAGCATAAGCATATGTTAGGCAAATGAATAAAGCAACAAAATTTTTGTTTTCATGAAGTTTACAATCCCTTTGGAACAAGCAAAAAATAAAGAATGCTCACAGCAAATAAGAAAATTATAATATGCAACAAAGTTATTTGATTAAAAACAAAACAAAAAAAGACCGTGGGAACAGGAGTGTAAGGTAGGGAGGTTGAAGTAGAGGGGGGAATATGGTATAGGTTTTGTGATGTTGGATCACATCTCTTTCCTTGTGAGTTCAATCACACGAATTGATGATACTGAAAGAAATATTATTTACTTAATCATAATATTCTCAGTGTATTTTGGGGGAGAAAGAAGGAGGAAAATGTAATGCTAAGTAAATAAATACTATCTAAAACTGAAGGACCTGTAGGTTTAAATATGTTATTAAATGCAGCACTTCATCTCAAAAAGATATCCTATGTATGCTTTAAGAAATATTGTTATGTCATAACAACATATGGAAAATCACTTTTTAAGGCACAACAACAAAATGGAAATTGAAGTAACTGCAACTGTTAGTCTTTAAAAATCCTAAGTGAAATACCCAAATAAATGAGGTATTGGTGAATTTAAGGAAAAATGTTGCAAGGTAAATTTATCACATGGCAGCAATTTAAAATAGTAAACCATCAGATTAAAATATAATTATTAAATCCAGTATTTTTAATGAGAGAGAAAACATGAATGCAAAATTGTTATAGGTTATCACATCTATTTGTGGAAAATAAGTATTAATATAGACTCTGCTGTACACACTTATGTTTTGTGGAAAAGGACATATGCACAATAAAGCAATAGAAATAAAAATCATAATATACAAAAAAAGTATGTAAAAAGTACTCATATATTTCTAGAAAAACTATGCTTTATGAGTATGCTTTATTTTTATTGAGCCTGCAGCTATGCTGAAGATGCTTTTAAAAATAAGAATTTTTTTCAGTTTCAAGAAGCATAAATGCCTTGCTGGTAATTATATAAAATTGATCAAATCCCACAATTTTAGTAAGTGCTCTTTTAACCAACCTTCAATAAACCTCCATTTTATCAAATTAATTCAAATACTTTTTCTGAAGTTGAATGAAATAAAGGTAGGCAATCATCCTCCAACTGGATGAATAGGAATAAAAGTAAAGAATGATGTTGCGGATGCCAAGAACTTTTCAGAATGTGGAGGTTTGAACATATTAGAAATATATCTTCTTTTATGCTTTATGGCCAAAAAAAACCCCAAAACTTTGTATGGGGAAAAAAGAAAGTTACATGGTTAAGCAAGGATTTAGACCTTAGAGATTAGAAAAATCAATCTGTGAAAACAGTCACTTGGTCTTTGTTCTCTGTACTCTCAGCATGACAAGGCACTAGGTAAAGGAAAAGGAACAATTTTTAATGGTAATTTTAACACAGGTTTTTGAGAGAAAAGCTATTTTGGTATTTCAAAAAACAGTAGCAAATGAAATGGTGCACTAGTTTACTGAATATTTGTAGTTAATATCATATTTAAAAGAAAATTAACATGAAATCACATGTTCAAAAGAATCACATATTCCTCCCAAAATAGCACACGAACATGTGAATCATTTTGTGCTTTTATTTATCATTGGCAGATAATGACTATTCTAGTCACTAATATCATTTTGGTGTAAGAAGTGACTTAATACTTTCTTTTTATATTTTAGGGCACCACTGTAAATTCTGATGGGAAAGATCACTGCAACTTTTAATTTTTTTTCTAATGGATGCATCACTTAACTTGATTGTGGTCATTTCACAAAGTATACATAAATTTAATCATTAGATTGTACATCTGTACAATTTTATTTGTCAATTATATTTCAATACAGCTAGAAAAAAACTTAGAAAAAATTATCTTCTGAGGAAAAGTTTATTATTACAAATTTGACCTCAGATGCTTAATCTACATGACTATTCTACAGCTTTTAGGTTTTCTAACATTGAGATTTATTCTATATACCCTAAGAGAAAGTGGACACTAAAACACTACAATACCGAAGCCTTTAAAAAAATATCAGATCTTCTTTTGAAAACCTCAAAGTAAATCATGGAGATCCAATCCGCCTGTAATGATCTGCAATGCATTCCTAAATCAGGGATTGTCTTGTAAACAATATATCCTAATATTCTCTTTCTAGCAAATTTAAAGGTATTGCTCTGTAACATTTGTGCATGGAAAATATAAATTAAAATGGAATTTTGTCTTGATTTGTATACCTCTGAAATTGAGAACCTTTAACAATAGCATCCCAGTTCATTCTATTTTCATCCTGCATTTGAAGCATTACAAAATCTTCCTAACAGATGCACCTTTATGTCTTTTAATGTACCAGTCCATTTAATTTTACATGCAATATGGTTTTTTTTTTATGGAACTATGATCATATCACTTCCTAGTTTTAACTGAGTTAATTAGCTACCTTTGCTCTTTCATTAAAACCCAAAACCCAACATAATCTATAATGTCATGAAAGACTTTAGTTTGTTGCCGGCCTACCCAGCCTCACCTCCCCCATCTCTGCTGACCTTGGACTGCTCCAGTTGGCAGGAGTCGCATCAGTTATTTGTGTAAAATGCACCCTTTCCCTTGCATTTTGCATTCTAAGAAGACATCCCAATTACTCTTCAGAACGAAAGAAGTATCAGCATGCCTGTCTATTAGTAGATACATTTTCTCTCATCTTTGGAAAGAATATGTGAGCATCTGTGGGATGTCTATTTTATAGACCATATAATGACTGTTATTTTTCAAGGTACCTTCTAACATAGCAAAGATATCATCGGTTTAAAAGGAAACTATGCAGATAATTCCAATTTTCTTAGGAAAAAAATTGTAATGGAAATGAGTAAACATAAAAAATATAAAATATGCTAATCTCTGAATTTTTTCAAATACAAATTTTGTATTTGCAGGATGTATTCATTTTTCAAATATTGTTAGAATTTTTTCATGTGATGAATATGAAGGGAAGCCAAAATATATTTGAGCTGATCTAGTGATTTGTTAAATTTACTGAATAAGGAGAAATAAGTTTATATATGATAAATAACAATAAATCCATTTAAAAACATCTAAAACATCTATGATTTAATGATATTTTTCAGGCTAAAAATACTGTTTCTTCACTTATGTGAAGCAAGGCAATGAATGGTCTAAATCTATGTGTCCCACCAAAATCCATATGTTGAAACATAATGCCCAAAGTGATGATTTTGGAGATGGAGCCTTAGGGAGGTGACTAGGTCCTAAGGGCAGATTCCTCATGAGTGGGATGAGTGGTCTTATAAAAGAGAACCCAGGGAACTCCCACACCCCTTCCACCAAGTGCAGACATGGTAGTGGATGAACTGGGATATGGACTCTCATCAGACACTGAATGTGCCAGTACCTTCATTTTAAACTTCCCTGCCTTCAGAACAGCGAGAAGTCAATGTTTATGGTATCTTGAAGCAGCCCAAATGGGTTAAGACAAGCAAAACTCTTAAAAAGTCACATTATGTGCAAATATTCATACATTTTTATATACTAACAAAACTGGATGCTAAGATAACAGTACATAATTCCTATAGGAAAACTTCTATCTAGATCTAACTGGTATTATCTTTAAGCCAAAATGTGTATTAAGGTAACTGAAATAACTTTTAGAGTCAGCTGTATCTATACCTAGCCAATCTACATAGTATTTGAGACTATGAACTTTATAACTTTTAATTAAAATTCTACTGAATATATTTTAACTAAGGTAGTTCTGTTTAATGCTGTGATTATAAAATATTAAAATGTATATGGAACAATTAATTCTAATAAATTTGATAATTTTTTAGTGAATTCTGTAAAGAATTCAAAGATCTATAAAGCTTTGTAACTGTAATTTTAAAGACATAACTATTAGTAATGTCAAATGTTCTTCAAAATTAGGTTCTGATATAATTCAGATTTCACTATTCTTTCTGTATCTATCCAGATAGGTTAAGTATAAAAATCATTACCAAAAGCTCAGTGTCTTTTCATACACGCACATTATTATTTCTAGTGTTCAATCCATTGCTGGTCTGGGGAGTCTCTAGGGCACTTATTTTCTTAGCAGCCCTTGCTAATTCAATGCTGTGAAACTCCATCTGAAGAAGCTTTCTCACAAATGCTGCAGCAGGGTAGGTGAGAATGGGGAATTGTACAAAGCTCTTAATTACTTCCACCAAGAAATAGCCTATATCATGCCTACTCATACGTCTTTGGCTAAAGACAATCATGTGGCCATGCCAGTTAGCAGAGAGAAATGCTTGGAAGGAGGGCATGGAACGTCACCATTAATGTTCATCACAGTGACTTCTGTTTCTGTTTAAATGTCTAAACTATTTAAAACATTGCACAGTTCAGAATTTCTTATAAAAAATAAATCAATACTATATTGTAATGTTATACTGTTATTATAGTATGATTCATAATTTACATATACATACAATACTATGCATGTAAATGTTATATATAAATAGATATGAGTATATATTCTTGAAGTTACTTAGCTTGTACATTTTCTGTATTTGCACTGATTATGTATCAATTATGTTTATGATTTGCCCTGTTTTATAATTTTACATTTAATTAATTGTATAATCAATAATCATATATCATTCTTAGAAATAAATATACTTTACTGATTGGTAGAACTTCAACATTAAAATCATTTAAGAATATTTATGACCTAAGTAACATCTAGGATGGTTGTTTATATTTGAAAATATATATTCAGATCAGTTGACTGAGTGCCATATTTATACTGTTTCTGTGGTTTGCTGTTTAGATATGATGGTAGCATTGAAATCACAGAATCACAGATAATATGTTGTCTCAGGAAGGCCTGAAGAAGTGAGCATCTGTTATTTGACATTCCAAGTCTGAGGCTGAAGCCAAAACCAAGCAAAAAGAATTTTTCTGCATGCTATTGTGGGAGCCTTGATATTTGTGCATCTATGTATGCATATTTTATTAAATCCACAATTTTTTCCAGTGGACTTCAACACCTAAAATGAAAGTGTTTTTCATCAACATGAGAATAATTAATGCATTTATATCATTACAGCAAAATATGCACACTTCAAAGCTAATTCATTAGGCCTCAACATGTTATTTACCTTCATTCTAAATGAAAAGTCAAATGAGGAAATGACATATTTTAATGTCACAATTTCTTAAAATAATTTGTGTCATAAATGCCTATATAATTACTCCTATTTTCAGGTAGTGGGACGGTGTAAAGATGAGGTGATTTGAGAAAAATTGCTTAAAATACTTAAAAATGCCTAGGTATTATCTATAATAAACAAAATATATGATAGTGTAACTCTTAGAAAACCATACCAGCAACCATGTCACCACAACTACAACAGAGAAAACAACAAAGCGTTAAAACCTTATCAGTTACATTTCCCCCAAAAAACCCATGAGTTCATAAATGAGACAAAATCAATTTCAAGGAAAAACTAATAATGTAAGAGGGGCTAACTAACCTAAACAGAGAAAAATCATTAGCAGTATAAACATGTTTCATACTCCAACAAAACACGAAAACGAAAGAAGTGAATGCATAAGATATAAATAGTAACAGAATTAGTCTTTATCCCTCTCTTTAATAGAAAGCATTCACTTTCCTCCAGTATTGGTTCCATTTTTTCTGTTCTTTGGGAGAGTGTGTTAGGTTATTCACCACCTTCTCCAACTTAATCACCTCTCATTCCCATTTTCCTAATCAACTATGGTTCTATGAACACAGAAAAACTGGAGGTAGAAATGCATTTTTTATATGTCTCATTTTTTTAAAGGTGTGAAAGCAGAGATCAAGAGCCAGAAATCTAGAAGAATAAACTGTTAAAAATATGACTGTTTCATGCATGACATTTACTCAGATTCTGAAGGTATTATAAAAAGAGTATGAAAATGTCATACTTTTACTGTCAGAAATCAGATTTGTTGGATCAATTTTGGTCTTCAGTCATAGCCAAATAAGATAAAAACCTTTTAGAGAGGACTCATTGAATTAATGTCTTTATATTTAAATTATCACCATATAAAAAAGGAAATAATATAGATATAGATTGGATAAAATAGATTGATTTGGGGATATTTGGTACAAATTTGTAAAAATTAATATGAATGGTCATGGTATGTAACTCTAGTTGGTCAGACTGTAATACCAAAAGCTGAAAATGAAGAAGGAAAAGATGTCTCATAAGGTTAATAAGGAAAGCACTAATTTTAATATTTGAAAATGGGCAAAATTAGTATATGAATAATTTATAAAACCAAAACACAGGCAGTATTTGTCTAATATGTTAAAACTACCATTTTGTTTGCCACGAGCCCCTCAAGCACACTGCTGGTTGGAAGATGACTGGGGCAATATGCTCCAAAAATACTAAAAGGGCCCATGCTAAGTGACTGAACAATTCTGCTTCTGGGAAGTGTCACAGAAAGCATTCAGGTAAAGAGCTAAGAATACCATAGCAATTTTTGTTTATAAAAAGGAAAGCAAAAGGAAAGATAAAAGAAAAATGGGGGATTTTTCCAATATTCATTACTAAAAATATAAGTTCTGATGCTGGGCCATATTATGGAATAAGTTTACAGTTATTAATGAAAAATGATTTAGAATGAGGTCCATGATATATTGTTGATACTGTGCATGTTGGAGAACAGATTGTCTCTGGCTGACTTTCTCCCTCTGAAGATTTAATTCAGATTATGGATTTTTTCACTCTCTTTTCTACACTAGGCTGACCCAACCTTACACATTTTCTTACTTTCACTTATCTAAGAATTATTATAAAGTTATTAGAAAATAGCAAACTTTGCTTAAATTTAAATTTAAAAACTCCTTAATTCAAGTGTGTGTGTGTGTGTGTGTGTGTGTGTGTGCGCGCGCGGGCGTGCATGCGTGCACATGAAGTTTGTGATTTGATGGTTAGTTTCACCTATGGATTTTTCCCCATTTTTCTGTGTTTTATTTTAATATAACAATAGTAAATGAACATTTTGAGTGAATATATGAGACCCCGGCCATATTTTAGCATTAATTAGGTATTCTGGCTATTATTTGATTGATCAATTAATTGATTCCATGATTAATTAAGTTAGGATCTAGAAATTTGGGGTAAGGTGTGGGGAAGGAATGATGTTTGATTACATTTGCTCATTCAGAAAATAAATAGAAAAATTTTTGAATATTCAACTATTTTCACAATAGATTTTACCACTTGAGTCCATTTGGGAAATAATTTATTCTGGTCACTTTTGGAACTTGTGTGTATCTTTGTGTCTATTATAAGAACATCATTCCTTCACATAGGGGTGTTGCATTATGTTACAAGACTGTCATCATAGGAGATATCTTATAATTTTTCCTGAAATTTGTTTCTGTGGATCACACAGCAACAATGCAAATGACTGTATTGGGACGTTTTATAACAGCATTTTTTAATCCAAATTTAATTTGAATGGATGTTAAGCAATAAGGGAAATTTCCACTTAAATTGTTGGAGAAATACATGAATTTATAACAGCAGTTTTCTAGAATAAGAAAAGGTCGTATACTACATGGGGACAAAATTTTTAACTCATTATCCAAAGCACACATTTATTTTAACTCTCAAACACACCTCATATTTTAACCAAAGCTTGATTCTTCTTCACTTTCAGAAATTTCACTAATTCACCTTTAATTATGAAACACTTAGGCATGGTGATTTTAATCTCTTTACAACCTTGAAGACTGTTGATATCATTTTCAGATAGTGGCATTTCACCAACAATTCCAATTTGGTTAGTATCACATTAATTTAACTTCATTTTATTTCATTTAAATTCATTTATTACAAGTGCTATTTTAAAAATTCATTTGAATACCACAAAGAAACTTAAAGAGAAATTTTTACATTTCTGGCAAGAATAATCTATCTTGTCATAGAGGAATATTTTATCACTAATGTTGTTTACAATAGCCAGTACATGATGATAAAAAAACACTAACTTCCAGTCTTTTCATTATTAAAGTCTCTCTATATAATGTACACAATTATTGCTTACACTGGAAAGCAGACTGCTCCAACCAGCCCACCAATGTTATACCCCTCCTCACAACTTACTCTTCTTTGTAGTAGCTGGCAAACATAATTTAAAATCAATTTAAATCATGACAATTTTCAGAATATTACAATATGAAAAGACATACTTTTGAACCTGTGAAATAGGGTGTGAATAGAGGTAACAGTCATGTTAAGATGTATGTGTGTGTGTGTTATATATATGTGTGTGTAAAATATATTCAGTGACCTATATATGATTAGTATAACTAGCTGTCACATTTTGGAAGTTTACATAATTTCTATAGTTTGAATACGTTTTAAAAATTGTGGATAAAGGATAAATTTATGAAGAGTACAATGTCCATAATTTTCAATACTAACATAATAACACAAAGCATTTAACAATGTGTATTTATGGGAATTAGGAAATTTTGTTATTGTGTGAGATTTATGATGTATATGAGTCTGATTGATAAATCAATCCTTTTTCTCATGATATAATGATTTCTTTTGATTGTATATGATTTCCAATATTATCCAATTTATTTAGGGTCTTTGGGTTACAATGTAAGACTTCTCTCTTCACCAAGCCCTCTGCTAGTCATAGAAGCCTAGAACCAATTAAATCAATATTATTTTTATTGTTATTTTATTATCTTGATTCTTAATTTTCTTTAAGCAAGTTGATAAAAACTAAATACTAGCAATTCTATAAACACTAAATGCTAGCTTGTTTCTACTATTTTGAAAAAATTAAAATGTTTAAAGACGTTTAGTTTCCCTATCCAGATGTAAGCTTAAATGGAACATCATGTTCAAAAGTGGTTTTTGTTTGTTTTTAAAAGTTTCTTCCTGCAAGGTTAAATTTAATTATGGCAGTTCTGCCAGAAACGCAAACGCAAAGTCATGGCTTGAGGTATTTTTCAATAAAAATCTTTGCCATAATACCTTTTCAAAACTAATTCTGTGGGTTTTAAAATTGGAACGTTTACTGGAAGAGAAGTTGTAAGTAGCTAAAGATATATTTGAACCAGGACAGATTTAAACACTGTGGTGCCCAAGTAACTAAGTTGCCCTAATATCCTGACTTTTCTTTTATGGCTTGAAGAGATGGGGTAGAGAAAATTGCCTTTGAAAGTGGACAGTGGCTGAAAGTTATCAGGTTTATCTTGTATTAAAATAATTTACTGTACTGTCAAGAAACTGGCAGCCTTGAATTGCTGTTTAGATTTGTAGTAGTTAATAATCCTGAATATTATAGGGTCATCTTTAAAACATATTAACTATACTACACTATTAAATGTCTATAGATGAAGTGAGCTATAGTACTTATGAATGAAGTGTATGGGCCTATGAGCATTTAGGGAGTAATTTGGTTTCTTTCAGCATGATTTATATGCATGCCTAGGGATAACTTAATCCACAAGAGATGTGCAAGCAATTTATTTCCAACCATTGAAGTTAAACTGGTCAATAATTTATGTGATTTTTAATGAGATGCTGCAGCCAGGACAAATATGACACTGAACGATACACAACTCTTATCACTGTAATTTTTGTCTTGGGGAGCATGGACATGTCTGCTGCAACATTAAATTATTCCCTTTTCACATGTGGAGATATACACACAATAAGCACATACACATAAACAAAGAACACATGCATTTTCTTGGCGTGGTTTTAGATAAAAAGTGAATAATATATTCAGAATTGGCTGTTTTTACTTAATTTGGACAGCTACCACATTTTGATCAAAAAATGTATTATGACATTATCAGGTGCTGAAATAAAGAAATATTGGTACACCACATAAACAACAGCTTTCATTTTACAAGAGGGATTATTTTCCTTTTATCCTACTGAGGCTGTTGTAGAACTTTACTAAAATATTGTAAAATATTTTTTCTAATGTTATATATTGTTCTTCTATAGGAATGATTATGGGATATTTCTATTTTATTTTCTCTTAGTTATTAATCTTATAAAATATTATACTGAGCAAGTGAGAATATAGGTTTAATATTTAATGAAATATTTTTGGAAGAAATGTGTTCCAATTTTGCACATAGTTACACAAAAACCAAGTGTAAGTACAATGTTAATGTCTGTTAGAAATTATTGTATTTATTTTATTTTGTTTCATTGTACTTATGAAAATTTACAACTGTAATATATATTCATAATATAATCTGAAATTATACTAAAACATAATCCAGTTTTTTAAGCATAGATAACTTTTTCTTCATCAGCAAACTTGTTTCCTAGAAAACTATATTGGTCACTGACAATGTTTATGATGTTTTTTTCTTTTGAATGATGCAAGTTTCTTTTCATTTAAACCACTAGAATAAATGACTTCTGTGAGTGGCAGAGTGAGTGAGGAGTTCCCTTTGGCTGTTTGTTTGGTGTTTAACTCTTCTATGACAGCTCCAGTCACGGGTCTGTGCCTACTGGGATGTCAGTGATTGAGTAGTCCCTGCAGAGAAGAGAAGCAGTCCCCCAAGAGAAAACCCACGTCTCTATCCTAAGGACCTAGGAGGAGGGATTCCATTGGTCCAAAGAAGAAGGTAGAAATCATCATTTTTCCCCCTTCTTTTGTCTTGCTGTGCTAGCACAAAAGAACTACAGTCCAACAATAAATGTGCTAAAGTGTAGTCATAGCATAGTACATCTATCGCAGCATTCTGAGAATTGAGTATATTGATACTGATAACAAAAAATTAATTTAGAAAAATACTAGCTTATCCTTTTAAATAGACATGAAAATAAGATATATGAGCTTGGATTCATTCCTCATTTTCTTCAACACTATTTCTACTATAATTCTCTGTGTAGTAGTCACAGAAATATCACCAATAACTTGGCATCTCAGTTCCTTGAACTTTCTCCCTTTTATTTCACTTTCTCTTTTCTCATTTTTCTTTTTTTTTATTCTATCTTGGTTATTTACTCCCATGCATATGCCTTATATGCCAGCAGTCCCTCATAATTTTCATTGTGACCACTCCAACCTCTGAACAATGAATCCTATGGCTCCAACTCATTTATTCTGATCTATCAACCCCTGAAATCTATAACCCCATCAGAAAACCAGAAACATGTATATGACTTTAAATCCCTTGTCCCCTTTAGCTTCATTTCATTACTTGACTAAACCAAAATCCAACCTTAGACCATTCCATCCATGCTTGAACCCACATACATGACTACTACGAAAAGATATAGAAGGGCCAAATATTAAATTCACAATAACTAAATGGTTTGCGTCCTTAAAGTTTTCCTAGAATTTCCCTAGACCCTTTACTATCCTATCTCTTTATTATCCCACTCTTCTAGATATTTTAAAGGGACTATCTGCTTTTCTTAAATTTCCAGAGTTATTTTACATTTTGACTTTTCACTGATGACCTTACTACCTATTTTACAAAGTGAAATGTTAAGAAGGTAGATAAAGAGGGTGGAGACAACATGGCGGCGTGAGTAGGACAGTTGGAATCTCCTCCCAAAAACATATATATTTTTGAAAATACAACAAATACAACTAATCCTAAAAGAGAGACCAGAAGACACAGGACAACAGCCAGACTACATCCAGATGTGCGAGAGCCCAGCACCTGGTGAAAGGGGTAAGATACAACTCCTGGCCCTGCAGGACCCAAGCATATCTCCCCCCAGCTCCCAGCAGGAGGGAGAGGGAGCCCCGGACTGCTAAACACCCAGCCCAGCCATCTGCACCAGAGTGCAGACACAGTATATGTGTGGAGGGCTGAAAACTAGGAAAACAGAGCAGCAAGACCTCTGAGCGGGTTCCGAAGCTGATGCCCCTGTGACAAAGAAGAGTGAGTGCTTTTTGAAAGTCTTAAAGGGACAGGGACATAACAGCTGGATGGAAATAACACAGGTCACAGCCCAGTGGCTGGAAATTACCGGTAAAACCAGGTGCACTAACCCCCTGGGCAACAGCTTTGAGAGCCCTCATGGAGGTAAACAGCCAAACAGCTCTGCAGTCCATTACCCCTCCAGACGCTGAGAAAGCAGAGAAGAAGCCTAAGGCAGACCCTGCCCTCAGAAAGGGACCTTCCTCCCTATCGGCCAGGCAAGACACAAAGACCAAGTCTACACACAAATACCCAACACAAGCCACTAGGGGTCGCAGTTGTCCCAGTAAAGAAAGGCCAGCAGCAAGTGAAAAGTTTGGCCCTCCCAGCAGACAGCCAATAGCACCTGTCAATATGAAAAGGCAAAAAAATATGATCCAGACAAGACAAACCCAGACAGCTTCGGCATCTGCTACATCTCCCCTGAGAAGGAACCAGGGAGATAGATTTAACCAGTCTTCCTGAAAAAGAATTCAAAACAAAAGTCATAACCATGCTGATGGACTTGCAGAGAAATATGAAAGAACTAAGGAAGGAGAATACAGAAATAAAACAAGCTCTGGAAGGACTTCAAAACAGAATGGACAAGGTGCAAGAGACCATTAATGGACTAGAAAACAGAGAACAGGAATGCAGAGAAGCTGATGCAGAGAGAGATAAAAGGATCTCCAGGAATGAAAGAATTCTAAGAGAGCTGAGTGACCAATCGAAAAGGAACAATATCCGCATTATAGGGGTACCAGAAGAAGAAGAGAGAGAAAAAGGAATAGAAAGTGTCTTTGAAGAAATAATTGCTGAAAACTTCCCCAAACTAGGGGAGTAAATGGCCTCTCAGACCACAGAGGTACACAGAACTCCCATGACAAGGGATTCAAGGAGGGCAAAAACGAGGCACATAATAATTAAAATGGCAAAGATCAAAGACAAGGACAAAGTATTAAAGGCAGCCAGAGAGAAAAAAAAGGTTACCTACAAAGAAAAACCCATCAGGCTATCATCAGACTTCTCAACAGAAACCCTACAGGCCAGAAGAGAAGGGCATGGATATACTTAATCCAATGAAACAGAAGGGCCTCAAACCAAGACTACTGTATCCAGCACGAATATCATTTAAATACGAAGGAGGGATTAAACAATTCCCAGACAAGCAAAAGTTGAGGGAATTTGCCTCCCACAAACCACCTCTACAGGGCATCCTACATGGACTGCTCTAGTTGGGAGCACTCCTAAAAAGAGCACAGAACAAAACACCCAACATATGAAGAAGGGAAGAGGAGGAAAAAGAAGGGAGAGAAATAAAGAATCATCAGACCGTGTTTATAATAGTTCAAAAAGTGAGTTAAGTTAGACAGTAAGACAGTAAAGAAGGTAACCCTGAACCTTTGGTAACCACAAACTTAAAGCCTGCAATGGCAATAAGTTCATACCTCTCAATAATCACCCTAAATGTAAATGGACTGAATGCACCAATCAAAAGACACAGAGTAATAGAATGGATAAAAAAGCAAGATCCATCCATATGCTGCTTACAAGAGACTCACCTCAAACCCAAAGACATGCACAGACTTAAAGTCAAGGGATGGAAAAAGATATTTCATGCAAACAACAGAGAGAAGAAAGCAGGTGTTGCAATTCTGGTATCAGAGAAAACAGACTTCAAAATAAAGAAAGTAACAAAAGACAAAGAAGGAGATTACATAATGATAAAGGGCTTAGTCCAACAAGAGGAGGGAATACTCCAAAACTCTTTCTATTAAGCTAACATCACCCTAATACCAAAACAAGGCAAAGACCCCAACAAAAAAGAAAACTACAGACCAATATCCCTGATGAACGTAGATGCAAAAATACTCAACAAAATATTAGCAAACCGAATTCAAAAATACATCAAAAGGATCGTACACCATGACCAAGTGGGATTCATCCCAGGGATACAAGGATGGTACAACATTCAAAAGTCCATCAACATCATCCACCACATCAACAAAAAGAAAGAGAAAACCACATGATCATCTCCATAGATGCTGAAAAAGCATTTGACAAAGTTCAACATCCATTCATGATAAAAACTCTCAGCAAAAAGGGAATAGAGGGCAAGTACCTCAACATAATAAAGGCCATATATGATAAACTGACAGCCAACATTATATTGAACAGCAAGAAGCTGAAAGCTTTTGCTCTGAGGTCGGGAACAAGACAGGGATGCCCACTCTCCCCACTGTTATTTAACTTAGTAATGGAGGTCCTAGCGATGGCAATTAGACAAAACAAAGAAATACAAGGAATCCAGATTGGTAAAGAAGAAGTTAAACTGTCACTATGTGCAGATGACATGACACTATACATAAAAAACCCTAAAGACTCCACCCCAAAACCACTAGAACTGATATCAGAATACAGCAAATTTGCAGGATACAAAATCAACATACAGAAATCTGTGGTTTTCCTATACACTAACAATAAAGCAACAGAAAGAGAAATCAGGAAAACAACTCCACTCACAATTGCAGCAAAAAATAAATAAAATACCTAGGAATACACCTAACCAAAGAAGTGAAAGACTTATACTCTGAAAACTAAAAGTCAGTCTTAAGAGAAATTAAAGGGGACACTAACAGATGGAAACTCATCCCATGCTCGTGGCTAGGAAAGATTAATATCGTTGAAATGTCCATCCTGCCCAAAGCAATATACAGATTTGATGCAATTCCTATGAAACTACCAGCAACATTCTTCAATGAACTGGAACAAATAATTCAAAAATTCATATGGAAACACCAAAGACCCCGAATAGCCAAAGCAATCCTGAAAAAGAAGAATAAAGTAGGTGGGATCTCACTCCCCAACTTCAAGCTCTACTATAAAGCCATAGTAATCAAGACAATTTGGTACTGGCACAAGAACAGAGCCATACACCAATGGGACAGAAAAGAGAATCCAGACATTAACCCAGACATATATGTTCAAATAATATTTGATAAAGGAGCCATGGACATACAATGGTGAAATGACAGTCTCTTCAATGGTTGGTGCTGGCAAAACTGGACAGCTACATGTAGGAGAATGAAACTGGACCATTGTCTAACCCCATATACAAAGGTAAACTCAAAATGGATCAAAGACCTGAATGTAAGTCATGAAACCATTAAACTCTTGGAAAAAAACATAGGCAAAAACCTCTTAAACATATACATGAGTGACCTCTTCTTGAACATATCTCCCCGGGCTAGGAAAACAACAGCAAACATGAACAAGTCGGACTATATAAAGCTGTAAAGCTTCTGTACAGCAAAAGACACCATCAATAGAACAAAAAGGAACCCTACAGTATGGGAGAATATATTTGAAAAAGACAGATCCGATAAAGGCTTGACCTCCATAATATATAAAGAGCTCACATGCCTCAACAAACAAAAGACAAATAACCCAATTAAAAAATGGGCAGAGGAACTGAACAGACAGTTCTCCAAAAAGAAATACAGATGGCCAACAGACACATGAAAAGATGCTCCACATCGCTAACTATCAGAGAAATGCAAATTAAAACTACAATGAGGTATCACCTCACACCAGTAAGGATGGCTGTCATCCAAAAGACAAACAACAACAAATGTTGGCGAGGCTGTGGAGAAAGGGGAACCCTCCTACACTGCTAGTGGGAATGTAAATTAGTTCAACCATTGTGGAAAGCAGTATGGAGGTACATCAAAATGCTCAAAACAGACTTACCATTTGACCCAGGAATTCCACTCCTAGGAATTTACCCTAAGAACACAGCAATCAAGTTTGAGAAAGACAGATGCACCCCTATGTTTATCGCAGCACTATTTACAATAGCCAAGAATTGGAAGCAACCTAAAAGTCCATCGGTAGATGAATGGATAAAGAAGACGTGGTACATATATACAGTGGAATACTACTCAGCCATAAGAAGAGGGCAAATCCTACCATTTGCAGCAACATGGATGGAGCCTGAGGGTATTATGCTCAGTGAAATAAGCCAAGCAGAGAAAGAGAAATACCAAATGATTTCACTCATCTGTGGAGTATAAGAACAAAGGAAAAGCTGAAGGAACAAAACAGCAGCAGAATCACAGAACCCAGGAGAGGACTAATAGGTACCAAAGGGAAAGGGCCTGGGGAGGATGGGTGGGTAGGAAGGGATAAGGGGGGGGGGGAGAACAAGGGGAGTATTAAGATTAGCATGCATTGGGGGGGTGGGAAAAGGGGAGGACTGTACAACAGAGAAGAAAAGTAGTGATTCTACAACATTTTGCTATGCTGATGGACAGTGACTGTGAAGGGGTTTATAGAGGGGACCTGGTAGAGGGGAGAGCCTATTAAACATAATATTCATCATGTAAGTGTAGATTAATGATAAAAAAAAAGAAATAAAAGGGGGATTACTTTCTGCTGGGATAAAACTAACTGTAAATCAACGATTAATACATGCCTAAATAACCTTAATTTTGAGCACTTAAAGGGTGTCAGATGATCAGCTATGGATGTTCATTTTTTGATAATATTCCTTTCTCTTAAAAAAAATGCAGTTCCTGTGTGGTGACTTCCAATGAGTTCTATACTATGGTATAAAGGGCATATAAAAGTGTAGGCAAAGGGTCTGTTTGTGTTTATACAGAGGATCAAAGCCTAATTTGGCTACCCAAAATGAGCTAAGATACGATATGAAAAAGAACTTCCAACATCAGCACTCTCTGGAAGACTCATACCAGAAGATGATTATCAAAAAACCCAACAAAGATCCACACGCTGCTACAGCTGTAGATGCACTCATCCCACCAGTTCCTGGACTTGCCTTGGGAATGAAGAAGGAGATATCTAAGCTGGCCTGTGCATACAGTAAAACAACAAATTTGACTGGATCTATACTGTTGGAACTGAACCAAGAATTAGGAGAAGTACAAATTGTAGCACTCCAAAATCTTACAACTACAGACTATCTACTATTAAAAGAACATATGGGATGTGAGCAGTCCCCAGGAATGGATTGTTTTAATTTGTCTGATTTCTCTCAGACTGTTCAAGTTCAGTTGGACAATACCCACCATATCATAGATAAGTTTTCAGAAATGCCTAAGGTGCCTAACTGGTTTTCTTGGTTTCACTGGAGATGGCTGGTAATTATAGGTCTGCTTTGGTTATGTAACTGTACTCCTATTATATCAATGTGTGTGCGCAATTTAATTAGTAGTTTAAAACCTATACATGCTGAAGTTACTCTACAAGAAGATATGTCAAAGAAATAATCTTCCCATGTTTTCTTCTGCCTTCCTAATTAAAACCCTTAAATAGAATTCATGCCTCATATCGAATTTACCGAGTATTATAATTCTTCCAAGTGGTAAAGATACCTCAAGACAAATGCTGGGCATAAAAGCCACAGGGCATAAATCTGCAAAGAAGTAAAAAGCCAACCTTTTCAAACAATATTGCTTTTCTCTCACTAACCAACTTTACATTTCTCTGTATGGCCCTGGAAGATGACTGGTTAGCCAGAGACGGGTAAGATTCCTCAAGGGAGGAACAACCTAAGACAGGCAAGTCGCAGGCGGGCCATCAGATGAGAAATTGGGGATCAACAGAGGTGAGGCTTAGAACCTCACCCCCCTGTTTTGAGAGAAATCTTCTGCATCCGTGGATTTATTGCCCTTGACTAGCTTGGAGTAACACTTAGTCTACAGGCACACACCTGATCATCTACATTTGCTCTCTTACAACACTAAACTATGTTTTCTACCTTTATCTTGCATCTTTCTACTACTTCAGCATTTTATTAAAAATAATAATAATAAAGAGAGAAATATGGTATCCACATATAAATCAAGTATAAAAATCAAATGAATATTCATATTTGAACTGATTTTTTATAGTTCATAATGCACGATCAAAACCAAAAGTTTCTGTGATGACTGCCCTTGTACTGTTCACCATGTAACTTATTCACTATGTAAGAATTTGTTCTCCATGTAAGAACTTGTTCATTATGCTTCAGAAGATTGGAGACTGACGAAAATTAGGCTTGGTGTGGATTAATGATTATACATTGAGCATTGAGTCCTTGATACAGAAATTTATTGTTGTTAACAACCATTTGATCAATAAATAGGAGAGATGCCCTCATAAAAAAAAAAGTACACACTTCCAATTGTAAAATAAATAAGTAACCGGGATGTAATAGCATAAGGAATATAATCAAAATATTGTAACAACTCTGTATGGTGATAGCTGGTTGCTAGAATTATCAGGTATATAAATGTTGAATCACTGTGTTGTACACCTGAAACTAATGTAATACTGTGTGTCAGCTACCCTTCAATAAAAAAAAAAAAACACTGGAAGGAAAGACATGAAAGTACTAACAGTGAAAAAAAAAAAAAAAAAAAGAAGGTAGAAAGCATTTGCAACACCCATTCACTATACCTACCATCTGCATCTGGTCCTACACTGACTCTCTCTTGCTATTGTATTTATACAAATTATCCGTATTTTTAGAAAAATCTTTCTAGAATATATATATAAAAACTGCATCTCCTCTATGAAACTCAAAGACTTCACTTTGACACTTCTACATTCTTTCTGCAACATTGTCTCATTCATTTTACTGGCACTTCTCACTCTTACTCAATAAAAAGTGTTTAAAATTTTTTTTATAGTTTTACTGAGGTACGATTGATAAATGAAGAATGTATGTATTTTGGTCGTGCAGTGTGATTTGTTATGATATAGGTATAAAAATCAATATTACTTAAAATGCCTTCAAATAAATGTTAACAGTTATGTATTATAAATATACATGAATATTTACATACATATACACAGCAAAATGACTACCAACAGTCAAGTTATCTAACATGTCTATCCCCTTGCATAGTTAACTTTGTGTGTGTGTCCTGAGAACATTTAAGATCTAATCTACTAGCAAATTTCAAGTATAGAATATAGTATTACTCACCATAATCATTATGGGGCACATAAGGTCCCTAGAACTTATTTATCTTAGAGCTTAATGTTTATGCCTTTTTGCCAACATCTCTTCATTTGCCCCATCCTACAGCACCTGGCAACCATCATTCTTGAGTTTAACTTTTTTAGATTCCACATATAAATGAAATCATGCTGGATTTGTCTTTCTGTATCTTGTTTCTTTCCCTTAACATAATTCTCTCCGGGTTCACTCACAATGTCTCAAATGATGGGCGTTCCTTATTTTTTTAAGGTCAAATAATATCCCATAGGATACATTTCTTAATTTTTTTGAAATCACATGATTAATCCTTGCCATTCTCTGCACCATTGTTTTCTCCTTTACATAAATAAAAAAATTAACAACAAACCTTCTTGAAGGTGCTACCTAAACCCACTTCTATTTCTTTTCTTATTGTTTTCAACAAATTCAAATGAAGCTGGCGCCTTCAGCTCTGCTGATACTGCTTAGTTAGCTCAGCAAAGATACCACTACTTTTAAACCAATGGTCAAGTTGCATTCTCATCATTCTTGACCCATTAGCTGTCTCTTAATACAGCTGAATATAAATATCATGATCTCGCTAATAGATGACACAAAATAATGCTGTCATCTACTTATTATTCAACTACTATTCTTATCAGCTATAATACAGTCTTATTTTGATAAATGTTGATAATGTGATTCAACAAAAGACAAAAATCAATATTACTTAAAATACCTTGAAACAAATGTTAACAGTTATGCATTGTGAATATACATAAATATTACTTAGTGTGCTGACTCCTTATTGATTTTGTACTCAGGGCACATTTTTGACTACTAAGTTTTTTGGCAGGAGAAAAGGTACTAAAGAATGGCATTTAGTAATTGGAAAAATATTTAATTGTTATCACTTGGATGTCTTTCAGCATTGAATGAAATGAAATGGTGAAAAAACACAAGCCAAACAAAAAAATTGTTACCGTGTTCATGCTCTTGTATTTAAAGTTAATGTTCTTGCAACTTTGAAAAACACAAATTAAATATCAGTGTGAAACCTGAATAGTAGATTTTCCCAATTGACTAAAATAATTTGATTACTTTAATTGAAATTTAACAGATCCCCTGAGATTATAGTGAGTATATTAATCCACTACAAGTCTTCATAGAATAAGAATATTATTGGAAAATATCACTATAGTTTACTTATGTAGCTAATAATATTTCACTAGACTCCAAATAATAGCATAGCATCTGACTGCTTTATAACATCATTTTTGCTGCTTAAATAAAAAAGCCTCTGGAGTTCAGGATTATTAAGATTTTCTAGTTTTTATTTTATGTTGAACATTGTAAAAAGTATATATATATTTTGTAATTTATATATATAGTACTTATATATATCTTGTGTATATATCTTATACATTATATAAATATCTTCTATTACATACAAAATGATATATAGAGTACACATGTTCTGCCATGTAAATATTACATGTAAAATAATTACAGTTATTTCTATAATAGAAATCTCTGTATATTCAATGGTTGTTTCACAATACACATTTCTTAATTTTAATGCAAAAGAATTGTAATTAACTCATTAATAGAAAATGATTAATGATTTTAAAATAACCAAGCCATTGGAGGAAAAATACTATATAATTTTTATTGTCACTGAGAGGACTATTTGTTGTATTACATAATAGAAGTATTAGAGAGATGAACTCAGAGAGAATACATTGCTTAACTTTGGTTTCTCCTTTCCAATCTAAATGTATGATACTAAAAAATGTGTGCATGGTAAGGTCAAAATTGGGGAAAAAGACATAGTAAAAGTAATGGGAGAATAAATACATAGTAAATAAAAAATGTATACAGGTATAGAGCTTACATATATTAGTTGATAACAGACAAAAATGTGTAATATAACAAAAATACTGTATGTGAAGAGGAATATAAGGATAAATGAAGGAATATGAAGACCCTAGACATATACAATAAGCATTGCTAGGATTAAGCTTTTAAAAATATAAACAAAAAATTAAGTAAGTGATGCATTGATTAAATCCCCCAACCCCATTAGCAAAAAGGGAGATAAATATTCAGTATTATAATTGTAACTGGGAATATTATCATACATTCAGAATAAAACTAATTAGAGGAGGTTTTATATATATTCTACAAAACACAACATGTTTATGAATTAACAGTTTTTAAATGTATTTTTTAAAAGATGTATTATGCAGAAAACACAAGGAATATTCTTGGAGTTAGACATATAGATATATCATTTTTGGATGTTATCAGTTGAGAGGAAAATTTTATCAAAGATGTTATTAATTATTTACACTTTTACAGCCACTTTCTAGGTAACCATCCCTACAACTCTATTGAAATTGCTGTGATGGTTATCACTGAAGACTTCCAAGATCAAATTTAGTGACCATCTCTTTTTACTGCTCAGCAAAACTATCAACTTTTCACTAACTTAACAAATATTTCCCAAGTATATGCTGTGTGAAAATACCACTTCCAGGATAGTGAAATAACATAAAATGTAGGGAAAAATGTGTTTCATTAAGCTTTTATCCTTTAAAAGATATCTTAACAATAAATAATGGATACGACATAATCTCAGAAGAAAATTATAAACCCATTATATTTAAACTCAATCAAGTATCTTTGTTTTCTAAATAGTGAAAATTCTATTGTAAATTAATATTGCCATTTCTGAACCTCTACTTGTACAAACTAAGTACTAAATAACTAATGTATTTGTTGATTCAATAATTTGCTTAACAAACATATATTCAATGTCTCATATACATGCTATCTGCTATGCTCTAGTAATTAAAAATAAGAGCAATAAAACTAAAGAAGAAATGTATTAATCAAGTTCAAAGGGCTTTAGTTTCATAGATCACAGGCTAATTATATATTATGGTTCATATTAATCTTTATATTTAACCCTTTCTAAGATGTCATATTAAAATTATTTTTTCCTTATGGAGAAATTATAAAGGCATTAAATATCACATGAAAAATTTACAATTTAATTGCACAAAAGTTATATAAATACTTATTAATATACTTTGCTGTTTACTTTAATATACTTTGCTGTTTACTTTTTTTAAGAATGATGTTCTTATATTCATGCAATTGACTTATTTATACCTTTAAAAAATCTAAATGGAATGCTGCTTTCTCTGAGCTTTGGTGATACTGATTTATATGGCATGTATACATGCATTGGCATAGACTACCAAAAAAAGTTGAACTTTCAAAAGAAAGGACTGAAATTCTGAAAACCACTCTATTAAAAAAAATCCACTCATGAAATGTTATCTAACTTCCACACTCTTAATATATGGGGATTTTGAAGCTAAACCTTTGAACTTCGCTTTACTTAATTTCACAGAACTTGATTTCATAGCACTTGAAGTTATGCCACTTGCCATTATAGGCAGCCTGATACATAGTTTTTTCTTTCCAAGATGATTTGCAACTGAAACTCATTTCTTATTTGATAGTAGATATTGCTGGACCATTTTTTAAAAAATATGCCATCAGATGTAGAGTAATAGCCTCAGGTTTTTTGTTCTACAAATGCTCTTTTCTTTTCTTTTTTTTTTCCATGTGTTAAAATATCATCAACTTCTAAAACTGGCTTCTTTTTAAATTAAAGAAGGATTTTAATCTGCTTGTATTTTTTTTCCTTTGTGTGTTCAAGTATGTACGTCTGTTCAATGATTTATAGCTTAACTCTTCCCTCTCTTTCACTTGGTTATTATCATGGAGAAAATTAAAGTACTTAAATACCCAGATTTTTATCTTTCTAATACCAAATCTATGCTAGGTATCTCAGGAAACATAAAAATTATGCTTAAATACCAAAAGCTCCTTTGATGTTCAGAAAAAATAAAAAGCCAAAATAAGACATTTGAGATGCTAGTTTAAAGATAATAATTTTTAATAAGGAAGACACTTTTAAATATTAAATATGTTAATTCTGAATATATATATCTTCAGTTTGAATTCCTCATAGGACCTGTACACTGTTAAGTGGTTTTTATACCAATGAAGTTGTGTCTTAGATAACTTGAGCTATCTTAACATTAGTGTCTGTCTAAAGTAAAAAAAAAGTGAAAGTTTTAATGATAATCTGATTTAAACAGTCAAGATAGAGGAAAAAAAAATAGGTCAAAATAAAATGTGGATTATTTTATTATTTGAAGTAAATTATGGGTTTGAAGTTTAGAAACAGAAAAATAATAGTTTGCAGGTTAACCAGTAGTGTGTTTACAGATTTTCAGACTTAAAAATTAAAGTGGGAAAGAATTAAATTGGGAAGAGAGAAATAGAAGGTTTTTTACTAAGATCTGGAAAAAGTCAAGGATGTCCTTTCTCATCACTCCTTTTCAACATTGTACTGTAAGTACTGCTGATGTAATAAGAAAGGGAAAAAAAAGTAAGAATATAGAAAGAAAAAATAAAATTGTCCTCGTCCACAGAACTAACAAGAAATTGTAGCAAGATTACAGGATACAATGTTAATATACAAATTATACAAAAGACAATTGGTTTTCTATATACCAGCAATGAACAAATGGAGTTTGAAATTTTAAAAAAATACCATTTATATTAGCACTCCCAAAAGAAAATAATTATGCATAAATCTAACAAAATATATAAAAAGTATATGAGAAAAACACAAATCTCTGATGAATGAAATGAAAGAACTAATAAATGGGGATATATTCTTTGTTCATGGATAAGAAATCTCAATATTGTCAAGATGTCACGTCTGCCGATCTGATCTACAGATTCAACAAATCCAATCAAAATCGCAGCAAGCTATTTTGTGGATGTGGACAGATTGATTCTAAAGTATATGTAGAAAGACAAAAGACCAGAAGAGACAACACAACATTGAAGGACAATTTTGGGGAACTGACATTTCCCAACATCAAGACTAAATACTAAGCTGCAAAAATACAGTGTGATATTAGTCAAAGAATAGGTAAGTAGATAAACGGAAGAGAATCCAGAGTACATCAGTAGACCTGTGTAAGTATAGGTGACTGTTATTTGACAACAAAGCAAGGTTACCTAATAGAGAAAAAACATTCTTTTCAAAAAATGATGCTGGAAGAAGTAGATATTCACAAGTAAAAGTTAAATAAATCTAGACACAGACCTTACACTCCTCACAAAATTAACACAAAATGAAAAATGGACCTATGTTTAAAATACAAAGCTATAAAAATCCTATAAAGTAACAAAGAAGAAAATGTGGATGACCTTGCGTATAGTGATGATTTTATAGATATAATACTAAAGGCATTATCCATGAAAGAAATTATCGATAAGCTGGACTTTATTAAATTTAAAAATGCCTGCTCTAAGACATATGTTGTTGAGAAAATATAAAGACAAGCCACAAAATGGGAGACAATATTTGTAGAAGACATCTCATAAAGGACTGTTAGCCAAAATATACAAAGAACTCTTAAAATCCAATAATAGGAATACAAAACACCCAATGAAAAAATGTACCAAACACCTTAACAGATACCTCACTAAAGAACATATATAGATGCTAAGTAAATGTACAAAGATGCTCCATATCATATGTTGGTAAAGAAACAAAAATTAAAAGAACAATGAGAAACTACTACACACCTATTAGAATAGCCAAAATCCAGAACACTAACAACACCAAATGCTGGTGAGGTTGCAGAGCAACAAGAATTCTCACTCATTGCTAGTAGAAAAGAAGTTATTTTATAAGGTAGTTTTGCAAGTTCTTAACAAAAGTAAACATACTCTTTCCATTTGATTCAGAAATCATTCTTTGGTATTTATCCAAGGAGTGCAAATATTTTGTCCACACCAAAACCATCACATGGATGTGTATGGGGGCTTTATTCATAATTGCCATGTTGCCTGCACCATTCGGGTCATGATTTCTCCCATCTCGAGATTTGGTAAAATTGTGGTCCTGAGAATAAGAAGTCTTCTGAATCTGCTTGCATTTTTTAGTAAAACTAACATATAACTGACAAAGCATATAGTCAAAGATAGTTAGACATCAATGTGACCTTTAATCATGGTCTGCCAATTGTGTCATCAGGAAGAGCCATGCCATGGCAATTGGTCGGGCATTTTTGCCTGAAAATCCTCAGCAACTGCTTTGAATTTTCTAAATGAAACTTCAACATTCTTCATGCAGATCAGTAAGGCTCAATTATCCTTCAGGCAATCATGCAATTCTGTTTGCTTGAGTACTTGTGACTAACGTTTTTCCAATATTTCTTGCATGGAACATAGCTGATACTTTCACATCACACCTTGGATAATTATGAACTATTTTCTTTGGGACTCCTTTTCTACCTCTTTTTTATAGGCATTTATTCTTTTGTACCCAGTGGTTACTTTTTAATGTTGTTAATCATACAATGGAAAGTTCATTGTGGTACTCTGAATAAAATATCAGAAAACAGTACTCATTTGTTATGTTCTGTTAAAACGGAAATAACAACAGCATTTTCTATCACTTGATATTTCAAGGCAACTATGTTGAAAAACATGTACCATGTTCTTTTGTGATGAATAGTTCTTCAACATAAGGCACAATATCTTTCATGGGTTTAATTTTTTACCCTTTCTCTCCATTCATGAATACCTTTAAATTTTATTTCATTCTTAGGGTTTCTAATTTTATTTCTTCCCTTCCTCTCAATTATGGGGATTTAAATAATATCATTTTTCTATGTTGTTCTAATTAGTTGTTTATTTGCATTGTTTACCAAACATCTCTGGCTGTTGTGCATATTCACCATCTTTTCCTGTTCTCTCATTAATTTTGCCTTTGTCTTTATTAAGTTCTTCTTGATGATAATTAGAATTAGGTTAGTTAGTTTATTTTTGACTGAAAATACAATGAACTTTGCTTCCAAATTTTTTAGGCTCTAAGGAATATATATTGCATCTCCTAAGAATTACAGATAATTAATGGCATTCTAGTTGACTGATTCAAAGATTTCATCAAGGAAATCAGTTCTTTCCATCCTGCAATTATTAGTGTTTCCTATATTTCCAATATAGTAGCAAAACAAGGGCACATCCAACCACTGCAAACAGAATCAATGGCATTCTGGCAAAGAAAATAAATCATGCTTTCCTATGACTTATTTTTAGCATCTGATTGGCCAGAATTTCTACATATCCATTCTGCAACAATCAAGTAGCAGAAGGAATGGAAAATACTTCATATTAATTTCACTCTTAAAATTGATAGTGAAGTCAGTTTTTCTAAAGTGCAACAGTCCTTAAGAAGAGAGAGAGAGAGAGCTGAAGCATCTGCTAGTATGGTAAAGAGTGTATGTTCTGCATGTAATCAAAACTATCTAAAATATTTTCTTTTCCTAGATTTTGCTTCTCTGTTTCTCAATTCTCTGTTAAATGACTACCTGATGGACATCAGTACTACCACTAATATTATTATTTGTTATTATTAAAGAAAAATTTTAGTGGTCATTTTCCAGTGAGAAAAGTTGTTTTTAAAATGTGGGTTTCAATATATAATGTTTTAATTATTTCCAAATAATCTGTAATAACTATGACTATATTTATGTGAAGATTTATTTTATATTTTCTGATTATTTAGATAGATATACATTATATGGGTATGTAAAATATATGTGTATACTATATATATATACATGTGTGTATACAAACATACATATATATATACAATAAGCTATAGTGTATATATACATAACATTATTTTTATAACCTCCTAGACATTGCATTTCTTGTGTTTTGCAGCAATTGTTTTATCTATATAGTATTTTATAAATTTAGCAGAAATATTTAATTTCTAATTTTTGAATTACTCTAGATTTTGTGACCTAATACAAAGTATGGTCTATGTTAGGACTGTATCAGGAGTGATTGAGAAAAAGGTTTAATTTCTTTTTTCACCAAAGATGATGCATTATATGAATTCCATTCTACTGTTGATTGAAATGGGAGATCCTAGTTTCTGTCCTATTTAGTTCCAGTGCTATACTATCCCATAATTTCAAGTGAAATATATCTTGTCGATCTTCAGCTCAGATAATTATGATTCTAAATAAAATAGCAATTGTGATAGAACACTACATCTAAAAGCAACAGGATATACATTCTTCTCAGGAGCACATGGAACATTCTCCAGAATAGACCACATATGAGCCCACAAAAAGAGCCTCAGTAAATTCCAAAATATTGAAATTCTTCCAACCAACTTTTCAGACCACAAAGGTATAAAACTAGAAATACATTCTACAAAGAAAACAAAAAGGCTCACAAACACATGGAGGCTTAACAACATGCTCCTAAATAATCAATGGATCAATGAACAAATTAAAATAGAGATGAAGGAATATATAGAAACAAATGACAACAACAACACAAAGCCCCAACTTCTGTGGGATGCAGCAAAATCAGTCTTAAGAGGAAAGTATATAGCGATCGAGGCACACTTGAAGAAGGAAGAAAAATCCCAAATGAATAGTCTAACATCACAACTATCGAAACTGGAAAAAGAAGAACAAATGAGGCCTAAAGTCAGCAGAAGGAGGGACATAATAAAGATCAGAGAAGAAATAAACAAAATTGAGAAGAATGAAACAATAGCAAAAATCAATGAAAGCAAGAGCTGGTTCTTTGAGAAAATAAACAAAATAGATAAGCCTCTAGCCAACCTTATTAAGAGAAAAAGAGAATCAACACACATCAACAGAATCAGAAAGGAGAATGGAAAAATCACGACAGACTCCACAGAAATACAAAGAATTATTAAAGACTACTATGAAAACCTATATACCAACAAGCTGGAAAACCTAGAAGAAATGGACAACTTCCTAGAAAAATACAACCTTCCAAGACTGACCAAGTAAGAAACACAAAAGTTAAACCAATTACGAGCAAAGAAATTGAAACGGTAATCAAAAAACTACCCAAGAACAAAACCCCAGGGCCAGATGGATTCACCTCGGAATTTTATCAGACACACAGAGAAGACATAATACCCATTCTCCTTAAAGTGTTCCAAAAAAATAGGAGGGAATACTCCCAAACTCATTCTATGAAGCCAACATCACCCTAATACCAAAACCAGGCAAAGACCCCAACAAAAAAGAAAACTACAGACCAATATCCCTGATGAATGTAGATGCAAAAATACTCAATAAAATATTAGCAAACCGAATTCAAAAATATATCAAAAGGATCATACACCATGAGCAAGTGGGATTCATCCCAGAGATGCAAGGATGGTACAACATTCGAAAATCCATCAACATCATCCACCACATCAACAAAAAGAAAGACAAAAACCACATGATCATCTCCATAGATGCTGAAAAAGCATTTGACAAAATCCAACATCCATTCATGATAAAAACTCTCAGCAAAATGGGTATAGAGGGCAAGTACCTCAACATAATAAAGGCCATATATGATGAACCCACAGCCAACAGTATACTGAACAGTAAGAAGCTGAAAGCTTTTATTCTGAGATCGGGAACAAGACAGGGATGCCCACTCTCCCCACTGTTATTCAACATAGTACTGGAGGTCCTAGCCATGGAAATCAGACAAAACAAAGAAATACAAGGAATCTAGATTGGTAAAGAAGAAGTTAAACTGTCACTATTTGCAGATGACACATTATTTTATATAAAAAACCATAAAGACTCCACTCCAAAACTACTAGAACTAATATCAGAATTCACCAAAGTTGCAGGATACAAAATTAATACACAGAAATCTGTGGCTTTCCTGCATACTAACAATGAACCAATAGAAAGAGAAATGAGGAAAACAACTCCATTCACAATTGCATCAAAAACAATAAAATACCTAAGCAAAGAAATGAAAGACCTATACCCTGAAAACTACAAGTCACTCTTAAGAGAAATTAAAGGGCACACTAACAAATGGAAACTCATCCCATGCTCATGGTTAGGAAGAATTAATATCGTCAAAATGGCAATCATGCCCAAAGCAATATTCAGATTTGATGCAATCCCTATGAAACTACTGGCAACATTCTTCAATGAACTGGAACAAATAATTCAAAAATTCAAATGGAAACACCAAAGACCCTGAATAGCCAAAGAAATCCTGAGGAAGAAGAATAAAGTAGGGGGGATCTCACTCCCCAACTTCACACTCTACTACAAAGCCATAGTAATCAAGACAATTTGGTACTGGCACAAGAACAGAGGTGCAGACCAGTGGAACAGATTAGAGACTCCAGACATTAACCCAAACATATATGGTCAATTAATATTTGATAAAGGAGCAATGGACATACAATGGCAAAATAACAGTCTCTTCAACAGATGGTGCTGGCAAAACTGGACAGCCAAATGTAGGAGAATGAACCTGGACCATTGTCTAATCCCATACACAAAAGTAAATTCGAAATGGATCAAAGACCTGAATGTAAGTCATGAAACCATAAAACTCCTAGAAAAAGACATAGGCAAAAATCTCATGGACATAAACATGAGTTACTTCTTCATGAACATATCTCCCTGGGCAAGGGAAACAAAAGCAAAAATGAACAAGTGGGACTATATTAAGCTGAAAAGCTTCTGTACAGCAATGGACACCAAATATATAAAATAATTTATGTAAAATAATGTGTCATCTGCAAATAGTGACAGTTTAACTTCTTCTTTACCAATCTGGATTCCTTGTATTTCTTTGTTTTGTCTGATTACCATGGCTAGGACCTCCAGTACTATGTTGAATAACAGTGGGGAGAGTGGGCATCCCTGTCTTGTTCCCGATCTCAGAACAAAAAGGTACCCTACAGTATGGGAGAATATATTTGTAAATGACAGATCCGATAAAGTGTTGACGTCCAAAATATATAAAGAGCTCACCCACCTCAACAAACAAAAAATAAATAATCCAATTAAAAAATGGGCAGAGGAACTGAACAGACAGTTCTCTAAAAAAGAAATACAGATGGCCAACAGACACATGAAAAGATGCTCCACGTTGCTAATTATCAGAGAAATGCAAATTAAAATCACAATGAGGTATCACCTCACACCAGTAAGGATGGCTGTCATCCAAAAGACAAACAACAACAAATGTTGGCGAGGTTGCGGAGAAAGGGGAACCCTCCTACACTGCTAGTGGGAATGTAAATTAGTTCAACCATTGTGGAAAGCAGTATGGAGGTTCCTCAAAATGCTCAAAATAGACTTACCATTTGACCCAGGAATTCCACTCCTAGGAATTTACCCTAAGAACACAGCAATCAAGTTTGAAAAAGACAGATGCACCCCTATGTTTATTGCAGCACTATTTACAATAGCTAAGAATTGGAAGCAACCTAAGTGTCCATCAGTAGATGAATGGATAAAGAAGATGTGGTACATATACACAATGGAATACTACTCAGCCATAAGAAGAGGGAAAATCCTACCATTTGCAGCAACATGGATGGAGCCTGAGGGTATTATGCTCAGTGAAATAAGCCAAGCAGAGAAAGAGAAATACCAAATGATTTCACTCATTTGTGGAGTATAAGAACAAAGGAAAAACTGAAGGAACAAAACAGCAGCAGAATCACAGTACCCAAGAATGGACTAACAGGTACCAAAGGGAAAGGGACTGGGGAGGATGGGTGGGTAGGGAGGGATAAGGGGGGTGGAAGAAGAAGGGGGGTATTATTATTAGCATGCATAATGCGGGGGGGAGAAAGGGGAGGGCTGTACAACACAGAGAAGACAAGTTGTGATTATACAACATTTTGCTATGCTGATGGACAGTGGCTGTAAGTTGTTTGTGGGGGGGACCTGGTATAGGGGAGAGCCTAGTAAACATAATGTTCTTTATGTAATTGTAGATTAATGATAAAAAAAAAAGAAAGAAAAGGGGGATTACTCCCTGATAGGATAAAACTAACTGCAAATCACTGATTAATACATGCTTTAAATATCCCTAATTTTGATCATTTAAAGGGTGTCAGATGATCAGCTATGGAAGTACATTTTTTCTGATACTATTCCTTTCTCTTAAAAAAGAAAAAAAAAGAAAGAAAAAAAGGTAGTTCCTGTGTGGTGGTCTCCAATAGTTTCTTCACAATGGTATAAAGGTCATATCAAAGTGTTAGCAGGGGGTTTGTTTGTGTTTATACCTACTACTCTTTCGGTTTTTATTGTTTGTTATCCTCACTTCAGTATATTGTTTGTTATCCTCACTTCAGACTCCATAAGAAATATTTTGCATGCTTTATGTATTTTAGTAACTCTGACATCAATAGCTAATCAATATTTTTTTATTTAAGAAATCTCTGTTTGACATTTTCTTCCCAAGACCTTTCCTGTACAAAGAAATACTTAGTTAGTTATTTTCTGGTGCTGCTCAGTTCAGTACTTCTCTCTACTGTTGATAATGTCAAGAAACTAGGGAATTTATCTCAATTCTCTGTCTTCCTAAATTTATATTCTACCAGCTTTTAGAAATTCTGCTTCTTATTCTCCATCTGCTTGGCGACAATATTGCTAAGCCACCTACTACTTTGTAGTCAACACAGTAACTAAGCAATATTGAGATGATGCACAGTGGATTACCCTCCCCCACTTAAAATCTTCCACATAGGATCTAAAATCATGAAAATGTGTGTCACCTGTCACATGATAGGACCTCTGCTATATGAACTTATTTTGGGACAATCACCTTCCTCAACCTATGATTCACTCTTTTTAAATATCTCTCTCATCTTTGAAATTGATGTTCTCATCCAGTTCTCAATTCTCCTCTATGTTTTATGTCTGGAATGCTTACACCCTCCTATCCCCAAAGCTTTCTTCACTCAATTCAAGTCATCTTTCTGGTTTCAGCTTAAAAGACATGTCACCTCTGCACAATTTCAAAACCATAACTATATGTAATATTTTCTTTACTCTCTGTTTTCTAGGCTTTAATAAGATGTAGAAAGTTTCTGCTTTGTTCTCTAATCTATCCTAAGCATTAAGTACAATATGTGGGAAGTGCTCTGAGTTTTTATATTGTTAATAATCAAAAGAAAATGTGTATTGGAAGCCCTGGATTATTTAACTATGGCAACTGCATTTAAGAAGTAAAATATATTGCTTACTATATTCAAATCATTTTTGGCCTTAAGACTTCTTTAATTTGTCAGTCTTAGTTTTCTACAATAATGTACTTATAAAGTCATCTGTATTATTTAACATAAAAATACATAGTGTAAATTTCTTGGAAAATAGGTTATGTTATTTCTTGATGTGGATGATGGGCAACTGAGAGAACAATAAACTGTATCTCCCATGCTGCTTAGAAAAAAAATGGAACTTTAGACAGAAATATGAAGCTCTGTGAGAAAAAGAAATGTTTACTAGCTGAACAGAGAAAATATCAACAGTGAGTATGTAATATAGCATGTTTTCTGTGAGAACTGTTTAGTATATTTTGGCAGGAATATAAGTATGTGAAAGAATAAGACAATAAACAAAATTCACACATGAACATTTGTTCACAATGACCTTAAAGGAGAGCAGAATTGAGAGGTACTTTTTAAAAGATATTTTAACATAAAATGAAGTTATTTAAAATTCCGTGATTAAAATTAATACCATTTAGTGATTATGTGACAAGCCAAAAATGTTAACAAGTATTGCTCATGGTCCTTTACCTGCATAAAACACAGATGTGATATATTGGATTATTAATCTGTGACTGAGTGTGGGTAAAACCGCAGTATTTCCAGAATCTCTCACCTGGCTGTGGTTCATCTCCATATCAACAGGCACTCCTAAGGGGTGGATAGAAGTAGGTCATCTCCATATCAATGGGTAATTACCTGGGTGACCTATGGAGGGCTTATCAGAACCTGAGAGGTTGATGGGAGGCTTTGCTTGCTTCTGCCAGAGCAGGAGAGAGGTGGCCCTGGACCACTGTTTGTAAGCAATAAATGGAATTTAAACTTTATTTCACCCTTTGACTGATTTCTGTTTCAGCTAGGTATTTTGCCCCAGATTTCTTTTCACTGGAGTTACATCTGGTGGTAGTCGGCAGGACCTCATAACCCAAAATCTGTCTAAATGGGTGCGACCTTTGGTAGGGCTGCCCCTAGAGATGGTGGGGAGATTCCAGAAACCCCCTTTGGATAGTGGGAGGGCCCCAGTGCTTGCAGTGACAGAGGGTGCATCTTCATTTTGTTCCCCTAGCTGTGGTGCTTCCAATTTGGGAGCCCCTAGTGGGGAATTGGTCTCAGATAAAACACCTCCTAGAGGGGTGGGGCCTTCCCCAGAACTGAGGGAGGGTGGAGACACTGGAAGCTGCAGAATTAGCGCTCTGTGAATTAGAAGACTGCTTAAGGCCCTGAGTGGCTGTGTAGCAGTTGACATTATAGCGTCTCTTTTCCTAGAGATAGTGGAAAATGTTATCAAGGAGAAAGAGAGGGTTATTGAGAGACTTATCAAGGAGAGAGAGGGACTTTGGGAAGACAGAGACACACTTTGGCATCGCTTGGAGGAGCTGGAGGACATGAGAATCCAATATAGGCAGAAGCCATTGGTTTCTCTGCCTACACGGCTTTTGTATCTCTGGGATATGGGGGTGAAAAATGTTGTTATGTCAGGTACTGAGATGAGTAAACTGGCTTCCCTGATGACTCACCCTTCCCTCCAGGAACAGTTACAAAGTGTGCGTAACACCACAGGGAATCAGGCACCTCTGGATTGGCTGCGAGCTGCCATCAGGGTAGTTTGGCCTAATCAGGGTGATTTAGCATACTTACCCACTAGCTGAAAAATGTATGCAGGGCTCCAATATGTGTTGTGGGAACTGGGCAAGAAAAACATCATCTATAATATGGACATCCAGGGCCCCAGTGAAGAGTTGTTCACCATAGGAATAAGAAATCTGGTGCTCCATACAGCAACTCCATTTCTCTTTGGGTCCCTAGGGACTATTCTTGCCCCCCCATATAAGGCAACCCATAAGTGAGGCAACTGCACTTTAGCAGATCTGCGGGAGGTTGAAACAATAAGGGCATGGAAGGAAGTACAAGCTATGACCAATAGGAGAGGTGCAAAGGGCCCCGTGAAGGTCTTGAGGGCCTAGATGTGGATTAATTTGATGAAGGCCAGGGTAGTGAAAGAAAAACTTGATGGGCATTCCAATAGAATCTTGTTAGAACTGTGACACCAGTTAAAGCCAGAGCAGCAGATCCAGCCAATGAGGTCCAGGACCCAGAAACCAGAGTCAAGGCCTCATTCCCAGCCTGTGTCCCTGCAAAACTTCCTGGGGGACAGTACTCAGGATTTGCCTGGGCCCTCACCCTCACAGGAGGATGACTGGGTATTTTGATTTGACTGAGGGTGGGTGTCAAGGTCACCACCTTCGGGGAGGTGGTAGGGACTGGAGGCCACATGTAGAATTAGTAATTCATTGATTCCCTGTGAATGTACAATGTGTCCTGGTGCTGGTGGACACAGGAGCTGAGTGTTCACTGCTGTGTAGCAACCTTGAGTGTTTTCCCAGGACCCCTCCTGTGATAGATGGCTATGGGGGTAAGGCAATTAGAGTGAAGAAAGCACAAATCCCACTGAGGGATAGGGCATTTACCTACAAAGGACTGTACTGTGTAAATTTCTCCCATCTCTGAACATATTTTGGGGTAGATAACCTGCAGGGCCTCTGGTTACAGACTTCTGAAAGTGAATTCAGACTGAAGGTACATGTAGTGAAGGCAGTTAAGATGGGACATGCTAAGCACCCACCTGTAGCTCTGTCTGTACCTCAGCAGGTGACAAATACTAAGCACTATAAATTCCCTGAGGGACACAAGGAAATTGGAGAAACTCTACAGGAGTTGGAGAAGGTGAGCATCATAAAGCTCATTCACAGTCCTTTTAATTTCCCAGTGTGGCCAGTGAAAACGCCAGATGGCTCCTGGCATATCACCGTGCATTACAAGGAATTGAATAAAGTCACACCCCCTTTGCATGCTGCTGTTCCCTCTATAGCAGACGTTGTGGACACCCTCAGCCATGAGATGGGAATGTGTCATTATGTAGTAGACCTTGCTAATGCTTTCTTCTCTATTGACATAGCACAGGAAAGTCAGGAACAGTTTGCCTTCATGTGGAAAGGATGGCAGAGGACATTCACTGTCCTTCCACAGGGATACCTCCACAGTCCCACCATCTGTCAAGGACTTGTAGCCCAGGACGGGGACAAATTGAACTGCAAATGGTGCGGTTGTGTTATTACATTGATGATATCATGCTCACTTCTTATTCCCTTTCAGATTTACAAGGGGCAGTTCCTAGACTGCTGCAACATCTACAGGAGAAAGGATGGGCTGTGAACAGCACCAAGGTTCAGGGACCTGGTTTCTCTGTAAAATTCTTGGGGGTTGTCTGGTTGGGTAAAACTAAAGTTATCCCAGAAACAGTCATAGACAAAGTCCAGGCTTTCCCTACCCCTACCACTGTGGCAGTATTATAAGAGGTTTTGAGTATTTGGAGCTACTGGAGGGTATTTATCCCACACTTGGCACAAATTCTGAAGCCCTTATACCAGTTGGTATGTAAGGGCATCAAGTAGGAATGATATGAGACATGTGCTGCTTTTACTTTTTTTACTTTTACTGCTGCTAAGCAAGCAGGCATGGCTGTAGAGGCCTTGAGTGTAAGGGACTCATAAAGGCCCTGTGAACCAGATTTTCATGTAACCAAAGATGTTTATGGACAGGTTCTTTGGCAGCAGCTAGAACTGCCATGCCAACCTATTGGATTCTGGTCACAACTATGGAAAGGAGCAGAGGTCCAGGTCACCTTGATAGAGAAGCAACTGGCTGCTGTGTACCACGTCTTGCTGGCTATGGAGCCCATCATGGGAATAGCTCTGACCAAGGTAATAACCACCTATCCCATTGCTGGGTGGGTGTGAGAATGGACTCAAAGGCCATGCAGTGGTGTGGTACAGATGCCTACATGACAAAATGGGGTGCATAATTACAGCAGAGCAGCATCCTCTCTACTAGCCCCTTAAGTGGAAAACTCCAACACTTATTGGGGCAAGTGACCTATACCAATGGAAAGCAGGAAGAAGTTGCTTTTGAGCCACTGGTAGCCAAAAGTCCTTATCAGGAGGGAAAAATCCCTATACCTGAAGATGCTTGGTGTACAGATGGCTCCAGTCATGGGCAAGCCCCAAAGTGGAGGGTTGTGGCTTTCCATTCTAACAATGAGACAATATAGATGGAGGATGGAGAGGGCAAGAGCAGTCAATGGGCTGAATAGCAGACAGTATGGCTCATGATCACCCAGAAGCCCTCCCCTACAGTTATGTGTACAGACAGCTGGACCATCTATCAGAACTTGACCCTGTGGCTATCAATATGGTACCATGCCAACTAGATGGCTAGTCATTGGCCCCTTTGGGAGCAAGAGCTGTGGCAAGACCTATGGGCCTCTGGTTGAACTAAGACAGTTACTGTATATCATGTGACTGGCCATTTGCCTTTGGCATCCCCAGGGAATGATGAAGCAGACACATTGGCCCAGATGTGCTGGCTAGAAGGAAAGCCTGCCTCTGATGTGGCCCAGTGGCTTCATCAGCATTTGCTGCACATAGGCAAAAGACAATGTGTTCTGTAGCTCATCAGTGGGGCTTGACATTGACCTTTGAAGAAGTCAACAAAGCCTGGAAGGAATACCTTGTGTGCTCTCATATGGACTTACACCAAATTCTGCAGCAACAAGGAACAATAGTAAGGGGTTGATACCCCCTGTCAGGTGGCAGATAGACTATACTGTGCCTCTGCCCATATCAGAAGGATATTGGTATGCCATGAGTTTTGTGGATACAGTTACTGGACTATTGATTGCTTTTCCCCTGCACATTGTGCAGATGAGCAAACCACCAAGAGAGGCCTAAAGTGTCTTTGAAGCATATTGCCAGCTGCAGGTGATTGAGAGTGATCAAGGCACCCACTTTACTGGACATGCATTACAAAGATGGGTGCAGCAATTAGGAATAAAGTGGAAGTTTCATGTACCATCTAACCCTATCGGGGAAGGTGTGATAGAGAGGTACAGTGATTTGTTGAAATCTATCCTGTAGTCAGACACTAATAGTCTACAGGGTTGGTCAGTTCATTTATGGATAGTACTATGGCGTTTGAATGAAAAGCCCTGAAAAGAAGCCTTGAGCCCTTTGGATATGCTAACACACCTTGCTGCCTCTCCTGTATAGCTGTATGCAAACCAAAGAAGAGTTATTGAAGTCAGAATATGGCAAGAAGGGCAACATTCTGCTGCCAGCCCCTACTGCACTGAACCCTGGAGACACTGTTGAGTGGACATGGCCCTGGACATTTTGACACATAGGCCAGTGATGGCTGTCCCTTATGGCACCTTGGGGAAAAGGCCTCGAAGTTGGCCTCATGTGTATTCCTGGAGTAACAGCAGTGGCCCCAGAGATCATGGTAGTATACCCAAAACGTCCAGGAGGTAAGAGCATCTTACAGGGAAGTTTTGTTTTATCTTTATGGCCAGTGCATGTACCTCCTGTAGCCATATATGTTGACCCATCTGTAACTTCCACAGAGAGAGGGGTGAAAATCTGATATACTAGACCAGGATTAGATCCCCTTCCTGCCACTGTTCTATCACAGGACCGCTCTCTTGCATGTATCCTATCTGATGGACAAGATTTGCTTATGCTGGTGTCATTAAAACATATATCTTATTGCCCTTAAGTTTTTTCTTCTACAGTCTTTGGGGCCTGGATGTGCCCCTGGTGGCCTGGTGGCAGCTGAATCCTCTACCTCTTCAGCTACTGCCTGCCTGCTGGAATGGACAAGCTATGAACTTCATCTGCATAGGCTTTGAATCAAGCTGAATCCTCCTGCTTGAGGATTATCATGATTTTATTGCTATTGCTCTTGTATGTTATTAGTCTGGTCACAATGCTCCAGTTTTCTCACCCAGGGACAATTGCAGAGGGGAATGAGTAGATTGTAAGGTAAAATTCCTGGAGGGGTGGCCTGTTGGTAAAATTGTAGTATTTCCAGAGTCTCTCACCTGGCTTTAGTCCATCTTCATATCAACAGGTGTTTCTAAGGGTTGGAGAGAAGTAGTTCATTTCCATATCAGTGGGTAATTACCTGGGTGACTGAAGGCTTATCTGAACCTGTGAGGCTGGGGAAGAGGCTTCACTTACTTCTGCCTGAGGAGAGAGATAGCCCCCACACTGCTGTTTGTAAGCAATAAATGGGTTTTAAAGTTTTTTTCTCCCTTTGACTGATTTCGGTTTCAGCTTGGTATTTTGCCCTGGGATTTCCTTTCCCCAGAGTTACACTGAGACATAAAAGCAATGACACCAAAAGGCTTGAAGAGAAAGCTCTGTGACTTGTAAGGTATTAATTATTGCCATATTTCAGACACTATCATAACTTCAGTTGAACATGAAAAATGCTGATTCAAGACTAATTTACAGTTTTCAGAGTGATGCAACACAGGTCTTTCCAAACCATTGTAAATCTAAAGAGAAAGATTTTAAGATCTAATGAGGATAACTTGAAAATAATATTTATACTATGCTGTCATAATTCCATAACTGAGAAAAGAAATATAGTTTCAATAGTCTTCTTTTTATTTTAGCAGTTCACATTATGTCTTACCCAATTATGATTTTAGACCTTATCACACTCTGACATGTATTGTGATTAGATGTATATATGTTCTTCTCTCAGTAAATGGTGAGCAATGTAAGGAACTGAACTGCATCTTGTCACTTTTCACAACACAGAGTACTTTTAATATGGAAAGGTTCAATATATTTTGAATACATAAATATAGAAAAAGTATATAATTGATAAGATTCTAAGATGCAATTAAATATTATACAAATTTCAGTTTAAAATAATGCCATTAAGATAGCATAACCTCCTCTTCTTTGAATCCAGTGAAACTAATGGGTACATGAAATAGTAATTCCATCTTAATGGAAACCAGGGCAAGCTCTCATCCCGAACATAAGACAAGAAGAAAACTACCAAGTTCAGTGATGAAAAAGATGCATTACAAAATGTAAGATGATGCAGAGTGGATACCCTGCACATTAGAAATAATGAAATGTTGAGAGGATAGGGAATTCTCCAAAGTAGGTATACCCCCTAAAAAACAAGGTCCATTCTTTGAACAGCCAGATCAGAGTGAATGGATCTGAACTGTGAAAGAACAGGAAGGAGACAGTGGAAGAGGAAATCAGAGGGTGACCCATGTGACAGTGCAGCGGGACACCCGTTGATGGTAAACTCTTGCTGATAATTTGTCATCAACAGAAAATAAGATTAATACACACACACACACACACACACATACATACACTGAGAGACAGTGTTAAACAGACAAATACAGAGACAAGAGAGACCGACAAACACACACTTTTATCCGTGGAGACTGGAGATCATCTGCATACTCTACAACATTTTCCTGACTCCTTCTAGAATATATAAATTTTCAGATGACTTGTTCAGGAAAAAATCTCCTCTTTGGAATATGACTGATGACAGGTAATAAAAAGGCATGGAAACTAAAAAAAAAAAAAAAGTAAAATAAAGGAAATTAACAAGAAGGAAATTCACTTAAATAACCAGTATCATTTAAAAAATGACCATACCTTTGGTAGAAAGGTGACCAAAATTTTTCCATGAAATCCTAGAACCTTATAAATAACTGCTGGCTTTTTGAATTTAGATATTACTTACAATATATAAGAAAGAAAATCAAAAAGTAAGGTGAAAAATCAGCACTGGTAAGGAAAAGCAGTGTAAGAAAAGTAAGGGCATGTTGGAAATAATAAAAAAAGCGGGTAGAGAAGATAAAAACATCTATAAATGCAGTCAGAGGCATATAGACATGAAAAATAATCTTGAGGAATGTGGGCAAAATTAAATGGATAAAATGAAGAATTAGAACTCCATGTGTGCATCATGGATTGCCTTAAGCTTAGAGTTCTACATAGTCTTGTCTGTGAGACTTACACTTAGTTAAGTATTTAAATGATTTAACAAAGTAAAGCATTTAAATAAATTATAAAAATAAAATTAAGCAAACCAGGAGGAAGGCATTGTGTTAATAAGGATTTTTTTTTAAATCACATACAATGAATTGGGGGAAGAGAAAATCTGCAATTTCATAACTAATCTTGAAGATATTTGAGTAATAATTTAAAAGCAAAAGCTACTAGATAAACAACTGGTTTTATAATCAGGTTAAAAGATTAATAAATCAAGAGATCAAAATGTGTTAATACCAACATCTACAATGGAACTTAAAAATATTTTTGCCCAGTGTTTTTTTTTTTTTTTAAATTGTTGTTATAAGAGGGAAACCTTAGGAAATGAATTTCACAATGAATAAATAATCCAAGTATACAAAATACTAAATATTAAAGTGAGAAAAAGTGGGCATATATCCATTCCCAGCTAAATTAACTCAGTCCTAAACTGCATAAATGTTCATTTTAAAATATTTTATCACACTATCATTTATTTTTCTAGTATTAGAAATCTCAGTTTTTGTTCCTTGAACATTTTGTCTTAAAATTTATTTTGTCAGTTTTAAATTAGCCACTCATTTTTTGGGGTTGAAAATTTTTCTAGTTTCTTTGAATCCTTCCAAGTGACTTTTTATAGAAATTGTACAACTATTCATAGTCTGAGGAGTATTTTGGACCAAAATAACCTCACAACACACTCTTTAGTAAGGTATATCCAAGGTGAAAATAAAATCATACCGAGACATACTTCTCATTTGTGATTATATATGAACATACCAAAATTAAAAATTCAAAGTAATATGTTTAATTAAATGTGTTTAATTCAATTTCTGAATTACTTTTAGACTTATTCCAACTTCATAAAAATAAAAGGGCCATGTTACAGAGTAGCAAGTTATAATAATATGGATAACTGTTGAACTACTGCGTGGTGTATTTGAAAACAAGACAAGATTGTATATCAACGACACTTCAATAAAAAATAGAAAGTTAATGGTTATCTAGTTTAACTGACCTGGCTTTAAATACTGGATCATATACTCTCTTTGAAAACTTAGAAATAATCTTTCTTTAGTCTCAGTTGTTTTCATCTTCCTCTTTGGCTAGTATAATTAAATGACTCAGCATATGTAAATATCTTAGTACAGTGAATGAATATGACATGACTTCAAAAATGTGACGTAACTGGTTTTTTTATGTACAGTTCATGTTCAGTAAACTTTTTTTATGCTATTGTATTTTAAAGCTATGCTGTATTATGGCTCAATACTCCCACAGGAAGAAGATATGTCACAATTCTTTACTAACCAGTAAAGTCTGTAACCTATTTAAGAGCTCAGAGTGAGATTTTAGGTTCACTTTGGTCCCAGAAGATAAGCCTGATATGGCCTAAGATTAAATGTGCCTTTTGACAAGTTCTCACCTCCAATGAAACAAGGAGAGAGCAGTGGTCCCAGGAGATCTCAGAGGCTAAAAGTTCTTTGTTCTTGTTGACAGTATTAGCAATCCCACAAGAAAGGTGAAGGTCTATCATCCTCTCAAAATGAGTTCAAGCTAAGGGCATTGGTGGGAAATGTGGTAAAGAGTGTAATCCCACAGAGTGACTATTCTTTAGAAAAATAGAAGATTTCTACACCTACTGTCTTTCAGCTGAATTCTTTCAGAAATAAATTTACACAGAACTATCATATGTTTAAGGCAATGTAAACATGTTTGTGAGGTTCTTGTTACAAAGTTTAAATTGATTTAAAATGAAATTATAAGTAAAAGGGGACAGTCTCCTGATGGTTAATTCCTGTTAACCCACAATTCCCTGAAATAAGATTTTGAGTATAAATGCACATAGACTGTATAAAAGAGAAAATAAGTAACTATTTTCTGAGAGTGTTTCACAAAGTGAATCTTAGCTGATTACTACTCAATTAATTGTAATTTCACATGCAGCCAACAATATGTATTATATTATTTTTAAATAATTTGCCAATAAGTGCAACATTGTAATATATTAGAAAATATGTATTTGGTCACTCAGATGGTCAAAACATATTTCTCATATCTATTTGCTCTACCTCCATGGTTCCTGGTTTATAGCTCCCGAAACCTTTGGAATTTCCAAAGTGTTGAGAGTGATAAGGTATCTTTTGTATTATTATTGAGGTGACTTTTGAAAAGCCTAAAGGATTGGGGGCTGGTTGCTGGTGGAGCCAACCAGGGATTAGAGGGCTGGAACTATCATTCTCAACCTCTCCCTTGCCCCAACTCCAGGAAGAGGAGAGGGAATTGAGATTGAGTTTATTCTCCAAGAGCCAATGACTTAATCATTCTGCCTATGTAATGAAGTCTCCATAAAAACCCCAAAAGGAAAGGCTTCAGCCAGCTTCCTAGTTGGTGAACACATGGAGATTTGGGAAGAGTGGTGCATCTGGAAAGGACAGGGAAGCTTCCTTACCTTTTGCATCTCTTCCATCTGGCTGTTCCTGAGTCATATCCTTTTGAATAAATTGGTAGTCTAGTAGGTAAAATGCTTCAGTTCTCTGAGTTGTTGTAGCAAATTAATTGAACCCAAGGAAGGATCATGGGAACCTCTGATTTACAGCTTGGTCAGTCAGAGATACAGCTGACAACCTGGACTTGTGATTGGCATCCTGAGTGGAAATGACTCCTTGCAATTCCAATTTGTAGCTGGTGTGTCAGAAGCACAGGTAATAACCTGGGCTGTGACTTGTTTCTGAGTGGGAAGGGGGACTGTCTTTTAGGACTGAGACCTTGACCTGTGGAATCTGATGCTACCTCTGGGTAGATAGTTTTGGAACTGAGTTGAATTGTTAGACACCCAGCTGGTGTACTGGGTATTGCTTTTTGGTGTGGGGAAATGTCCTCCTGACATACACACATTGGAATTGTGTCCCTTAACTCAAAAAAATAAGGAATTTTCTTTTTTTATTCTATTTTTAAATAAGATGGTTCAATATCTAAATATGTTTTTAATAAAAAATCTTATAAAATAAATAAGAGGAAATCTTCCTTGTACAAAATATATGCCTAATAAAATAAAGTCTTAGCAGGGAAGAAATCAGATGGATAACTAGTTAAATAGCAATTTAATATTTATTTTATCTCTCTTAGGCAGAATGATAAGTGATAACATTATAGTTTATTCACTGTACCCTACTTCAGCATCCTACAGTTGTTGCCATAACTACTTGAATTCATTTATTCTTCAATGTTATCATCATCAATTTTCTACAGAACAGCAAACTGTCCAACATATGTGAGAAATTACTGGCAGTCACCCATGGTTTTAAAAGATTAATTCTATAATGTTTCATTGTGATGTATTGCACAAAGAGGAAATGAAATGAGCATCTGATTGCTAGACATCATGTCTACATTAAATAGAGATATTTACATACCCTTGAGACAAGTACATAAACCTTATAGAACTTCAAATCCACTATTTTGGTGCTATATTTCAAATCAACAATATATTTCTTGCCTTATTCTTGAAATAAAACACAATTTTACTTTAAACATATTGAAATTGGATTCTTACTGCATAATGTTAAAATCGATAGTTTTATTTTGTAGTTTTGCTTTCTTATAATTGATTAGTATGAAAAATATGAATTTTTCATTATTACCCTCATCAACCAGTTCAAGTAACAATTGAAACAACAAAATTAATGAGGAAATAATGTATTTCATTTTTAAAATTATTATTGTTGTAACTGTTGTAAAATACTCATAACATAAAATTTGCCACCTTAACCATTTTTAAGTATGCAATTCAATGGCATTAAGTGCACTTACATTGTTGTGCAAACATCACCACCATTCATCTCAAGAATTTATTTCATCTTGCACAACTGAAACTCTGCTCCCATTAAAAAATAACTCTTTATTCTTTCTAGCTCCATCCCTTGTCAACCACCATTTACCTTTTGTCTGTATGAATTTGACTAGTGTAAGTACTTCATATAAGTGGAATTATTGTGAATGGCTTACTTCACTCAGTATAATGTTCTCAAGGTTCATCCATATTGTAGCATGTGCCAGAATTTCCCCTTTTCAAGTTGAGTAATATTCCACTGTATGTATGTATCACATTTTATTTTCCCATTCATCTGTCAATGGCCATTAGTTAACTTCCACCTTTAGGTTATTTTTAATAATGCTATTATGAACATGAGCGTACAAAGATCTGTCCAAGCGCCTGCATTCAATTCTTTTGGGAGTAAACCCAGAAGTAGAATTGCTGGATCCTATGTTAATTCTATATTTTTTTTTGTCAAAATCACATCACTCTTCTGTATAGCAATTGCACCAACAAATCATTCTTTTAAATGAGATTCATAGGATATAATAGATTCTGGAAAGTAAAAGTTGATTTCACAATCAGCTGAAAAAGATATAATGTCAAGTGAAAGAAAGACAGCAAAACAGATAGAACCCAGTGGAGAAATAAATTAAAGGACAAGATATATACTAAACTAGGAGAAATGAAAGCAGTAAAATATAGAAAATGTAAAGCTGATGGAGAAAAAAGTTAATAGCATGTTCATTTATATATGCATTCTTATTATTAAGATAGGCATAATATTTAAGATGGGGTTACTATAAGATGTGCAAGTCTTATGTAAATTTAGTTATTCCCAAATTTTGTAAAAAAGGTATATTAATAAAAATGCTTTGCAAAAACTTCAGTTACATTTGGGGATTTCTTTTTTCTTCATTTTGCCCTCCTTATTATCATTTCTCAAAATGGAGGATGTCTCTCTCATATTCTTGGCAAATGCCATATATATTATAAACATTTCTGCCATTAATGTTCTGATTATAACATTCTACACAAAAGTAATCATCACAGCTATTAAGTACTACTATTTCTGTATTTCAGTAATTACACTGAATGTTAGAGAATGTTTACATTTTAAGGCTTTGTAACTTGTATATAAATGGAGTTAAGATTCAAACACTTTCTTACTTAAACACCATACTTCCTTTCTATCTCAGCTGAGGAATACATTTAAGCCAGTGTGCAAATATTTTAGTAAATAAATACGTTGATTAAAAAATGAAAACAATATATAAAATCAAACCATTAACTCACGCATTCAATTATAATTGAAAGGTATCTAAGGAATCTATTTCATTTAATCATATATAAAGAATGTTCAACTTCAACATCCTAAAATATTTGCATTGTAAAAAAGGCCACACTGCTGGGTGTTAAGGAATATCAACAGCAATATTCCAAAGATCCACAGTAGTATATAATCAAGAGTGAGTGTTCCTTTCAGTGTTGAAAGAAAATAATGGCATCCATAAAATTGAAGTGTGAGTGTGTTACCAAAATCAGCAAAATATATTCAATTATCTGGACTAAAAAGGAGAAGTTTTATAATCCTTCTGACGAGATACACATAAACATGACTTTCAGTAGAACATATGAATTAAACTATTAGTTTTCACAACATCCGTCATTATGTCCTGTGTACGCACGTGAATGCATGTATGATGATCTGCCTCTGATCCTCTCAGGTGTATGCCCGCCCTTTATTCTTGCAGCATCTTTTTACAGCATTGGTCAAAGAACATTAGAGCTTCAGATGTGTGGGGTTTCCAAAGCCAGGAAACATTAGGCTTTCAATCAATAATCAATTAATTAGGGAAGAAAGTATATTTTTTTCCAACACTTCTGAATTCTTCATAAGGATGAGAATTTAAATAACAACATAAAACTATAGGTTAATATTTGAAAGTTCAGGCTTTATGAACATAGTTGCAATTATTTTATTAGTGTTTGACTATAAAAAACAAAGTACTATGAGTTCAGTATTTTTAACTTATTGAAGCATTGCTATGGAAACCTATCAGAAAGTTGAGAAAATACAGTTATGTATCTTTTAAAAAAGACACGGAACGCTTTTCCAGTACAGGTGTCATACACACCTTTTTTTTTGCATCATCCACCAAAGAAAAATGCCTAATAAAATGTTTTGCTTAATGGAAAATTTACTAGGTACCAAAAAATATCAGTTTACTCTATTTGTTTTTAGATATTAATGCTTGCGTGCCATTTGAGTTTTCTTGGTTGAAAAATTTGATAGACTGTATGCTATGTTTCAAAAATTGGCTAACATTTTATTACTGTTACTTTTTTGTTACTTTAGTTGACTATATATGTGTATGTGTTCACATATTTTTCACATAAATGTGTATGTATATAAAGACTACATATAGACACAGTTATTACACGTGCATAAATACATACCTCCATACATACAAATATACAATGGTACAATTGAGCCCAGTTCAGTAATAACATCTCCTGCTGTCAACTGTAGCTTATCAGAATAGTCATTGTTGAACTTTTCTAGGATGCTGTTTCCTTTATATAATATATATAATGTAGTATATATAAATGTATATGTGTATATACATATATATAGCATATAACATTTTAATATACAATATTTGTATAATAAATAACATATATATGTATATAACTATGAATATACATATGTGTATATGTTTACATGCAAATAACATGTAACACATTTTAAAGTACCAAGAACTCCTACATATTTTTTCTATTAATTTTCTGGCATGAAGTACAGGGAAAGTCACATTAACATAATAAACTATATTTTCTTCCATCTTCCTACTACCTTTCCTTTGGGTTGTTGGTTATAAAATTACTTATGCAATGTTACCATAGTAACTATTTGAAAGTTTGCATCACTTTACTCTCCTTGATAGGCATTATTTTAATAGTTGATAAGTCATAGTTGCATATTTAATTGGATTAAGTATGAGTCACCTGTGTTTTACTTGTACTTTTTTCTTCACAAATTTGATTATATTTTATCAAAAAGTTATCACATTTAAGAATGTCTCATAGCTTATATATTTCTAGATGTCACTGGCCATGGGACACTCCCATTAATCAGGCATTAATAGCTTTTCAAAAAAAACTGTGAGAATGATCTTATTTTGCTGATGGGATTTCTCCTTAAAGAATGGGCACATTTATGAGGTGGAGATGCCAGGAAGGCATTGGCAGGATATTGAGAAGAATAATGGTTACTTCTACTTCCATAGGTCTAACTATCTGCTTCCCCCAGCCCCTGCCCAGGTACCTGGTTGTTGTTCTCCTGCTACATCCACAAAACATGGGCGTCCCTTTCCAACAGCTATAATTTCACTTTTCTTAAAAAACAAATAATTTTCTGCTCACAATTAGACTCTGTCCATAAGGTCAAATATAAAAACAGGCGAAAGTGTGTTCACAATGAGAATTAAATATAGTTCCATTTGTCCATGCCCCATTTGTCTAGGCTGCCACCCAGTGGGTAAACCTACAAAGACAATGTTTATAGACAAGCAAACCAACCTTCCAGGGATAGCTGACTAACTGACACAGGCCTCAAAAAAAAAAATAAATATGAGAGGGAAATGAGGTAGGGACTTCACTAGGAAGATTTTGAAGGATGCAGGAATTCAGCTTTGGAAAAGATCAAAGGCCCTAACTCAATGGTTATATTTTCCAATGAAAATCTGGGCCCAGGCACAGACTTAATCTTACATTTACTAAAGGAAAGAGACATCAATGTCCAAAACACAATACTGATATCATTGATTTACTAGTGTATGTTCCTTAAGACATCTTGGAGTAGGTTATTTTAACCCACAGAGCCTAATTAGAGCTCCATGTAGTCCCACTTCTAAGTGTCAAGGACATCACCACAGCATTGCCCTGTCTGTGGTGTCAAAGAGAAGTGTTAGCAAAGCGGCTGTTATTTCTGGCAATGTAAAAACAGTATTTGTCTTGACCTGAATAACTGAAATAAATGATAAATGGAATGAGAGAACACAGTCTTCTGAACTTTGCTCATGGTGGATTGTTACTTCTGGGATAAATTATATTATTCTTAGCACAGTTCAAAAGTCGAAACCATGACTTGGTGTGGGTAAAATTGCAACTTTTCCAGAATGTCTCACCTGGCCTTAGTGTATATCCATATTAACAGGTGTTTCCAAGGAGTAAAGAGAAGTAGTCCATCTCTATATCAATAGGTAATTACAAGGGCAAGCAAGGATATACCTGGACCAAAGAGGTTAGGTGGGGCCGTTCTTCTGCAGCCAGGTTGTGAGAGATGCGGGAGAGCAGAAATGGACGACTGCTTGTAAGCAATAAACAGGTTTCTGCCACTTTATTTATCCCTTTGACTGATTTGGGTTTCAAAGGTATTTTCCCCTGGGATTTTCTCCCTGGAGTTACATCTGGCGGTAATTGGCAGGATATCTGAACCCAAATTCTATCTTCCTGGGTGCTGCCTTTGGGCGGGTTGACCCTAGAGATGGTGCCTGGAAACCCCCTTGTGGATGGCGGGGGGTGCCCAGTGGCTGCAGTAGTGGAGGGTGCAGCTTCACCTGGGATGCCCTATCTGTGGGGCTTCCAACTGGGGAGCCCCTACTGGAGAACTGGTCTAGGGTTACCTAGAGGGTATTACCTCCTAGAGGGGTGGGGGCATCCCCCTGAATTGGAAGCTGTGGAATTAGCTTTACTCGAGATAGAAGACTGCTTAGAGGCTCTGAATGGCTGTGTAGCAGCTGGGACTATGGGATGTCTTTTCCTGGAGTTAGTGGAAGGGTTATGGAGGAGAGAGAGAGACTTTGGCAAGAGAGAAACGCACTTCAGCATCCCTTGGAGGAGCTGGGTGATGCCCTATGCGAGGCAGTTATTGAGATGCATTAGCAGAGAGGGAGGAGGCAGCCAGAGAATCCGCACTGCAGGAGGTTGTGAGGACAGGGAAGAAAGAGTGGTGCCTTCAGCCCTGGAGATGGTAGAGCAGATGTTGGAAGAGTGTAAGGAGGTAGGACCGAGGGCCAATACGTTGCCAAGGTCACTGACTAAGGAACCAGCATTCCCCATATTAAAACCTTGCCCAGTTGTAATTAAGAAAATAAAAATGGAACAGCGGGCTTACCAGGGGGAGGACCCACCACCTCCCCATGTTGTGGAGCACTCCATACCCACTCCTACACCCAGGATGAGCTGGGGGACATGTGTGTCTGAATTTGGCAGAAGCCTTTGGATCCTCTGTCTACATGGGTTTTGAGTCTCTGGGATATGGGGGTGGAAAACATTGTTATGTTGGGTTCTGAAATGGGCAGACTGGCTTCCTGACTACTCACCATTACCTACAGCAGCGATTGCAAAGTGCCTGCCACACCCCCAAGGAATTGGGTGCTTCTGGATTGGCTGACAGCAGTGATCAGGGCAGTTTGGCCTAATCAGGGTGATTTACCATACTTACCTACTAGCCGGAAAATGTATATACAGAGCTCCATCAGGTGTTATGAGAGCTGAACATGGCAAGCATCATTTATAACATGGACCCCCAGGGCCCCGATGAATTATTGTTCACCATAGATGTGAGGAATCTGGTGCTCCATATAGCACCCCACCTCTCTTTGGGTCCCTAGTTACTATTCTTGCCCCCAACATAGGAAAACTCATAAGTGAGGCTACTCATACTTAAGCAGATCTAGGAGAGGTTGAAACAATAAGAGCACAGATGGAAGTACAAGCTATGACTGAAAGGAGAGGTGCAAAGGGCCCCATGAATGTCTCGAGGACCCTATGTGGGTTGACTTGATAAAGGCCATGGTAGTGAAGGAAAAACTTGATGGGCAGCCCAATAGAATCTTGTTAGAACTATGGTACCAGTTAAACCCAGAGCAGCAGTTCCAGCCACTGAGGTCCAGGACCCAGAAGCTGGAGGCAAAGCCCCAAATCCAGCTTTTGTCCCTGTACAATTTCCTAAGGGTCAGTACTCAGGTACTGCCTAGGCCCTCACCCCCACAGAAGGATGACTGGATATTATGGTTTAACTGAGGGAAGGTCAAGGCCCCCATCTTGGAGTACATGGTGGGGACCAGAGGCCACATGTAAAATTAGCAATTCATTGATCACCCATGAATGTACAATGTGTCCTGGAACTGGTGGACACAGGACCTGAATGTTCTCTGACTTATGTCAACCCTGAGTGTTCCTGGGCTCTCTGCTGTGATAGATGGCTATAGGAGTAAGGCAATTAGAGCCAAGAAAGCACAAATCCCACTGGGGAAAGGATGTTTACCCAGAAAGGAGTATACTGTGTACATTTCTACAATCCTGAACATATTTTGGGGTAGATAACCTTCAGGACTTGAAGGTGAGTTCAGACTCCGGGTACACGTAGTAAAGGCAGTTCAGAGGGGACATGCTAAGCACCCACCTGCAGCTCTGCCTGTACCTTGGCAGGTGACAAATACTAAGCAGTATAAATTGCCTGGTGGGAGCAAGGAAATTAGAGAAACTGTACAGGAGTTGGAGAAGATGGGCATCATAAAGCCCACTCACAGTCCTTTAAAAATTCCCCATTGTGGTCAGTGAAAAAGCCAGAGGGCTCTTGGTGCATGACTGTGGATTACAGGGAATTAAATACAGTCACACCCCCTTTGCATGCTGCTGTCCCCTCTATAACAACACTTATGGACACCCTCAGTCATGAACTAAGGATGTATCCCAACCCCAACATGGATGTGGACCTTGCTAATGCTTTCTTCTCTACTGACATAGCACAGGAAATTCAGGTTCAGTTTGCCTTCATGTGAGAAGGACGGCGGTGATATTCACTGTCCTTCCACAGGGATACCTCCACAGTCCAACCATTTGTCATGGACTCATAGCCCAGGACTTACGTAGCCACATGGAAGAAACCACAAATTATGTGGCTATGTCACTAAATTGATGATATCATGCTCACTTCTTATTCTCTTTCAGATTTACAAGGGGCAGTTCCTAGACTGCTACAACATCTACAGAAGAAAGGATGAGCTGTGAGCAACACCAAGGTCCAGGGACCTGGTTTCTCTGTAAAATTCTTGGGGGTTGTCTGGTTGAGTAAAACTAAAGTTATCCCAGAAACAGTCATAGACATGGTCCAGGCTTTCCCTACCGCTACCACTGTGGCAGTATTACAAGAGTTTTTGGGGTCTTTAGGGCTACTGGAGAGTGTTTACCCCACACTTGGCACAAATTCTAAAGCCCTTATACCAGTTGGTATGAAAGGGCATAAGTTGGGACTGATGTGAGACATATGCAGCTGCTTTTCCTGCTGCTGAGCAAGCAGTCATGGCTGTAGAGGCCTTGACTGTAATGGACTCATCAAGGCCTTGTGAGCTAGATCTTCATGTAACCAAATATGGTTATGGATAGGGTCTTTGGAAGTGCCTTTAATGGACCTGCCAACCTATTGGATTCTGGTCACTATAGAAAGCAGCACAGTTCCAGTAAACCTTGATAGAGAAGCAACTGGCTGCTGTGAACCACGCCTTGCTGGCTATGGAGCCATCACCATAAAAGCTCCGACCAAGGTAATAACCACTTATCCCACCACAAGGTGGGTGTGAGAATGGCCCCTAATGCCACAGACACCTACACTGGCCAAATGGTGCACATATTTACAGCAGCATAGTGCCCTCTCTACTATCCCCTTAAATGGAGCACTCCAATGCTTACTGAGGCCACTGACCTATACCAGTGGAAAACAAAGAACTTGCTTTTGAGCCATTGGTAGCCAAGGGTCCTTATCAGGAGGGAGTAGCCCCTATACCTGATGATGCTTGTACATAGATGTTTCCAGCCATGGGCAGTCTCCGAAGTGGAGAGCTGTGGCTTTCCATCCTAAGAATGAGACAATATGGGTGGAAGATGGAGAGAACAAGGGCATCCAATGGGCTGAGTTGCAGGCAGCATGGCCCATAATCATCCAGGAGACCTCCCCCGTAGTTGTCTGCACTGACAGCTGGGCCATCTATCGGGGCTTGACCCTGTGGCTTTCGACATGGTACCATGCTAACTAGATGGTTGGTCACCAGACCCTTTGGGGGCAAGAGTTGTGGCAAGACCTATGGACCTCTAATCAGAATAAGACAGTTACCATCTATCATGTGACTGGCCATTTGTCTTTGGCATTCCCAGTGAATGATGAAGCACACACATTGGCTCAGGTGTGTTGACTAGAAGGAAAGCCACCTTCTGATTAGTTCAATGGTTACATCAGCATTTGTTGCACACAGGGCAGAAGACAATGTGGGCTGTAGCCTTTTGGTGGGGCTTGCTGTTGACCTTTGAAGAAGTCAGCAGAGCCTGAAGGAGTGCCTTGCGTGCTCTAAGAGGTACTTACACAGTCCCACAGCAAAATGGGACAATAGTAAAAGGGCCAATACCCCCTGTCAGGTGACAGATAGACTATATTGGGCCTCTGCCCATACCAGAAAGATATTGATATACCATGACCTGTGTTGACACAGCTACTGGACTCTTGGGTGCTTTCCTTGCACATTGTGCAGTTCAGCAAACTATCAAAAGGGGTCTAGAGCATCTCTTTGCTGCCTATTGCCATCTGCAGGTGATTGAGAGTGATCAATTCACCCACTTTACTGTTACAAGAATGGATGCAGCAATTAGGAATAAAGTGGAAGTTTTGTGTACCATAAAACCCTACCGGGGCAGGCATGATAGAGAGGTACAGTGGTTGGCTGAAATCCGGCCTGAAGTAGGACAACAATAGTCTATGGGGCTGGTCAGTTCGCTTATGGACAGTGCTATAGCATTTGAATGAGAAGCCCCAAAAAGGAGTCTTAAGCCCTGTGGACATGCTAACACACTTTGCTGCCTCTCCTATACAACTGTATGTGCAAAACAAAAAGGATTTGTTGAAGCCAGGTTATGGCCAGCACAGCAACATCCTGCTGCCAGTCCTAACTGTGTTAAACCTTGGAGACTCTGTTGAGTGGATGTGGCCCTGAACATTCTGACACATGGACCAGTGATGGCTGGCCCTTCTGGCACCTTGGGGAAAAGGCCTTGAAGCTGGCTTCCTGTGTATTCCTGGAGTAACAGCAGAGTGACCCCCAAAGATCATGGTAGTGTACTCAAAAAGTCCAGGAGGTAAAAGCATCTTACGGGAAGTTTCATTTTATCTTTATGGCCAGTGTATGTACCTACATATTAACCCATCTGCAACTCCCACAGGGTGGTGAGTGAAAGTCTGGTGTACTAGACCCAGATGAGATCCCCTTCCTGCCACTGTCCTATCACAGGACCACTCTCTTGCATGCATCCTACCTGATGGATAAGATTTGCCTATGCTGGTGTCATTAAAACATGTATCTCATCATCCTTAAGGCTATTTTCTTTTACAGTCCCTGTGGCCTGGATGTGCCCCGTGGCTGCAACTGTGGCATGATGATTGCTCTGAACTCCCTACCCTTTCACCTACTGATCTCCTGTGGAATGGTGAGTTATAGACTTTATCTGCATAGGACTTTGAAACTAGCTGAATAATCCAGCTTGAGAATTATCATGATTTTATTGTTGTTGCTATTGTATGTCAGTAGCTTGTTTACAATGCTCCAGTTTTCTTGCACAGGAGCCATTGTGGAATATGGGGAATGAGTAGATTGTTAGGTGAAATTTCTGGAAGGGTGTGCTGTGGGTAAAATTGCAACATTTCCAGAATGTCTTGCCTGGCCTTAGTGCATCTCCACATCAATAGGTGTTTTGAAGGGATGGAGAGAAGTAGTCCATCTCCATGTAATTAGGTAATTAAAAGAGAAGGCGTGGTTGTATCTGGACTGGAGATGTTGGATGGGTCCCTTTATCTGCAGTGGGTCATAAGACACAGGCAAGCAGAAGCAGATGACTGTTTGTAGGCAATAAATGGTTTCTGCCACTTTGACTGATTTCAGTTTCAGAGGTATTTTTCCCTGGGATTTTCCTCCCAGAGTTACACTCAGTTTATTTATTATTCTCATAAAATTGTTTGTAGACGTTATTTTCCCAATTTTATGTAAGTTTGATCACATGTCTGTGATGCTAGTATGATTGTCCAAATTAGCTCCTATTGTCAAGCACTAAACAAAAATTCTCAGGGCCAAACACTGGTGTTGGTGCTGAGTCAGGGAAAAGACAGAGGCAGCCGCTGTCTTGTTAGAATAGAACAAGGGGCCTGGGGAAAGATCAAAAGCAGGAAGCTTACTGAATGTCTCAGGAATATACAAGAACAGGATGCCTGCGGTGGGAACACCTTTTTTTTTTTTTTTTTTGCTAGCAATAAGGGTCACACAAGCATGTCAAATTTGGATATATAGACAGCTTTCAGAAACTCAGCTAAGTCTGAGATATATACCTCTAGACACAGCCCAGACATGGGCACTCTTGCTCCCACCCATTGTGCTCTGGGAGTTCTGTACTATCGCTTTCTCTAAATTAAAAGGCTTCTTTTCCAGCTTGCCTACCTTGAGCATTTGAAGTTCATTCTTTGACTCCATGAGCAAGAACCCCAGTATCAGTATTCTCTTACTGCCCAGGACTCATGGTTTCAATTTATTTTTGGTAGCTGAGCTTTCTGTAATTGCATGCAAAATAACCATTGTATTTTAAAGGATGTTTTAATAGTTTTATCATACATTTTATTTGTGGCAATTGGAAAGGTCATTCAGTGAGCCTAATACACTGAACTGTGAGAAATGGGAGACAGAAACTCATTTTTATCCTCTAATTCACTTAAATACCCTTAATCACCTGTCTGAATTTTTTTGTGAAACTGTAATCAGTACAATTCAGTAGCTCTATTTCATTTGGTGTTTCTGGTTTTGTGCTATTTTTTCTCTCTGGCTTCTAGACCAGAATAATGGATGAGCGAGCCATGGTAGGTCTCAGAGAAGTGCCTGATATATTTTGTCATATGACTGGTACCTATTACAATAATAGAGAGATTTATTTTAACCTAAAATTCAACAAAGATATTTTAGGTGAATACTATAATTTAAACATACATGAAATAGCACCACAATTTCCAGACTAATGTTTTAAACAAAATCATTTCATCAGTAAAGGGTTTTATATGGACTGAACACAGTGAGATTCTAGAAAAGAGTTTCAAGACAAGACCATCACCATATCATTAGGTAATTAAAAGGGCAGGCTAGATGTGAACAGTTCCCAGGAATGTTGTTGTTTTAATTTGTCTGATTTTTCTCAAACTATTCAAATTCAGTTAGACAATATCCATTATATCATTGATAAGTTTTCACAAATGCCAGGGTGCCTAACTGGTTTTCTTGGTTTCACTGGAGATGGCTGGTAATTGTAGGTCTGCTTTGGTTTTGTAGCTGTATTCCTATTATGTTAATATGTGTGCGCAATTTAATTACTGGTTTAAAACCTATACATGCTTATGTTACTCTACAAGAAGATATGTCAAAGAAATAATCAATCTTCCCATGTTTTCTTTCGTCTGCAACTTCTATAGCTTCTCTTCTTCCTTCATAATTACAACCCCTAAGTAGAATTTGTGCCTCATATCGAAATTACCAAGTATCATAATTCTTCCAAGTGGTAAAGATACCTCAAGACAAATGCTGGGCATAGAAGCCACAGGGCATAAATCTGCAAAAAAGTAAAAAGCTAACCTTTTCAAACAATATTGCTTCTCTCTCACTTGCCAACTTTACATTTCCCTGTATGGCCCCGGAAGATGACTGGTTAGCCAGAGATGGGTAAGATTCCTCAAGGGAGGAACAACCTAACAGGCACAGTTGCATGGGGGCCATCAGGTGAGAAATTGGGGATCAACAGAAGTGAGGCTTAGAACCTCACCCCCTCTGTTTTGAGAGAAATCTTCTGCATCCGTGGATGTTTTGTTGCCCTTGTCTAGCTTGGATTAATACTTAGTCTATAGGCACACATCTGATCATCTGATCATCTACATTTGCCCTCTTACAGCACTAAACTATGTTTTCTACCTTTATCTTGTATCTACCTACCACTTCAGCATTTTATTAAAAATAATAATAATAAGGGAGAAATGTGGGATTCACATATACATCAAGTATAAAAATCAAACGAATATCATAATTGACCTGATTGTTTATAGTTCATAATGCGTGATCAAAACCGAAAGTTTCTGTGATGACTGCCCTTGCACTGTTCACCATGTAAGAAATTATTCACTATGTAAGAACTTGTTCATGTAAAAACTTGTTCATTATGCTTCAGAAGATTGGAAACTGTTGAGAATTAGGCATGGGGTTGATTAATGATTGTGCATTGAGTCCCCTATACAGAATTTTATTGTTGTTAACAACCATATGATCAATAAATATGAGAGATCCCCTCTCAAAAAAATAAAAAAATAAAAAATAAAAATAAATAAAAGGGCAGGCATGGATGTATCTGGATATATACATTAGTGATTCTCAACTAGAGGTAATTGTTTCCCTCTGGAGACATTCAGTAAAGACTGGAGACATTTTTGATTGTCCCATTGGCTTCTAGTGAGTAGAGACAGGAGATGCTGCTAAAAATACCCTACAATGCACAGAATAATACTCCCTCCCCCACCTACACACACACACACACACACACACACACACACACACACAAGAATTATTTAACCTCAACTGTCAGTATTGTCAAGGTTTGGAAATCCTGGCAAAGATTTATATGATTATAAACAATGTTAATGATACTGGGAAAGCAAAGAGACGAGGTGGCCAAATGAGGCTTAAGCACCATGGGATAAACATAAGCTACAAGGTGATGAAGATGTGTCAAAACACTAGCAATACAGGGGAGAAGCAATCTTAGCAACTCTAAATAGGAATATTAAAACACAGGCTAAAACAGAGATAGCAAAAAACAGAAATCATCTAATCAGCCCCAAAGATATAGAAGTGAAGTCAGATATACAGCACAAGTAGTAGAAAATATCCAGAGGAATGAAACCTACATAAGATGTAGACTTCTAACAAGAACAATTTTGTTTTTAAGTCTCTGAACATTTTTCCCTCCAAATTTCAAGTATTTAGATAAAAGGCTATTAAATAAATTATCTAAAACCTGAACAATATTTAAGAAGGAAAACCAAGAAGCAAAAAACAATGATTAAATGCTCCATTCCTCTATCAAATTTAAGCAATAAATATTTCCATTTCAAATATAATTTGTTTTTTTTCCCTGCAGAATATGTAGTTCACCATCACACTTGAATAAAGAGTATGTTGTCATGTCCTGAAAATTCCTTCAAAAGTTGGTTTGAGCCATAGCACAGATTTAGTAACAACATTTTTATACAATCCTTCTTTCTTCTAAGCAGCAAATGGTCACTAAAATTTACAATGATAAGAATAAACTTATCAATAGACTTCTATAACTCTAGTCCCTTTTTATTGAGGATTAAAATGTGTATTTATAATTCTATGCTTTGTAAATTTAGGGTTAAATCTCTTTTTAAAAAACATGTACCTTCCAAAACTATATTTATCAACCAATGACTTTAATTCAGCATAATTCCAGTTGTTAAAAAAATATGTATTTTCCAAGACTATATATCAACCAATGACTTTAATTCAGTGTAATTCCAGTCTCAGTTATTTTGTAGAAATTAAATTGCTCCCTATTTTAAACTGCTGACTTGTTATATTTGGCATAAATATCAAATCATGAAAATATACTCCTTCATACACAAGAAGGTATTACAAAGGGTCATCCTGATCTAAGGCCAGTAGGATAACTAAATTATCCCTGCCTGCCATTAAGGCTGATGGTACAGTAGTAATTACTGCATAACGTCTAGTGAAATTATACTGTGAGAGCAATTTCCTACTGAGTTGATTACCACCTGGATTCACTGTTTTCTAATTGGTTAAGTAGTAGCAAGCAATAATTGAAGAAAATAGAAAATAGCCTGTATTCATTTAAGAATACACAGATAAGTCAATACATGAGAATCCAAAACAGAAATATACTCCCATCCTGAAATTCTACATCATGAAAATAGTTGTATATGAATACGAAAATTATGATTTCAAAATGTATATGTGAGATGTTCAAATAATCATTTCACTAAGTGCAATTTTTGTAATGCAGTTTGGGCAAGGAATAGTATATATCTGAAGGATATACTTCACCTGATTTGTTTATTACCTCATAGAACTGTGTGTGTTTAATTTTACATAAAGCTTAATTCATTTTCTATTTAAGGACTATTTCAAAATTATTTAAGAAATAAGCAATGCAATATGGAAAATGGAAATATATTTTCATTATGTTCATAATATTTGATATATTAAAATACTAGAAAAATCATTCAAAGAATCAGTCATCAGAGACCTTGAGCTACTAATTACATATTAATTCCCATGAACATGTAGATCAGGATGGCCTATGAATATGATATAAAACTATATCTACATTTCACTTGTTTATACTGACAAAAATAAATGTTAAATTACTGATATAATCTTACCATGTGACCTATTTATCTATATATATGTATATCTTTATATATATATATATATATATATACATGTACATAGAGGGACTAGAGTAAGGATGCATCTCATCTCACTTTGTAAATACTCTATAAAGAATAATAGTAACATTTTTTGTAAGTAATGTGAAGATACAACAGAAATGAACATTATAGGTTATTATGTTTTGTGAGATGTAGTCAGTATGAAATAATGTCTCAGAGAAAAGGGAAATCATAGAAAAAGTTATATTTGCATCTAGTAGCTCCCTGATCTATCATATAGGTATTAAGGCTCTAAATGAGGAAAGATAAGTCTTGTGCATTTGACATGTCCTTGAATATGTAAATTATCTTGAATGATAACTCATATTTATAGGTTTGTAACTAGATAGTTCATAATGGCTTATATGAAATGGAAAGAATTTATGCTCTAATTTTCTGAGGTAGAGTTGAGGTCTAGGTAAATTTAGCATATCTTTCTACATATTATTCATATATTAAAAGATATTAAATCCATTCAAATTATTTTGAGTATTTAAAATCTTGAACATTTGCTAAACAATATTTTGTTTCATCTTTGCGATAATAAAACATTTGCCCAACAACATATTAGTAAGTTAATAATATTGACAAATATATCAATAATCTTAAAATAATATTTATATTTTATTACATAAATCATGTACACAGTAGGGTTGTGCAAGTCAAACTTGGAGGCATATGGCATCATTGAAACTGTGCTGACTTGGAAATAGAGACGTGCTCGGACTCAGGCATATCACATTCTAGCACTGTGTCGCTGGGCAAGGAATTCAACCACCTCAGTCCTTAATTTCACCTTGTGTGAGATGGGCCTTTGCTCTCACACTCTTATTAGAATGAAAAACATTCACACAGAACTTGGAACTAATTAAACTCTAAATAATTAGTAACAAATATAATAATAAAAAACCAAAACATAACAAAAACAAAGAAACTTCTCTCTTTTATTGGTCAAGAAACACTTATATTGGGATGTGAACTCATAATTGTAAGACTTCGTTTACTTAAGTACACAGTTGGCTTAGCCAAATGAATAGCCATATTTGGTTTTGCTGTTTCTGTTAGGCTATTACCATTTGTCAAGAAAATTCACACTAATCTGCTAATGGTTTTATAATTTCCTTTCATTTCATGCTAAGGATCTAAAGTAAGGTTCTATTTAATTATAACTTTAATTTTTTTCAGGGTCTGAGTGCTAGTATCACAGAATATACAACATGGTCTTCAGACTGTGTTACTTTAAATTAAATATGCATTTATATAGTAGTCTCTACATATCTTTAGAAACATTTATCACCTTTTATTTATAATAGGTTTTTGATAATATTGTAGACTTGCTTCATAGTTGACATTTTTGAAATTGGATGCCCTTAACAATAAATGTGAAAAGCAACTTTCTGATTTCTAAGCAGAGTACACTGAGACAGTCGTCACAAACTACTCCAAAGAATATTCAGCCATATAAAGTTCATTTTATATTTTTGATTTTTTGCTGTAGCTCCAATGGAGTGTCAATGTAATTTGAGTACTAATGTTGCTTGATAGTTATAATAATGATTATTGTCAATGTTTTGTTAGAACATTGGTTGGTACATACAATAGAGTCTTGTCAATGTAAGACAATGTAAGAACAGTACAAAATGTAAAATCTTTCTAGCAGTGAATGTGAATAATTCACATATTATGAAAGAATATAATTTGGGGACCAAAGGAACTTCAATGTGTCAGAAATTCTGTTTGTTAAATGCCTTCTTCTAAATATAAGTTCATTAAATAAGTATTTAGAGTAGAGAAGCAAACAATATTTTAAATGCAAACAAATCTAAGATCCAGGAGAAGCCTCAATATTTTATTGTCAATTGTAAAGGCTCTAATAAGATTAAAATAGTGAATTGAATTATAAAAAGCTTTAAATTATTTCAGTGCAGGTCCTATTTGACCTCGAAAATGAAGTAACCCAGAAGGCAAACTCTTAAAATTACAAACTAATTGTAATACTGAGAAAGGAATGGGTATACTTTATGCATAAGTGTATGATAATTTTGATTAAAATAACAAAATGAGCAGCAATTAAGACAGTTTGTATTTTCTGTCATTAAATCAATTGTGAATTTTATAATCAGTTTTGTCAGATGAAAGAAAAACAACATTTTTAGTATTCTCTATTGGAAAATACATGAGACAAGGAACATATCTGACTTGATTATTAAAATGGGCACCAGTACATACACAGTGTCTAATGTATCCATATACAGTTATTAATTTTTTATACCAGTATCAGTAGAAGAAAAAAAACATGAGTGTACAAACTCCTTAAAACTGTACATGAGTACTTTTGGGCACAACTTTAAAAGATATTATTAGAAATTTCAATCTAGGCATTGTGCTTTCTTGATTTTCCAGGGCACACTTTGACATTTATGTAAATTATTCTTAATCCATCAAGTCATGGAGAAAATACTATGATTACTTATTTTCCCCTACTGGATATTTACATAAATATGTTCATCTAGTTGGGATCAATTATACAGAATGTTGTTTGGTATATTAAATTTTATGTGATTGTGTACTTTGAGCTTTGGCTTTCATTATTACAAATTTTTCAAAGTCTGAATTTAATGGTCTTATAATTGTATAGCAGTGGTTTGAGTTTTTTTTTTGTTTTTTTTTTTGTCATGGGAAGAATGGTTCTGGAGGTAAGGCAATAGGAAAGCAAAGGTATCAAGTCAGATGTGCTTTTGAGGTCCTAGTAATACAGCATAATTACCAGAACTAAGGGGATGGAGATAAACATGTGAAAATATGTTGGAATGTAAATATGCTAATCAGTGTGTAATGCTGTTGGATCAGATACAAGAGAGGGATGGTAAAAGTGAGTGAAGTGAATAATCAAGTATGATTTTTATATTTCCAAATAAAAAATAATTTAAAATCTGTGTGTATGATCTGGTCATTTAATGTGATGAAGAAATTGAGTAGTGACTTGGAGGATGAAAATTTAGGGAAGAAATACTAACTATTTGGATATGTGAAAGTTAGATATAATTTGCAAATGAGGATTTAAATTTAGGAGTTGATAAATAAAATGTAAGATTTTGAATAAGAAATTGCAATTTTCCTAATTTGAGGAGAAAGTATAATGACAGAAACAACTCTGTACTATACATTGAAAAAATGAAGAAAAAAAACAGAAAAGGAGGTGCTTCAGAAGGATATTAAGGAGTCTAATGAGGTGGGATGATCAGTGATTCCAAAATATAAGTGATTTAGAATTATTAGTGATTCAGAAATCAAGAAATAAGAGTATTTTAACAAGAACAAAATAGCACCTATGCAAGTGGAGAGAAAATACTGAGGGTATGTAAATACACACACACACACACACACACACACACACACACTTTATCTCTGAAGGTGATAAGAAAAAGATGTTATTTGGAAGGAAGTGTGGATTCAAAATAAGTCTGGTTACAATTTGCTTATTTTTCACATGAAGAGAAATTAGACCATCTATGATGACAATGATGATGGTAATGGTAAAAGTGAGCTAAAATAGAAAAAAATATACAATGCTTATAAAATTTTTTGATTAAATTTTGATTGAAGGACATTGTTCTTTTTCCAAATTAAATTCTAGTTAACACTACAGATTTTAGTCTTTGCTAAAATGACACAGAGATTGGTAATACCCCATTTCTGCATAAAACACTGAAAGGTTTACCTTTTATTTTTTTATGTATTTTTTATTTAAGGTGTGGGTAAAATTGCAGTATTTCCAGAATCTCTCGCCTGGCCTTAGTGTATCTCCATATCAGTAGGTGTTTCCACTGGGTGGAGAGAAGTAGTTCATCTCCATATCAATAGGCAATTACAAGGGGTGGGGAGCAAGGGCATACTGTGGGCCAGGACTGGTGGTGGGGTCCTTTTTTTGCAGCTGGATCATGAGGTTTGCTGCGAGCAGAAGCAGACACTGCTTGTAAGCAATAAACAAGTTTCTCCCACTTTATTTCTCCCTTTGACTGATTTCACTTTTTTGTCCTGGGGGTGGGAACATATTTTCTCCCCAGAGTTACATAAGGTATTTAAGATAAATATTTATTTAAGCTTAAAAATGCGTATATAAGAAAAGAACTGAAGTGTATCTTAGCAAACTGGCACTGAAGTTGTTAAGTTCAAGGAAAATAGACCAGGAAACACAACACAACATCCATTAAAAGAAAACTGGATTCCCAAATACCTCATTCAAACCATGATCTGCCCTGAAACAAGGACACCAATTTAAAGACAGAGATTGTTAGAGTTGATGTTAAAGATAGGACCCAATGGTGTGATGTCCACAAGAAATTCATTTTATATCTAATAGTATAAACAGAAATAATGGAAAATAATGAAAAAATATACTATGTAAAATATCATCATAAGAAAAAAGGGAGTGGATATATTTATATTATATAAAGTCAACTCCAGAACAAAGGAAATTTCCAGAGACAGAGAGAAACATGAATCACTATAAACAGGCCAGTCTCCAAGAAGACATAACAAGCTTAAAATTATATGCATCAAATGAGAATTCCTGAAGCAAAATTGGTTTGTCTTACAGGAAAAATTCACAATCATATGTGTAGACTTCAACACCCATCTGTCAGCAATAGCCAGAACAACTATACAGAGAATGAACAAAGTATATAGAAACTCATCAAAACCATTGGCCCATAGGAACGAACATTTCAGGACACTTCAACCAACAATGGCAGAATACACATTTTTTCTATGTATAGATGCTTTCTGCCTATAAAACACCACAATGCACATTTTTCAAGTGCCAATGAATATATATATACTAACATATCAGCCCCTATCCTGATTCATGAACAAACCTTGAAAATGTTAAGAAATGGAATCATATACAGCATGTTATCTGATCATAAAATAATGAACATGGAAAATAAATAACAGAAAGTCAAAAGGACAAGTTCTAAACTCATGATGAAGAGGTAAGTGAACATGAAGAGATTAAACCAGATATAAATAGGTAATCTTGAAAGCAGCCAGAGAATAAATAAACTCTACATGCAGAAGAACGAAGTGTGACAGTATGAACACAGATGCCCCAGTCAAACTGACCATTTCCTTCTATTGTCCCTCAGCACTTTTCAACTAGCGCACGCCTGCGTCTAAGGTCCCTCCTGCCTTTTGTTTCAGAGGAATTGAGTTCAGTCTCTCTTCCCCTACTGAAATAGTCTTGGAAAAAGTGTCCCTTGCCTGTTTACTTCACCCAGTACAATTTTTCTCTGACATTACAAAAATATTTTTAAAGCAGAGGAAAAACAAACAAAATGTCAATTTGAACATCTATTATAAATATGTAAATTTAGTATTAGTAAGGTCAATCTTAGTTTTAATTTAATAACTTTATGGAGATATAACTAACATTCTATAAAATTAATCATTTTAAAGTAAACAACTTATATTTTAGTGTATTCATAGAGTCGTGCAAACATTTCTATCTGACTTTAGGATATTTTTATCACCCCAAAAGGAAACACTGTACCCATCAGCAGTTGCCCCCAAACCCCCCCTCACCTGAGTCACTGACATTCATGGACCAATGGATTTGCCTATTCTGGACATTTCATATAAATGGAATCATACCTTTGTAGTGTTTTGTGACTGGTTTCTTTCACTTTGCTTAATATTTTCAAGGTTCATCTATGTAACATGTATGGTACTTGCAAATCTTGTTTCTGCGCAATACAATATAGGATTTTTTTAAAATGTCCCAGTAGATCTCTATTACATACTCCTACGTATTTCACACACAAGTCATTCTCAGTCTGTTCCCATAGCAGAATGTCACCAACTGTTGTAACTTACATTTTAAATAGAGCAGGAGAAATCTAAGCTTTTCATCTAAGAGAAAAGGAATAGTTACTACAAGACATGAGGGATATGACTAAAACAAGTAAGAAGAAAAAAGGAGAAATTCAGCTTCCTCCATGCTTTCCATCCTCAAATCTTTAAAAACTCTATGTTTAGTTAATTACACTGAAGTAGTATTCATTCTGATGAATCTAAGCAGATAGGGAGAAATGATAGCTCTGTATAGATGACCAATATCCAGTGATTCTCGCACATACATAGTTCTCTCACACTTGAAAATACTAGGACTTAAAATAATCGATGCTCTATGATATGCAGAAAAAGTTTTGGAAAATTTAGGAAAATCAGCATTTAGCAACAAGGATTTTTCCACTGTATTATAAACTTCTATGGGTACTTCTCCATTTTCATAGTATCAGCAATTTGAGTAGAATGAGACAGGCAGAACATTCCGTTTATCTTTCAGTCTGAAATTGTCTTGAGTGCAACAGTACTGATCTAATTCCTGCATAATGTTGTTAGTAAAGCAGCATGCCCCTCCTAGTAAATAGGAATGGTTCCTGTGAACCAGCTTAGTACTGCCAGTTCATTAAGTTCTAAATATTTTCCAAACTTGTATTCCAGTGATCCATTGTTTTCTTTCCTGTTGAACTTGCTAATGTACACACCCCCTACATAACTTAGGGGCTAAGGGCAAGCCACCCCTAAATAAAGTCACTTTAGTTTTATTGATTATTTTGAATTTAAAGCTACTTAAGAAACAGCAAGTGCAAGAACACTCTGACTCCCTTTTGTCTCCACAATGCAGAAAATAAATCTTCACGTGAAAGGTACCGTGCCTCTACCAGGAGGTAAAGGGACATCCTCATTACCAAAGAGAGAATTCAGAGCCAAGGAGGCTGCATAAACAAACCTTGTGCTTTTACTAATTTACTACCCCAGCCCAAATTCTGTTTAGAATTCCTTACTAATTGAAGGTCCTGAATATATTTTCTTTGTCTTGTCAATTCCTCACAGCTGTATTGTCTTTTTGTCTAAAAAGTATACAAACTGCCTGTCTTGGTCATTTTCTTCGGGTCTCAATTTCATTATTGGGACCCTGTGTGGACATAATTAGATTTTGTCTTCTTTTCACCTCTTAATCTGTCGTAGGTCAATTGATTCCTATACCAGCCACAAGAATGTTGAGGGACAGAGGAAACGTTTTCCTCCCCAACAATGTATATCACATCACATCACAAGATATAGCTGTGAGTCTATTTTTAAAATCCCATCTTTCCCTCATTCTCACCCTAGTTTATTGCCAAAAATTTTATTTTTTTCCCTTTTAACAAAGGGACTATGTCTTTAAAAATACTAGTGCTCCATCTGGATGCTACTTCTAGTTTCATCTATCACCTAGGTAACAAAAGAAAGTCCAGTATTATTAGATAAGGGTCAACAGAGAAGCTAGTGTAACTGATAACACACACATGCTCACCTATATTAAAATGGTTTGTATTTCAGAGCAGCATGTCCTCAAACACAACTTTGTTTTAATACTAACAATTCAGCTAATGGAGTAAACAACTCATTGAAGTAGCAGCTTGAGAACCATAGCACTTGGCATCAAATCTTAGAACAGCTTCTAACAGCAAAGGGGACAAATAAGTTTCAGAGCAGCTGCCTCTATGATTTCTCATAGCACAGTGAAAATGGAAAAGCAAAATCCACCTCCTTGAAAAGCTCTTCTTCCTTGGCTTTGAAACACTGCATTTTCTTTTCTGTCCTCTTCATGCCCTTTCTCTCTAGCTTTTCCCCATGTTTCTTAATAGCAAACAAGGTGCTTCTTCTAGTCCTAGTCTGAGTGTATTTCCTAGTCTACTCAATGCGCACCTGGGCTCATGTTTACTGTGCCACAGCCAGACTAGACTCTCTTCTCACTCCCCCTCGCTGAACCTTTAAAAAAAAAATCTGACACTGGAGTGTTTCTTATATACCATGAACTTTTCTAGGTGTCTTATATTAGTCCATCATTCTCAAAGCAAGTGTATATAAAATATACGATTATCTCTATTTTACACAGGACAATTAAAGCACCAAGTGAGTTAAGTAACTTTCCCAAGGTCATTCAGTTAGCATGTGGTGGAATCAAGATTTAAAGCCAGGCTGTCTGGAGCCAGATTCTGTGCTTGACTGCTATCCCATGCTGCCTGCCACTATGGTAGCTTTCTTCCTATTCCAAACCCTACAGGTTCATTATTGGAGACACTGCAATCTCATTCCCCTTATTCATTGTATTTACACTTGACCTCATAGCAACTTCCATTCTTTTTCCATTCCGTTTTCACTTACTTCTCAATTTAGCTTATATTACATGCTTATGTGGTCTGTTACTTTATCTGTTTTTTTGTCCATTGCAGCAAAGTTGCCACAGTATTTTTCTACATCAACCATGTGAGTAAATCTTACCCCAACTCCTTATCTTAGTCAGCCCTGTCTGTATTTTGGTTGCTGAAAACCAGTGGAAAAAAGAAAATCACACTGATCATTGTAGAAATTCATGTTTACATTTATATCCGAAGGTTACCACATTCATGACTTAGAACCTAATATTTCCAGTTTCGTACAATATGACTCATGAGCATCTCGAAAAAAGCATATTTTAATTTAACTAGGCTTGTTCCATGAACTTAAAGGCAGGGATTCATATAATTGGGGGTATTCTCACATGTAGCTTATGAAATTAATCTTGTGTCTTACAATCACTTCCTCTGGTGCATGATGTGAAAACTTGAATCCTGGGCCTTTTTGTGAAATTAGGCCATGCAAAATTTAATAACCTTCCTCTTTCTTTCACCTCATCTTTTTCTCTTTCCCTAAACTACTACATTTTCTATGCTCTAGTCTCAGTTTATCAAGCACAGCAACTCTTTCCTACCACAGAGCATGTGCTCCCTCTGCCTCGGGAGTGCTCTCAACTACCTGTGCTACGTGAAATCCTTCATTTCTCTGCTTTGATATCACCACAGAAGAGAGTTCTATCACTGCACTATGGTCATTTCCATTATTCTTATTATTATACATGCTTATGTCATCACTCTGTTGCTTATTTTCTTTATCTTATTTGTTTTTCTCACAGAATACTACATTGTTAAAGGGCAAGAACTCAAGAGTAATTAAGCTTTCATTTTAAATAATTATGCTCAACAGATTGGAAGAATAGACTCTCAACAAATAATTGGAGGAAACAAGTAAAAAAAACAAAAGACACTTTAAGGCACGCCCCCTAAGAAGCAAATATCTAAAGGTGCCACTAAGGGTACCCTACACTCAGCTATCACTTGTGCAAACAAGGAGATCTAAAACACAGTTACTTCCAGGTTTGGAAATGCACCTACCACTTATATTCTAGATGTCTGATCCTCTTTGTTCCAATATCCTTTCTCCTTTAGTGAGGAAATATGGGAGTTAATTTCAGGGCCCTACAGTTGTGCTGACACTATTCTTGTGTGCTAGCACTTATTCTACCCTATTGAGACTGCTTTTTCATATGCTTGAATTCCTTTCTAAAAAAGAGCTCCACGATGTCATCACTGTAATCCCTGTAACTCAAACAGTAAATCATTCACAAGGTCACTCTGAAAATGTGAAATAAATGGACTTACCTGACTACCTGACTATCTTTCAGATTATATTTCTTCATCATGTAGTAGCTTCCAAATCTTTCTGACTGGCAAAGTCCTGCTTGTGCAGTAACAGATATAACCAAATGCTTTCCGTCTTTACAAAAACAAAAACAAAAACCTTAAAAATCCAAAAGGATTTAAAATATTCAACGTATGTACAGACACACATGCATGCTACATAAATACCTAATGGGATCATGTCCTACATGTTGAGGTATTTTTAGCAGTCTTGGTTATTCTCATTTTTCTATCTCCACATTCCTAGACCTCTTGCTTTAACTCCTCTCCATATCATTCTGGGTTATAAGCCACATCATTTTTACAATTTGATAAGTTAGAAAATTGCTTATTTTCACATAAGTAGATTGTTTTGGTACCATTGCCCTCTATAATATTCTACCTTTGACTTTTATTTATCTTGCAATGGTAGATTTTCTTAACAGCCTTTTTAGCATCTATTGATGGAAACACGTGTCTCATTCCCTTAAACTTTAATGATTGATTTTGATAACATTAAATAGTAAAAGATATCTGTATCACAAATTCTTGATTACATCCCATATTTCTGTCACTGAGTTTTCACTAAAACTTTACTTTGAATTTTTGCATCAATATTCATAGAAGATTTTGCTTCTTAGTTTGGTTTTTATTATGCATGTAATATTTTGGTAGTGTTGTAATGTTTTTAGAAATTTCAGTGATTTTATATCCTTCTTAGTCTTAGAATAATTTACATGGCATTGGTATAAATTCTTTCAAGATTATATGGCTTTCACCTGTAACACATCTGGTCTTTGTAAATTTTTATATGTAGATCTCTAATCATCTTTCCAGTTTCTGTTTTAATTAGTATCTTATAGTTTTCCATTTGATATGTGTAAATTTATTTAATTCACTTTTTTTCTAGAAATCATGTATTGCCTGTGAAGATCACAGGTATTTGTGATGAGTACTCTGTCCATTTTTAACAGTATATATTAATGTGAATGTATATATATATATGTGTGTGTGTGTGTGTGTGTGTGTGTGTGTGTGTGTATGTGTGCATACACATGCCTGCACATTTGAAAGTATAATCCTTAAGAGGTCAATGACTTTCTTATTCATTTCTTAAACTTTAAAAATGTACTTTACATTTATTAAATGAATATTTCATATTCTTAAAAGTTAACATTAACTTGCAATCATAAATGTAGTCTTCTGCTTTTTTACGTAAACATCAAATTTTCATCACATACAACAAATTATTACAAATTTAAACTGTCTTATACAATACACCTATCAATTCAATGTCATGTTTAACTCATCATTGATATTCTAATATTCTAATATCATTATTGTCACTATTCACTTTCTTAGTTATGTGGTATAACTTTTCACAAAATTTTTATTTAAATCATTTTAAAATTGAGTCACATTAATGTGTATATTTTGTTAAATACCTATAATTTTTGGATTCTTATTTTTGGACAATCTGGCAACCTCTTTATTTTAAAAACAGTCTTCAATACATAGCTAACATAATGCTTGTTTATTTAAAAATTGTATTTCCTTTTCATAATGTTCTAGTTTTAAACTATTTTAGTCATTGTTTCTACTCTTCATCATTTTTGTTCGTTGTTGAAATAGCTATTCATATTTTTCTTTGTTACTTTGAAAAGCTCTAACATAATTTCTTGCTTAGTTCATGATTACCTTTCCTTTCTGGTTATTCATAATTGAACACAGATTTCTCTATTGTCTTTACAAGCAAGATCTACTATTTTTCCCACTAAGTTGCACTGGTTATCCCAAGATACTGTACCCCATGCCTCCTCTCATCTACCTTTATTGAGGATAGGCTATTGAGGGGAAAAAAAGCCTTCTCCAAATCTCATGTTCCATATTTTTATAGGATTTTAGACTATTGGGAAGCAGTGTATGTTCTGTGAAAACACAAAAGTCATCTGATTTTTCTTTCATTGTCTTCCAGGTTCTAGTTTTGCAAAAACAAAATAAAACAAAACAAAAAACAATAGACAGCAGTCTGATATAATGTATTTGAAATAACTTCACATTTTCTAAACTCTCATGTTTTCCTCATATTCCACTGAATTGGATATTTCTATCTATTCTTCTGTATATATGACCTTTAATCAGTTCCTGTGGGTAAATTAGAATATTTCCAGAATCTCTCCCCTGGCCTTACTGCATCTCCACATCAATAGGTGTTTCCAAGGGGTAGAGAGAAGTTCACCTCCAAGTCAGTGGCCCCACTTAGGCTTTGACTGCAGAGGCATTCACTTCAAAGACTGACACCTTTATAATAACACATTGCCTGCCACAGGACAAGATAAAGAGCCACATTGCATTCCCCTACTGAGGCTTCTTTGTTTCCTTGACCATTTGGGCCACTTTTTTTTTCTCTTCCCATGCTTTAAATTCCTGCTTTTATGGTTTAAATTTACCAATAAAGACTGAGCCCCCAAATCCTGGGCCTCCACCCTTTCACCTAATAAAAGAACTCCAAGTCCCTGACTCTCTCTCCATCCCCCATCCCCGACCCCAACACACACACCTATTTGTGCAGCCCCATATGTGCTGTGAAATTTCCAGGTCTTCTAAGTAACAAACCTTTATTTTTTCAGTTTCCTGATGGTTGATTCTGAACTCCATCTTGCAGTCACATAAGAACCACAAGGGCTGGTCCAACCACAACATTGGTTATTGATAGGCTGAGAGATAGGCACAAAATAATCGTTTAAACAATCTTTTGTACCTATTCTCTAATTCTCCTATAATTTCTTTCATGATATATCACTCATTGTATTTTGGCTCTGTGCTCTAACAATCTGTTCTTAATCTTCCAGGTCACTGATTGAGAACTCAACAATGAATAACCACACTTTTCTTCACTATGTTCTGATTTTTTAAAAAGTCACTTATTTTGATTTCAGACTGAAAACTGTATTGTATTTGAATCTTCTTAAATAATTGTGTCCTTGTAACTCCAGGGGAAAAATAAGTTCCCAGCCTGGAGCAAATTACCTTTGTAGCTGAAATCAGTCAAAGGGAGAAATAAAGTGGGAGAACCCGTTTATTGTTCACAAGCAGTCATCCATTTCTGCTCACCCATGTCTCTCTTGTGAACCAGCTGCAAAAACGGACCCCACCCAACCTCTCCAGTCCAGATATGCCCTCACCCCCTTGTAATCACCTATTGATATTGAGATGAACTATTCTCTCCACCCCTTGGAAACAACTATTGTTTTGGAGATGCAGTAAGGCCAGGAGAGAGATTCTGGAAACTCTGCAATTTTACCCACAGTCCTATTCAGCTTATTTTTATTTTTAACCTGTATCCTCCTCTGACAGTTTGATTTTTAATCTCTATGGGTTTAGACAAATTGTTAGTTTTCTTTTTTTCTCTGTTTTCTAGAGAATCCAGTTATTAGATTAACTAATTACAAGTCCAAGAAAATTAAGTAGCTTCTTCCATTTATGTCTTAGTGGTAGAATAGCCACTTATCACACCCTTGAGGATTCAGGAAGAATTCTATCCTCTCCCTGCTCTACCTAAACTCTTACTTTCAACAGAGGACTGCCTACTGTTTTAAATGATACCTTGTTTTTTCTGGCTTCACATGGACCAGGCAAAATGTGTTCTCTCAGCTGCAGAATATCTGTTGACCAGCCTCTTCTAGTCTGCTCTTTGATCCTCCTCCATGAGCTCCCAGCTGTTGCTGCCAGTCCACATGGAAGGATGTGCAACAGCTTTGTGTGCCCAGATCCTTACCCTGGAATCCTATGTTCATCCTCACTCACCTTCTTTCAGGTATAGTAGTGGTTTGACTTGGGAGATGAGATAATTGGGAATTGGGAGTGGCCAGCACCTTCTCAAAATCCCTTTCATGATACTTTACTCATCTCTAACTTTTTCTTTTCTTCTTTACATTTTTTGTTCACTGTTTTTACTTTATTTAGACTAAGAGTAGACATTGCAATTATTTAGGCTATGTGACTTACTACTCAATTTGAATTCCAAGAGAGCAATACCAATATACTGTACTTGCTATAGTTATATTGTGGTAACTTGCACTTTACTCTTCAAAACACATATATGCAAACATAAAAACTGTTCTACCTCATACTACTTTCACAGGACCTCATTGGTGTGGGGGATAATATTCATTTTAAAGTCTAATTATTTGGATCCTGGTTGGACTAACAGAGGGAAACACCATATTTGTTATTCAGAGACAAAAATTATGACTTACATTTGTTGAAATATGCAAATAAATAATTGCTTTACTTTTATATTGAGGTATATTTCTAAGTGAATAGTGCAACTTTTATTGTTTTTTGATACTTCCCCAGTGATGAACTTTTTTAAGTTATATCACTTGATGTTATATCACTATTTTTCCAATTTATAAAATACTTATGTATTCTTATAGTCAATGATTCTATAACATCTTTCTATCTTTCTACATTGATAGATAGTAACCTCACTAGAGGGGATGAAGACTTAATAATATGGGTAACTGTTGAACCACTGTGTTGTGCATTTGAAACCAACGTAAGATTGTATATCAACAATACTTTAATTTAAAAAACTTATGTATTCTTATAGGCAATTACTACTTTAATATAAAGGTAAAAATTTAATATAAAAGTATGAGTTTGATATACTTAAGACAACCGCTAGAAATGACAATCAAATGTATAACTCTTCTAACCTTTTAGGACAATTAAAGTAGTGTCAATCTTTATTATTGCTAGACATATATAATGTATCAGACTAGAATCTCTGTGGTAACCTCTGAAGAATTATATTAAACTGGGTAATAAAATCCTTAGCACAATATAAAATAAATTTCTTTTCTTTTCTGTGGAACAATGTTATAAAAAGGGACAGATACTTAAAATAATCAACGTTTTAAATTAAAGAGTATCCCATTCATTAAATAGTGATTATTTTACCTTTATTCACTCAGCTTATCTGATTCTAGTCCTAGTTACCTTGGAACATATTACTAATAATAGTAAGCTGTAAGTTTAATGAATACTTTTTACACTCTGTAATGCTGATTTTTCAATAACTATAAATGACTATAAATAAAACTAAAATATCTAATCACATGTGTGCTATTATAATTTGTCATCAATTACCTTTAAGTTTTTTCCAGCTTTATTGTTATATAATTGACATAAGACATTGTGTAAGTTTAAGATGTACAATGTGTATGTATTTAATGATTAACACCATTATGTTAGCTAATACCTCTACTATTTCATGTAATTAGTGTTTCTTTTTTGTGATAATAATATTTAAGATCTACTATATTGGCAACTTTCATATATATTATAGAGTATTATTAATTATAATCACTGTGGTTTAACATTAGATCCCCTGAATTTATTCACCTTGTAGTTGCAAATTTGTACCCTTTGAGTAACATCTACCATTTCCACAACACCCAGCCCCTAGTAACCAACATTCTACTCTGTACTTCTGAGTTCAGCTTTTTTGGATTCTGCATATATGTGATATCATGCAGTATTTGTATGTCTCTCTCTGACTTACTTCACTTAGCAGAATGCCCTCAATGTCATTCTATGTTTTTTCTTGTGAATAATACTGCAATGAATATGGGGGTGCAAGTATCTGTTGAAGATAGAGTTTACATTTATTTTGGATATATACCAGAAGTGGTATTACTGGGTTATACGGTATTTATGATTTTAATTTAAATTGTGAGGAACCTTTATACTGTTTTCCATAGTGGCTGCACCAATTTACATTCCCACCAGCAGTGCCAAGGGTATCAATTTCTCCACATCCTCACCAACATTTATTATATCTCGTCTTTTTTATGACAACCATTCTAACAGGTGTTATACGCCATCTCATTGTAGCTTTATTGAGGTATAATTGACAAAACCGTAAGATATTTAAAGTATACAATATGATGATTGATATATTTAATATATATTATAAAAGGATTACCCCATCAAGTTAAGTAATACATCCATCACCTCCCCTCACATATTTACCCTTTCTTCATGAAAATACTTAAGTTCTACTCTCTTAGCAATTTCCAATTATGCAAAACAGTGTTACCAATTTTAGTCACTCTGTTATACTTAGATCCTCAGGCTTATTCATTTTATAATAGAAATTTTGGACAATTTTATCAGCTTCTTATTTCTGCCATTCTCCTGTCCCTTGGAACCACCATTCTACTCTCTGTTTCCATGTTCAACTTAAAATATATATACATATTTATATTGGAAATTTATACATTTATACTGGACCTCAGCAGTTAAGTAAATGAATGGCTAATGGCGAGAGCCAGGTTTCTGACTACTGAAGTTAGAGGTTACAGATAAGCAAGGGGAGTCAGCTTGAAAATACAGGTCATGATGAATTGGAGTTGAAGACATCAGTAAGAAATAATGTTTAACATAATGAAAATATAAATAGATCATCAGGTGAGTGGTATACACAGGTTAGTACACACACATATATGTCCTTTTTCCATCAAGCAAAAAGGCCCAGAAGCAATGACACTGTGGTGGCAGTAAGAACACCAAGCCCTCAAAATACCACTGTCCAATAAAAGGAAACTTGGCTCCTTGTAAAAATAGATATTTCTAGGATTGGGGCAGAAGTTATACAGATGAACCTGAAGCATCTTCCAGAGCCAGAAGGGCAGTACTCAACAGGATAAACAACACAACAAAATAAAAATAAAATGTAATGATGTGTGCAGGTTAAAGGGACACAGGAAACAAATGAAAGGCCTCCCAATAAGAAGAGGTGGTACAACTTAAGAGAAAAAATAAAATTGGATTATAAAACAGAGTATAAAATACATATTCATGTGGCTATACTGAAATGAATTTAAAAATTGAGTAAACAAATACATAGGGGAAAAGACATGTCTCCCGTGCAGACAAATTTCAAATTTATGCAGATACTGTGCCCTGAAGAAGGTGGACCTAACTACCCTCTCAAGTGTGGGCTGTGCATAGTAACTTCTTTCCAATTAGTATAGTGTGTAAAGGGTGAAAAAGCAATAATATTTACAATGCAGAAAACTGACAGTACCCGAAGGTAGGTAACTAAGGTAAACATCAACAGTGACACATACTGTCACTCGTATGTGCCCTGGATATGATGATGAAAACGTCACTTCACTTCTGTGGTGTTCCTCGCAAATCCATAGCTCCAATGTAAACATAAAAGTTATCAGACAAATCCCAATGGAGAGGCATTCTACAAAATGCCTAACCAGTAGTCTAAAACTGTCAGGGTCAAAGAGAACTTGAGAAACTGTCACAATTTAGAGGAACAAAGATTCATGACAACAAAATAGAGTGTTGCATCTTGAATGGAATCCTGGATATAAGTAGGACAATAGGTAAAGTAAGTAGTTCTAAATAAAAGTATAGATTAATGTATTCATATTGACTGTAATAAATGTATAATACTAATGTAATTTGTTAATAGGGTAATCTGGCTGTGAGGTATATAAAACTCTGTACTGTATTTGCATTTGTTTTGTAAATTTAAATTATTCTAAAATATAAAGTTTGTTTAAAACTTTTCAGAAACTATTTCAGTCATTAAGTGAAATAAAACCTTACTAAATAAAAAATTCTTATTTTTTGACAAATGTGAAATTTGAGTATTTTTAATCAGTGAAGGAATATGCTGATTTACAAAAAATACAATTATGATAATATTTCTTATAATCAATATATGTGTGGGAGGTTTTTTGTTTTCTTTTTTTGTTGTTAATTTACACCTTCCTAATTTAGTCTCAGCAGTTTTCAAATAAGTATTTAAGATATACACACATACATATTATTAATTGTTGTATTTCTTAGTTCTTTCATTGAAATACTATGAATATTATACTTAAAATGTTCATTTTCTGTTAAAACACAATATTTTATTTTTCATCCACTTGTTGAGCCAAGTCACTCAACTTTAAGTATATTTTTATGAACTTTATTTAAACATTTCAATAACATAAAGAATGTTATTCTAGATACAGGTTTTGGTGAAACTATAGCTTAATGTTCAATTATTACCTGCTGTATATGTACATGAAGGAAATTTTGTAATAGTAAAAGTGAAATAGGCATGAAGGAGTGATGCACTTCCACTGGGGAGATATCTCTGGCATCCTAACCACAAACTGGAGGACTACTGGTAGTTACTACCCTGAAAGATTCTGACCTCTCCAAGGTTTATAGGGGAACACTGGGTGCAAAGTGATGGCTCTTCACTTTAGAAATGCTGGGACCAATTTGAGTTTGCACCATAGATTGAGCACACTTTAAGGAATGGGTTAGCCCCCCTAAGTTAGTTTAGAATTCAGGTCATAGGGGAGGTAGAGACAAAATACATTAGAAAGCAATTCAATTTTCCATCCAAGATGGAAAGAAAAATGGACAACATGGGAAGAAAGATCAAAGATGAGGCAGAAATATTAGGACAGAATCCCTAATGATGCCCCTTCAAATAACATAATGTGATTAGGGGGCTAAGTGGTTAACAAAGAGGAAATTGAAAGTTGTCAAATTTGTAAGTAAAGATTATAGGAGTGAAGTTATGGACACATGGAACCAAAGGGAACTAAGGAATTCTGAAAAAAAAATCATAAAATAATGTTATAAAGTGACAGTCTGGTCTGCAGTGAAAACAACTGAAAGATTTGGAGAAGAAATACCCTGGGAAGTATTCCATTTAAGTATTAATGCCCTTTCTCTTACCTCAACATTTTCCCTGGAAGACACTAAGCCTATCAGGTCCTCAAAAGATAGGCCAAAGGATGACACCAATGAAATTTTAGAAATAATGAAATAGAAGTATTGACATGAGCTCTTGCAGCCCTCAGTGCCCTCTCAGAAACTTGATCCTAATCTGTGCTACAGAACATGCCTACTTCCAGGCTGAGAACTTTCCAATTTAAGAATGCCCAGTCAGTTTGCTGGTCTCCTGCCATCTTCTTTCAGTACGCAGATGCGTCACTGACCATATGATCCAGTACTTGTGAATTGGGAAGGAAAAATCCCAAATGTTCCTTGGCTTCCTGGCACAGGAGCTCATATTTTTTTATATTCATCTGAAAAGTGCCTTTAATCATTCCTTATGCTTAGTAGAAACAAATTATCTCCCCAGAAAAAATGTTTCTCTCGCCCAATATTTCAACACTGACTGAATTATTCTTTAAGCTGAAATCACTTAAGTAGGATAAACCCAGAAAACTCTATCATAAAATAAACACACTGCATCCAATAAGACAAGACTAGCTCATGATGCCTTAACAACTCCATAAATACGTGTATACTCACCTAATAGTAAAGGATGGCACTGATAAATTATTTATTGAAACTTAAAGCGTTTTGACTTGAGGAGGTTCTCTCCTACAGGAGCTAGTATCTGAAGAGAAATCAGGGTTCCCTTCTTCTTGGTCAGGAGAAATTCAACAAAGTGCTGTAACAATCCATCAGAATAATAATAGGTAATGGTTGGTGTTTTGTACTTATAATTTTGTGTGATAGGCTGAATTCTAGCTATGGCATGTCACCCATGGTTTGACTAGATTATATATTGAATCATGGGATATTGCCAATGGCCTAGTGTAGTCAGTTTCCAGGTCATCCAAAATAGGCCTGTTAAAAGTCCTATCATATGGCATACATTTCATGAAAGAACATACAACAATCAAATTACAAACTAGGTCTGATGTCACACACACACATATTCTGCAACCTCGGTGATCACATAGAGAATGAGCATCAGAGGCCATGCTCAGGATCCCACAAGGAAGACATCAGTGGCGGAGCAAAGTTCCACACCTAAAACCACTATGGTTACAAAAGTGATATAGAATTTTTGGATGTCCAGCAAGAAAATTTTGACCACATTAAGAGGATCTAATGACACTTAGAGAGCCTTGTCTTTTCTCATATATACATATATATATATATGGGTATAGCTCAAGGTGAGGTGGGCATATTACCACACAAATCTGGATCAGCTTACAATTTATAGACATATCTATTAAACTCTTTACCACTGCTACTATGGGTTCTGTAGAATGGTTTCAGGATATGAAAGCTGTGTTTTCTTAGCTGCATGGATTGCATAGCTAGTAAGGCATTAAATGACAATCTCTATTACATAGGCTGCTGTGATGTACACAGATTCAGTGTAATTTAAAAATTGTATTATCCTTCTAGCTGTCAATCCCAGTGTAGAACTTTCTAGCTATGCCATGCCAATTACACTCAAATGTGGCAGGTATTATTAGGCACAGAAGTGGTTAATCCAAGAAGCCAGACTTTCCAACAAAACCCTTAAAAGATGAATGTAGGCATATTCTGCAAAGGCTTCACTACCTGGTGAAGCTCATAAGTATTCAGGAGTTTAAAAATATAAAACATAAAGGGAAGCCCATTTGATGTAATAGAACTGACAGTATCTAAACACCAACAATAGACTCTTTTTTTCTTTCCCACTGTGATCCTGGTTAAGCTGGGATACTAGCAAGGGTGGCTGGATGGACACAATTTTGAAGTCCTTTAAAAAGTTCACAATGACCTTTGCTGGCTATAGATGCTGAAAGAATAATTCTAACTTTTTTCATTGTCACTAGTGGTTGTACAGTTTCTACAGTTCACAGGGGCCCTTAAGCCTGGGCAACAGATTCCCCCCCTTTTGAAACCACCACCTACTTTTGAGGGTCACTTTTAGTGAGGAAATGGTAAATCACTTTTCAATTTACTTGATTAAAGCTCATTCCCCTAGGAAAATGATCATCTGGCTCCTCTGCAAAACAGATGACAGATCTCAGCCAGTGAGACAGAGGACACTTGTGACCTTGACTTTCAGACACAAGAAAGCCACCTCCAATAACCTCCTGTTATTGTCCCAGCTGTAGCAGAGAGTACCACCATTCTGTTGGATATGTCTTCATTAAGTAAATACAGTGATGAAAAACCTCATTATCGTTTCACTCCCAGAACTGACTAGTGAACTAACACCGACCTGGTTGCAGCTGTCATCACTTCTGGCATAATTTGAAATGCTCAATCTAAAGCATCAATGCTCCAATGTTACTGATATTATGGGGACTGGGATGAGTGCATGCATAGAAGAAATCTTACAAGCCCTTATTGGCCATTCTTCACCATTTACTGTGTCTAGTTTAATCATTCTTTTTAAGGTCATTAAATTCAATATTTACCAGAAGAAATACCATTCTTACCACCTGGCTCCACAAGGGCAATTTAACCTTGATAGCATGCAGTTTCCTGTGACACGTTGGACTTGTTGGACCTCTTTTTGTTTTTCCTATTTGAATAGAAGCATGGCTTTGTTTTCTCTCATTCTTGCACAACAGAAGCAACTCTAAGGAAATTTTCTATAAAATAATGAATTTTTTTATTGAAGTATAGTTGTTACATACACAATATTACATTGGTTTCAAATATACAACAGTATTCAACAATAAAGTAATGAAGTTTAATTTTAGAATTCACCATTTCCACAGGCTCCTCCTGAGTCTATAGAACAACTCTTAAGAATTTATCAGTTGTAATTTCATAATATTTAATTATAAAAGCCCACTACATTGTATAAGTGGCAGGTTCCATAAGTGACATGTAAGTTCCATATAACTGACATAAAACCAAGAGATGCTGCTAGTCATTATAGTAACTGGAGAGCCGCTAAAACCCCAATCCTCACTTCTATTTCTTGTTATAAAAGCAAAGAAATTTACTTGAGTTTGTAGAGGCTACTTTACATCAATTTGTAAGAATTTCTCTAGACTGGCCTATCTAAAACAAAACACAGAACCCATAGCCTATCTCTTTAAGAGAATTTATCTCTTTAATGAGAGATTCAAGGCTCTTATTCTTATTTTGAAACTACCCTGCTCAGAAAATGTATCTTCTTATAAACACTCAGACGCAAACACAGAGAAAGACTGGTGGTTGTCATAGTGGAGAGTAGGTGGGGTGATGGGTGAAATAAGTGAAGGCGGAAAAAGTAGTGAGACTGTCTGATATTTTGATTTGGGTGATTGGTTACATGAGTATATATATCCATGTCAAGATTCATCATGCCATATACTAAGATGTGTGTATTTTATTGTAATATTTCTCTCTCATTCTGTAAATATAGATACAGTCACAACTAGTGACAAAAATGGAAAAGAAAATGTATCTTTGTTATCAAACAATGGTAGATTCCCTCAAAGTCTATTTAATACACATTCTTTATGGAAAGCTCAAGTCTAAATATCAGAAAAGACTGAAATGAGAAAAGTAACCCTGGATGTCCCTGTTAACCTTGATTAACCCTTGACACCCCTCATTGTTGACCTCCAGGAGTCTTTGAATAAGTGACCTTAGTAGTGCTTCAAAGTATATAGGTAAAACTACCATGATACGCATTTCACCAGGCGACAGCCTGAGGGTGGGAGAAAAAAGGTTCTCATTCCAAGAAAAGCGTATGATTTCATTGCAAAGTTTAGAGTCTTATAATTCACCAGTGTCCTTCTTCAAATGCCCTGAATTTGCTGGTCAAGCAAAAATAATGTGGTTAGACCTCTGAGAGAGGGGAAAAAACAGTCCCTTCGCAGAGTCACATATCAAAACAGGGAAATCAGGAAAGGCTTTAAGGCCTTGGGGGAGTAATTTTAAAGTAGGCTTTGGGAGGAAAGACACTGGTTTTGATGTGACAAACTATTATACAATAGTTTTGAATTGGTGGGCCCAAAAAGGTAAGGGTCTTGAAGGTTTTTTGAGAAAGATGGTAGTTTTAAGAACTAAGTTGCTCAGTAGGTTCACGTTCCTGTCTTTAGAGTATGAATTTCCTGGAGCAAGAAGCTCAATTATTTACATTTGGTCTTAGTATTGCATAGCAAAAGGGAAGAGTTTCAGGAATAAGTATCTATGTTGGTTTCAGTTTTTGCCAGAGACTCTGTTGAGTCTCAGTCTTCCCTAATATAAATTGGAGCAAAGGATTGGGATCTCTCTTCTGGAACTCAACCTCAGTATGGAGTTCTAGTTATGATCAGAGCTAGCAATGTTGTGAATATGGGTATTTGCAAGAATCTTGATGAAATGTTATTATAAGTGTCTATAAAAAATCTGCTTGGAAACTGCACTGTATACTATCCATTGCTTTTCCCAACATTGTTTAAGCCCCACCACTCCAGTACTATAATTCTACTCTTCATTTGCTCTAGTGAGGCTTTTACTTCCACCACTCCATTGGTATTATTATTCACCAGTTACCTCCAAATTACCAAAAAAAATCAATTCTCCATCTTCATCTTTATTCTATTATCAGTAATTTGCAACAGTTAATTACCTTCTTTCCCTTACAAAGTCTTTTATTGGGCATCCAGGATACTGTTTGGTCCTTCTTTTCTTACAGCCTTAGTTTCTTCTTCTTCATTCTCTCCTTTAAAGTTTCCTTCTCATGTTCATGATCTTTAAGTGTATATGTGCCCTAGGCTTAACCCAATAACTCTTTACTGCCTTATCTACTCTTAGGTTTTGGTAATCTATTACCAAAAGTTTTCCCCCATGTTCCAGTACTATAGTTTTGCTACTGTAAGTCCCATTTTGCTACTATAATTTATACCCTTAAGCCAGTCTATAATTGGCATCTGTGTTTAGATATCTAATGAAAATCTCAAACTTGCCATAAAATAACCTTCTACTCTTCCTTCTGAATTTGTGTCTCCCAGAATTTATCTTATGCCAATAAGTTAGGTGCCATTTTTTATTCTTTTAATTTGTTAGCAAATCATGTTCATCCTACTTTTACAACATACTCTAAATATACCCAAGCTATTGATCTTACTTATTTGGATCATTGCACTCCCTTGCTACTGGTCTCACTGTTTCTAACCCTTTTACTATTATCTCTTAACACATCAGTCAGAGAATGCCTATTTAGAGTGAGTTGCTTCATTCCATTTCATGTAAAACCTTCCAACAAGTCTCTTCAAGGTCCTGAATTCAACTCTTTAAGATCATTGCACGATTCACAATAGCCAGAATATGGAAACAACTCGAGTGCCCATCAACAGATGAATGGATAATAAAAATGTGGTGTCTGTCTATCTATCTATTTATCTATCTGTAGTGAAATATTATTCTGCCTTGAACAAACAATTAGGAAATCCTGTCATTTGTGACAACATGGATGAACCTGGAGGATATTTTGCTAGGTGAAATAATCTAGTCACAAAAAGACAAATATTCTATGATGCCACTTGTATCTAAAATAGTCATAGAAGCAAAGAATACAATAGTGGTTGCTAGGGTCTGAGGGGATGGGGAAAATAGGGAACTGCTATTCAATATGTATTAAATAACAGTTATTCAACTGTTATTCAATACTGTTTAGGTTATGCCAGATTAATAAGTTCTAGAGATCTGCTGTCCAATATAGTGCCTATAGTTTACCATATGTTTTGTGAACTACAAAATTTGTTAGGAGGTAGATTTCATGTTAAGTATTCTTACTACACACACACACACAAATGAGAGAGAGATGCACATAAGTGAACTCTGGGAGGTGAGGGATAATATGTGTATTATTCTGATTGTGGTGATGGTATCACAGTTGTTGGCATATGTCCAACCTTATCAAAATTGTACACATCATGTTCAGTAAATTGTATATTAATTATATTTCAACAAAGCTGTTAAAAATGAATTACACATGCAAAAAATATCTGCCATCCCAGAGTAGTGCAGAGAAAGCATGTGTGCAACCAGTTATAATGCAAATCATAAAATTTAACTGTTGAATTTATATAAGTACAATGTAAGTGATCCAACACATTGACAGTTCATAAAATAAAGAAAAAATCTCTGGATGGTTTTATTAGAGAAACAATGGAAAAATAAGGGAACTATAGATAGGTTGATGTATGGAATAAGAGTATCTTTGGAAATTTGATATGTGGGAAATAGTAGAGTGGCAATTTGGGCCATGTAATACTTAGAGAAAGAAAATAAATCACTTGTATTGAATTAGGTGGGAGTACTTGAGATTCTTTAAAATTTCCATTTCTAAAATAAATAGCTAAACATCAGACAGGCAGTAAGTTCTTGATCAAGTGTAGAACTTCTTTACAGAAGCATCTATTTATCACTAAAATGGAAAAAATAAGAATCTTGAAGGTTGTGGCAAGGATTGGATAAAGTACCTGGTACAGGGCTTGCAAAGGGATGTTCACAATATTTTGGCAGTAGACATGATCTAATTGGGTAATATTCTAATAAAGTGAATCTGGAGTGACAATATAAAACTGATATTTGAGGAACCGATGTCAAGATATCCTCTCTTTGTAATACATTTTTAGAAAAATTATCAATTGAAAGAAAATAAATAAGATTGGTGTCCTTGGCAAAATACTATCCTCTTTCTCATGCAACAGCACCAAAATTACACAACAGCAGTAGAGGAAATAGAGAACCAATATGTTATCTCAGCAGATTGTCGATTAGTTACACTTCTCTACTAGCATTTCATGTGGAACATCAGCAGATTTTTAAATATCCTAGGATAACTGCCAGAAAAAATCAGCAAAACTAAAGCTAAAAACAAAATAAAACCAAAAAAGTACCAGATTAAAACTAAGATGAAATGTTTAACATACTAAAATGGGCAGCAAAAAAAGAAAACAGTACATTTTGTTTATCATAACATTTTGGCTTCTAAGGATGATTCGTATAATGCAAATGCCAACTACTGGGTCCACACTACAGCCTCTCTTGTCCTGTCAGTCAGTTGATCATAAACTAGTAATGCTGCTGCTTTATAGCAGAGAAAAAACTGCTAATTTGGCTATTACTCTACTGCAAAGCAGCTGTGATCACAACCTCTGAGCACTGAAAATACTTCCTCCTAGACTCACGTAAAACTTTCATATGGAAAACTTCCCAAAAAAGCTAAATCTGCATATTTCATAATTTACTGAGATATATTTTGCATCATGCTGTTATATTCTGCAATTCAGCAAGAAATAATATTATATCATGGAACTTTTCCACTCATAAATGGTGACACAACAGTCAAGTAAAAGATATACCTTTTTACAATCAATATAGTTCATTTGAGCTTAAGTGGCAACCCTGGGGAGCAAAATATGAGAGAAAAGCGTAGCTAATTGAAAACTTCCGTGTCATCTCCCCACTCCCCATACAGTTTATAACATTTGCTTTAATTTGCATAGGATTTTCATATGCTAAGTGAATTTATAAAAATTCTCATAGTTTTATTTTTAATCTAGAATGTTAAGATTTGAAATATAGCTCAAGGATATTAAGAATATTGAACCAGTATTATGGTTTGGGGAACTTAATCTTGGAAATAACTACTACATATCTAAATTGTATGTGGTAAAAGCAAGCTTTATTGTAGTGAATAAAAACCAAAGAAGTATTTGAAAAGAACATGTATTTCAATAATTTTTCAATACAGAGATTATCTTTTTGGTGACAATGGCATTTTCACTAATATCTCAATTTTAAAATTCAGATGAATATCCTTGGTTATCAAAATTGTTTCCTAAGTAAATGAAAACTCAGTATTATTCACAGATAGGTTAATATCAACTTTGCATTTCCTCCACACATTTATAAAAACGATAAAGCCATATTTATGTGTGCTAACTATTTGCATCAAGATGGATGTGGAGACAGGAAGGCCTCAGCATCCAGGTGATTGAGAATGTCAGTTGTTTCCTTTTCAAAAGACTGTGCTGTCAGGAATATCTGCAAAGTTATCATGTATCTGAAGATATTAATTGATTAAATGGACCTAAATATTTTAAAGTATTTCAAATGTTTAAATCATTGCTGTAGGCTGCAATAATGATGACTATTTTATGTTCATGCAAGTCAGGACCCAAACAGAATCTTCTCATATTGCCTAGCATTCTTATTATTTTCACATATACAGATAATGATAAATAAAAATATATAATAAGCTTTTATTGAACCATAGATCTCAGAACATCTCAAAAGCAGAGCATAAAAATTGTCCAATATATAATGTGAAATCATCTGATACTCTGTATCTGAATGTACCCTAGTGTCTCCCACTACTATTACAATAGTCACAAACTCTGAGCCTTTATACTGAGTATACTTTATACTGAGTATACAAATAAAGCAAACTCCGTAACACTTTTGAAAAGTGTAGAAACTGTCATTTGGATTCAGAAGAATATCAGGGGTCAATTTAGATGAAAGGTAATCCAGTTATGCAAATCCCCTTCTTTTTTGTGGCTTCATAAAATCATTGCAATCCTCTATGTGTGTCTCCAATTCAATCAAGCTTCATACAATCCAGGATTCCGTCCTTTCATTTGTGCCGTGTTTAACTCACATTCTGAATCCCTCCTTACAGTCTTCTCTGTACACATAACAATGTAAAACTGAGGGCTGGGGGAAATGGATGAAGGTGGTCAAAGGGTACAAACTTCCAGTTTCAAGATGAGTAAGTTCTGGAGATGGAATAGACAATATGATGATTGTAGTTAACAATAATGTATACTGGCAAGTTGCTAAAAGTGTGAATCTTAAAAGTTCTCACCATATATACCCTTATATGTCTGTACTTGCTGCCCCTGACCATAACTGGTTGTTTCCTTTCTCTGTGACTGATATACTGATCCTTTATAGATAGGCACAAATGTCCCTCAGTCAAAGCTTTTATCCCTACTTATTTGGAGATGCTACCTTGATGTTAAGGCTCTTTTTCCTCTCAACTCATTACAATGAATTGCACTTTGTCATCATGTGCTTTTGTTGCTGGAGGATTGAATACATGCCAAGGGCAGAGAGCATGACTTACTCTTCTTTGACTTTTTCTTAATGCCTATCACATTGCTGACACCTAATAGTGTTCCGTAAATATCTAGTGAATAATTAAACACAATGACTTATTTGACTGCCTTGTTATTGTCTTAACTATAATGCCATTATGTAAAACCTGTAAGGGGAAATGAATGAGAAAAGACACATTCAAGAATGGTACTAGCCTTTTAAAGGTATTGGGAAACCATATATTAAATCATCTCACTGAAGAGAAAGGAATTTAAATTTTTTTCAAAAATTAAATTTAGCATTGTGCATTAGAAGAATCATTTCATAGGTGACTTGAAAATTTTCTGAGTATGATGGACCAATTTTTTCACTTAGAATATTCTAGACAACATTTAAAAATTCTATCAATATTTTTGTTAAACAAGTTAAAAACAATTTAATAGAGTAAGTAGTAAATTTTCAACATATTACAATGATGTAAAATGTGGAATATATTGAAAAGCTCTCTGAATGATGCTACAGTTGTTTATCAAAATATTAACATCTGAATACATACAAACAAATCAGATGACAACAGAACTTGATTATTAAGGAGTAAGATAATTTGAAATTACAAAACAACTAGAAGAGCAGAAAGGCATATATTACAAAGTATTTGAAAAGCAAAATAAATTTTATTTAATTATTTCAATTTTTCATTAAACAACTTTAAGAATCTCTATTATTTATCACTTGGACTAAGCATTGGTGGGAGATCATGGAACAGTCAGAAATAATCTTTGCCCTTATAAGGATAAAGCTTTACGAAGAAAATAAACACATTACCAAAAGTCACTCAACTCTATTTTCAATGATAAATGTTAATTTTGAATTGTGAAACTACCACATTTTATTTTATATTGATATATACTCGACCTACAATATTATATTAGTTTCAGGTGTACAACGTAGTGATTTGACATTTGTAAATATTGCAAAATGGTCATCACAATAAATCTAGTTACCCTCTGTCACTTTACAGAGCTAATACAATATATTGACTATAATCCTATTACATCCCTTGACTTACCTATCTTATAACCAGAAATTTTCACTTATTAATTCACTTCACCCAATCTGACACCACCCTCTCTCCTCTTTCAAGTATCAATCTGTTCTCTCTGAGTCTGGATTTTATTGATTTTTTATTTATTTGTTTATGGTTTTTAGATTCCACAGGTAAGTGAAATCATGCAGTGTTTGTTTTTTTTCTGACATTTCACAGCCTATATGATTATGATCTTTCCTCTCAGAACTACTTTTGCTGCATCCTGTAGGTTATAAGTGCCATATTTGTTTTCATTTGTCTCCAGGTACTTTCTTATTTCTCTTTTGATTTCTTCTATCACCCAGTAATTGTTCAGTCACATGTTGTTTAAACTCCTCATATTTAAAATTTTTCCAATTTTCATCTTGTAATTGATTTCTAGTTTTACACCATTGTGGTTAAAAAAGATGCTTGATATGAATTCAGTTTTTTGAATTCATTGAGACTTGTTTTTTGGCCTAATGTGATCTATCCTGGAGAATGTTTCATGTTCACTTGGAAAGATGGTGTATTCTGCAGGTTTTAGGTAGAATGTTCTGTATATCTCTATTAAATCCATCTGGTTTGATGTGTCATTTAAGGATGAGGTTTCCTTATTGATTTCCACACTGGATAGTCTACCCACTGATATAAGTGGGGAGTTTAAGTCTCCTACTATTGCTATATTACTGTGAATTGTCCCTTTAGGTCTGTTAATATTTGTTTTATATATGAGATTTTATATATATATATTTTATATCCTCTTCCTGGATTAACTCATTTGTCATTATGTAGCACTCATCTTTGTCTTCTATTACAGTGTTTGTTTTAAAGTGTATTTTGTATGATGTGAGTATGGCTACACTAGCTTTTTTTCATTTTGCAATTTGCACAGAATATCTTTTTCCATCTCTTCACTTTCAGTCTGTGTCCTGAAGAGAATTTCTTGTCAGCAGTATATAGAGATGTCTTATTTTTGATCTACTCAGCCACTCTATGTCTTTTGACTCAAAAATTTTGTCCATTTACACTTAAAATGATTACTGAAAGGTAATTACAATTGTCATCTTTTGATTGTTTTCTGATTGTTTTGTAGTTCCTCTCTGCTCATTTTCCTTCTCCTTCTCTCTTCCCTCATGGGATGGTGACTTTCTTTAGTGTTATGTTTAGATTCTCATTTTGTTTTGCATATTTACTATGAGATTTTGCCTTGTAGTTATTATGTGACTCACATATATTATTGTATGTATATGAGTCTGTTTTAAGTTGATAGCAACTTAAATTTGAATACATTCCAAAGCTACATTTTTACTCCCTCTTCCTACGTTTTCTTGTTTTTATGTCACTTTTTACATCCTTCTATTTTACGTATAAATTAATTACTGGAGCTTTAGTTAATATTATTACTTCTGTTTTCTTAGTAGCTATATAAATGGTTAACCCACTACTTTTACTATGTATTTACCTATTTCAGTGATAATTTTACTTTCATATGTTTTCCTGTTATTATTTAGTGCCATTTCTTTTCAGCTTAAAGAAGTCCCTTTAATATTTCTTGTAAGGCCGGTTTAGTAGTGAAGAACCCCACCCCACTTCTTATCAGGAAAACCCTTTCTCTGTCCTTCAAATATGAATGACCACCCTGCCAGACAGAGAACAAGCATACCTCGTATTTCTGTGCCTCACTTTACTGCACTTCACAGATACTGCATTTTTTATGAATTGAAAGTTTGTGGCAACCCTTTACTGAGCAAGTCTATTGGCACAATTTCTCCAATAGCATTTGTTTACCTGTATCACATTTTGATAATTATTACAGTATTTCAAAATTGTCATTATTATTATGTTTGTTACTGTGATCTGTGATTATGAATCACTGAATACAGATAATGGTTAGTATTTTTTAGCAATAAAGTATTCTTTAACTAAGGTATGCACATTGATTTTTTTTGTACCCTTATCAGACTATAATAAAGTGTAAACATAATTTTTATATGAACTGGGAAACCATAAAGAACCACTTGACTTGCTTTATTGTGATATTCTCTTTATTGTTGTACTCTGAAACTAAACCTGCAATATATCTGAGGTATGACTATATTCTTGGTTGGAAGTTTTTCCTTTCAGCACTTTGAGTATGTAATGCCACTCCCTCTGGTTTACAAAGTTTCTGCTGATAAATCGGTTGATAACCTCATGGCATTTACTTTGTATGTAATGAGTTGTTTCTCTCTTTCTGCTTTAAGATTCTCTATCTTTAACTTTTGACATTTTAGTTATAATGTGTTGGTCTTGATCTCTTTGGGTTCATTTTATTTTGAACTCTGTGCTTCCTGGACCTGGATGTCTGTTTTACTCCTTTAGGTTAGGGAAGGTTTTAGCCATTATGTCTTCAAATGAATTTTCTGCTCCTTTCTCTCTCTTTACTCCTTTTAGAACCCTATAATGCAAATGTTATTCTGCTTGAAGTTGTCTCAGAGGTCCCTTAAGTTATCTTCATTTTATTAAATTCTTTTTGTTGCTATGTTTGGGTGAGTTCCATTGATTTACCTTCCAGCTCACTGATCTATACTTCTGCTTCATCTAGTCTGCTATTGAAACCCTCCAGCGAATTTTTCATTTGGGCCATATTCCTGTTTCCTCATTTTGCATGACTCTCTGTGTTTGTTCCTGTGTATTGGGTGAAAGAGCAACATCTGTCAGGAAGGAATAGCTTTGTGTAGGATCCTTCTTGTTCAACCTTGCCCTAGTTCTTGTTTGTCTTTCAAACCTTTGATTGTCTAAACTGCCTGACTTGTTCTTTTTTTATGTATTTTGGTATCAAGTCCCCTCCACATACCCCACTACAGTCACTGTTCATCAGTGTAGTAAGATGCTATAGCAACACTACTTGTCTTCTCTGTGTTGTACAGCCCCCCACTACATTATATCTGCTAATAGTAATGCCCCCTTTTCCCCTTGACCCTCCCTTCCCACCCATCCTCCCCAGTTCCTTTCCCTTTGGTAACTGCTAGTCCATTCTTGGGTTCTGTGAGTCTGCTGCTGTTTTGTTCCCTCAGTTTTTTCTTTGTTCTTATACTCCACAGACGAGTGAAATCATTTTATACTTGCCTTTTTCCACCTGGCTTATTTCACTGAGCATAATACCCTCTAGCTCCATCTATACTGTTGTAAATGGTAGAATTTGTTTTCTTCTTATGGCTGAATACTATTCCATTGTGTATATGTACCACTTCTTCTTTATCCATTCTTCTACTGATGGACACTTAGGTTAGGTTGCTTCCATTTCTTGGCTATTGTAAATAGTTCTGTGATAAACATATAGGTGCATATATCTTTTTCAAACATGGCTGCTCATTCTTAGAGTAAATTCCTTGAAGTGGAATTCCGAGGTCAAATGGTATTTCCATTTTGAGATTTTTTAGGAACCTCCATACTGCTTTTCACAATGATTGAACTAATAACATTCCCACCAGCAGTGTAGGAGGGTTCCCCTTTCTCCACATCCTCACCAGCATTTGTTGTTTGTCTTTTGGATGGTGGCAATCCTTACTGATGTGAGGTGGTATCTCATTGTGGTTTTAATTTGGATTTATCTGATGATTAGAGATGTGGAGCATCTTTTCATGTGCCTCTTGGCCATCTGAATTATTCTTTGGAGAAGTGTCTGTTCAGATCCTCTGCCCATTTCATAATTGGATTATTTTCTTTTTTTTGAGGTGCATGAGCTCTTTATATATTTTGGATGTCAACCCTTTATCAGATCTGTCACTTATGAATATATTCTACCATACTGTAGGACATCTTTTTGTTCTATTGATGGTGTCCTTTTCTGTACAGAAGCTTTTCAGCTTGATATAGTCACACTTGTTCATTTTTGCTTTTGTTTCCCTTGCCCACGGATGAAGAAGTTGCTCATGTTTATGTCCAGGAGATTTTTGTCTACGTTTTTTTCTAAGAGTTTTATGGTTTCATGACTTACATTCAGGTCTTTGATCCATTTCAAATTTACTTTTGTGTATGGGGTTAGACAATGATCCGTTTTCACTCTCTTACACGTAGCTGTCCAGTTTTGGCAGCACCAGTTGTTGAAGAGGCTGTCATTTCCCCATTGTATGTCTACGGCTCCTTTATCATATATTAATTCACCATATATGTTTGGTTTAATATCTGGACTCTCTATTCTGTTCCACTGGTCTGTGACTCTGTTCTTGTGCCAGTACCAAATTGTCTTGATTACTGTGACTTTATAGTAGAGCTTGAAGTTGGGAAGCGAGATCCCCCCTGCTTTACTTTTCCTTCTCAGGATTGCTTTGGTTATTGGATCTTTTGTGGTTCCGTATGAATTTTAGAACTATTTGTTTCAGTTCATTGAAGAATGCTGTTGGTATTTTGATAGGGGTTACATGGAATCTGTAGATTGCTTTGGGCAGGATGACCATTTTGACAATATTAATTCTTCCTAGCCAAGAGCATAGGATAAGTTTCCATTTGTTAGTATCCTCTTTAATTTCTCTTAAGAGTCTTCTAGTTTTCAGGGTATAGGTCTTTCACTTCCTTGGTTAGGTTTATTCCTAGGTATTTTATTCTTTTTGATGCAATTGTGAATGGAATAATTTTCCTGATTTCTCTTTCTGCTAGTTCATCATTAGTGTATAGAAATGCAACAGATTTCTGTGTATTAATTTTGTATCCTGCAACTTTGCTGAATTCCAATATTAGTTCTAGTAGTTTTGAATTGGAGTCTTTGGTGTTTTTTATGTATAATATCCTGTCATCTGCAAATAGTGACAGTTTGATTTCTTCTTTATCAATCTGGATGCCTCATATTTCTTTGTTTTGTCTGATTTCTGTGGCTGATTGCCATGGCTAGGACCTCCAGTACTATGTTGAATAACAGTGGGGATAGTGGGCATCCCTGTCTTGTTCCCAATCTTGGGTAAAAAGCTTTCAACATCTTGCTGTTAAGTATGATGTTGTCTGTGGGTTTGTCATATATGGCCTTTATTATGTTGAGGTACATGCCCTCTGTGCCCATTTTGTTGAGAGTTTTTATCATGAATGGATGTTGAATTTTTTCGAATGCTTTTTCAGCATCTATGGAGATGATTACATGGTTTTTGTCCTTCTTTTTGTTGATGTGGTGGATGATGTGATGGATTTTCCAATGTTGTAGCATCCTTGCATCCCTGGATGAATCCCACTGGATGATGGTGTATGAACCTCTTGATGTATTTTTAAATTTGATTTGCTAATATTTTGTAGAGTATTTTTGCATCTATGTTCATCAAGGATATTGGTCTGTAATTTTCTTTTTTTGTGTGGTCTTTGCCTGGTATTTGTATTAGAGTGCTGCTGGCTTCATAGAATGAGTTTGGAAATATTCCCTCCTCTTCTATTTTTTGGAAAACTTAAAGGGGAATGGCTATTATGTCTTCTCTATATGTCTGATAAAATTCAGCAGTGAATCCATCTAGCCCAGGGGTGTTCTTGAGTAGTTTTTTGATTACTGATTCAATTTCGATGATGGTAATTGGTCTGTTTAGATTTTCTGTTCCTTCCTTGGTCAGTCTTGGAAGGTTGTATTTTTCTAAGAAGTTGTCCATTTCTTCTAGGTTTTCCAGCTTGTTAGTCTATAGATTCTCATAGTATTCTCTAATAATTCTTTGTATTTCTCTGGGGTCCACCATAATTTTTCCTTTCTCATTTCTAATTCTGTTTTTGTGTGTAGATTCTTTTTCTCTTAATAAGTCTCACTAGGGGTTTATCTATTTTGTTTATTTTATCAAAGAACCCGTTCTCGGTTTCACTGATTTTTTTTCTATTGTTTTATTTTTCTCTATTTTATTTATTCCTTTTCTGATCTTTATTATGTCCCTCCTTCTGCTGATTTTGGGCCTCATTTGTTCTTCTTTTTCCATTTTCGTTAATTGTGACTTTAGACTATTCATTTGGGATTGTTCTTTCTTCATTAAATAGGCCTGGATTGCTATATACTTTCCTCTTAGAACTGCCTTTGCTGTGTCAAGGAAGTTGGGGCTTTGTGCTATGATTGTCATTTGTCTCCATAAATTGCTTGATCTCTGTTTTAATTTCATCACTGATCCATTTATTATTTAGGAGCATGCTGTTTAGTCTCCATGTGTTTGTGAGCCTTTTTGCTTTCCTTGTACAATTTATTTCTAGTTTTATACCTGTGTGATCTGAGAAGTTAGTTGGTAGAATTTCAGTTTTCTAAATTTACTGAGGCCCTTTTTGTGGCCTAGTATGTGGTCTTTTCTGGAAAATTTTCCATGTGCACTAGAGAAGAATGTGTATCCTGCTTCTTTTGGGTGTAGAGTTCTGTAGATATCTGTTAAGTCCATCTGTTCTAGTGTGTTGCTCAGTGCCTCTGCGTCCTTACTTATTTTCTGTCTAGTTGATCTGTCCTTTGGAGTGAGTGGTGTGTTGAATTCTCCTAAAATGAATGCATTGCATTCTATTTCCTCTTTTAGTTCTGTTAGTATTTGTTTCAGGTATGTTGGTGCTCCTGTATTGGGTGCATATATATTTATAATGGTTATATCCTCTTGTTGGACTGAGCCCTTTATCATTAGATAATGTCCTTCTTTATCTTTTGTTACTTTCTTTATTTTGAAGTCTGTTTTGTCTGATACCAGAATTGCAACACCTGCTTTCTTCTCTCTGTTGTTTGCATGAAATACCTTTTTCCATCCCTTCCCTTTTAGTCTGTGTGTATCTTTGGGTGTGAGGTGAGTCTCTTATAAGCAGCATATAGATGGGTCTTGCTTTTTTTTAAATCCAGGCTATTACTCTGTGTCTTTTGATTGGTGCATTCAGTCCATTTACGTTTAGGGTGATTTTCGATAAATATGTACTTATTGTCATTGCAGGCTTTCGTGGTTACCAAAGGTTCAAGGGTAACTTTTTTACTATCTAACTAATTTAACTCTCTTATTAAGTTATTATAAAGACAATCTGATGGTTCTTTATTTCTCTTCCTTTTTATTCTTCTTCCTCCATTCTTTATATGTTAGGTGTTTTATTCTGTACTCTTTTGTGTTTCCTTTGACTGCTTTTGTGGATAGTTGATTTTATTTTTTGCCTTTAGTTAATATTTGGTTCATCAGCTTTCTTTGCTGTGATTTTATTTTCTCTGCTGACATTTATGTAGCCTTAGTAGTGCTTCCATCTTGAGCAGTCCCTTAAAAATATCCTGTAGAGGTCGTTTGTGGGAGACAAATTCCCTCTACTTTTGCTTACCTAGAAATTATTTAATCCCTCCTCAAATTTAAATGATAGTCATACTGGATACAGTGTTTTTGGTTCAAGGCCCTTCTATTTCATTGCATTAAGTATATCATTCTATTCTTTTCTGGCCTGTAAGGTTTCTCTTGAGAAGTCTGATGATAGCCTGATGGGTTTTCCTTTGTGTGTGATCTTTTTTCTCTCTCTGGCTGCTTTTAATACCCTGTCCTTGTCTTTGATCTTCGACATTTTAATTATTATATATCTTGTTGTTGTCCTCCTTGGGTCCCTTGTGTGGGAGATCTTTGGGCTTCTGTGGTCTGAGAGAATATTTCATTCCCTAACTTGGAGAAGTTTTCTTCAAAAACACTTTGTATTCCTTTTTCTCTCTCTTCTTCTTCTTCTGGTACCTCTATAATGTGAATATTGTTCTGTTTGGATGGTCCCACAGTTCTCTTAATATTCTTTCATTCCTAGAGATTCTTTTATCTCTCTTTGCCTCAGCTTCTCTGATTTCTATTCCATTTACAGTCTCTTGCACCTTGTCCAGTTTGCTCTTAAGACCTTCTATTGATTGTTTCACTTCTGTTATCTCTCTTTGGATTTCATCCCTTAGTTCGTGCATATTTCTCTGCAGGTCCATTATCATGGTTATGACTTTTATTTTGAATTCTTTTTCAGGAAGATTGGTTATATCTATCTCACCAGGTCCTCTGTCTGGGGTTGTCTGAGTGATTTTTGACTGGACCAGATTCTTCTGCATTTTCATGGTGATAGAGGTGGTCACAGGCAGGTTTCATATTTGTCAGCTGAGAAAGCAAAATCCCTACCTGCTTTTTGGTCACCTTGTCCTTCTTTGCTGCCTGTGCCATCTACCCGCACACTGGGAGCTGTCTCTGGGATAATATTCTGAGCTGCCATGAGCTGGGCGGCCATTGGGATAGCCTAGCACACTGCAGGTGGTTGCAGACGTGCCTGTCCGTTGTGTTCTCCTGCGAGGATGGCGCCCCTTCATGCCTTCCAGACCTTATTCTGCCTTTCTCTGTCTGTCCCATTTAGCTGTGTGCTGGGAGGAGACTCTGTGTGGTTGCTGTGGGTGGGGCTGTTCTCTGGTTTCAGGCTGATAGGAAGCTAGACCCTCAGGCAGCAGCTTTTAAAGTGTTCAAATATATACAGTTCTGTGGGCATGCCAATGTAATCCATTTTTTGATTGTGCATGCCCACTGACTTTAGCAAGGCATCTTGAGAGAGCAGTGGGTAGAGTATGCTTGTTGTTTTCAGAAAGGCAGCAGGAAGATGTCTTGTCTGTTTGTGCCTGTGGGCATCAGCAGTGTAGCAAGAGAGAGCCTTGCCTGTGAACATGTGCCAGGTTTAGGCTAGGAGTGGGAGGATGCCTGGACAACTCATGTTCATCAGCCCCAGCCAGGAGACACAAGAGTGCTGGAACCACCCACACTTGAAGACTTTGGCTGGTGAACAGAACTCCAGATCATTTGTGTTCACCCACTGCAGGCAAGCTGCATTAGTGCTGCAAGCCACCACATTCTCTACTGTCAGCAAGTGCCACAACCACTCACCCCCACATGTCCCAGCAAGGCAGTGGGAAGATGCCACATATAAGCTGACCTACCTGTGCTAATAGGCTATGCTGAAAGGGCAACAATGGTCCTACCAGCACCTCTGTTACTGGAGGACATCTCAACTGTTCCTGCCCCTGCAGCCAATGCCACCAGTGAGAAAATGAATGTCCCTTACTATAAGCCATCGTCTTTTCAAATTACTGGGATATTCTGCTGGGTCTTGAAGCAAATGAGACCAAACATGAGCATTCCAGGAGGGGAATTGCTATTTGCTATGACACTTTGGGATCCTGGGGCATTAGCCACACTGGTTTTCTAAGCTAGACATCCTGGTGGCTCATCTTTCTGGAGTAGATGCCAGGGGCCAAGGTGTCCAGTGTGGGGCACCAAATCCTTGCTCCAGCAGGCAGAAGCCTCTGTGTGGTGAGATCCATCCTCATTGTGTTGCCACACCAGGAGTGGGGTTTTTATTTTTGAAGTAGTCTATGTCTCCTTCTTGCCACAATGTGGTCCTTTTATCCTTTGTTGTGGAGAAGCAGTTAATGTAGTTTTTAGATATTTTCCACAAAGAAATGATCCATATGTAGCTGTGGATTTGGTGCATCCCTGAGAAGAGGTGAGTTCAGGGTCTTCCTATATTGCTACCTTGGACCCCTATATTCTTAAAATGAAGTGTTACTATAGAACATAGAGGTGAACAATGGAAATCATTTAATGATGTCTTCACATTTTATACATTTAAATACATTGTCTAGAGGCATGAGGTTCTTTGATATAAGCACTGTAGAGAGAGGCAGCATTTTGTGTTTTTATTAATTTATTTTTTCCTAAAGTATTTTTTAACCAAGTGAAGAAAAGCAGTATCTGCATATGATATTTTTCTACTCCATTAACTGCTGTAGTTTTTTTCTAGTGTTAGCACCCAACTTACGCCATCCATATGTTCATATCATAAACTTAGTATTTCTTCTCCAAAGCATATTACCAAAGTATATCATGGGAACTCTGCCACTCATCATCTCTAACAATCAAGAAATACAAATTTCAAATTCACACTTCTCTGCCACTTACCAGGATTTATTATTTATCATGATAGTTCACTGAAAATAATTTTCAAAAAACCAAATGTGTAAGAGTAATTGAATGGCATATACAATCTCCTTGAACACAGGTATATTCCTTCATTTAAAATGAATTTACATCATTTAGCTGATAATCATTTATATAGCAAACACCTAGTTCTGTACTAAATGTCAAGAATATTTCTGTGGAAAAAAAAGAAAGCCTTGTCTTCATTGGAGTTTATGTCCTAATGTTGCCAAAAACTGTTACATATTTGATATATATTCTTACAGTTTTTCACCCATGTGTGTTTTTCTTCTATTATCTATTACATGTTAAAATGACTGCATTTGGTTTTATATAAAACTGTATACTATGATTTCCTTAACTCATAAACTAGTTACTGGTATGCCTATTATAAGATGAAACAGGTCAGTCCCACTACATAAAACCCCATTTGTGTCTCTTTATATTTCCATAAGATACATTGTCTTCTCCATCCTTAAAAACATTGCTTAGATGATTGGAAAAATCATTTGGGCCTTTTTAAGCCAACTCATTGATTACATGTTTTCTTACTTAGCTCTCACTTTTCTTTCTCGTTGGTAGCTCTTTTAAAACTTCTCTGTAATTCTAAAACTTGCCATCTGACCTCTCTCTTACTTCACACACAAAACACAGAAGCAGTCTCATAACAACCCCTTCAATTTCTTTCCACTGAAACAGTAACTTACCTATTTGGGCACTTGCATTTTTAGATTTCCCTCCTTCTATAACTGGAAAGTTGATTTGGTTCATTTCTAAGGTTAATAGCTCTAATATCCAAGATTCCATTACATTAAGCCTTTCAATGAGCAAAAAACCATTTATTATTCATGATCTCTCTTTGTTTAACCTCTCGCTTTCTCCTAGTTCATTCTCATTGTATTTCTCTCTTCCCCCTCACAGCCAAACTTTCCTAAGTGTTGTCTAAAGCCAATTTCTCTTCTTAATCACCTCTCGAAACTACTGCCAATTGGCTTCCACTTGCATGCTGCACTGAAATGCTTCTTGCAAAAGTCACCCACCTGCTTTGTTTTACTAAAAGTAATGAGAATTCTGGTTTTGTATCTCAAAATAGGACCATGCATAATAGCTAGAAAGGTAATCAGCATCACTTACTGTGGGGCCAGTTCCAGGGCATATGAAACAAGTAGTATATTGGAAAGATCAAAAATAAATGAATACTTCAGTTTTTGAGAGTAACAAACAGAAGTGTGGTTTTATTTTACTTTTACTCTTCTTCAACCTTTATTTTTTCTGTGTAACTCCATATACCCCGGCATATCCAAGGTAATGGGACAAAGGATTAATAGATTCTTTTTTAGGAGTAGGTAAAATTAAACTTAATTATATTAAAACTCAAACTGTTCACGATCTTAACACAATCACATTTACAATATTTGTTGCCCTGGTGGCACATAATTAAAAAAAGATTCCTCTTTGGATTATTCTTTTTGACCCTAATTGTCATGTGTTGCAACACTGCCTCCAATATTTTGGTTTCTGATAAAATTATTCTTTATGGAGAATCACACATCCTTACAGAGTAGCTGAGATTTAATATTTAGGGCAGGGAAACTAACATGAGCTGTGAATGATATTTAAAAAGGAAATACGTATAAAATTTACTATATAATAGTCACCTATAGTGATTTGGGCCAATCAGTGTCTGAATTTTTACACCAGTAAGGTGTCGTTGCTAATCATAGTACAAACAAACATTTTGTAATCAGTGGGTATGGGAATTTGAAAACATTTTCTCTCAGTTTTATTTGCAGATTCATTTTCTTAAGGAAGTCTTTCTCACAGCAGAAGTTTTATTAAGTACAGTTTACCATATTTTTATTTATTTATCCATATTATCGTGGATCTACTTCTGGTATCATGACAAAGAACTCCTTGCCTAAATCAGGTTATGAATATTTTCTTCTGGAAATTTAAAACGTCTATGATTTTTAAAACTTTTGTATGATACATTTCACTTTAGTTTTTGTAGAACATGAGGATGAGGTCACATCTTTTTGCTTGTTTGTCTTGTTTTATTTTGTTTTTTGCTTTTACATATGAATGTCAAAATTGCCAACACTTTGTTGAAAAGATCATTTTCTCTCTATGGCATTGCACTTTGGTCAAAAATCAACTAGCCATGTGTAAGTATATTTGTGGAATATATTATTTTTCTTTTTACTTTGTGTGTATCCTTTCACAGATAACACCCTGCATTGAATTTTGTAGTTTCATAGTAAGTCTTAAAATTAGAGAGTGTGATTCCTCCAACTGTATTCTTATTTTTAGCATAGTGAATCTATATATTTTTGATACATTTGTAACAATATTTCATGTTTTAGAAATGGTAATTGGTATTTTTTAAAGTTTCCCATTGTATACTGCTTGTATATAGAAATTAAATTGTTTTTTCTATGTTGAACTTGTATCTTGAGACATTCTTAAAGTCATGTATTAGTTTTTTTTTGTTTGTTGAATCTTTTCTATTTTCCATAATCAAGTTGTCTATATAGACAATCTGCAAATGAAGAATATCTTATTTTTTTTTGTAATCTGTAATCCTTCATCCTTACCTCTTTATTGCACTAGGTAAGACATTCTGTAGGACATTGTATAGTCATGTTGAGAGTGAACATAATCACCTTGTTGCTGATCTTAGTAGGAAAGCATTTTCTTTCACTAATAAGTAGATTAAGGAAGTTCCCTTGTATCTGTAGTCCTGAAAATTTTTTTTTGAATGGATATTTTGTTGAGTGATTTTCTAAATAAATTGATAATATTGCATGGCTTTTCTTCTTTATGTTGGGTTAAATTAACAGATTTCTCAAAATTATCCCAAGAGTGTACTCTCTTGATAACCCTATTGCCCACCCCTTTTCTCTATGCTGTATTTTCATCCCCCTAATTTATTTTTAAAATTGGAATTTTGAACTTATTCATCCCTTTCACCTGTTTCACCCATTTCCCCTCCTCTTTCCCCTATGGCAACCACCAGTCTGCTGTGTTTACGAGTCTATTTCTTGTTTGTTTGTTTATTTGTTTTGTTTTTTTGATCCTACACATAAGTGAAATCATATGCTATTTGTTTTTCTCTTTCTGACTTACTAACTTAGTGTGATACTCTGTAGGTCCACCCATGTTGCTGTGCATGGCAAGATCTTACTTGTGAAGGTGGATCTTCCATCCTCCTTATCTGGTCCTAGCAAGAATATGATTAAAGAAATATCTATGACAGGGGATTTAGGCACACATTCTGACTAGGATGTGTAAATATCCTTTTAAACCTTCATTCTCCATGGAAAAGCCATTTTTATTCCATCAGATATATGTTTTCCTGAACAGAACTTTATCGTATCATCCTAGGTTGCCTAAACTCTTAATGAAAAGACATCCATAAAAAACTGTTTGTATTTGTTAATATATGAGATGAAAATGCCTTCATAGGATTTTTAAAATCACATTTAGATCTAACTTTAAACATAGAATAAAGAATGAATAAAACAATTCACATTGATAAGCTCTGAAGATCACTTTACCCTAACCAGTCACTTCCAAAGAAAGAAATACAAGTATAAGAGAAGGGTATGAATGTAAACTGAGAAAGACAAGAGTAACATAAAGATTCCACTGAAAAAAATAAACAATGATTTTAAACATGAAAGGAAATGAAAAGGATGACACTTAGGATTGCAGATACTCATTTCTGATCTAGTTGATTCCCACCAAGCAACTCCATGCCATATGTTCTAGAGGGAATATACTCAGGCATTTATATCATTTATAATATTGATGGTTCACTTGAGAAAGCAGGGTAGAAAAGTTAGTATATATTACCTCAAAACAATTAATTAGCCATGTTCAAATAGTCACTTCAATGCAAATTGTTTGGGGGTACTAGAGAAAAAAAATTAAAAAGTATAAATGCAAAATATCGAGAGTAATGAAGTGCTAAAAGTGTTAATGCTTCATTCACTTTTCTGATATTAATTCAAATTATGTAAATATTTAACACTAATATATATTCTTAATGGGTTTTCACTAAAGATTATATTTGTATAAGCACAATATAAATAAAGCTCCTTTTTAGTTTTAGCAGGAACTTTGCACTCATTTTATGCCTTTGTAATTACATTGCACAGGATGTGTCACAAATGTATATATATCTCCAACTTCCCAGAGATGCTGTGCTTACTTCCTTGCTTTAATGACTATTTCACTTTCAAATGGATTTATTAACAGAAATAAGTACACTCTAAACAGATGGTTGTCAGAAATCTGCTTACTTCAATAGAATAATTGAGAGTTAACAAACATTTGCAGCTTGGTGTGGTAGAAAGCATCACTGCATTAAGTTGCCATAAGGAATGAAGTGCACAGAACATTTTATAAAGATAACTCATGTTTATGTAGTTTTGATTTCAGTAATATTAAATACATAAAGTGCATGTGCAAATGACTAACCCAAAACTATAAATAATATTCATTAAACAACACCTATAATCTTCAAAGCTTACATAAACCCTGTTGAAACCTGAAACTCCTATAAAAACAGGATTGGCTGCAGCCTAAATGGGGAGAGATTAATTGCACTTTTTACTCCCCAAAATAATAAACAAAATGTCTGAATATTTATGATTGATTTCCCTTAAAACTTTTTCTCCAAACCATCTGTATAATAAAATAAGTAACTTTGGGAATATCCAAAATATCTCAACTGCAATAAAAATTGTCAGATAAAATGCAATATTAATCTTTCTATGCCATATTAAAATTCTATGTAGCTAGTAGCATGTCACTGTGGCATTATGATTAAGATACAGCAGAAGTAGACAAACTTAACATTTAATGGGGACAATGTGTAAAGTTAGGGACTTTGTGTTATGACTAAAGAAAATTAAAGGATAAAGTAAGAAAAATCACTTGAAGAAGTAAGTGAGTATGCTATTTCTTCTTCCAGGAATGCATAACTTTCTTTTGTAACTGGGAGACATACTGTTCATTCTCTGTGATACTATGATTGATTCTCAAATTTATTGCCTGAATGCCAATTTATACCACAGCAATTAGATATATTGATGATAGAAATTTATATCTCCTTCTATATATGTATATATAGATATGTTTATGTACACACACATTTTTAGCAACTTTAGTTAACATCATCAGTTTAATAATTTAAAATTCTTCCATTAGACTGAAGCTATTTTAGATTGCAATATTCACACTTATTAACTTCTCCAAAAAAAATTGGGATAAATTAATAAGTCAATGAAATATGTGGGGAAAAAAAATCTTAAAAGCATTTTTAAAATGTTATTCATGAAATTTATGTTGCTATAAAGGAAGATTATAAAAACAAATTATACTACTCAAATTACATATCAGAGTTGCTTTCAGTTTTATAATATAAATGAGAAATATAAATGAGAAATATAGTCTAAATTCTTAAAAACACAATCTGGTAATTAAACTGACCCTATTAAAAATGGGATTAGTAGTTTCTCGTCTCTGTGTTTCAAAGTGTTTCAAACAGGCCAAAGGAATACAGCCCGTCTGAAAAGCTAAAATGTCTGATGTTGACTGATTTCAATATTTATTCTTAAACATCAGTAAGAGAATCTGGTCTTGAGAAGACAGGTTGAGCATTAGTCTGGTTGTTAAAATGCTTTTGTTTAAGACTCTTAGAAAATTATTACTTTTTGAACTATAAATTCCCATTTTTTCTGTTTGTTTATCTATTCTTTAGGTATTCATGTCATATTCTACATGGAGGGAAATAAAATGTCAGAGGCTCTGGACAGCCCTGCGGTAATGATCTTACCTGAGTAGAATGGGTAGTGCAGTACTTGACCTCCCCTGTGACATAATTACAACTCTCTTCACCAGTGGAAGTGTACAATCAACAGGATGACCATCATTCAGCTTTGCTGAGATGGACGATCACATGGTTAGTGTGACTAGAATAATGACAAATATATTCTCTGAAAGATGGTTCACAAATCCAAATAATAAAAATTCTATTTGGACTGCAGGAAGTAAAGTTTCTCACTTCTTTGGGTTAATTGGCAGAGTACTGTGATAGAGCAGGGATCTACTCCTCTTCTACACAAGTAGTTCTTTCCACTTCACTTTTGTGTCATTCATTATAATGAATTTGTTTAGAGTTGTTTCAGAAAAGATAGTCCAATTGCTCCTTAAAAAACACTTTATATGAATCTCATATGTATATGATATTAAATCATTTTTCCAGTTAATTATTTAAGATGAATACTTCCATTTCTTAACAAGCTAGGCAACCACACAAAAAGAGAGCAGGAGGTAGTTTTGATGGAAGGAAAGAAGACAGGAAAACCTGGTTCTCCTCAGCTGCCAAGAAAGATATCTTAAATAAAACATGGATTTGGCCAGCAGGAGACAGAGTTTGTAGCAACACTACACAGGTTAAGCATGAGAGGTCAAATGTGGCAAAGATACACTGATCATCTACTCCTTCTAAAAATGCCTGAGACTAGATGCTCAAGAAATGAACAGATACATCAGTAATTGAGGGCAATTTCTTTTTAATTGGAAGAAAACAACATACTAAACTAAATGTATGAATTTATTTTTTTCACCGTATCTTCTCTAGTGCCATGTTTGGTATGTTGGTGGCAATTTCCTGCAGGTTGTGACTGCTGGCTATTATTGAGCTTACTATGTGTCTGCTTAGCAGTAGGAATAATTCTTTGTTTTTCATTTGAATGCAGTAGGCTCTCCTTTTATTAATAACATTACATATCTATAGTATTTATGAAACACAAGTTTTTAACTTGAAAGTAAAATCATTCTGATTTGGATATCCTGGTCTGGTTTTGAAGAAAAGGGACAGAAACAATGTTAGAATCCAATGTTTAGTATGGGAGAGATGTTTCAAATATTTGCCGCAAATAGAGGTGATGGTCTTCCACTAGAAATACTTTTCCCTGTAATATTTTAGTTGTAGTGTTATAATTAAGTGATGCTACTTTCACAATATAACTGAAATCCGCAATTAATCTACGTAAGTTCAAAAAGACTCATCTTGCAGTTACTTTTCATCACTGCTCTCCATTTATGGGTAGTAAAAATAAACAAAACAAAATTGTACTACTGAAAAATTACTCTCTCTCATTAGAAGTTTCACAGTTTGTCTTCTATAGATATACTTGGAAATTTTCCAGAATTAAGCAAAATTACAACCAAAATATGATATATACTTTTGAAGAACTGGGGCAGCCAGTATATTTTTAAAAAAAGATATATACATTAAAATTCCACCGTAACATTAAAAGTAGGTAGAATTGAAACAATTATATAATTATTAAAACATTTAGACATCTAACAGATTTACTTTCATCATGACAATTTTTAATTATTTGATTAAATTTTGATATATATGAAGTGATTGACACTTTCAATTATTTTGTTTTTATTTGATCAATAGTTGTTTCATATTAGAACTTTTTTTACATCCATTGTTTTTTTTAAATCTATTTTTCAATAATTTTACTGTTTGTGCTAGGGATTTGAATATGCTTCCTAAATTTATCACTATGTAATAGTTGATTTTAAGTTCCTCTCTAGTACTTCTGGGTCATTGTGCAGTGTGTTTTGATGGTATAGTAGTGATAGCAGCAGTCATGTTTTCTTATCTTTTTATATGCCCAATATTTTGTCCATTATATGTTAGACATTGTGGATGTTAGTGATATTTCAGTTTTGTTTTAGTACATTTTGTACAGTTAGGTTTTAGTAATAGAATGTGACCTATAATTTAGGTGGCCTTTACTTATTTGACCTCTAGGTTGTCTCACCTGAATGCCTCAGGTTTTTTTTTTTTGGAAGGTTTTTTACATTTAAACTTTATTTGCTTATGAATAAGTAATAAGTTCAAATACTTCAAAATGCCAAAAGTGCAAAAGGGTAAATGAAGAAAAGATTTTCTCCCACTATTATCTCCGGTCACCCAGATGATTTTCCCAAAGCAACAGTTGTTTTTTGTGCAATTCCCGGATATATTTTATGCCTAAGCATGTATATTTATTTTCACATGAGGTAGCATAAATGCATGGTTCATTTTGCTTATTAGAGTATTACATTGTATGGCTGTACTATAATTTAATTAACCATTCTCCTATTGATGGATTTTTAGGTTTTCCTTATCTTTTAATACTAAAAAATAATGATGCTGCCATAAGAAAATTTTGTATATAGGTTACTTTGTATCTGTTTGCCTATATCTAAGATAAATTCCAATAAATAAAATTACAGGATCAGATATTACCAAATTGTCCTCCGATACAAGTTATACCAATTTACACATATATTTGTTATACATAGGTGGGCCCAGATTCCTCATATTTTTTGCCAACATAGTGTTTATTTTTAATTTTTATCAGTCAGCTAGTAGAAATAATTTCTGAGAGTAGTTTAAATTTCTTTTTCTCTCATGAGTGAATCTTTTCAAATTAAGAGATATATTTCCTTTTTTGTGAAATATATGATACTGTCTTTTGCCCATTTATTTATTTGGCTGTTGGTATTTTTCTCAGTGGTTTGTAGGAGCATTTCATGTCTTTGAGAAAATAAGCCTTATGTTATGAGATATAAATAATTTTTTACCAATTGACATTTGTCTTTGCTTATTCTAGTTTTTGCCGTGTAGAAATAGTTTTAATGTTGTTGAATTTAATCTATATTTTATTTTATGGATTCTGGGTTTGTTTTTTTTTTGAGAGGGCATCTCTCATATTTATTGATCAAATGGTTAACAACAATAAAATTCTGTACAGGGGAGTCAATGCTCAATGCACAATCATTAATCCACCCCAATGAATGCCTCAGGTTTTAAGCAAAGTCTTTTCACTCTTCACTCAGGGAATTTCAGTGTCCCTAGCACTGCATGCCTCCTAGAATCTCTGTTACCCATCACCCTCAGTGTCTTCTTTCTGCTACAACCGAGTGTGGGCTTGAACATACTAAGCCCAGCTCTCAGTTAAGAAACCATATGTACTTTATACACAGAGTTCCATAACTCCCTTCCAAAATTCCTTCTTTTCTGGAAATCTGTCCCCCAAATAGCTTGAAGGTCAGGTGGGTCAGCACAAATGTGGGGGATATCTCACTGTTGAGGGAACCCCCAAAAATGTCTCTGGTAGCTTTACAGACTCCAGAGTCAGGAGGAGGCTATCAGGGAGGGCTGGGAGTAGAAGAGCAGTGAGTAACAGAGTCAGGGAAGAGCAAGGTGTCTTCAAGGCTTTCTCCTTCCCTTCACCCCTGACCTTTTCCCTAAAAGAAGGGCTCAGCAGATGTACCTGAAGAAGTCTTCTGTCCAGTGCCTCAGACAGAGAGACAGGAATGAATGCACTGGAGGCCTAGGAATGAAAGTATGCAAAGCGTTTGCAGGCCAGAAAGGCCTGAATCCTTGACTGTACATTGCTTCTGAGACTGCAGTGCATTAGATGTGCCCTGAATCTGGTGTGGGGAGGATAGATTTCCCCAGGAGGCCTGTCCCGTAAAGATTCTGTCATTGCCTATGGTTAGGCCTGAACTATCACACAGGTTTTTAACAAGGAGTTGAACCTCTCAATGTCATAAGGGCATAGGAACCAACCAGAAAGGGCTCTTCATGTCCAAAAAGGGTACACAATTAAACAAATAAACAAAAAACTCAAGAGTACTGGGTAAACCAAAGAAACAGAAAGTCATCATTAGCTTACCTCATCAATAAATGCTACAGGTAGGATCCACTGATGAATGTTAAAATTGATGAGTATTTAGATACAGCAACAGGGTGGTGGGCATTATGGTTCCAACAGCTCCCAAAGTGTAAGAGTCTCATGGGTCACCAGCCCCAGTGGCGGCAAGAGTAAGAGGAAGGTCTTCAGCTGAGGGGAAGTCCTTGCCCCAATTCAGTCATCCAACACTCTTGAGACTCTCCAATTCTTAATACAGTTTCTATCCCAGAACCCCAAAGAAAGAGCCCTACCTTTCATGTTCCATCCAAAAAGTATACTATACCAAGCCAAAAATGTAAGTAATAGGTAAAAGTTTAAGAAGAAATGTGATAGGCCTAGTCTCCATAGTTTATACTAAATGACATTTATTAATCCAAGAGTTTGCTTAACAAATATTCACATGCGTTTTTAACATATAGTTTAACATTTGTTTTTACCTATGTCTTGAATACTCCTCTTTTCCAGTGCTTGAGCTTAATTTTCCTCCCATACAGAGTGAGCTAGTCTTAGTGACACATTTCTAATGAACGTAAGGTGAGAAAATGCATAGATATGAACACTGCATGAAAAGGGAAATAGAGTGATCTGACAAAGTTTTAATCATGATCAGCGTTAGCATCACTAGTAAAATTCATGATGACATCATGCCCTGCTCATACAATGTAATGAGAAAGGCATTTCAATTGTGCAGAATTTGAAAAACCCATAAACCCTGTCTCATCATGAGAAAATATCAGGCAAACCCTAATAGAGGGAACTGAGCAAAATACTTAACCAAAACTATTCAAAAGTGTGAAGGTCATGAAAAACAATGAAAGACTCAGAAGCTGTGAGAAATTGGAGGAGACTACAGTGACATGACAACTAAGTATAAGATATAAGTATAATACCTTAGTAATATTCTAAGGATAGCTCAGGAAAAAAAAGGACACTGGAGGAAATTCTGGTGAAATCCAAATACTTAGTTATTTAGTTAATGGTATTACATCAATGTTAATTTATTCATTTGATTATTACAGTACGGTTATGTAACATTCAGGGAGGCTGGTTAAAGGTATATAGTAATTCATTGCAGGTCTTGGCAACTTTTCAGCAAATCTAAATTTACTACAAAAAAGAGTTTGAAATAAAAGCACATAGCTTAAAGAAGAGTATGCTCTTAGATCTTAGCAAATCCTTTATATTCTCAGATTAATGAGTCAAATTGACATTGGTATATTTTAGCTTTCCTATCTTTTGAAAATTGTTCTTAGTTTTTCCGGAAACTTGAACTTAATCAATTAGATTTGAGACAAAAGTTGCCAACCTCTACCACTGGATTTCCAACTGTTTTCCTTGCTCTGATATTGTTACAGAGTTCTCCCTAATTATTCAAAAGTTACATTTAAACAAACTTTCATATTGCTCTTTAAGTTAGCAAGGTTGTATTGACATTATTTCAGAGTCATTCTCTGAACATATAAAATAATAGAAACATTGCTTATGATATTAACAAACTATGCACATAAAGAATTATAACATCAATGAGAGAATTATGGAATTATGGTGGTCATGAAGGAGAAAGCATTGGTTCTATTTGGTGAACAACAGACATTTCAGGAAAATCATGGAGAGATATATTTAAGATGATTTATTTTTTAATTGAAGAATTTTTTTAATTCAAAATTTTGTTCAATATTTGAAGATAACTTATTTTTTCTTTTGGCTAATTTTTGAAATTGAAATGAAACTTACATGCACATATTAGAACGTATATATGATTATCTACAAAATTTTTATTTGGGGATAGAACCAGACTTCAAATAACAAAATGCTAACATACAAAGAATATAAGCATGATAGAAATATTTGCATGTATAATTTAATTCAAAATATAATATGTATTATAAAATGTATGCTGTGATTACTCAGATCAAACAATTATTAGATATTGAAAATACCTAGTAATTTCCTTATTTTCTTTATCTCATTTAATCATATATTTTTTTTCCCCACATCACACTGTAGCAGAGATTCAGAATGTCCATGAGAAATGTTTACTGTCACAAAAGACGGTATCTAGGCAAAATTTCTTCAGCTGTCAATATCACAGCACAACATTTTATGAATCAAGATAGTGAAAAAGCTATTTTTTAAACTATATAATTGCTTTGGTACAGTGATTCTCATCCACTAACACTAAAATTTTAGCTGTCTCATGATTCCAGATAGAGTGTACTATTTAGCATTGTTTTACATTTGCTATCTGAATGCCATTAGCTACCTTATTTGATTTAGAAATTGTTTTTACAATTGTACTCCTGAATTAGTTACAGTTTATAACTATCCTTTTTTATAATTATCTTTTACACATCTGCAACTTTTCTATAGTCCTATGGACATTTTTCCATGTATACCTTCAACAAATTATTATCAATTTGAAACATGATTAATATTTGATAAACCATGTATTTGGTTTTATGTTGTTTTAATCATGCTCTTGGTGGAGCTTTTATTGTATTTAAGGTAATCTGCTGCATATCAAATTTTCTTTATCTTAAATGTATATATGACTTTGTCCATATAAAAATTATCTACTGAAACTCACTAAATACAAATAATAAAAATATTGCACACAATATCTTGACTATCAAACATGTTTCTGCAAGAAAAATACAAGTTCTACCTTAACATCAGTCTGAGTTTTTATGTTGTGTTTGCCTTTTTAGGGGTTGTAGAGGCAAAGTTAAAATGTTGAAAATCTTTCTAGAAATATATTATGAAAATTAATCAAGAAATAATATTTTTTGTTTATGTAAGAGAAGGTCACCATTTACACTGACAGTGTATTTTTCTTGAGTAATCCATAGGAGGAAAATTGAAATATAATTCTGATAATTAATTCTGGTAATTCTGACAATCTGTGATTACTTCAAATTCACAATGCATAAAATGGTACATTTATTAAGGTTCGACTTTACTGAATTTTTTTTCTATTTTTTACAACATTTGAAAAACTTTATAAGAATTTGCATAACATGATTTTAAAAGAAGTCATTTGTCAAGATGTTAACTAGTATTTAGATAATCAGCAATTGGTTATGTTCTCTGTTGTTTCAATACATAATTCTGTAACATGAAAATGAAACTAAGCATATTTCAGTATTAAGAGTAGGCATATCTTTTGGAAATTTTTATTTCCATTTTGATGACTGCAAATTATTAGCTTGCTATAATGACAACAATCATGTATTTGAACAGATAAAAATCTCACAATATTATAGATGGATATATGGTTTCCCTAATTAAGAATATAAAAATGAATTTTTTTCAGGACATTTTCTCCCTGTACTGAGACATTATCATTCTCACCCACTTCCTCAAAAATATGGATTAAAGAACAATAGGAAAGTGGAATTCTCTCAGAATTACAAATTATTCCAGGCAGCAAAAAATAGCAAAAATTATTCTAGATAGCTAAAATTTTTTTCTCCCCTGCTTTTTTCTAATTTTTCTTCTATGCATTCTGGCTTAAGTGGACAGTACTTTTCAGCTTTTCCATTAATTAATTAACTGATTTGCTTCAGTTGGAAAGGAGGGAAAGCAGGCAAGGTTGACCTACAATTGGATTTTCACAGGGCTTTTAGCTGTCATTATTCTAATTTTATTGGTGAAGAAGGCAGTAAGTTAAGGCAGTAAGTCAATTTTCTGGAAGAATGAAGTAAAGTAATTTTCTTGACTACCTTTCTAAACTCACTGTGAACAGAATGCATGCATTATTCTCCTTTTCTTATCCCCCGGCAGTGTCAATACCCAGGACAAAGTACACATTCAATGAAAAACTGTTCAGTGAATGGAGAGGTGGTGGCAGAGTCCCACACTAACACTGCCACCAGAGGGAGAGAGAGTATAGGACAGATTTTTGACTCTGTGCGCAAGGCCAGTTCTAATAATCCTATATCTTATTTTGAATAATGTAACAAAAAGCTGCTAAGTTGAAGTGTTATATTTTAGAAGCTGATCCTTTAGCTTTTTCCCATTCTTCTTTGTAAATTTCTCTCTACATTTAGATATACATTAATAACTTTTATCTTCCCTAAGGATGCTATTTCATATTCATATGGTGCTATACTATAGATTTTAGGGTAATGCTAATTGCTATGTCCTTCCTGATATTTTTTTAAAAAATTAGATTTAAGAACATACCAAAATTCTTCCCCACTTGTCCCTGGTTTTAGAGCCACATTTTAAAAACATTACCCCTAAAAACTCTCCAGGCATTCCATATTTCCAAGGCAGGTTTACGAATTAACACATAAAAGTGACCCTGGGTTTCACACATTAAAGAACAAACAAACATATTTCACTATCAGAATACAGCTCCCGAATGGCAGAGAGTAAGTACACTGAACTTCATTTAAAAGGTATTGAAAGAACATCCTGCCTGTTAATTTAAGCAATCCCATAAACTGGCCTGTCTCTTGCAAGGTGAAGGACACTTCAGAAACCTTAATGAACATCTTTCTGAATAGTGGTTACAAGCTTAGCCACTCACCATGTAAGACTGATTAACTTAGGGAGGATATTACCTTTTTATCCAGCCTGTCCGTCCTCTCACATACTTTGCCACTGAGATTGAACTAGCTAGCGTCTGCAGTGCAAAAGATAGCATTGCTCTAAGCATATGGGTCCTGTAAATCCACAGATAGGATCATTTATCCTAGAAGCTTTGTCAAAGTTCTTCCCAATGATTATATAGTTGTCCCATATATACAAGTAAGTATTACAACATATTTAATTCAGTGGAGAAAGTGATGGAAATTATTCTTTGGTAAAATTATATTTTGAAGGAAAAGAATGATTCTTGTATTGCAATGCACTCAATATGAATTATGGTTTCTCATTAGGTAAATCAAGATCCCATTCTATTTAAAAAGAGAAACTCAATTGTCCCTATACATCTTTTCATGTTTCAAAGTTTTAACATGTAATAGCATTTGATGTATATTCTTTAAAACAATCTAAAGATTGTTGCCAAATAAAGGAGAATCACAAAATAATATAAATTGTATTACAAATTAATATATGATTAAATCTATAGAACAACAGAGATTTAAATGTCATCCAATAGCAACTCATTTATAGGTCATGTTGATCATTATCAAATGGGGCTATAACAATCCATTAAACTTACATCTTTGCTATACTTGAACACATCTAAATCAGGATAATCTTTCTAGTAACTGTAAAACACCCAGCTAACCATAACAAAATAAGTAATACTTCTCCGTAAATAACCTTTTGCAGTAGAACAGTGCTCATACTAGAACAACTGATGCCCTTATATTCTTCTTTCAAAGTAAGTGTCCTTTTCATATCAAAGAAAACACTTTCATGTCAAAAACTATCCAATTTTTTACAGTCTATATGTATTAAATTAAATAAAAAATGTATTGCTTAATTTTCTAATTTTTCCTGTTCTTTTTTCCTCATTTATAATGCAAAATTTAACAGTTTATAGTCAGTGGACTTTTGATGGGTCAATGGACTTCTGGGTTTTAACTAATATTTACACATACAATAAGAAATTAATAATGACTAGTCATGTTCTAGACCTCATTCATGGCACAGAGAATATATCAATTTACCAAAAAAAAAAAAAATCTATGTCCTCACGAGGCTAGCATTTTACCTAGATAACAGTGATGATTTACAAGATAAATTATTAAAAAGATAGTGGATTGCATGGAAATAGGTGCTAAAGGGAAAAAGAACAAAAAAGGGATAGAAAGGCCTGCAGTGCACTGCATTTTTAAAGAGTGAATAGTGAAGGTCTTCCTTAGAACATATGCAAAGGCCCTGAGGTGGCAGCATACTAGATCTGTTTGAGAATCTATCAAGCCCCTGAGTATATTAATAACTGCCTGTAAGGGTCCCTGGAGTGAAGGCTGAGAGGGAAATTGAGGTGACAGTATGCATTAGTAATAAACACCCATGAAGTAACAGAAGCACTAACACTGAGCAAAGGAAGATGAACTTCAATTCAGGTCTGACAGAACCTCAACCAACAAGGATGGGAAATGTAGAAAATGCACTTCCCTGTCATAATGTCCCACATATCTCTGAAGTGTCCACAGCTGTTTCTATGCCACAGTTGTGGGCTGTCTCAGGAAGGGTGTGACAATGGGCAAAGAGGCACTCTACAGCTGAAGCAGACCCTGAAGTTGCTAAGGGCCGGAGGCTGCCTGCTTGACCGCATTATCCAGGTAGCCAGACAGAGTCCTTCCTTGAAGGGGGCACAGCTAGTCCTTGTCTCTCTCACACCAGTGTACCAGCGTATGATCTGGCACCACTGTAAACTGAATATTTGAGTATTTTTTTTCTAACATGGGCAATGAGCAATCTGATCCTCAGCCATTATTACATGACTTGCTTCCCTGTCTGGATTTCATCTAGAATTTTGCTAAAAACAGAAGCTTTATAATTGGATATTTATATTATCCTGCATTTTACAACTGCTTGGTAAACCTTTGCCCTTTGCTAAATTTAGTAACATAGCCATTTTATTGCTCAGCATCTGTTTTTTCTAAACCCTCCAGTTATTACTAAACCTAGAGATGTTTTCAGCAGTATCTCCAGTTTTAAGCTGCAGCAGCTTTTAAAATCCTTGAATCTCAACTACATGACATTATTTTTTAGGACTTTTAGCATTTGACTTTACTTTCTTCTTATATAAATATAGGGCAAATAGACATGGGAATTTGTTTTAGTATTCTTTAGCATCTTAAAATGCTAGTTTGAAATTCCTATTAGGAGTGACTTAGCCTTTTGCTTTGTTCTCTTTTTTTCCTAATATATAGTTACTACATGTTTTATTCTTACCCTGTAACCTGGTGTTGTTCTTCCATATTACCTGTTTATGATTCGACTTATGATGTTATACTTGAATGAATATGGTACTCATTTATACAGTTTGAGTCCTACTTTGCATATGATTATTCATTTTTTAAAAATATAATTCTTGAAGGATTACATGTATAATAGTATACAACAGCACTTATCTTCAATTAATATAAATACTAACTGTTTTGATATTTATTGAAAAATCTTTTAATATAACCTATAAAATAGCACTACTCTGGCATAAATGCAACAAATCAGATCTTTCTTGAGCAATAATATATTTATGGCCTTAAGATTTGGGCACATTGGAAGAAACCATACATATTTCAGAATTTCCAAATTTTCATCATCTTTTCCAAATAAGAAAGCTTTCTCTCTTTCTGAAAATCCATGTAATAACTTGACATTATTAGGATGTTATCACATATATGTGAAAGGCCAGAGTATCTCCAAGGAAACAAAGATGTATTTTGGATCAATTTGTAATAAGAAATACCCAACTATGAAAAAAATCAAAGGGAAACAACTAAAAATCTCAGAAGTGGGCAAAGACATATATTATATACCCAAATGATTTAGAGCTATTTTTAATGCAGTTTCTAGCCCTTAATAACCATGAGATATGGTGTAAATGCTGTTATTTTTCTGTATCTCAGTTTCATTACATGTAATTTGGGGTAGGAATACTTATTTGGTATCTTTAGTGGAAGGATAAAAAAAGATACTGCAAACAGAGAGCAGTGACTGGGATGGCAAATTCTGAAGAACTGACCCCAGATAGAGTTACTTATTATTATTATTCTTGCTATTACCACTAATACTTTTCAGATTCATATTCTGGTGAAGAGCATTTCTATTTATAAGTATAAAAAATTTAAGGCAGATACGCTCTTTATGGGGAATTCCAGATACGATATTCAATAATTATTTGATTAATGAGTGGTTCTATTTAATGTGCTTCTGGTTTACAGTCTTACTCATATTTAAACATCTGATCTCATTATTTTTAAATAACTATTAAAATACTAAAGATTATTTAGTACAAAATAAATGTGAAGTTGTTGCTGACTTTCAGGTGTATTAGAAATTATAAATTATGATATTAACATTTTTAATATTAAACCCAAAATGAAAAGTTATTACAATATAGATCATTATTTAAACATTAGGTCATTTGATTTAATATTCACAATAGGCTTATGAGTTTAGCATTATTATACACATTTTATAGATTATTATATATTATTCTCAATGATTAATTGATTTTCCACCTGATTTTGATCCAGTAAATGGTGGGGTTAACATCTTAATGAAGGCATCTGATTTTAAACTTAAGCTCAAGATAAAGTTACTAAATGTTTAGTTTATTGTGAAGCCTTAAACTGGAAAACAGCACTCCTTCCATAAAAGAAGCATGAATTTAATTTCCCCAAATATGTTGTATATGTGACCTGATTCCCTCTGCAACAGACCATTACATTCATTTAGAATTAAGCTGAGGAAGATATTCTAGATAAATTTTGCTGAAAATAAATGGTACCTCACTTTAAGAAAAGACTGACCGTTTTACTGCCACAGTAACAAATCAACACTGGAGCTAATTTAAAACCTGTCTCAATAATCAGTAACAACTGACTTCAGTAAACAGAACTGAAAGCTAACCACTCTGTGGCAGCTCCTCTTTTTGAATACTAGTCAGTTGGCAGAAAATGCATGCCGGTAAATTAATTTCTAAGACTGACATCAACTCACTTCTGTTCTTCTGGCTTTGTAACTAAGAGAACCTCAGAATGGATACTTTCCAAAAATTCAATGTCAGATTAGGAGTTTGCTTAGCTTAATGGAGACCATACCTGCCCAAGTTAAATCTTCCTTATGTAAATGAGGATTGCAATTCAGTTTTATTTTAGATATTAAGTAATGGTTTCATTCTCAATACTACTAATACCCACATCACATGGAAGGGTGAAGGCTGTGTCCAGGTTAAACATCGTGGGAATGAGGGCACAAAATAAAGATGGATGGGAGACAAAATAAAGATATCACCTGTCTGGACCCTTTAGGAAAGGTAACAGAGTGGGAACTCAGTTTGGTGCTAGTTACACCTAAATCACGGCACAGATGAGGACACCAGATGATGAGCCTGGACACCGATATAGTTTAACAGCCTTTGCTGCAAAACACACCAAGTGACACAACCTAATAATGGTTAAGAGTCAAACTGATTTACAAGAATTAGAGTCAAACAAGAACGAGTGGCTGGCTCCCTGCTTACAAATCTACTATCTTGAGCAAACCATTTAGGCTCTTTAAGTCCTAGGTAACTTAAAGTATAAAACGAGAATAATAGTAACATTTTTAAGGGGATGTTCATCACTGTTGCATAATGCAATCGTCAGGCATTTTTTTTAAAAAATGCAACTCTCTAGAGATTCTTATTTAATTGTCTCAGAGGGAGCAGGGTACAAAGAAAAATGTCCTTTTATAGTTATTACAAGATAGTTTTGTTGTTACTGTAGAAACATTAATAGTACTATAAGTTATCAAAATAGCAGAGGTTGTTATAGGGGTGCTGGTAGAAGCAGCTATGAAAATTCCTGCTCCATGACTGTTGTAAGCTCTGCATTTAACCATAATAAATCCAAAAGTATATCCTCGTTCTGATCTGGACCTAAAATGTTTGGAGACATATAATATATATAAGATAATCCATTTTCCATTCCACATCACACAAGTATAGATATCACTCTAAAAAAATAAATAGATAAAATCAGAAATAAGAAGAGATTATGACTGAAATAATGTCTGTTATAATAATGTTGTATCTATAATAATTCATAAAAATAATGCCTAATAGTAAATCAATGTATGTTAATAAATAGAAATACTGCAAAAAATAGAAAAGGTTTAACTTAAGTTTTCAACAAGAGTGCATCTGTGAAATTAGAACAGAATTATTCTAAGTACAGGAATCATTCAAGTAGAAAAAGGTGACTATTATGACATTAAAAATGGCCATGCAAGTGGAGAATAATTATATCACTGAGAACCTGAATCAGTATGATATGAAGTCACATTGAGTACTTCTCCCATAATTCAGAGTAACAGTATAATGAAAATAAGTGTTAAAAAGGAGAAACAAATACAGAGTCTGTAATTATCCATAAGATTCACCATTCTTACACATTTGTTGATTATATGTATATGTAAATTGCCAACAATAATTTTTATTTCTCTAAAGTTTTAAACTTTACTTATGTTAGTGCCCTTTATATATGTCATTAAAACTTACTAGACAACATATATTGCAGATATCTTTTCTATTGTATTTTTTCCTTTACAGCATGTTAACATGGATTTATTTTATATGAAAACATTTCAAATTTAATGTAACATATTAATTGCTGGGGGAGTTTTCATGATATCTCATTTGTATTTGTGCGACAAAAGGAAGAAGAAATCTATCTCCCATAAAAAATTCTCAATGCTTCTTTGTTTCTTTCTAAAATTTTACCTCTTTCTTATGTTCAAAATTTTAATTCTTCTGGAATTATTTTCTGTGTATGGTTTGAGGTTAAGATTCAACTCTACTATGATAAATTTACTGCTTACCTCAGTATCATTTATTATTACTAACTGAGACATTATTTTAATATATTAAAGCTTTTATACATGCTAAATCAACTCTTTGGGTTCTATACCTCTGAATTGCTCACTTGTTCCTAATCTACCATTTTATTATTTTGGAGTTCTGGGATTGAATTACAGGCTTAACCCTGAAACCATTAGTCCTTCAAGATGTTCTATTTCTTCATCAATGTATAAAACTTACACACAAACACACACACAACCATATAGACACATAGATAAATGCGTTTTTGTTTCCAACATGATGAAATACCCAGTTTTGATTATCGATTTTTAAAAAATGTATGGGTAATTGCCATATAAATTTTATACAATATTAAGCTTGGTTCAGAAATAAAACAAAATGGATAGTAACAAAAAAATAATAATAGTGACTATAACAAGATAGAACTTGCTTTTGTAGAACAGAAAGTAAGATCTGGACTTCAGCAAACCTGAACTATCACTATATATGATCACATTCTTGGGATTTTCTAATTTTCCGTTATATCTCTTTATGGTCCTCATATTTGTAATTAGAAAAAACCTGAGAGATTCAGCTAGCACATCAAAATTCCAAGCAGAAGGTAATAAAAATAAAGAACATAAGGGCCCACAGTAACAAAACCAGTCCTTTATTAAGTGCTTTACCAGAAACCCCAATCTCTATATTAGAATTACATTGACTAGATGTGTACAATAAGAATTTTGTTAGATATGAGGTCAGAATGGTCAATGTTGGATTATAGTTGGGCACTATACTGCTACAAAATAATATAGGGTCATTTAAGAGGGAAAGAAATCAGTCCCTGTAATAAACACTACGAGTTTATTTTTGTGATTCATAAAATACTCAGATCACTTGTGCTGTAAAAACGTTAGTGGGTAATACATGCAGATGAAAAATAATATTTTGATATTTTAACATGGAATTAAGTGACAAATATTTATGTTCATGCTTTACTTGCTGAAGGAGTATAAAATGACTTTTTCTTTTAAGTTAAGAAAAGGTTCAAACCTGTGTGGAAGGTTCAAACTTACATGGACCCATTCAAACCTATACACAAAGAATGAAAAACTAGAGAGACTATAGCAATGAAAGACAAAGACTTTGAAGTCTGTAAATACCATTTGAGATTTCTGAAGTTTGGTACATTTATTTAAGTAACTAAATTAAATATAAATGGGAAAAATAATAGATCATAAATATACTATAAATAATAATTTCTCTATGTTCTTAGAAATATTCTATGTTTCCTTCTCTGTTAGGTAAAACTACCACTTTCATTAAGATTGGACACCTGTGTAATTTGTTAAAAGAACCTATAATGATAAATATGATTTATCAAGCGATTGTGGCTTTGTGAATATATTGAAATATGTAAAGAGTAATATCTTTTGATAGTGTGGACAGCAGCTCATTTTGTACATGTTTCAATTGGATGCTCACAAAAATCATGCCATATTTACCTAAAATGAAAAGATGAGACCAGCTGGCAAGTATTGAGATTGTAATTATGAAATGATAGACTTTTAATCACTTAAACAGAACTATTTTGGCAATAACATACCTGAATATGGCTTAACAAAGTAAAACTGTAATGTAAAAGCAGACAATCTAAAATGAAATATAACATTTGAAAATTATCTAAACAGATACATTTGTAATAATGAATGGGAAAAAAATTAAATGACCAGGTAATTTAAAAATATGTACTTTTATATGATTAATAGGGCCTGAAGAGTCTCCAAGCTATGAAAACATGTCAAAAACTATAGTTCAGTCGAAAATGTCTTCAATGTACTAAGAAAATATACTTTAAAACCATAGTTCCATACTCTCAAAAAAGTGTTAAAACAAAAACAAAAATGTATTCAGACACAAAGAGAATCTCAAAACTTACCTTCCATTCACTTTTAAACATTTTCTTAAATAGTTTGAATGGGGAATTTTATACATTCACACACATGAAATTGTATTTGAATATGTATATGTACATATGAATGTAAAGTTTATTTTTATAATTATACTTGTTCCTTATTCATCTATTACCAAAATCTATGCATATAATTCCTTACCTACACACACACACACACACACACACACATGCTATACACACCAGGAAATTTAAGCTGTTTGTATACTCCACTTCATAAGTGGCTTATCATTTCAACTACATAGTATTTTGTACCAGTAGACTATAATGAGAATGAAATGTTGTATATTATCTTTATTTCATAACTTATTATAAAAATAAATGGATTATTTAGATCTAAGTTGGTTTAACCATGAATTATTTATTTATTAATATATCCCATAAGGTTCATGATGAAATTTATATCCCTGCAGTTTGTTTTCCTTAAACATGATCAAACTATGCATTTAATTAATGTATCTACATACATTCTGCTTTTTTTCTGATTAAATTTTAAAAAATTAGTCTGGTAATTAGGTTAAATGCTGAAGTCCTTTCCAGAAATCAAATTCCCTTCATAATTATTGAGATAATGTATTTAAAGCACATGGTAATATAAAATATTTATAGAAACATTGAATTGGGAAATGAGTAATAAAATATACATGCTGTTATTTTCCCAACCTACTAAAAACAACTCAGGTTAAATGCTTGTCTTTAAGTTACATAGAAACATATAGAAAAGTGTGTAATTTGTTGTGTTAAAGTGTAGTGAAGATTTCTGATACACCTCCCAGAAATAAAGTGAATGTGTCTAATGACTAAATATCATTTCCTTTTACAAACAAGCAGCTCTCCAGTGCCCTTCAGATTTTTCCAATATAAAGAAGGAATTAATTGAATTTTCATCAAAAGTATATGTATACATATACGTATCTGTGCATGTATTGCATGCATGTGTGCAATATATGTATGTAAATATATGTAAAAGAGATATAAAGAAAGAGACATGGAGGAAGAAGCAGAAAGATGTTAGGACACAATGCAATTTAGGAAACACAACCCAATTATACTACAATATTTGAAAAAAGTTTTAATCATTCCAAGTAATCTATTCATCCAATTTATTTATTTAGCCTACTTTATGAGAAAGTTTCTTATGATTTATATCTATAAAAATGAAAAAGGAATAGGATTTATGATGCAATCTGTCTCATTCTAGCAATAACACAAAATCTCTTGTGAATTTTAAAATTTTTAACTAATCAAAAAAGAAACCATTTAAGAGAAACATTTTGCCAAAAACTTTTATGTTTAATTTCCTTTATCATATTGTTCAATATATTTTCTTTAATTCCCTTATTAGTTTGTTCTGTTTGAATTACCTTTGTTTCATAAAAATGAACATACGCTTAAAAAGTTTGTTTTTTATTAATCCCTTATTGAACATTCTATTTGGTGTTTTTATTAATTATACTACATAAAATTAGTACAAGAGCAATTTTAAAATGTCATCAAGATCATATGTATCATGATAGGAGAGAGAACCAAGCTTTTATAAACCACATTTAGATAGCATTAAAATTTATGTTTTTATGCTTCTTTAATAATGATTATAATTTTTGCTTTATAAAATTGAGCCTTTAAATATTTCATGCCCTGTAACATCTGATTGCTAGTGTATAAGAAAACATATTTTATACATTTATGTGTACATTGTGTTCTTCTATAAAACTTTTTCCTAACTAAACACGTTTTAATTTCAGTTCCTTGTGAAATGATTACAAACATTGTCTTTAGAGTTTTTACTACTATTGCACTGGTTAAAATCCTGCAAATTTTCAAAATTAGGGTTCGTATCTCTCATCCATATTTTGTTGTTACAGTTTCTGCACTCCTTCCTAAGCTTAATCATCTAGCTTTTGATTTTAAGTGAGAAAAATTCAACTCTTCCTTTCACTTGAACGCTTAGAAGCCATGGTAGGATTATTAATGGGCCTAATTTAAATATTGTGTGTCAAGGAATAGGAAGGCCCAATGAGAGGGAGAAAGACTGGGAACAGTAGGTTGGTGTAGCAGTGAGGACACACACAACATTCACTGATTAAGTTCACCATCTCCTAGGGGCACGGTTTATGGTGCCCCTCAACAACTGCATTTTAACATCAAAGATCAGTGATCACATATCACCAAAATAAGTAACCTATAATGAAAAACTTTGAAATATTGTGAGACTTACTAAGATGCAATACAGAGACATGAAGTGAGCAAAAGCTGTTGGAAAATGGCATCAACACACTTGCTTAATGCAGAGTTGCCACCAAACTTCCATTTGTAAAAATGAAATATCTTCAAAGCACATTAAAGTGAAGTGGAATAAAACAAGGTGTGCCCATATACACGTTAAAATATTAAATATTTAACTAATTTAATGATTTTTATTATAAATAGTGAAGGGACTAAACATTTGTTCATACTATTGTACTTATACAGTATTTAAACGATTATCCAGGTAAAAACAATCTGTTCTACTCATCCATTATGCACTACACATTCTTGTCCTTGAAGACTACCACTGGGCACATTGTGGATTTGAAAGTTGTGGTTGGCTGTCTTAACATTCCTGAACATATTGCTATATTTATTATTAGGAGAGATTTTTTTCTACAACTCTTGTTTACACAACATTCTTTCATGTGGATAGATATATATCTCCAAGAGGTAGAACTGCAGGAGTTTGTGCCAAGTCCTAGTCTGTTCTTTAGCTCTTGGTGCAACTTTCTAACATTTTATTTAAATTTTGGTCAACTTCCTTAGTTTGATTTCATCTCTGATTATTTTTTTCCAAACAATCTAAATGCATGCATGTTAAATAAATGGTTTATAGACAATAATCTTTTAATACTTATTGTATTTCACAGTCTTGCTCTTAACTACTATACTGTCGGGGAGGGAGAAGATCAAAACAGCTAAGAACATGACTTCTAGAGTGGGGATGGCTAGGTGAAGACAACTAATTCATCACTTCTTGGTTGTATAGCCTGTGTAATCAGAAAATTGATTGGGCATTCTTGTGTTCTTAGTCTCCTCAGCTGTGGGGTGAAGTTAAATAAATTATTTACCATATAGAATTACTTCTGATGAATGAGTAAGAAAAGATAACTTAAGGTACTTATTATAGTGAAAGGTCCACAGGACACAATAAACAAAAGTTATTATTATTAAATAATGGACAGAGCATGGTGATTTCTAACTCATTCCATATGTTATGAGCCCATTTGACTGAAGACCTGGCATCTGTTCTCTGATTACATTAATTGCTTGTAGGCAAGATAAATAGTTAATTGGAGAACAGAAACAGAGGGAGACTTAAATTTAAAAAAACTATCAAATTAATAATATGAATAAGTGTATCAATACATTAATAATATTACTAAATAATTTTAACTTTGCAATTTGGTTTTATATGCAAGTAACTACTTAAAATAACTAACTAAATTTTAAAAATATTTTTTAGTCTCTGTGACATATTGGAAGTGTTATTATTATAAAGTACTTGTAAAACAACATTAAGCAGTCAAATATATTTATAGCCATCAATGATTAGTAAATTAAGGGCCCATCCATTATTTATAGAATCCTTTTACAATTGCAATGATTAATTATTTTAAAAGTAATTCCCAAAATATATATGTGCAAATAAATGAAGGCAAAATGCACATGTGTTCAAATGCACACAGATTAGATAAATAGACAGGTATACTATCTATACCCATAATAGACTTAAATTACTACTAATTTGGGCTATTGGACTCATTATTTTTCTATTTATTTGCAAAGTAATGAAATATTGAGGACTGCATATTATTGCACTGTATCTTCGCTAGTATCTAAAATAGAATTCATAAAGGTAATAATTCTGGAGTTGTTAAAAGCAAATGAGAATTTTAGGTTCAATGAATCAGTCATTTAATGTCCTTGTTCTCCATAAAACCATAATAAAGTGAGCTGTTTTAATTATTCATGACTATGAATAAGTATTTAGTGAAGCAGGCCCTAGGGACTTTGTCCCAACTGCTACTGTAAAATGATTCCTATTAGAAGTTTGATTATTAGGGAAATCAAGAATGAAATTCAAATTCAAATAATGTCTAACATTATTTTACAATAAAAATGCTTATACATATGTAAAAAAACTTGTGTAATGAAAATAAATTATTTCAATTATACTTAATTATTGATATTATTCATGTACTATGTATAGAAAGATCATTTACTTACAACCATTATACTCAGCTGAAAATTCTTCTGAAACAATTTTAAAAAGAGAAAAAAAACAGTGTTTAGAGACTGAAAATTTTTCGTATTACCTTTTTAGTAATCATCTGTTATTTTAATTACATTATTTCTTGCTAATTGTATATACAATGTGATTATTCAAAAATAATTTATGGTGCACAATAACAGAAATTATTTATAATCAAATAATAAACTGAGAAACGTCATGAATCTTGCTGACTGACAAACTTGACATCATATACTGACTTGGTCCTAATATGATCTTTTAATTATGCATTAACATCCAAATATGCCTTGATTATTGTCCTAGGGATTATCATTATTATTATTATCATTACAATGTTTTCTCCACAGTAGTTTCTGTTAACACTGTGTCAATATCAAACAACACCTTAAAAAATAATATGAAAAAATGAGGCTTAATCACTTAGATTGCACTCTAAATATGTAAAAACAGCAGAGTAATTCATGTTACATTTCATAAATGTCAGGAAACATTGAGTGATTCAATATAGGAATAGATCTAGTATTACTTAGGAAGTTTTATAAGTTTAATAAAAGGCAAAGAAAATACTGTAGAAAGTTATTTTTAAAATATGTGCACTGTTTTGCTATTATATAAGTGTATGTAATACATTAAAATAGTTTAACTGCTTAGTTACTTTCATATTTCTACAATACTATGTATTAGTTACCAATATCACCTGCACTTTTGCATTAACAAACAACAGGTCTTTCAATAAATTTGAGTAAGCATAAACATAGGTTTAAAATAAACACATGGAATGGCATTAGCTTTACATGTACATGACTAATGTGTACTTAAAATCCTCTTTTAACATTAATTATGAATATTAACACAGAAACATTCTGATTTGCACATGCTGAGCAATGACTATCAATAGGTTGTCTACTAACATGAAAACAAAGGGACTATGACAAAAATACCTACAACATTTAGGGTAGTACAATTCAGATAGTAATAGTTCAATAAATATTTCCTACAGTGATTAGGGTCTTAAGTTTTAGCAACTTCGATGTCATGAGCATACACTGTTTATTTTTAAAATTAAAATCTTGAGAAATATTTTACATTCAGACTTTATTCCTACATTGTTAGTATATAATACTAGAATATTATGGGTTTGAAACTTTAGGCACACATTTTAAAGTATTTGTCTCAAATTTAAGGGGAATATTTTATTTGCATAGGTGATCATGTAAATAAAAAGTGTGATGATATGACTATTCCATCTTTATGATTGTCATGTTTGTCAGAACATAAGTTCAATTTTAACAAGTATTTTATATGCAATATATTTTGTTTTTTTGTTTATTCATCTCCTGGGTTGTTCCAAACATGATTTAATACACTTGTTCCTTTATTTGATTAGCATGCGCATCATATTTAATGCACTACAATTGTCATATCATAATAGAATCCTTCAACATTAAAAGTAACTACACATAACAAGGCAAATGATAATACAACAGACCTTTCCTGGATGTGCCTAAGAACGATATGTTGTTTCCAATAAATATACATCAAATTCATGAACACATTTATGTGAGCTGATTCATACCTTCACACTAAGACAAGAATAAAGAGACTACATTTATATGAAGAAATATTAATAAAAACATGGGAATTTTTGACACGGGTCATGACTAATTAGAATCTATTCATACCAGAAAGAATTATCTGTTGCAAATAAACTTCAAAGGCAGTAGTTAGGGTCTTTTTTCTTTCTTTCTTTCTTTCTTTCTTTCTTTCTTAAATTCATAATCTGTAGTAGTACTGTGGGGTAAATGACAGAATTTCCAGAATCTCCCACCTAGCCTTAGTCTATTTAAATACCAATGGATGTTTTAGAGCCTCTGGTAGATGTGGAGCAAGGAGTGGAGAGAAAATGGTCATTCTCTCCTCCCCTATGTTTCTGGTACATAAATTAGTCTGGCATTGGCTAGTCACCAAGGACCCACCCATGGAGTTCCTACAAGAAGGGGCGGGCAGGGAAGAACAGCGCACCATCGGCAGGAGGGGATGGAGTGACTGGAGCCTCACTAGCAATCCTGAGCAAGCTGTAAGAAATAAAAGCCTTTCTCTCAACCTGTCTTTTCCCTTGACTTACTTCAGTTTCAGCAGATTTGTAGGGGGTACTTGCCCCAGGCTGTGAGCACCTTTCCCTCTGGAGCTACAAGTACTAGAATGATAAATGTATTTATTTGAATGATATTTTGTTCCTAATTTAGTTTTAGAATTGTATATTTTTATTTTTCAATAGTTTTTTTTGGAAAAAACAAAAGCAAGTAATATTGTACTAAAAACTTTTCTATGCTTTACTAAATATTTTTCCCAGAATATTGAATTCTTATAAGTTCTACAAGATAATTTAGGTGACCTACATATATTGTAATGAATCAATATGCCAAGTCTAAGCAGCTATATATTTAAGTATTTTTATATTTCTTTTTCTTAAATTTTCTTAAATCATTCTAATTGTCTCTTTTTCTATTTCTCTCTGTATATATCAGAAATAATTTTACTTCTTAAGTCAGCACTAATATCTATGCATATGTATGCCTTCTGTTAAAAATGCAATAGAATTTATTTTGATTGATTGATTTTGTATCTTTATATCTTTGAAGGACACAAACACTTCATTTCTGGGAAATGTGGACATTCATTCAATGATATGACAGGTAATTTTTAATGGCTTTATACCAGACTGAAAATCCAAGATAGAAGTGTATAGTTTCTCTTTTAGAAGCACAGGGTAAACAGGAACCCAACTGATAAATAAAGGTTCAATCATAAATCACCCAATTTTTTTTATAAGGATGTAGAGAGTATATAAAAGAATTGAGCAACGAGGTTCATTTCTGAAAGCTCAAGAGTTCTTTCCAGAGTGCTAAAACTTGCCTTAAGATTGAAGGAATGGAAACAAATCCTGTAAATGAGAAATCAGTGTTGCAAAGATATAATAGGCAAAGGAAATGGGATTTATTTAGTCAGTCTTCAAGTAAGCAGTGAGCATCTATCACATTACCAGAGGTGAGGAGTTATATAGAAAAAAAAGAAATGTGTAAAATTGCACATATGTAGCCCCTGGGGAAAGTCATTTTGAATGTGCCAAGTATGCTAATTTATGTTGAGGACCAGCCCTCCCCTCTCCCCTATCAACACACATGTTGATTACCAGGCACGGGCATAGTACATGCACATGTCTCAAATATGAGCTTATTTCCCTATCTGCAATTCAGAACTTTCCCTTTCTTAATATTGTAGACTAATCATATATATGTTGTAAAAGTACCAACAGTTTCTCAATAGGCGACAGCTAAATTCATATCCAGGTACTCAGTTCAATGCAATGTCAGCTTCCATTGCTCCCTAGGTTGCAGAATATCCTACTGATGCCATTTTTCTCAATCTTTGACTTAATTTCTCATGATCCTTCTCTTCCAGGCTAAACAAACCAAATATACAAGAGTGAAGGAAAATTAAGAATAAAATAAATGGCAAGCATCAAATAATACACACCAAGCCATCTACAGCAATGTATAATGCAGGAGAAAAGCACAGATGCTTCCTTGGCCATGGAGTAGAATTCTTGGGCTGCAATTCTGACTGACCCACATATGCTTGGGAGAAGTTTGTAGAACTTTGAAGAGACCATTAAAAGTCAGACTGCTTTACATTTCAGGAATTATCTTTACAGTATAACAATGCCAGCTCTTTGGGATATTTCTGGAAATGGTTATTTTAATATATTTAGTTGTTCTTTCATTTCAGTTTGAGGGCTCTCTTAACTAGTAGCAATTTCAATCTTATTTATTAGGACTTTTTTTTCTTTGAATAAGGACTTGGTCCTTGGAGATCATTCTTTATTTTCAGCTGTGCATGCTTTGCCACAGCCCTTATTTTATATGCTTCTTCCTTATACCTTTACAGGTGTCTAATTTTGGCCTCACGTTGTGTCCTGTTTGATTTTTCTGTGTGATGGATGACATCAAGATCAGGATATCAAACTAAAGCACACAACAGGGACCTGGATGAGGCCCTTAAAGGGCTCCATTTATCTGGTCACCTTAAACTATCCCCACTAGTAGTTTGCATAATACCTTTAAGCAAGGGACAGAAATTTTCCTTTTGTAAACTGGCACAGCACATGGTTTGTTGAATCTCATTAGTCTTGGATCACAGGTTATATTTAGAAAAGTCCTCTGCTGACAAAGTTACATCCTTTTTCATTCCAAGGGGCCAAGTTGGATTTTTTTTTTCATTATTACATCTTAATGGCTGTAGGAAGTAGCCAACATCCTCCTGTTTCTATGACCTTTTCTATTGTAAGAACCCTGTTAAAATTCTAAGATAATGGGTAGTGATTCAATGTATGCTTCACTGTGACCTAACAAGAAAGGCTTTTTTGGTCTGGAATGGGGTGATCCTTGCCAATTCCTATCCCACCTTGGGTCAGGCAGCATCATATTTTAATTCTGTTTTTCACAACTTTGTACTCCAGACAGAAGCACCTGCAGTAAGACTCTCCCCAAAAGTTGGAAATGTACTTTAACTGAACAAAATGAAAACAAAGTTTGGAATAATTTATTGCTCACCTAATGATCCCATCCTACACATTTGAGGCAGGCACACTATTACTGGCTTCTGAATGGTCTGAATCAAACTCTTAAGTACCATCTTTATTTTTCCTCTCTGCCTCTGATCTGCATTTTGGCTTCATTTTCTTGAATCAGGTGGAATCATGAAAATACATGTGACTGCTGTAACCTTCAAGCTTACATACAGAAGAAAATAAAGAGGAAGTTAAAAAGGAAACAGTTTTCCATTTTTAATTCAGAAAATCACAGAACTTTTTAGATTGTTAAAATTGAGTCACTTACACATGCCTTATTTAAAATCACTAAGTCAGAGAAGTAAGAAGTTATGATTGGCACAGATTATGTCATGGATCCCATGCAACTCTGTCTTGGAATGTTGAAAATTGCTTTGAGTATTGCAAAGACATGTAAGCTTGAAGTAAATAGGAGGAAGCTCGAGGTGCACAGAATATGTGAAAAAAGAACACATGGAAGAATTGTAGAAATCTATGAAAAGTGATATGGAATTGGGAAGTATGCAGAAGTCAGCTTACACAGGTATTCAAAAGCCATCTGAAAAATATTGTCCCATATTTCAGGAGCAATAAAAAAGTCATTCAAAATTTTTGAGTGTAGGTTACATACTAAATTGTGGATGTGAAAATTTTCTTGCTTGTCATGTAGAATGTACACTGAATTCTGGAAGCCTTGGTATAGAGGACAATGCTTTACAGAGATTTGAAAAAAGACAAGCATTAGAGATATAAATTCAGTGAAGAGAAAATAATTTATGGTGATTTTAGCAACAGAGAGGAAAAAATAACATTGAAAAATGAAGCTGGCCATTGGATTACATCATAATAGATCTTTTAGTAATGCTGGGAATTTACATTTTAATTATGAAAATTTTATGAAGAATGTGATTTGAAAAGATTTACTTAGAAAAATTACTTTTGAATTCATGTTCACCAAATGATTAAAAAATGTTCTCAATGGATTAGATACATATTACTGAATGTCAGTAATCAAGTATTAAGGAAGGTATTGGACCACAAGAGCTAGAATTATAGAATAAGTTAGAACAGAACAGTGGAAGCATGAAAATCCATTGGGAGGCCATTGCTAAACTCTTGATGAGAAAAATGTGTCTGTTCAGAAAGAATGGAAAAGTACTGGAGAGAACTTAGGTTATATAATGTAGATTTGGTGATTAATTGATGGTTGGTATAAGATACGAAAAGTAACAGATAACTCCCAGATTTCTGAATCAGGCAGTTGTGTGGGTAGTAGTATCAATCACTGAGATACTTCATTGTAAATAAAGACTCTGATTTACTTAACATATTTGGATTAATCTATGGGACAGACTAATATATTCAATAATTTATTGTAAAGATTTCATCCATTAATAAGTTAATCAATAGGAAGGGAAAATGTCACTTCAACTGGAAATTGTACCTAAATGTATTACCTTTGTAAACAATGAGGAGCATAATTTTCTGGTTGGTTTACTATTATCTTCAATTATCAAAAATAATAAGTACTATGAGTATTACTTTATTCATTGCTTATTTTTTTAGACATTATGTTATACAAATTATATATTTTTAAAATTCAGAAGAATCTTTTGAGACTGATATTATTAGCTCTATTTCATGGCTGAGGACATTGAGGCAAACATTGTCTGCTCTGTGCTGCACAGCCCTCCCTGTGCTCCCCCACACTACACATGCTAATCGTAATGCCCCCTTTCTTTTTCCCCACCCTTGTCCCTTGTTCAAGTTTACATGGTTAAATCACAGAAGTACCAAACAGCCAAGCCAAAATGTGAATGTAAAATTTTATGCCTCTGCTTGCTAAATGTCCATTCACATTCCCCTGGGAAAAACAAGTCAGATGATTAAGTACAAAGCTAAAACTAATTCTATGCAAACAAGATCTTAAAGGCCCTCTGATATAACCACACGTCAGATCCATGGATGTCTTCTGTAGGCGTTAACTATCTTCTGAGATCCATGAGCCATGTCTCATGAATGTACCTGACCTTTGTCTTCAATAGTAAATTAGAATATCCTGTGTTTGATGATCTCACCTTTTTCCCACTTGCTTAAATAATCATATGGGTGTACTTTTGCAACCACATCACTCTCTATCCACCCATTACGTCTTTCTGTCTGTAGCAACATTCCTTAGGTTCTCACCCAAGAAGTTAATTGTTGTTTAATTATTGAAAAACTCGAAAAACTCCAGATTAAGCAAACTGGTTTTTGTATAAAAACATGATGTTGGAATTTAAATTGGCTCTCAGATGTAATCAATCAGTTTTATACTTCTCTAAATTTCCTTAAATCTCCAAAATCTCAGAGACTTTTTAAACTCTCTACAATTAATTAAAAAGTTAAGACGAGCAGACTATCCTCATTTTTTTTATTTTTTATTTTTTTTATTTTGGTATCATTAATCTACAATTACATGAAGAACATTATGTTTACTAGGCTCCCCCCTTCACCAAGTCCCCCCGACATAACTCTTCACAGTCACTGTCCATCAGCATAGTAAGATGCTGTAAAATCACTACTTGTCTGCTCTGTGCTGCACAGCCCTCCCTGTGCTCCCCCACACTATACATGCTAATCGTAATGCTCCCTTTCTTTTTCCCCACCCTTGTCCCTCCCTTCCCACCCATCCTCCCCAGTCCCTTTCCCTTTGGTAACTATTAGTTCATTCGTGCGTTCTGTGATTCATAAGCCAGGCAGAGAAAGACAAGTGCCAAATGATTTCACTCATATGTGGAGTATAAGAACAAAGGAAAACTGAAGGAACAAAATATCCTCATTTTTTATAACTATTTTTCTTTGTTAAGGTATCATTGATATACACTCCAATGAAAGTCTCACAAGAAAAACAATGTGATTACTACATTCAACCTCACTATCAAGTTCCCCCCACACCCCATTGCAGTCACTGTCCATCAGTGTAGTAAGATGCCACAGAGACCCTATTTGCCATCTCTGACCTACACGGTCTCCAATGTGACCCTACAAACGCCATGTACACCAATCATGATACCCCAAAATTCCTTTCTGAAATCCTTCTCACCCGCCTGCCCCCACTCCTCCCCTTTGGTAAACACTAGTGCCTCCTTGGAGTCTGTGAGTCTGCTGCTATTATGTTCCTTCGGTTTCGCTTTGTTGTTATACTCCACAAATGAGGGAAATCATTTGGTATTTGTCTTTCTCTGCCTGGTTTATTTCATAGAGCATCATACCCTCTAGTTCCATCCATATTGTTGCAAATGGTAGGACTTGTTTCTTTCTTATGGCTGAATAATATTCCGTTGTGTATATGTACCACCTCTTCTTTATCCATTCATCCACTGATGGACACTTAGGTTGCTTCCGTATCTTGGCTATGTAAAAAGTACTGCAATAAACACAGGGGTGCATATGTCTTTTGAATCTGAGAAGTTGTTTTAATTTGGGTAAATTCCTAGGAGTGGAATTCCTGGGTCAAATGGTATTTCTATTTTTAGTTTTATGAGGAACCTCCATATTGCTTTCCACAATGGTTGAACTAGTTCATATACTCACCAGCAGTGTAGGAGGGTTCCCCTTCCTCTACATCCTCTCCAGCGTTTGTTTTTCCCAGTCTTTTCTATGTTAGCCATACTAACTGGTGTAAAAATATCTCATTGTGGTTTTAATTTGCATTTCCCTGATAATTAGCAATGTGGAGCATCTTTTCATGTGCCTGTTTGCCATCAGAATTTCTTCTTTGGAGAAGTGTCTGTTCATATCCGCTGTCCATTTTTTAATAAGATTATTTGCTTTTTGGGTGTTCAGGTGTGTGAGTTCTTTATATATTTTGGAAGACAACCCCTTGTCAGATATCTTATTTACAAATATATTCTCCCATGCTGGAGGATGAATTTCTGTTCTACTGATGGTGTCCATTGCTTTACAGAAACATTTTAGCTTGATGTAGTCCCATTTGTTTCTTTTTTGATTCTGCTCCCCTTGCCCAAGGAGATGAATTCAGGAAAAAGTTGCTCATGTTTATATTCAATAGATTTTTGCCTATGTTTTCTTCTAAGAGTTTAATGGTCTCATTATTTACATTTAGTTCTTTGATCCATTTTGAGTTTACTTTTGTGTGTGGGGTTAGACAACAATCCAGTTTCATTGTCTTGCATGTAGCTGTCCAGTTTTGCCAACACCAGTTGTTGAAGAGGCTCTCATTTCCCCATTGTATATTCTTGGCTCCTTTATTGTATATTAATTGACCATATATGGTTGGGTTTATACCTGGGCTCTCTAGTCTGTTCCATTGGTCTATGGGGCTGTTCTTGTACCAATACCAAATTGTCATACATACTGTGACTTTGTAGTAGAGCTTGAAGAAGGGGAGTGTAATCCCCCCAGCTTTATTCTTCTTTCTCAGGATTGCCTTGGCTATTCAGGCTGTTTTGTGGTTTCATATGAATTTTAGAACTATTTGCTCTAGTACATTGAAGAATGCTGTTGGTATTTTTATAGGGATTGCAATGAATCTGTAGATTGCTTTATGTAGGATGGCCATTTTGACAGTATTAATTCTTCTTATCCATGAGCTCAGGATGTGTTGCCATATATTGGTATCTTCTTTAATTTCTCTCATGAGTGCCTTGTAGTTTTCAGAGTATAGGTCTTTCACTTCCTTGGTTAGGTTTATTCCTAGGTATTTTATTCTTTTTGATGCAATTATGAATGAAATTGTTTTCCTGATTTCTCTTTCTGTTAGTTCATTGTTAGTAGTATAGGAATGCAACAGATTCCCATGTATTAATTTTGTATCCTGCAACTTTGCTGAATTCAGATATTAGATCTAGTAGTTTTGGAGTGGATTCTTCAGGGTTTTTTATGAAGAACATTATGTCATATGCAAATAGGTACAGTTTAAATTTTTCATTGCTAATCTGGATGGATTTATTTCTTTGTGTTGTCTGATTGCTGTGGCTAGGTCCTCCAGTACTATGTTGAATTAATGTGGGAGAGTGGGGATCCTGATCTTGTTCCTGATCTTAAAGCAAAAGCTTTCAACTTCTCACTGTTAGGTATGATGTTGGCTGTGGGTTTGTCGTATATGGTCTTTATTATGTTGAGGTACTTGCCCTCTATACCAATTTTGTTGAGAGTTTTTATCATGAATGGATGTTGAATTCTGTTGAATGCTTTCTCAGCATTCTTTTTGTTGATGTGGTATATGATGTTGATGGATTTTTGAATGTTGTGCCATTCTTGCATCCCTGGAATAAATCCTACTTGATCATGACAGATGATCTTTTTGATGTATTTTTGAATTTGGGTTGCTAACATTTTGTTGAGTTTCTTTCATCTATGTTTAGCAGGGATATAGGTCTGTAATTTTCTTTTTTGTGGTGTTTTTGTTTGGTTTTGCCTTTAGCATGAGTTTGGGAGTATTCCCTCCTTTTCAACTTTTTGGAAAACCTTGAGGAGGATGGACATTAGGTCTTCACTAAATGTTTGATAAAATTCAGCAGTGAAACCATCTGGCCCAACAATTTTATTCTTAAGTAATTTTTTGATTACCAGTTCAATTTCCTTGTTGGCAATTGGTCTATTCAGATTTTATGTTTCTTCCTGAGTCAGCCTTGGAAGACTGTATTTTTCTAGAAAATTTTCCAGTTCTTCTAGGTTATCCAGTTTCTTGCATATAATTTTTCATAGTATTCTCTCATAATTCTTTGTTCTTCTGCAGCGTCGATAGTGATTTTTCCTTTCTCATTTCTGTCTTTGTTTATGTGTGTAGACTCTATTTTTTTCTGATAAGTCTGCTAGGGATTTATGTATTTTGTTTATTTTCTTGAAGAAACAGCTCCTGTTTTCATTGATTCTTTCTATTGTTTAATTCTTCTCAATTTTATTTATTTCTGCTCTAATCTTTATTACGTCCTTCCTTCTACTGACTTTAGGCCTCATTTGTTCTTCTTTTTCTAGTTTCATTAATTATGAATTTAGACTGTTCATATGGGATTGTCCTTCTTTCCTGATGTTGGCCTGTATTGCAATATACTTTCCCCTTAGCATGGTCTTTGCTGCATCCCACAGATTTTGTGGTGTTGAATCATTGTCACTTGTCTCCATATATTGCTTGGTCTCTGTTTTAATTTGGTCCTTAATTCATTGATTATTTAGGAGCATGTTATTAAGACTCCATGTGTCTGTGGGATTTTTCATTTTCCTTGTATAATTTATTTCTAGTTTCATACCTTTGTGGTCTTAAAAGCTGGATGGTACCATTTCAATCTTTTTGAATTTACTGAGTTTCTGTTTGTGGCCTAGTTTATGATCTCTTCTTGAAAACGTTCCATGTGTACTTGAGAAGAATGTGTACCCTGTGGATTTTGGATGGAGTTTTCTGTAGATGTCCGTTAGGTCCATCTGTTCTAATATGTACTTCAGTGCCTCTGTCTACTTACTTATTTTCTGTCTGATTGATCTGTCCTTTGGTGTGAGTGGTGTGTTGAAGTCTCCTAAAATGAATACATTGCATTTTATTTCACCCTTTAATTCTGTTAGTATTTGTTTCACATATTTAGGTGATCCTGTGTTGGGTGTATAGATATTTATTATAGTTATATCCTTTTGTTGGACTGACAACTTTGTCATTATGTAATGTCCTTCTTTATCTCTTGTGATTTTCTTTGTTCTGAAATCTATTTTGTTTGATACAATTATTGCAACTCCTGATTTTTTCTCCCTATTAGTTGCATGAAATATCTTTTTCCATCCTTTTACTTTCAGTCTGTGCATGTCTTTGGGTTTGAAGTGAGTCTCTTGTAGGCAGCATATAGATTGGTCTTATTTTTTTAATCTATTCAGTAACTCTATGTCTTTTGATTGGTACATTCAGACCATTTATATTTAGGGTGATTATTAATAGGTTTGTACATATTGCCATTGCAGGCTTTAGAGTTGTGGTTACCAAAGGTTCCAGGGTAATTCCCTTACTATCTAACAGTCTAATTTAACTCACTTAGTATGCTATAACAAACACAACCTAAAGGCTCTTTTTTTTCTCCTTTTTCTTCCTCCCCCATTCTTTATATGTTAGGTATTAGATTCTGTACTCTTTGTCTATCCCTTGATTGACTTTGGGGGTAGTTGATATGATTTTGCATTTGCTTAGTAATTATTTTTTCTTCTTTCTTTACTATGGTTTTATTTTCCCTGGTGACACCTATTTAGCCTTAGGAACACTTCCATCTATAGCACAGACTATCCTCATTTTGTTCCTAGCAGGCTTAAGAAGTCCACCATCTATAGTTTTTTCTTTTCCTATTCGTTTCCTGATAAAGGAGAGACCATTCCTAACTCAGGAACTTACCCTCCTGCCTACTGAAATACTTGGCTCTGTTAGTTTTTCTGTTAGTCCCCATTAGTATAATAGCATAAGTGGAACAAAACAAAATTTTCTTAGCTCCACATCTGTGCATAGCTATAATATTTTTTAGTAGATCATTTTGTAATAATTTTCTGGGCTGATTGTTTATTTCTGTACAACTTCAGATCACCTTACAATCAATATAAGCAGGCTTTGCACCCACTAATCCCCTAAAGCTCTTTTTATTGTCACCAACAATCTCCAGGTTTTAAAATCAAGGGTGCCCTCTCTTATCTCTTATGCATACTGTCAGTGCTTTTTAATGTGGATTTTTATACCACAATTTATGAATCACCTTCATTTTTTGGCAACTCTGACAATACGCTCCTCTTGGGACATTTGCTATTTTGCTTTCCCTGTAGAAATAGTCTGGCCTTCTCAGTATACTTGAGTTGTTCCTCTTTCATCACCTGATTTCTAAAGGCTCAATACTTAAAAGTCCATATTTTCTCTCTATATGCTCCCTATGAATGAAAATGTCACCTATGATCTGAGGCCTCTCAAATATGTACAAGGAAATCACATAATATCTACATGCAATTACAGAGAATGCATTCACATGCACTAAAATAAAATAATAGAAAGAAGAAATAAGCTTAATCTTCTTTTAGAAAGTAAAATTACAAAGTAAAATTTCTCCTATTGGAAATTTCTATGTTAGTGTTTGGCTTGAGAACTGCATATAATGCCTGTGCTATAATTTTCAATCCATCAATCATGAAAATTAGAATAATTTAGTAGTAAGTATATTAAATTGCTTATCTTGATATTAATATCATTTAGAATCCAAATTATTATCTTAATTTGTTACAAAAACATAGCTTTCATTCTGAGTAAAACAGTTCAACTTTCATTTTGAAATATTATCATAAATATATCCATTTTCCAAACTAAATAACCTATTCTTTTCTATTATCTGAAATATTGGATTTACAGCTAACCAATGCCTCCAAAATAAAAATGCTGTCATCAATAATTTGTGAGCAAATACTAAACACATAGTTTGATTTTGTTTTTTTCTTTCTACATGTAATAATACCATACATTTTAACTAATAACTTCTGAAAGAAAAAGTGTAAATTCAATAAATTCTCATTTTCTTTGAATTGGAAATGTTTAGAGTTTCTCACAATGAAATCTTAAATCATTTTTATTGCTAATTATCTTAAAATTAGTAGCATCTAGGGGAAAATTATTTCATTTGAGATCCATATTATTATCAAAACTGGTTATGAAATGCTGTAACAAGTTAATCGTGTATACCCTGAATGTTTCTGTACTTTTAAACAGAGCAGTTGTAGAAGTCTATAACTTTAGTGTAGGGAATTGCAAACAATTGCTAACACATATCACTTAAGATATATCAGAAATGATTCCCAGGGCTTTTAAGCCAGATACCATGTAACCCTTTAAAATCAATTCTCTAACCTCTTTCCAACATTGGGAACGTGAGCTTTTTTGACTGTACCTGTGAGCTAAGTTACATTTGGCTTCCAGTCAGTTTAGCCAATGGGAAAGTATGACACAATATAAAAAGGAGTGATGAGAGTAAGTAGAGAACATTCATTTTAGTAGCTTCACTCCAGTATGACCACTTTGGACTGACTGGGTCTTCTAATTCATAGTTCCTTTCAAAGCTGCCAACTCTCTCTAGAGAAGCTATAGTTACTAGAGTAACTGTAGCTTCTGGCCTTTCACATTTGCAAAGGCAATATCTCTGCTATAACTGGTCCTAGGGTACGTAAGTATCTCTTGTGCATTTCATTCATCCTTCTCATACATTTGAAACCTCCTTTATTATACCAATGTTCTATCATTCTTACTTGAGTTTATATACTCTTTTTTCCCTAATCGGTGTAGCCATATATAAATTAATTCCTTAATTTCTCACAACAATCATAAGAGATGGGACAACTTTTATCTCCACTTTGCAGGTGAGAGAACAGAGGAAGAGTGGGTTTAGGTCACACCAATGATATGTGGTGGAGTTGAAATTCCACTCAATCAACAGCCACTCATAATACTACATATGCACATAACATATAGACACACATTGAAATATCATAGTCATGTCATTTAGGAACATTTTCAAAACTTTATACTATTAAAACAGCATAAAATAGACCATTTGCCCTGACTTTTCTAATCCTTCTAATACTATAACTTAGGCAATATTTTTAAATGAGGACATGGACTCAGCGGTGATAAAACTTGGTCAAGGGCATGTTATTGGGTAAGGTTTTTTGAGACATTTATAATAAACAGATGAGAACCATGATAAAGAGCATGATTACATTATTCCTTTGTTAACCATAGCAGATATTAGTGGAAAGAATTTGAATTGCAGGGAGGAAGGGTGAGGTGTCTCATCAGAAGTGCACAGAACTATGTGACTCTGTTATCAAGGGTCTCCAGGGCAGCAGAGAGTCCTTCTTACTCTGAGAAAATGGGATTCTAGACAACTGCTTATGGCAGTCTTCAGGCATATAATCTTTTCCAAGAGCCTGGTATCCCTCTGGACTTTAAATAATTAAACATGATGTAACTAATGAAAAAAAGCAAAAATTCACTTAGATACCATGCATAACCAAAAGTTATATTCTATATTGAAGAAGAACAAAATGCTGCAAAAATAATATGATTTCTCCTGAGCAATAATTAAAAACAAAATCAAACCCCCCAGTTTCAATATATCACTTCTCCACCTGTGGCTAGTAATCCTGATGAAATTGTTGCTTCTCGGGCAAAGTTGTCTTACCCCGGTGGCTAACCCTCCTACCATCACTTTGAGTTGCACTGAGGGCACAATCCTTTTCCTAATTTCTCTAATTGCATCACTTACTAGGAGACTTACCGACCACTCACTGAAAACGGCAAGGAGTTGTAGTACAGATGACAACTTAAATTCCTGCACAAGCCTTTGCATCATGTCCAACTTTCTCAAGCCTCCTCATGCCTATACATTTGTATTCAATATACAACAACCCCAAAGGGAAAATTCATTGCTTTCTGGTCCCAGGATAAGATTGGACTCTTGGCATCAACATTTCCTGTCACAGGAATGAATCACGATTTATCAACTGCCCTTTCCTTTCTTAGTCTATGCTCTCTCCTTATGTATCAGAAACCATGCTTGGAGAAAATGCACCATTTCTAGTCTAGGCATTGAAAATCCCTTCAGTGAGTTTTATGTTTGTATATGCAAGTATATGCTTTATGCTTATACTGGAGGTCCCGAATTTACATCACATCGAAGTGCTCAAGTACAACATCATAGTCTACTAGCCCTTACACATGTAGTTCTTTTTAGGATAACAGAGCAAGAAAACTGCTCGAGAAGCAATAAATGTAGCAGGGTTACGAGCCACAAGCAGGCAGAGAAGTGATACAATGAAGTAGCTTGTTTTTTTTTTAATGGTTCCAACATCCTTCGTAGTACCTAACGCGGTAATTTAAGCGTCATCCGTGACACCATAGCCTCCCATAATGAAGCTGCCACTAAATTCAGACCATCTTCTTCTATATAACTTTTGAATCCATCAACTTCTTCCTGTTCCTTGACATCACTCTGTATTACCATCATCCCTTACAGTACTGCAATTGTCTGTTAACCGGCTTTACTGCATCTTCTCTGCATTCTCTCTAAAGTAGTCTGTATAAAAAAACTTCAATGAGTAGTCTATATAAATCAATTAATCTTTCAAAACAATGGTTATGCCATCTCAGACTGAAATGAATCAAAAAAAGCATGACCTAACCTAACCCCTGTGTCCTCATTTTCTGGGTACTTGATTTCCTTTACATTGTAAAAACCACTGTACCTTTTCCCATGACCCTCCTAGACCTTTGTTGCTTTCTTGATGGAAATCTCTCATATGAAAATGGGTTTGTGATTCTCCACTGTCACATATTAGATCAACCATTATTACTGACACTTTCCGGATCTCTCTGGTCAGGAGACATAGATCTCCACTAAATCACATATGTCATTTTTAATATTATATTTATTATTTTATGACTGTTTGTCTTAATACACTTGTATTATTTCAAATTTTCTGTTTATTTATTATATTCTAATACACACTATGTGAAGGGGATTCATGGCTTGCTTGTTTGTTCAGTTAGGATTCTCAGCTTATAGCACAATTTCAAACTCTCTGGAGTCTTACCATATATTTGTTGATTAAATAAAATAACATATGGATGTATAGCAAGGCAAAAATACCTTCCTCCTGGAGACATTACCTTACTAATAGGTGTGTAATCTGACCCTATTATTTCAAATAAACCATCCACAAAGCAATATGACATTTATCCATTTTGCCAAACTGAATTTTTCCATGTCATTGCCATTTTGTTATATCCTATATCATCACTATTGTTAGTATTACTCCTATTATTTAACAAATAATTTAGTTTACAATTTCATTTCCTAAAATGTCTAGAAAATGCTGTCAGTAATTGAACTCTACTTGTCTTCTCACTCACTTATATTCTTTTCAGTAAATAAAGTGCCTCCATCATTTCCCTGTGTTACAGAAGATAGTCTCCTATTAATGAAATTAATTCAGTGCCCATTAACCAGTAAAGGTAGAACTGCAATAAATATCTGAGATACGTATGCTTATTGTAAGTGGATTTGTGTTTGCATAAATAATACATAAGTTTGTATTTGATATTTCAAACTAACATATTAAAATAAATAATTTAGAGTCTCAAATTTCTAATGGTTAGGTAAATCTGTAAATAATGAATATAATTTAAACATCCTTTAAATATATTTTTATTGTAAAATATACCTACTTTCTCCTGTTTCCTATACTCATGAATATAAAATTCTCATTTAAATAGATGAAATAGATAGATATTAGATATTTAGTATGTCTAGTTTGACTTTTGTTCATTAACAGATTCTCAGAATATGAGACAGAAAGAATGAATAGATTTCATTTAGATTATTTCTGTTGGCCATGGTTATTTGGATCAAAAGTAAGCCCATTTAAAGTTCTACACATATTAATGTGTTATTTTCCCACAAGTACAAAAGCATAATTATTCTATTTTTAAAAGTAAATTAGTTTTTTTGTGATAAGAATACAACATAAGATGTATTCTCTTAGCAATTTTTCAGCATATAATATAGTACTAACTTCAAAGTTTCTTCAATTATGAAAAAATTGCAAAAAAAGTGAATTTGTGCTCTTAATATAATTAAGATGATGTATGTCACCCAAATTATTTTTTCTTTAAATTTAATTTGATCCTTTATTCTGTGGAGTTTTAAAGTTTGTTCACACATGGAAGGAATCCTTCAACTATATTGCTCACTATTTTCTCTCTCATAACAGGGCAAGTTGGTTTGTAGAGAATCACTTGTAGCATTAGTCTCACTTTGTACTTAGATGAGCAAGTTGTATTGAAAGGATTCATCTACATCTGTATACATACTGTATATACAATGCTTGCATTTTCATCAAGAGTTTCTATGGTTTTTTTAATTCTTTTAAACAATTGGAGGTAGGAAATACTGAAAAAAATTAAAAAATGTAAGACAACCTAATAGCATTACCTTAATTCTGTTCCTCAGTAATGCCATTTAATATTTAGAAATTTAAAAGAAACATACACATAGTGTGTTATTTTCCTATTGCTGTGGTAACAAATTACAAACTCAGTGACTTAAAACAACATGAATTAATTATATTGACAGTCTGGAAGTCAGAGGTCTGAAAAGTGGTTGCTGGGCTAAAATTAAGATGTTGGCAGGATTGTGTTTCTTCCTGATGATGTAAGGGAGAATCTGTTTACTTGTCCTTTGCGGTGTCTAAAGACTGTCCACATTCCTTGGCTCATGATCCTGCATCCTTCTAACCTCTTCCCATTTTGACATCTTATTTTCTGACTCTGACATTCCTGCTTTTTCTCATATGGACCTTTGTGATTACAGTTGGGACCCCCTGGGTAACTAGACACTTTGCTCATTTCATGACACTGAAAAGTCCCTTCTGCCATGTAAGATAGTCAAAGGTTCTGGGAATCAGGACATGGACATATCTGGAGTACTACTCTTAGGCCTACCAGGCATAATACAAGCTCTGGTAAGTCTTGTAGTAAAGAAACCTTGCATATTTTCTTCAACCCATTGTTTGAATCAGAGACTTTATTTCCTGTTTAAAATTATTGGTATTTCCAGGAAATTGTTTCCCACAACATGCCTTGGGAAACAACTTTTAAAAAGAATCAGTAAAATGTGTTTAAAGTAACTCAAAAAGTAGCTAACATAATAAAGCTAAATGACATACAGAATTACAATTTTAAATTATGAGATTAAATGAATATAAAAGTAAGTTTATAATCACTGAATAAGCCATTAAAACAAACTGAATCCATGAAACACTTTATGCTGACATTAAAAAATGGGTAACATCACTTCAAAGACATACTAAACAAAGATCAAATAGTATAAATGACAATATAAGTACGATGTATGTATGACCTGGAGACAAGTGAAATAGTTGAAGGTCAGCAGATGGCTCTACCAGGCAGGAATTTACTAGCTTTAGTCACAGAAAACAAAGGTCTCTAATCTAAACTCAGGAGAATAGTACATTGAGTAATTTGGGAGTAACTGAATTCAAGTCAGTAAGTATTAAATGTCATTATATCCTTTTGAGTTTGAATGTACTTTGTCATATTTCACATTGTGTTTTTCTAGAAACTTTGCTCAAATTAAATAAACTGAAAATATATATGTTAACCCTTGGAATATATGGCTCATTATAGGGTGGGATAGGGAAAACATAGTATGAGGCTGGAGCATTTTTTGTCATGTCAGAAATAACAGCTAATCACGTTAGATACTTTAAGTATTTACATGTTTTGTTTACCATTTACACCTCAAGGAAGGTGGGGAAAAAGAAAGAACGAAGTGCTCAAAAACAAAATAAGTGGGACATGTCAAAGTCACTCAAGTGCCATGCTCTAAGAACACCCAGTGGTCAAATATGAAAGACTTTGAAAAGAAATAACATGGTACTGGATTATAATGTAAAATAAGTGAGCAAAGGTCTGTATTGTTATGAATACAGGATTGTGTAAATAAACAACTGAGGGACAAACCTTACAGAATTTAAAATAATGTATGTAGTTACTTCTCTTTTCTTGAATGTAGGCTTGACTTAATGATTGAAATAGGAAACTAGTAATCTTTTAGTGGAGAAGCTGTCTTGTCAATGGGTTTCAGCCCCAGGCAAGTTTGCTATGGATTCAGTGTGACCAAAGAAAATGACAGTAAAATATTCTTGGGGTGAAAGGGTTATACCCAACTTTATTCCCAGGTGGCAGGTCAGTCACTAAAATCCTGTTCACTCAGACCAAGTCTGCATGAGGCAAGCTGGTCTCTCCCCTTGCCTCTGGGCACCTCTTGTCTGCACAGCCATCCTCTGGGCCTCTCTGCACAGTCGTCCCACACAGCCATCCTATGGGCCTCTCTGCACAGTCATCCTGCACAGTCGTCCTCTAGGCCTCTGTGCCTGCACAGTCGTCCCACACAGCCATCCTCTGGGCCTCTGTCCTCGGCACTGCCACCACTCCAGCCTCTGCTCTGCTCTCCTGCAGCCTTGCAGCCGTGTCACCATGTCGCTCCCAGAGCACTGGGTGGAGCTCTTTATATAGTCAACAGCCATGTATTGCCCACAGGTGTGCAGTGAGCTAGTCAACCAGGGCCAGGTGAGAACCCTGGACACAGGAACTCTCATTTTATCCACACTCCACCCCTCCAGGATTCTCTCCTCTCAATCTATGCGCCCTTAGTGCTCTGCAATGGTCCCTGTTCAAGGAAGCTTGAACATTGTTCTCAACCCTCTCCAGAAAAAAGCTTTGCACACACAAAGGCTGAACTCGTGGCTCTGTCTCTGACCTCTGACTCTTTGGTCTTAATGGCTGGAACTGCTGCTCTGGTTTCAGTTGTTGCCATAGCTCCAGTAAGATCCTATTTGGCTTCCCATCTAATTTTCTTACATCTACTCCTGCCTGTATCCTGGGTCTTCATAACCCTCACAGGGCCCCTCAAATTCCTCCTGTAAGTAACAGGTCTTATTTCTTTCCAGGTTCCGTTGCTTCAGCTACTGTACATGTCACCTCGCATTTTGTAATTGCTGCCTCAAGGTGGGCTGCACTATCATGGAAGACAGCTTTCCCATCTCTGATCCTGACAGAACAATTCCTTCCACCCCTAAGTCCCACAGCCACCAGCTTAGCGTGAGTACAGGGGCGGACCACAGAGTGCTCCACGACCTGGGGAGGGGACTGCTCCTCTCCTTGGGGAACTTTCAGCTGCTGATTCTTTATTTTCTTTACAATGACTGGGTGTGCTTTCAATACAGGAGGTGCCAGTGCCTCTGGCACCACCCCTTCATCCTTCCCCAGCTCCTCCATTTCTGGGGCTGATGGCACCTTTCTCTCCACTCCCCCAAGTGCCTCCTCTGCTACAGTGCCTCACAACAATGCCAGCTCAGTCTTCAGAAGGTCTCTTATCTTCACCTCAATGCTTTGCAGCTGACGTTCTCATGCCACCTCCACCTGTGCTTCCCTCAGGAGTTCATCTTTTTCCTTGATGGCCTCTTCCACCTTCAGAATACGTGGCAGTTCTGCCATCTCGTCTCCAATGGCACCTTGCTGCTGGCGCTCTCATGCTGCCTCCTCTCGTATCAATGCCATTTTATTTCTCAGGGAATCCACAGAAATTTGCAGCTCACGTTCTTGTGCCACCATTTCTTGGATCTCCTCTGTAGACCTTTTTAATACTGTGAGGAGCAGCCAACCCACAGTCCCAGCTGCCTCACGGGCACTTTGCTTCTCAAAGGATCTGCTTTCTATATCAAGAGCCATCCCTACTGCCTCAGGTGTCACCTCCACTTGCCTCCAGTCCTGGGGTGGGGTCCAGTCCTCTAGGAGGCAAGCCACTTCAGACCACATACCCACTGGGGGACAATCCACTGTCTCCCCATTCACAGGGGCCGCCCACTGAAGCACCCCTCCCATAAGGTCAGCCTGTCTTTTTCCTTGGTCAACAGTGAACCCTGCCAACTTGCACCAATTGTCTTGCTGATGGGTTTCAGCCCCAGGCAAGTTTGCTATGGATTCAGTGTGACCAAAGAAAACGACAGTAAAACGTTGTTGGGGTGAAAGTGTTATATCAAACTTTATTTCCAGGTGTCAGGTCAGTCACTAAAATCCCATTCACTCAGAGCAAGTCTGCATGCAGCAAGCCGGTCTCTGCCTCTGGGCCCCTCTGGGCCTCTCTGCACAGTTGTCCTGCACAGCCATCCTCTGGGCCTCTGTCCTTGGCGCTGCCACTGCTCCAGCCTCTGCTCTGCTCTCCTGCAGCCTTGCAGCCCTGTCACCATGTTGCACCCAGAGCACTGGACAGAGCTCTTTATATAGAGTCAACAGCTATGTATTGCCTACAGGTGTGCAGGGAGCTAGTCAACCAGAGCCAGGTGAGAATCCTGGCCACAGGAACTCTCATTTTATCCACAAAAGCCTAGCAAACACTACCCACCACATGACCAAGTTAAACAGGACCAATCTTATGTGGATATTATGTAGACCTGACATGATGTGATGAGGCACTGCACCTCTGTGGTATTATTTTAAAAAATTCATAACCTATTTATAAGCATGAAAACAAAACAGAGAAACCCGTTTTGAAAGGCATTCTACAGAACTGGCATTCTCACCAGTTCTCAAAATGATCAAGGTCATGAGAAACAAGAAAAGATTGGGAATCTTTCATGGACCAGCGAAAACAAAGATAACTAATTGATGCCTCAAGCAAAAAGGAGCCCTGGATGGGAACCTTGAATAGAAAGAAGTCTAAATGGAAAAACCTGGTGAAATTAAAGAAAAAAAAGATTGGAGTACAGTTAATAGTAATGGAGAAAAATTTTTTCTTCATTTTGATCAATGTATGCAGGTATGTAAAATAATAAATTTATGGGAAACTGTTTAAAAGATACATAGGAACTCATTACACAGTCTTTGCCACTACTCTGCAAATATTCCAAATTAAAATCTTCATCTAAAGAAAATAAATGAGTTTAGCTCTCTGAAGGACATTAGTAATGCTGTCCCCCAAAAAATTTTTAAAGTAATTTGAACTCTTGTTATCTGAACAATCATAGGTAGTACCACTAAGTATTCTTAATAGGGTTTTAATATTAATAAGCTCTTCTTGTTTATTTTTTTTGGAAATTACCTCTTTTCTAGTGTTAAGCTTTTAGCTTAAGAATCTGAAATATGAGATAAGAAAAAGCATCCTAACAATTCATTATACTTCTGTAAGTACATCAAATATTTAGACTCTTCATCAGACATATCTTACCATACATATTTGTGGATAAAATGAGAGTTCCTTTGGCCAGGATTCTCACCTCATCCTGGTTGACTGACTCACTGCACACCTGTGGGCAATACATGGCTACTGATTCTATACAAAGAGCTCCACCCAGTGCTCTGCGCACGACACGGTGGCACGGTTGCAAGGCTGCAGGAGAGCAGAGCAGAGGCTGGAGTGGTGGCAGCACCAAGGACAGAGGCCCAGATGCCGGCTGTGCAGGACAACTGTGCAGTGGCCCAGAGGATGGCTGTATGGGACAGCTGTGCAAGTAGAGAGGCCTAGAGGACAGTAGTGCAGACAGAGGGGCCCAGAGGCAGAGGCCAGCTTGCTGCATGCAGACTCGCTCTGAGTGAATGGGATTTTAGTGACTGACCTGCCACCTGGAAATAAAGTTGGCTATAACCCTTTCACTCCAAAAGCGTTTTGCTGTCAATTTCTTTGGTCACGTTGAATCCATAGCAAACTTGCCCAGGGCTGAAACCCATTGGCAAGACAATATTTAACTGCAAATGTTATGCTGGCAATTTGTAGTTCCCAAAATAAATTATGAGTTGTTATCTCTGCAATATAAAATAACAGAATGTTTCTTAAGCAATTTTTTTGTGGTAAGAATTTTATATCATTTCTTCAATATTATTTAACTCTCATTATAATGTAAAATATGTCAAAAATTGAATTTCTTATTTAAATAAAATATGTATCTCCACACAAAAGAAAAAAATTGGCTGATTATCCATTATGTGCAAGAAATTATATCATAGGAAGTCTAGGAAATCTAAGTTCCAAAAAATCTTACAATTTTAACTTTAGTTTTCTTAATACTATTTTCAGTAAGAAACCAATAGCTATTTCTTTTTAGTGATGTACCAAAATATATATTGATGTACTTATCCATGAAAATATGTGGGATTATGAAATATTACGAATAGATATTGTTGTAATTTTTGCCAGGTAAAATCAAGTCTTACACCAGCTATGTGATTAATGTCTTATTTCAAACCATTTCTTGTCTATTCCTAATCTTTTTCATGATAACTTCAGAAGGGTGAGGATAACATGTTATAAAGTTTTACAAGTCTTAAATATTTCAACAATATGTGCATACACATTTTAGATTTTTTTGTTCCTTTTCCATAGATATTCTATAAACATGGTACTACAAAATGCTGTTTCTTCCCATTTTTCAGCATAGTGTGAACTTAAAAGAAATACTCTCTTCCCCAACACTGGAGTATTTTTAAAGAAACTAGAAAATACTGATAACTGATATAAGAAAAATAACACATAATAAAATAATAGTTTATAAGTGTAGGGGGGACAAAAATTTTCCTTTATCTTCTTAGGGTTTGTCAGCTAGGCCTGATAATTAAATTGACATAAGAAATATTAACAGGAAAAAGGCATAGAAATTCATAAAAGTTTTACATGACACGGAGCCCTCATAAGAAATGAAGACTCAAAGAAAAGATGTAAATAAACTTAGATGTTTTAGTTGGTTGTATAGATAATTATGGAAAAGTAAACTACTGATATGGGGAGGCTCCCAGAAAACAATAATTATTTTAACAAGTCCTGTTAATATAGAATTCTTTGTATAAAATTCTCTTTGTCTTCAGTTTCTTGTCTTTGATGATAGGAATGTACAGAGAGAAATGAGAATTTCATCTCCTGCTTTTAAGAAAAAGGGAGATCAGTGTTTTTCTTGCATTTGCAATTTTTCAAGTACCTTTAAATCAAGATAATCCTTATGCTAAAGTAGCATATTTTGGTGTGGCATATTCTACCATCCTTCATCAGCAAACCAAAAGATTTTGATGTTTCCTGATTTATAGAAGAATTTTAATTTCTTGTATTGTAGAAATGTCTTAGATGTGAGATAGAGCTCATTATTTCCTATCTACTAAATACAGGTTATTTTTAAAGCAGTAACATTTATAATTATATATTCATTTTTCCAGTACTATAAGTAAAAACTAATTCATTTTAGAATATGTAATTATATTCGACTAAATGTTTACTCTTGCTGTGTATGAACACACTTTATTTTGAAATCATGATTAAAACTAAATATCTCATTTGTTTATGTTGGAAGTGTAGTTTACATCTTATATTTATTAAAAAGAGGTACAGTAAGAAAAAGGATTCTATGTAAATGATATCAAATCCATCTGTCATGGAGAGAAATGAATAAATAAAGTCATTGTTTTCTAAAAATGAGACATGGACTAAAGTCTGACCATAGTTTAAAGGTTGGAGTTAACAAAAAACATTATAAAATATACATCTATAGAATTTAACATGACTTTATATTAATTACATATATTAGCAATTTATTAAAGCAATCTACATCTAAATTTTAGAGTAGTTTAATATGCCTAGAGCTATATATTGTTATTTTTGAATGACATTACCATCAATGTTTGATTGTACAGTTACCTTCCTTTGGGGAATAAAAGGAAGAACTGATTCAGTCATGTTCTTTTTGCTGTGTTAAAATAGTTATGATGAACTTTGGCTCAGATGGAGACAATCCCAACATTATCTTGGGCATCTGATCGATATAACTGCCCTTCTTTTACACTGCTGACAAATTCCTCCATACACAGATATTCACCTAATAATTTATATAAATGAACAATGTGAATTTTTTTGTACAAAAGCTGGTATGAAGACAATAGTTAAAAAAAAAAGTGACAAAGAGACAAAGAAGGAAGTGAAAGACAAAGGAGAAAATAAGGAAAAACAATAGAAAAGAAAACACAGCTCCAACAATGAAATAATTGTAGAAAATTTGTATTTCAACAATATTGCAACAGAACATGTTTCCATGGTGCATCCAATCACTACGAGACTTCTCTAACAGTCCTGTTCTCATGGCTCCTGACTTCTTCAGTCTCCAAAGGGAAGACTGAAAACTCTCAGTTGGTAAGGGTCCTGTTAAGTTTCCCTCGTTGTCAGTGTTCTTGGATGGACCTTGAGCTACTCCTGCTGATTCTTAATCTTCTTCTGTAAAAGACTATTCCTGCCTTTTACATCTCAAGTAAATAGAAAGGAAAGAGGTGGTTCTTGTAAATTTATTGCTTATGGATGTTAATGGAAATAATGGAATTTTTATACCCATTGAACTATTGTCAGAAAAAAAAACATGCAACCTACACATCAAGTAACTCTAAAGAGTCAATGACTATTTACAATATTTTTGCAAAAATATGAATGATATGCCTTTTTTTGCATAAAACAAATCACAGCCAAGCTAGCATTTATTTGCTGAAATCCCAAAGATTTTTGGCTCTATACTCCATGAAATTCATTTTTCCCTATACTTAATGTTTATCATCAGGAGATAAATATCCTGTGGTTTACATACTGCTTTTAAAGAAAGTTATTATATAATATTTGAAAAAAATGTATACACTTAGATAATTTATAGGACAAAAAGGCTTACTGCCAGCTTTGAAGTATACTTAACATTATTCCCTTTTAAAAAATACTTATATGACTTCGAGAATTGGATCCATGATAAAAAATGCTGTGCAACTAATTATGCAAAGCATCTATTCAAAACAAAATATCAATTAGAAAAAATGTCTTTTTTTCTTTAGTTGAATTTCCCAAATAAGTGATTTTATATTTGTGTTCACAGATATTTAGAGTTCAATAATTATTAAGTAACATAATGGTTAAGAGCAGAAGATTTCAAGTTCAGAAAAACCTGCCTCAGGTTTCAAATAAACCATTTGCTAGCTGTGAGACTTCCATGAAATTACTTAACTCTACAATACTTCAGCTTCTTTATATGTAACAGCTGAGAAGACCAAATGACTTAAGGCACGTAAAGTGCCTCCCACATCGCATGGCATATCACATGTTCAGTGATATTTGAGGGCTCCATTATTATTATTTTTAATATAAATTGCTGACACATTTGGTGAATACAGAATTACAAATTCATTTTTCTTTTTACCAAAGCAACAGAGGGATTTTGAACAACTAAGGCCAAAACATTTTAAGGAAACCAAATTTCAGAACCAATTTAAGGAATATTTTCCATATATATATATATATATATATATATATATATATATATATATGGAAACGCATATAAAGTCTAAAACTTTGTTTCATGCCATTGAACTATGATATGAAATCCAATTCACTATAAAAAACTAACTCCACATTTTCTTTCTCTGTCAGTTTGAAATGGTTCTTTGGTGAAACAATAAAAACCAACTTTGGAAAAATACGGAGAAACATGTGATACTGTTTTTCCATCTCTTTTTGAAAATTGATGAATATTTGGGGAACCTGACTACCTCGCATTTGGAAAAATTAAATCCAGAGAACATTCAAGGTGGAAAGCCTGCATTCCTCACTCTAGTGTAAAAACCTTAATGACTTTCTTTATCATCCACTTTTTCTTCAGGATATTTTTTGGAGCTAAGTAGTTATATTAGGCATTCTTCTTTATTGGTTAGGAGCCTACAGTGAATTATCAGGAAACTTAGATTTGTCCAGTTTGGCTGACATTTTCTTCATTGAATTCTATCAATTTTTTTCTGTCTAAGGTAGGGAAAAGATCCATTCCTTATTTATTTATCTTAGAACACTAATACCCATCAATGACTTATGAATTATAATTTCAAATATATAGTCTAATTTCTACCAAATATCATGTCATCACATCTGTATAAACAGAGCAGTAAAATTATTATCAAATGTATGAAATTTTTCAAGCAAGCGCTCACCAAAAAAATCATTTAAATTTAATTCTAAAGTCAAATTCTTTCTATCCTTTTTCGATGAATTCTCTCTCTTTCTCTGCTCCCTTCTGTGTCTCTCCCTTACTTTCTCCCTTTCTCTTTGCCTCTCTCTCCATTTCTTTTTATTTCTGTGTCTTTCTCAGTCTCTCTCTGCCTCTCACAAATTCACTGTCTTGCAAATGGGTTTCAGCCCCCAACAAGTTCACTATGGATTCAATGTGACCAAAGAAATGACAGTAAAACATTCTTGGGGTGAAAGCGTTATATTCAACTTTATTTCCATGGTGGCAGGTCAGTCACTAAAATCCCGTTCACTCAGAGCAAGTCTGCATGCAACAAGCCGGTCTCTGCCTCTGGGTCTTGCTACCTGCACAGCTGTCCTCTGTTCCTCTCTGCCTGCACAGTTGTCCTTTGGGCCTCTGTCCTCAGCGCTGCCACCACTCCAGGCTTGGCTCTGTCTCCTGCAGCCTTGCAGCCATGCCACCATGTCACCCAGAGCTCCTTATACAGAATCAATAGTAACATATTGCCCACATGTGTGCAGTGAAATAGCCAACCAGGGCCAGGTGAGAATCCTAGCCACAGGAACTCTCATTTTATACACACACACACACACACACACACACACTACAATAATGTAATAATGTAAAAAAGCAAAATGTAAGACAATTGTCTTGAATATGTTAATGAAAATTATCTCTTTCTAGAAAAATTTTCAAAGCTTTTGATCTTGTCCATTGTGGTTCTAATTATGTCCCTGAGGCTGATGAAAAAGTACCACTGTGACACTAAATTTTCAGCACACATGTGTCAAAAACATTTTCAAAGTCAAATGAACTACAAGGCAAATAAATTCCTCTTTAAATAAATAAAGAGAATGTAACAGTCCATCATGCAGAAATGCAATTAATTGTGATGCATAAGTAAAGAAGGTCAGAGACAAGCTGTTTGCTTTTGTCAGCATTTTGAAGACACTATAAATTCCAGACCACCCAAGTTAACCAAGGCCTATTTCCATATAATATTACTAAATTCACTCCACCTGTTGCACCATAATTTCTTATAATACAGCTGCCACTATTGATAACATTGTATCTGTTTATAGGGAAAATAATATTTTCTAATACTACTGAAATAGGATGAAATAGAAATGTGTAGAGCTTTTCCAAGAAAATACAACTATTGTTTCATCATTTTTACAATTTATATTTCTCTACTTAACATAGTATTTTAAGCCTGATCATTTTTTCCCTAAATTCTTTCAAATATGTTATTTTGAAACGAATTTAAATACTGTTCAATAAATAAGTAAGCTGAAGTTTTTTTCCTAGACAACTGTAATAGAAAATTGGAAGTGGTTATCTGATTTTCCAGAATGTATTCTACTGTTGAACAACCCTACTTAATGTGTGAGTAAATCTATGTATGCTTCACATCTCAAACAGAAAATGAGAAAATCAGTCCCTAATAAAAGCAAAAATAGATGAAAGTATGACTTGGAATAGTTGGAGATACATTTTACCTACATACGTACATGTAAATTGTTGATGGTATAATTTCATATACAGAATATTTATGTAATACAATAATGATTATTACTCCACTATAGTATCTTATATTTACTGTACTTATTCACCTCCTCCAAGAAATTGAGATCTGTGTGTCCTTAGCTTACCTAGATGGTTAGTAGTAAATTGAAGATCAGAGCTGAAACAGAGGGTATTAATATGACATCTCAAGTTCATTTAAAGATATATATTAAAATCTAGACTTTGCTATTATCATTGAGCCATCACTTATTAGAAAAAGCAAAAAACCTAAATGTGATTTATTCCCACCAGGAGGTTTAAACATTTTAATAGTAAGGTATTAACAAAGGGCCACATAGTGGAAAAAATACCAGGGTGTTGCTCAGGCTGAGAGACGGGGTCTCGGGGGGTGAGTCGGGGATTGATAAGGAACAGGCTATACCTGTTTGAGAAGAGAAAGAAGTTTTAAACATACCAATAAAATTAAGGCAAATGTAAAAGAAAGTCTAATAAGGATATAACTGGCTTAGGCAGCATCTGTGGAAGAATGTGAACCCTGTAGTACTCACCCAATGAGGAACCAGGGCAGGGACTCAAGAGCTAGGGAATAAATTACTTGCACCAACTAGAAATGTGTAGAGCTTTCCCAAGAAAGGCCCCAGACACCTGATCTTGCAAGACCACCCACTTATTGAGTTTGGACCAATAAGTGTGTTTCTCACATCACCTTATATACATCAAAGAACAGGCAAGGAGGTTTGACACTTTAATTCTTATCTTTTGGATGTCCATATCTTTATCTTAGCAAAACAATATTTCTTAGAGACATAACCAAGAGGTTACTTTTAAACATCCCAAGTTGACAAATTTGTACATGGCAAAAATAAGTTAAGGTGCCTATGGTGATGTAAAGGATATCAGCAAAAAGGATGTGGAGAATATAGATTTTTTAAAAAGAAAAGTCATATAATGTCATCCTATAGAAATAAATCTACATGCAGACTGAGGAATACTGAATATTTTTAAGCCACTGTTAGGATTGTGGATTCATTCAATGTGCAATGCCTTTGGCTGAATGTCATATATATAACAACAAGTGGGGAGTAGAAGAGACTTCTACAATGCTCCTGTGTTTTTGTGTTATTTACTTAGTTTTTTCTTTTTAAATATTTAATATTGGAAATAATAAAAAGGATGTTTAAATCATGGGTATTGAAATAAATAGTTATGAAGCATATTTTTCTATACTAGATCTCTATCATCTTAAAAAATTGAAATTATTATTATAAACAAATTTTGCATACTTTATTATAGTCATATCAATAAGTAGATTGACGTATACATACGTAAAGACTACAACTTTCTGATTTGTTGTGTCAACAATCTTCTAACGAAGGAAGAAATTCTATGTCCTAAATGAAATCCAGGTAATCACATATCATTTTAACTTCTATGAATTTAAAGAAGATACTAAAAGGAGACATATAAATTGCTACTGGCTCAGAACATATTATCTGAGAGTTTTAATCAAAGATTTTTATAAATCCCACAGAAAAAGATAATGTAAAATTTACAAATCCTAAAGGACAAAATTTTATGTGATTGAAAGTTACAAGATTATTTTTCAGTCATTTAAAAAATCCTTTTAATCCAATAGACAATTATGTAGAATTATTTTCCTTTTTATTAAAAGTACATTTCTAAATCTATTCTTTTGCCTCAAATAGTAAATCCCTGAAGCTCTTCAGAACGTTTGATTTTTGATAACCTCAGTAGCACACTGTAAATTCAAGATTGCCTTTTCTATATATTGCAGACAAAATGAAAATTACAGGTTTAAAGTTGAAACTTTTATAATTGCTGTGAATTAAATTGATGTGACTTTAAATTAAATATACTTTTACAAGATACATGGTATGTGTATGCATTCCTTTAAAACAATTTTGAATAGTAGCAATCAAGGAAAATTGTTTCAAAATACATATGACTATCAATTGATGCTTGCCGTTTTGAATGCTGAAAAATCCACATTTTGGTGCATATGCTTTAAAATTTAATTTCAAAACTTGTTCATTTGGGACAAACCATGTATTTAAAACATTGTGTACTAAACATTGCTTCATTTTAAGATGTTGCTTTTTACCTAAAATATCACTGAAGTAGCCTAAAGAATATAAATAGAGGGAGAAAACCTACCAAAGTTGGACACAAATGATTTCCATTGCACAATCTATAGTTGAATATGAGGGTAAAGAGATTCAACTTAAAAGCAAACTTCTTGCTGTCCTGAATTTAGACATATAAACCTCTGATGCTCAGGGCAGGAGGAGTTATGACTGACTTCATGAAGGGTCTCAGACACTAGGAATTGTGTTTTCTCATAAATGATCTCAGAAAAGAAATACTTTCAATTATAGTAGGACGTGTAACACGTATTTTGTCATACAATGGAGAACATACTGTGCACATTACAAAACAGCATTATAAAGGAGCATGGAGTGAATTGTCAAATATTTTCTTAATTCTTTGCCACCAATGATTCAAAATCTGACTTAAAACATACAGACAAGAAGGAACCATGAAGCAGACAGGTATTTGTAGAGAGACAAATTAAAACTTAGAGATTTAAGAAATTTTTAAGCCAGAATCCACAGATGAAGCTTTTAAAATAAAATTGTCTAAGATCAGTGAGCTTTCTTGCAAGTGACTAAAATTCCCTTAAAACATACCTTACTCCAGATACAGGCATTCATCATTTGATTGTGCTTCACTTTCTTGTGTTTTTTACAAGCTGAAGTGTTGTGGAAATCCTGTGCCAAGCAAGTCTATCGGCACCATTTTTTCAACAGTATCTGATTGTTCTATCCAAATTTCAATTTATTTCATAATATTTCAAACTTTTTCATTTTATTGTATTTGTTATGATGATTTGTGATCAGTGATCTTGATGTTACTATTGTAATTGTTTCTGGGCATCATTTTGCATAAATAAGTGTGGGTGTTCTGACTGTTTCACCAATTGGCTCCTCCATTTTTCCCTCTCTCCTTGAACCTCCCCATTCCCTGAGACATAACAATATTGAAATTAGGCCAATTAGAAACCCTACAACTACCTCTAAGTGTTCAAGTGAAAGGAATAGTTGCACATCCCTCACTTTATATCAAAAGCTAGAAATTATAAAGGTTAGTGAGGGAGACATGTCAAAGCTGAGAGAGGCCTAAAGGTAGGCCTCTCGTGCCAAATAGTCAACTAAGTTGTGAATACAAAGGAAAAGTACTTGAAGGAAATTAAAAGTGCTACTCCTGTCAACACACAAATGGTAAGAGAGTCAAACAGCCTTATTGCTAATATGGAGAAAGTTTTAGTGTTCTGGATAGAAAAATCAAACCAGCCACAGCATTTCCCTAAACCAATGCCTAATCCAGAGAAAAATCTGAACTCTCTTCAATTCTATGAAGGTTGAGAGAGGTGATGAAGCTGCAAAAGAAAAACTAGAAGCCAGCAGAGTTTGGGTTCATGAGGTTATGGAAAGAAGTCTCCATAACATAGAAGTGCAAGGTGATATAGAAGCCACAGCAAATTATTCAGAAGATCTAGCTTAAATAATTAATGAAGGTGGCTACACTCAACAACAGATTCTCAAGGTAGGCAAAACAGCCTTCTATTAGGAGATGCCTTCTAGGACTTCCCTAGATAGAAAGAAGGCAATTTATGGCTTCCAAGTTTCAAAGGATAGGCTGACTCTCTTGTTATGGATTAATGCAGCTGGTGACTTTAAGTTGACGCCAGTGCTCAATGAACATTCTGAAAATCCTAGGGCCCTTAAGAATTACATGAAAACTACTCCGCCTATAAATGCAACAGCAAAGTCTGAAAGACAGCATATCTTTTTACAACATGGTTTACAGAATATTTTAAGTCCACTGTTGCTCAGAAAAAAAGGTTCCTTTCAAAATGTTACTGCTCATTGGCAGTGCACCTGGTGACCCAAGAGCTCTGATGGAGATGCGCAGTGAGATTACTGCTGTTTTCACACCTGCCAACACAACATCCACTCTTTAGCTCATGGATCAAGGAGTAATTTCAACTTTCAGGTCTTATTATGTAAGGAATACATTTCATAAGGTTATAGCTGTCATGGATAGTGATTTCTCTGATGGTTTTTGACAAAGTAAACAGAAAACCTTCTGGAAAGGATTCACTATTTTAAATGCCATTAAGAACATTTTAACTCATGGGAAGAAATCAAAATACCAACATTCACAGGAGTTTGGAAGAAGTTGATTCCAACCCTCATGGGTGACTTTGAGGGGTTCAAGTCTCTGTTTTGTTGAAAGATTTAATATTACTGATTTACTCTTATTACTAGTTCTGGAACAGCACTGGTTCTTTTTTATATTTTCTATCTCTTTCTTGAAATTCCCAATTTATTAATTCATTGTTTTCACAAGCTCATTGAGCATCTTTATGATGGTTAGTTTGAACTCTGTTAGATGATTAATACACACCTCTGTGTATTAGGGTCAGTTTGAAGTTTTATAATGGTACCTTTGATTGGACCATTTTCCCCTTCTTCATGCTCCTTATAACTTTATGTTGATATCTATGTATCTGAAAAAATAGCCACTGGCCTAGTACAGGGAAAGCCCTTCATCAGCCAGCTTAACTACATATGCTGGATGTCTCTCAAACCTTTTCTGTTGACGTGCCTTCTCTGGATTTGTGCATGTAGGTTCTCAATTAGAAGGATTGGTTGACTTTCTTTTTCTGGGGATTTAGGATCGCTTCCCCCCCTCTAGTGTCTGTCTGCTCCCTAGGCACTGTGAGCAGCACACCACCTCACTCATTTTGTTCTCAGTGGCCTCCAGGCATTCAGAGTAGGCTGGGTCCCATTAGTGAACAAGTCGGGCTGGATAAAAAAGAGTTCCTGGGACAGTCCTCTGAAAAGATGAAACCTTGGGCACACACTCCAGTCTTCTTTACCTCCTCAGCTGTATCAGCCTGTTTGATCTACTATAGTTCTGCTGGAGCAGCAACATGCTACCCAGTTGTTTTTCCTCAGTGACCCCCAGGCATCTAGGACATGCTAGGTCCCATCCCCACTCTGAAATAGAGACAGAAACCAGTCCTTCATGTTAAAAATATATTGGTAAGGGAACACTATACAGCAGTGTTCAAATGCTGTATAGTTTATCAATAAGCAGGAACTACATATAACAATATTCATGCATTTGTATACTTATTTAACAGTTACTTGGTGTCTAATATTTGTTAGGCATGTCACTAAGTGCTTTACAAATATTAACTTATATAATACTGCTAATCTTATGAGATAGGTATAGTTTTATCCTCACTTAAAGATGAAAACACTACATCAGAGAAAGTTTATGATGCTTGGCTGGAGTCACAGATCTAGTAAAAGCTGGAGCTGAAATCTATACCCAGATAGTCTGGTTCTTAATTACTCTCAACCATTATGCTTTGTTCACACACACACTCACACACTCCCCCATTCACATATACATACTGCAGAATAACATTAACAAGTGGAAGAATATTATTCACATAATTTCCATTATAAACATTTTAAAGATATTATATAAAAATACTGTATATTGATACAAATACTTGTATTTCCACATGTTTGTAATTTTGTTTTAAAAGTGCATGACAGGGTGGAGCCAAGACAGTGGCGTGAGTAGAGCAGCAGAAATCTCCTCCCAAAACCATATATATTTTTGAAAATTCAACAAATACAACTATCCCTAAAAGAGAGATCAGAAGATATAGGACAACAGCCAGGCTACATCTACATCTGTAAGAACCCAGCTCCTCACAAAAGGGGTAAGATACAAGCTGTGGCCCGGCGGGACCCAAGTGCCCCTCACCCCAGCTCCCGGCGGGAGGAGAGGAGTTGGAGCAGGGAGGGAAAGGGATCCCAGGACTGCTAAACACCCAACCCTAGCCATCCGCACCAGAGCACAGACACACAGTGTGTGGGGTGCTGGATAATGGGGAAAAGGTACAGTAAAACCTGCAAGTGGGTCCCCACAGCTGGCACCCCTGGGACAAAGAAAAGTGAGTGCTTTTTGGAAGACTTAAAGGGACAGGACCCCACAGCTGGACAGAAACAACATCCCGGGACACATAGCCCAGCAGCTGGGAATCCCAGGGAACTCCGGGTGCCCTAACTCCCTGGGCAGCAGTGCAGCTTGGAGGCCCCTCACAGAGATAAACAGCCTCCCACCTGTTTCCCCACTGATGCCACTCTGCCATACTAGAGAAGCAGCCTGAGGCTGGCCATGCCTACAGCAGCAGGGCAGATACTTTCACAGCGGCAGGGCAAGAATTAAAAACCCCATCTGCATGCAGCTGCCCAGCACATGCCGCTAGGGGTCGCTGTTCTCCCAGGAGAGGAAGGACACAAACCAGCAAGAAGGGACCTTCTCCCAGCCGACACACATATCAGCTTCCCACAACTACCTCTATCACCATCAAAAGGCAGAATAATTTGATACAGACCAGACTAACCCAGATATCCTCCCCTGAGAAGGAATCTGGGGAGATAGACCTAACCAATCTCCCTGAAAAAGAATTCAAAATAAAGGTCATAAACATGCTGATGGAGCTGCAGAGAAATATGCAAGAGCTAAAGGATGACATCTGGAAGGAGATTACAGAAATGAAACAATCTCTGGAGGGATTTATAAGCAAAATGGATAAGATGCAAGAGGCCATTGATGGAATAGAAACCAGAGAACAGGAACACATAGAAGCTGATGCAGAGAGAGAAAAAAGGATCTCCAGGAAGGATTCAATATTAAGAGAACTATGTGACGAAGCCAAAAGGAATGATATCCGCATTATAGGGTTACCAGAAGAAGAGAGAGAAAAAGGGATAGAAAGTGTCTTTGAAGAAATAATTGATGAAAAGTTCCCCAAACTGGGGGAGGAAATAATCGTTCAGACCATGGAAGTACATAGAACTCACAACAAAAGGGACCCAAGGAGGACAACACCAAGACACATAATAATTAAAATGGCAAAGATCAAGTACAAGGACAGAGTTTTAAAGATAGCAAGAGAGAGGAAAAAGGTCACCTACTAAGAAAAATCCATCAGGTTATCATCAGATTTCTCAACAGAAACCTTACAGGCCAGAAGAGAATGACAATATATTTAATGCAATGAAACAGAAGGGCCTTGAACTAAGAATACTGTATCCAGCATGATTATCATTTAAATATGAAGGAGGGATTAAACAATTCCCAGACATGCAAAAGTTGAGGGAATTTGCATCGCACAAACCACCTCTACAGAGTATTTTAGAGGGAATGTTCTAGAAGGGAGCACTCCTAAGGCTAAACAGAAGTCGCCAGAGAAAATAAAATCACAGCAAACAATGTAAAGCAACCAAACACTAACTAAAGGCAAAAAATAAAATCAACTACCCACAAAAGCAGTTAAAGGAAACACAAAAGAGCACAGAATAAAACAACCAACATATAAAGAATGGAGGAGGAGGAATAAGAAGGGAGAGAAATAAAGAATCACCAGACAGTATTTATAATAGCTCAATAAGTGAGTTAAGTTAGACAGTAAGATACTAAAGAAGCTAACCTTGAACCTTCAGTAATTATGAATCTAAAGCCTGAAATGGCAATAAGTATATGCCTTTCAATAATCACCCTAAATGTAAATGGACTGGATGCACCAATCAAAAGACACAGACTAATAGAATGGATAAAAAAGCAAGACCCATCAATATGCTGATTACAGGAAACCCACATCAAACCCAAAGACATGCAAAGACTAAAAGTGAAGGGATGGAAATAGATATTTCACACAAACAAAAGAGAGAAAAAAAGCAGGTGTAGCAGTACTAGTATCATACAAAATAGACTTCAAAACAATGAAAGTAACAAGAGATAAAGAAGGACATTATGTAATGATAATGGGGTCAGTCCAACAAGAGTATATAACCATTATAAATATACATGCACCCAACACAGGAGCACCAGCATACCTGAAACAAATACTAGCAGAACTAAAGGAGCACATAGAATGCAATGCATTCATTTTAGAAGACTCCAACAGACCACTCACTCCAAAGGACAGATCCACCAGACAGAAAATAAGTAAGGAAACAGAGACACTGAACAACACACTAGAACAGATGGACCTAATAGACATCTACAGAACTCTACATCCAAAAGCAACAGGATACACAATCTTCTCAAGTGCACATGGAACATTCTCCAGAATAGACCACATACTAGGCCACAAAAAGAGCCTCAATAAATTCAAAAAGATGGAAATCCTACCAACCAACTTTTCAGACCACAAAAGTATAAAACTAGAAATAAACTGTACAAAGAAAGCAAAAAGGCTCACAAACACATGGAGGCTTAACAACACGCTCCTAAATAATCAATGGATCAATGACCAAATCAAAATGGAGATTCAGCAATATATGGAAACAAATGACAACAATAACACAAAGCCCCAACTACTGTGGGACGCAGCAAAAGCAGTGTTAAGAGGAAAGTATACAGCAATCCAGGCATATTTAAAGAAGGAAGAACAATCTCAAATGAATAGTCTAACATCACAATTATCAAAATTGGAAAAAGAAGAACAAATGAGGCCTAAGGTCAGCAGAAGCGGGGACATAATAAAGATCAGAAAAGATATAAACAAAATTGAGAAGAATAAAACAGTAGAAAAAAATCAATGAAGCCAAGAGCTGGTTCTTTGAGAGAATAAAGAAAATAGATAAGCTTCTAGCTAGACTTATTAGGAGAAAAAGAGAATCAACACACATCAACAGAACCAGAAATGAGAAAGGAAAAATCATGATGAACCCCATAGAAATACAAAGAGTTATTAGAGACTACTATGAAAACCTATATGCTAACAAGCAGGAAAACCTAGAAGAAATGGACAACTTCTTAGAAAAATATAACCTTCCAAGACTGACCAGGGAGGGAACACAAATCTAAACAAACCAAATACCAGCAAAGAAATTAAAATGGTAATCAAAAAACTACCCAAGAACAAAACCCCCGGACCAGATGGATTTACCTCAGAATTTTATTAAACATACAGAGAAGACATAATACCCACTCTCCTTAAAGTTCTCCAAAAAATAGAAGAGGAGGGAATACTTCAAAACTCATTCTATGAAGCCAATATTTCCCTAATAGCAAAACCAGGCAAAGACCTCACCAAAAGAGAAAATTATAGACCAATATATCTGATGAATGTAGATGCAAAAATACTCGACAAAATATTTGCAAACCGAATTCAAAAATACATCAACAGGATCATACACCATGACCAAGTGGGATTCATCCCAGGGATGCAAGGATGGTACAACATCTGAAAGCCCATCAACATCATCCACCACATAAATAAAAAGAAAGACAAAAAACCACACGATCATCTCCATGGATGCTGAAAAAGCATTTAGCAAAATTCAACATCCATTCATGAGAAAAATTCTCAGCAAAATGGGTATAGAGGGCAAGTACCTCAACATAATAAAGTTCATATATGATAAGCCCACAGCCAACATCATACTGTACAGCCAGAAGCTGAAAGCTTTTACTCTGAGATCGGGAACAAGACAGGGATGCCCACACTCCCCACTGTTATTCAACATAGTACTGGAGTTCATAGCCATGGCAATTAGACAAAACAAAGAAATACAACCAATCGAAATTGGTAAAGAAGAAGTTAAAATGTCGCTATTTGCAGATGACATGATATTGTACATAAAAAACCCTGAAGAATCCACTCCAAAACTACTAGAACTGATATCAAAATACAGTAAAGTTGCGGGATACAAAATTAACACACAGAAATCTGTGGCTTTCCTATACACTAACAATGAACCAACAGAAAGAGAAATCAGGAAAACAATTACATTCACAATTGCATCAGAAAGAGTAAAATACCTAGGAATAAACCTAACCAAAGAAGTGAAAGACCTATACCCTGAAAACTATAAGACACCCTTATGAGAAACTGAAGAGGACACTAGCAAATGGAAACTCATCCCATGCTCTTGGCTAGGAAGAATTAATATAATCAAAATGGCCATCCTGCCCAAAGCAATATACAGATTTGATGCAATCCCTATCGAATTACCAACAACATTCTTCAATGAACTGGAACAAATAGTTCAAAAATTCATATGGAAACACCAAAAACCCCGAATAGCCAAAGCAATCCTGAGTAGGAAGAATAAAGTGGGGGAATCCCACTCCCCAACTTTAAGCTCTACTACAAAGCCATAGTAATCAAGACAATTTGGTACTGGCACGAGAATCGAGCCACAGACTAATGGAACAGAATAGAGAGTTCAGACAGTACCCCAAACACATATGGTCAATTAATATATGATAAAGGAGCCATGGACAGACAATGGGGAAATGACAGTCTCTTCAACAGATGGTGCTGGCAAAACTGGACAGCTACATGTAAGAGAATGAAGCTGGATCACTGTCTAACCCCATTCACAAAAGTAAATTTGAAATGGATCAAAGACCTGAATGTAAGTCATGAAACCATAAAACTCCTAGAAAAAAACATAGGCAAAAATCTCTTGGACATAAACATGAGCAACTTCTTCATGAATATATCTCCCAGGCAAGGGAAACAAAAGCAAAAATGAACAAGTGGGACTATATCTAGCTGAAAAGCTTCTGTACAGCAAAGGTCACCATCAATAGAACAAAGAGGTACCCTACAGTATGGGAGAATATATTCATAAATGACAGATCCGATAAGGGGTTGACATCCAAAATATATAAAGAGCTCATGCACCTCAACAAACAAAAATCAAATAATCCATTTATAATATGGGCAGAGGAGCTGAACAGACAGTTCTACAAAGAAGAATTCAGATGGCTAACAGACACATGAAAACATGCTCCACATCGCTTGTCATCAGAGAAATACAAATTAAAACCACAATGAGATATCACCTCACACCAGTAAGGATTGCCACCATCCAAAAGACAAACAACAATACATGCTGGCAAGGTTGTGGAGAAAGGGGAACCCTCCTACACTGCTGGTGGGAATGTAAATTAGTTCAACCATTGTTGAAAGTAGTATGGAGGTTCCTCAAAAAGCTCAAAATAGACATACCATTTGACCCAGGAATTCCACTTCTAGGAATTTACCCTAAGAATGCAGCAGCCCAGTTTGAAAAAGACATATGCACTCCTATGTTTATTGCATCACTATTTATAATAGCGAAGAAATGGAAGGAATCTAAATGTTCATCAGTAGATGAATGGATAAAGAAGAAGTGGTACATATACACAATGGAATATTATTCAGCCATAAGAAGAAAATAAATCCTACCATTTGCAACAACATGGATGGAACTAGAGGGTATTATGCTCAGTGAAATAAGCCAGGTGGAGAAAGACAAGTACCACATGATTTCACTCATATGTGGAGTATAAGAATAAAGAAAAACTGAAGGAACAAAACAGCAGCAGGATCACAGAACCCTAGGATGGACTGACAGTTACCAAAGGGAAAGGGACTGGGGAGAATGGGTGGGATGGGAGGGATAAGGGCTGGGGAAACAGAAAGAGGGTATTATGATTAGTATGTATAGTTAGCATGTAGGGGGGGCATGGGGAGGGCTGTGCAAGACAGTGAAGCCAAGTAGTGATTCTATAGCATCTTACTATGCTGATGGACAGTGAATGTAATGGGGTATGTGGGGGGAAGTTGGTTAAGGGGGGAGCCTAGTAAACATAATGTTCTTCATGTAATTGTAGATTAATGATAACAAAATTTTTAAAAAGTGCATGACATAAGACAAACCAACATTTGTAGTTATCTCTGAGAAACAAAAGATGGTGCTGAGATTTGGGGACAAAATTAATCATAGCTAAAGTTAAAGTTAAGAAGGTTTATCAATAATACTTTTCTACTTTACCTTGAAGAAAAGAGGTCTGTAAAATTCCAACCAATGACCTTGCTTACAACCTAATTGGGGCCAAAAGGAAGGAAACAATTGAATTCCACAGACTCCTTCCATAATTTTTAACCACCTAAGCAGAATCTGTACCCACATACTCTTCTTTTCCAGCCTATTGTACCCTAAAGTGTCCATAGTCCAATCTAGAGCCAGTCCTGCCAGCTATTCTCTGAAGTATAAAACCTTTTCATTTGTAAAAGGACAATAAGCCAGCGGTTCTTCTACCTTTACTCATCTATCATTATGTTTAAGACTCCAGGGGGTGGTTTCACATTAGCTTTTCTATTGGGTCTTATTTATTTTACCACACATGAATTTTAAAAAGAAAATAACTTTTCCATGATTTAATTTTTTACCCAGCTGTTTCCATGCATCTTTGCTCTGGGGAAAATTGATTCATCTAATCATGATGAAAACTATAATCTAGCAATACTCCTAGGAAGATATGCATGTACATTCATTAACTGTAAAAGTAACCATGTAAAGCATGAGTTGTTTGGGAGAGAGGAAAAAAATATACACAACTCAAATATTCACAAATATCCATTGATAAGCAGTGAATCAATGAATTATAGTATAGTCATAATGTAGTATTTTCTACCAGTAAAAATCAATTATGGCTATTTGTAGTTATATAATTAAATCTCAGTAATATGAAGTATAAAAATCAAAAGATATGAAAAGATATGTGTAATGCATTCCTTTTAAAAAACTCAGAACCATGCGAAAACAATGCCATATATTTTAGGGGTTCAAGCTTAAGTTATAAAACTGTTAAAGAGCAGCAAGCAAATTTTACAAACAAAATTCTGGACAATAAATACCTTTGAGTGTACCAAGATTGTAATAGTATCCAAAGGTGTACACAGGGACTTCAAAATCATGGTAATGTTCTTTTGCTTAAGCTGGATTTTAAGAACCATGCACTTCAATGGAATGATGCACTCTGTGTTCCCATTCTTTATTCCTTACATATATTCTGTAATTATCCTATTCATTTTTAAAATGTGCACAAATGTATGGATCAATAACACAGGAAATTAATGTTTTTCTAAAACAAATAAGCATTTGAGTTTTCAGATCACCAATACCTGGAAGAATTAATCATGAAATCAATGCCAGAATAAATTTCAGTGTAGAAATTGTTTCAAGAATATATAAAGATTCACTGGAATATAGATGTTTTTATAAGTATAAAATCATAGCAAGAAATCAGAATGAGTAATGCAAACATATCTATAAAAATGTTTTAAGTTACTATATTTTTCAACCAAATAAAACAATGCAGGGCAATACTACCTGCAGGATGATAGGGAAATGGTTATATATAGATTTTTTTTAAATCAAAGAGATAAAAAGAAAACAACATAAAACTGGACAAAGTGCATGAGTAAACAATAAGTAAATATCTTCACGGTGAAGTGTTCCATCTCGATGTTACACAAAGACCTGAAATTCATTCCATTACTAAGTAGTAGAAGGCATCAAATCCAGATCTGCCTCAGTGTAAAGGCTATGATGTAAATATGAATGCTGCAGAAGTTTATCAGACCAAAGAAGAAAATAAACATATTTATTTCAAGAGTTTCTAAAATATTTTTAAATAATGTTTTAATGAAAATATTATTTTAAAAGGCTACAAATTTAAAGATATCTGGTAAGCAATATTTTAATTTTTCTGAGATATTGATAAGCCTTGCTTAAAGATATCAAAAAGTTTCAGGGCAAAATTGTGTTTACTGCTTGAATTATTCTTTTTATTATCTTGAATATTCAATTATTTCCTTTCTATTGGATCATTTTTATTGGTTATTAAGCATGTTCATGTCTCTCCATTAAAGAAGGAAATGGAATTGCTGCACATCACACTGTGTTTAAAGTCTGGCTCTTTCTTCCCCTTATAGTCACACTATTCAAAAGAGTTTTCTATACAGGCTGTCTGCATTTTATCTCCACTTACTTCTCAAATGAATCTACCTAAAGACTAGCAACAACATTCCCCTGAATGAGCACTCAGTATCCACTTTTCTAGATATGTCCTCTGTTACGGTTTTGTTCTCAGTAACACACCAATAACGTTAACATTCCTCTACATGGCAGACATTTTCAGCCATCTTACTTGACCTATACAGCAGTATTCCCTCCTTCCTCACACCATCACATTCTCTCAATTCAGACACAAAATAATATTGTTTCCCACTTATTATTTAAGCATGGTTTCTATTTCTCCTTTGTTGAACTCATCTTCTAATAGCATTTAAAAGTTGGAATCATCCATGGCTTCTCTTTTCTTACTCTGAACATTTCCTTACAGCATTATGTCTATGATTATAGTTTTGTGATTATTGAAAATATGTGCATCATCATTCCAGACTTCTCATTTCCATCCAGATTCCCATATCCACTTTTCTAGATATGTCCTCTGTCACGGTTTTCACGCGATAAGTAAAAGAATATCTCTCTTGTATTCATTGAGTTGTGAACCGATTAATAAATAGATAAAAATTCAGGGAAATGGAAACTTAAGTGTCATCTTTATTGCTGACCAAAGCTAGGCTGTAGGAAATAAAGTGGATATATAGGCAAATGGCCTTGAGTTTTGTAAATGAGTCTACCTTTTTGGTAAGTATATCTGAATCATAAATTACATTCAAAATTGAGAAAATTCACTCTTTCTGTCCTGTGGAAGGTTTATAGGGCCAGGAATGTTATTTTATTTGTGATTCCTTCATTTGGAAGCAAGAAAAGTAAAAAATATGTTTTCCTTTAACTATTCCTAGCTACCTATTTGTTGTGATTGTTGCTCTGTTTGTTTACCAATTGGACCTACCATTTGCACTATCCAAGCATAAGACTAACAATTATGGGTCCTTCTTTATGATATAAGCATTCTTTATTCCTGGAGACATAGCATTTTTGATATGGCTACTTTTATACTTTTTTTTATAAAAGTATATAGGAAAGTATTTTTTAAATATACTTTTGGGAGTTTATAAAACATATCCAGACACCAATGAGACCTGATACAAGAGAATGTCGAGATAAATTAATCTTTCCAGGTCCTTCCTGGACTTGAATGCAATTATGGAAACAGCTGTAGGAAGTTTTGTACTGTTTACCGAAGCCTGGCAACAATAATTAAAATTAAAACCTCCTGCACTGGGGCTCTTTGATGGAAACATGTGATTCTCACATGAAACCTCGCTCACTCTCCACTGCAAAATCTATCCTGGCCCCCAGATCCTGCTGAAAACAGATTAAACTATGGAACATTCTTCTGTTTACCAATTCTTATTTAGAACTGATTCTTAAAAGCCTTTCTTGAAATACTAGGCAAATATGCATATATATCAGCTTTATACTGAGATGTAGTTTACTAAGGTGAGTTTACTAAGGCTTTCTCCTGCAAAAACCATGCTGTCTATTTGTGGGAATGGGATAGGAGGACTGCTTACCAGAAGTTCAAGTAAAGAACAAAAGTCAAGGTACCACAAATCTCATGTTGATTAGTGCTTAAGCCAAATGAAGATCACATAATAAAGGTCTAACATTTTATGGTATTTTGTTGGCAATGTGTCAGTAATTTTCTGATATACCATTCTTCCTCTTTCGTTTTTGACTCGCTTGTTGATGTAGTAATGCACATATACTAAAGTACATAAAGTAAACTGAGTGATAAAGAATTAAAGAATGTTACCACAGTGTAAACAGGTGAATCTATAGAATTTTTACACAAATGGAAGGTTGACTTGTGTGCTGTTCCAGTCAATAGCTGCCTTCCTCAATATAACCACTATTTTTTCACCTTTAATTGCTTTTGCCTGTTCTAAAATTTCATACATGTGGAATTATAGGATATGTACCATTGCAAAGTTGCTTCTTTTGCACATTAGGACTATAGTATTTTCTTCATGTTACTGTATTTATCAATAATTTGCTTTTATATTTCTGTGTGGTATTTCATTGGACAAATAGAATGAAATACGTTTATTCATTGTTTTGTTGATGGATAACTGTGTTGTAATGCTTTTAGGCAATTGCAAAAAAAATTCTTATGTACATTCTTATGCATATCTTTTTTGTGGCCAAATACAGTAATTTTTCTTGAGTAGGTACTTACAAGTGAAATTGTTGATCATAGGCTAGGCCTATGTTTTACTTTGGAAGATACCGACAAAGTCTTCCAAAGTGTCCCAATTTACATTCCCTCTAGCATTGATTGCCAGCTCTAGTTGCTCCCCCATCTTTACAACACTAACTGACAGACTTTTCAAGTTTAGCCTTTGGGTATATGTGAAGTGGTATCTTGTTGTTTTAATTTGCATTTCCATAAGGAGTAATGGGGTTCAACACCTTTTCTTATGCCTTTTGGACATAGGCATATCCTCTGCTATAAAGCACCTTGTCAGGTTTTGATCATTTAAAAAAATTAGATTGTTTGTCTTTTCTTTTATCTGTAGAAATTCTTTCTCTATGTTGAATATAATAATATATCTTTTGTCAGTTGCACATTTTGCGAGTGTCTTCTTATGATGTAACTTGGCATTCGCTCATTACTATCCTTTGAGTTCAAAAGCTCTTAATTTTAATGAAGTATAAATAATTGTTTTATGATCAATACTTTAATGGTCTATTTCAGAAGTCTCTTCTTATCCAAAGCTATGAGATATTCTCCCAATCATTTTCTGTATGCTTGTTTATATTAACATTTATATCTATAATCCATCTTGAATGAATTTATTCTTGTCTAGGAAGTGAGGCATATGTCAGGTTGCTTTATTTTTTTCATACAGGTGTGCAATTGCTCAGTCAACACTTTCTAAACTGAGCAACCATTCTTGAGTGATTTGCAGTAACATCTTTGCCAACTATTAAGTGATTGGAAATGTGTCTTCTCCCTATTCTGTTCCATTACTTTACTTGCATTTCTTTTTACTGATAAACTAACATGCAGATTGTTTCTTTATAAAAAGTTGTGAATTCTCATAGTGTAAGTCCTCCAAGTTTATTCTTTAAAAAAGCATTGGCATTCTTCATCTTTATTTCTCCATATACATGTTTGAAAACTTGTCAGTTTACACATACACATACAATTTTATTGGGATGTCATTAAATATGCAGATTCATTTTAAGAAAATTGATATCTTAAATATACTGAATCTTCAAAAGTGTAAATATGACATTAAAAGTGTAAATATAGTATTGCTCTCCTTCAAGCAATCCTATCATTTCCTCAGTAATATTTTGTAATTTTCAGTGTAGGGTATTTCCACATTTTTCATTCTTCATTTATTCCTAGGATTTTAAATTCTGTTCTCTTATATATGGCATTGTATTTCAACAGAAAATTCAGAATGTTTACATGTGTATCTATAAAAATAAAATCAGTAATTGTGTATTAAGTATATAGCAGCCTTTATAAATTCACTTATATAATTATGTTAGGAAGTGTTCTTGAATTTCCTATGTACATGTCATGACATCAGCTAGTAGTGACAGTTTTGTTCATACTTTCTAGTCTTTATAACTGTAGTTTTTTTTCATACCATATAGGAGCTTAACAGAGAGTATACTCATTTTTTCCTTAACTCCATAGGGAAATATTCAATACTTATCCTTTAAGAAGATGTATCCTGGAGGTATTTTGAAGATATGCTTAAATGTGAGTAAGTTTCTGTCCATTCTTAGTTTGCTAAGAGGTTGTTGAATTTTATCAAATAATTTTTCTACATCTATTTAGGTTATTATATATAGGTTATTATATATAGCCTACTAAACTAGTTGAGTTTCTACTATTAAACCTTTTACATTTATTTTATCTTAACATTTATTGAATCTAGGTAGTAGCAAAGTGAAGATTCTTCATACATTTCGTTCAGCATTTCTGCATGTTTTCAATATTTCAAAATAAAAAAGGGAATATTTAGTATAGAGGTACAGGCAACAAAAGTTACTCATTCCTGATTAGTGTACAAGACACATTTAAACACTCAAACATGACTACATCAGGGAAACCATATGCTACACCACAGAGGAGCTAGACCTTGTCAGCATGCTGAGAAAGCAAACTTACATCTTCTGCAGGTAGATATATGCAAAAGAGGATATGTAGAGGTGGAGCCAACATGGCGGCATGAGTAGGACAGTGGGAATCTCCTCCCAAAAACATATATATTTTTGAAAATACAACAAATACAACTAATCCTAAAAGAGAGACCAGAAGACACAGGACAACAGCCAGAATACATCCACATGTGCGAGAGCCCAGCGCCTGGGGAAAGGGGTAAGATACAAGTCCCGGGCTGGCAGGACCCGAGTGCACACCTCCCCCCAGTTCCAGGCAGGAGGAGAGGAGTCAGAGAGGGGATGTAGAGGGAGCCCAGGACTGCTGAACACCCAGCCCTAGCCATCCACACCAGAGCGCAGACACAGTGCATGTGTGGGGTCCTGGATACTATGGAAACAGGGCAACAGGACCGGTGAGAAGGTCCAGAAGCTGATGCCCCTGTGACAAAGAAAAGCAAGTGCTTTTTGAAAGTCTTAAAGGGACAGGGACGCAAGAGCTGGACGGAAACAACACAGGTCACAGTCCAGCAGCTGGAAATTACAGGGAAAACCGGGCACACTAACCCCCTGGGCAACAATTCTGAGACCCCTCATGGAGGTAAACAGCCAAACAGCCCCCCGTCCATTACCCCTCTGGGGCTCAGCAAAAGCAGAGAAGCAGCCAGAGGCTGGTCACATCCTCAGCAAGGGAGCTTCTTCCATACTGGCCAGGCAAGACACAAAGACCCAGTCTACATACAATTACCCAACACAAGCCACTAGGGGTCACAGTTGTCCCAGTAAAGAAAGGCCAGTAGAAAGTGGAAAGTTTGGTCCTCACAGCTGACAGTCAATAGCACCTATCAACATGAAAAGGCAAAAAAAATATGATCCAGACAAGACTAGCCCAGACAGCTTCGGCATCTGCTACAGCTTCACCTGAGAAGGAATCTGGGGAGATAGACTTAACCAGTCTTCCAGAAAAGAAATCAAAACAAAAGTCATAACCACCCTGATGGACTTGCAGAGAAATATGCAAGAACTAAGGAAGGAGAATACAAAAATAAAACAAGCTCTGGAAGGACTTCAAAACAGAGTGGACGAGATGCAAGAGACCATTAATGGACTAGAAAACAGAGAACAGGAACACAGAGAAGCTGATGCAGAGAGAGATACAAGGATCTCCAGGAATGAAAGACTTCTAAGAGAGCTGAGTGACCAATAAAAATGGAACAATATCTGCATTATATGGGTACCAGAAGAAGAAGAGACAGAAAAAGGGATAGAAAGTGTCTTTGAAGAAATAATTGCTGAAAACTTCCCCAAACTAGGGGAGTAAATGGCCTCTCAGATCACAGAGGTACACAGAACTCCCATGACAAGGGATCTAAGCAGGGCAACACCAAGACACATAATAATTAAAATGGCAAAGATCAAAGACAAGGACAAAGTATTAAAGGCAGCCAGAGTGAAAAAAAAGGTTACCTACAAAGGAAACCCATCAGGCTATCATCAGACTTCTCAACAGAAACCCTACAGGCCAGAAGAGAATGGCATGATATACTTAATGCAATGAAACAGAAGGGCCTCAAACCAAGATTACTGTATCCAGCACAATTATCATTTAAATATGAAGGAGGCATTAAACAATTCTTAGACAAGCAAAAGTGGAGGGAATTTACCTCCCACAAACCACCCCTACAGGGCATCTTATAGGGACTGCTCTAGATGGGAGCACTCCTAAAAAGAGCACAGAACAAAACACCCAACATATGAAGAAGGGAGAAGGAGGAATAAGAAGGGAGAGAAATAAAGAATCATCGGACAGTGTTTATAATAGCTCAACAAGCGAGTTAAGTTAGACAGTAATATAGTAAAGAAGCTAACCCTGAACTTTGGTAATCACAAACTTAAAGCCTGCAATGGCAATAAGTACATACCTTTCAATAATCACCCAAAATATAAATGGACTGGATGCACCATTCAAAAGACACAGAGTAATAGAATGGATAAAAAAGCAAGATCCATCCATATGCTGCTTACAAGACACTCACCTTAAACCCAAAGACATGTACAGACTTAAAGTCAAGGGAGGGAAAAAGATATTTCATACAAACAACAGAGAGAAAAAAGCAGGTGTTGCAATTCTAGTATCAGACAAAACTCACTTCAAAATAAAGAAAGTAAAAAAAGATAAAGAAGCACATTACATAATGATAAAGGGCTCAGGCCAACAAGAGGATATAACCATTATAAATATATATGTACTCAATACAGGAGCACCAACATATCTGAAACAAATACTAACAGAACTAAAGGAGGAAATAGAATGCAATGCATTCATTCTAGGAGACTTCAACACACCACTCACTCCAAAGGATAGATCCACCAGACAGAAAATAAGTAAGGAAACAGAGACACTGAACAACACACTAGAACAGATGGACCTAATAGACATCTACAGAACTCTACATCCAAAAGCAACAGGATACACATTCTTCTCAAGTGCACATGGAACATTCTCCAGAATAGACCACATACTAGGCCACAAAAAGAGTCTCAGTAAATTCCAAAAGATTAAAATCCTACCAACCAACTTTTCAGACCACAAAGGTATAAAACTAGAAATAAACTGTACAAAGAAAGCAAAAATGCTCACAGACACATGGAGGCTTAACAACACGCTCCTAAATAATCAATGGATCAATGACCAAATCAAAATGGAGATTCAGCAATATATGGAAACAAATGACAACAATAACACAAAGCCCCAACTACTGTGGGATGCAGTGAAAGCAGTCTTAAGAGGAAAGTATATAGCAACCCAGGCATATTTAAAGAAAGAAGAACAATCTCAAATGAATAGTCTAACATCACAATTATTGAAATTGGAAAAAGAAGAACAAATGAGGCCTAAAGTCAGCAGAAGGAGGGACATAATAAAGATCAATGAAGAAATAAAAAAATTGAGAAGGATAAAACAATAGCAAAAATCAATGAAACCAAGAGCTGGTTTGTTCAGAAAATAAACAAAATAGATAAGCCTCTAGCCAGACTTATTAAGAGGAAAAGACAGTCAACACAAATCAACAAAATCAGAAACGAGAAAGGAAAAAATCACGACGGACCCCACAGAAATACAAAGAATTATTAGAGAGTACTATGAAAACCTATATGCTAACAAGCTGGGAAACCTAGGAGAAATGGACAACTTCCTAGAAAAATACAACCTTCAAAGACTGACCCAGAAAGAAACAGAAAATCTAAGCATACCAATTACCAGCAACGAAATTGAAGCAGTAATCAAAAAACAACCTAAGAACAAAAACCCCGGGCCAGATGGATTCACTTTGGAATTTTATCAGACATACAGGGAAGACATAATAACAATTCTCCTTAAAGTTTTCCAAAAAATAGAAGAGGAGGGAATACTCCCAAACTCATTCTATGAAGCCAACATCACCCTAATACCAAAACCTGGCAAAGACCCCACCAAAAAAGAAAATTACAGACCAATATCCCCGATGAACGTAGATGCAAAAATACTCAACAAAATATTAGCAAACCAAATTCAAAAATACGTCAAAAGTATCGTACACGATGACCAAGTGGGATTCATCCCAGGGATGCAAGGATGGTACAACATTCGAAAATCCATCAACATCATCTAGCACATCAACAAAAAGAAAGACAAAAACCACATGATCATCTCCATAGATGCTGAAAAAGCATTTGACAAAATTTAACATCCATTCATGATAAAAACTCTCAGCAAAATGGGAATAGATGGCAAGTAACTCAACATAATAAAGGCTATTTATGATAAACCCACAGCTAACATTATACTGAACAGTGAGAAGCTGAAAGCTTTTCCTCTGAGATGGGGAACTAGACAGGGTTGCCCACTCTCCCCACAGTTATTTAACATATTACTGGAGGTCCTAGCCATGGCAATCAGACAAAACAAAGAAATACAAAGAATCCAGATTGGTAAAGTAGAAGTTAAACTGTCACTATTTGCAGATGACATGATATTGTACATAAAAAACCCTAAAGACTCCACCCAAAAACTACTAGAACTGATATCAGAATACAGCAAAGTTGCAGGATACAAAATTAACACACAGAAATCTGTGGCTTTCCTATACACTAACAATAAACTAATAGAAAGAGAAATCAGGAAGACAATTCCATTTACAATTGCATCAAAAAGAATAAAATACCTAGGAATAAACCTAACCAAAGAAGTGAAAGACTTATATTCTGAAAACTACAAGTCACTCTTAAGAGAAATCAAAGGGGACACTAACAAATGGAAACTCATCCCATACTCCTAGCTAGGAAGAATTAATATCATCAAAATGGCCATCCTGCCCAAAGCAATATACATATTTGATGCAATCCCTATCAAACTACCAGCAACATTCTTCAAAGAACTGGAACAAATAATTCAAAAATTTATACGGAAACACCAAAGACCCTGAAGAGCCAAAGCAATCCTGAAAAAGAAGAACAAAGTAGGGGGGATCTCACTCACCAAATTCAAGCTCTACTATAAAGCCATAGTAATTAAGAGAATTTGGTACTGGCACAAGAACAGAGCCACAGACCAGTGGAACTGACTAGAGACTCCAGACATTAACCCAGACATATATGGTCAATTAATATTTGATAAAGGAGCCAAGGACATACAATGGTGAAATGACAGTCTCTTCAACAGATGGTGCTGGCAAAACTGGACAGCTACATGTAGGAGAACGAAACTGGACCATTGTCTAACCCCATATATAAAAGTAAACTCAAAATGGATCAAAGACCTGAATGTAAGTCATGAAACCATTAAGCTCTTGGAAAAAAACATAGGCAAAAACCTCAAGGACATATACATGAGTGACCTCTTCTTGAACATATCTCCCCTGTATAGGAAAACAACAGCAAAAATGAAAAAGTAGGACTATATCAAGCTGAAAAGCTTCTGTACAGCAAAAGAAACCATCAGTAGAACAAAAAGGAACCCTAGAGTATGGGAGAATATATTTGTAAATGACAGCAGTGATAAAGGCTTGACATCCAAAATATATAAAGAGCTCACACGCCTCAACAAACAAAAATCAAATAATCCAATTAAAAAATGGGCAGAGGAACTGAACAGACAGTTCTCCAAAAAAGAAATACAGACAGCCAACAGACACATGAAAAGATGCTCCACATCACTAATTATCAGAGAAATGCAAATTAAAACTACAATAAGGTATCACCTCACACCAGTAAGGATGGCTGCCATTCAAAAGACAAACAACAACAAATGTTGACGAGGCTGTGGAGAAAGGGGAACCCTCCTGCACTGTTGGTGGGAATGTAAATTAGTTCAACCATTGTGGAAAGCAGTATGTAGGTTCATCAAAATGCTCAAAACAGACTTACCATTTGACCCAGGAATTCCACTCCTAGGAATTTACCCTAAGAACACAGCAATCAAGTTTGAGAAAGACAGATGCACCCCTATGTTTATTGCAGCATTATTTACAATAGCCAAGGTTTGGAAGCAACCTAAATGTCCATCGATAGATGAATGCATAAAGAAGATGTGGTACATATACACAATGGAATACTACTCAGCCATAAGAAGAGGGCAAATTCTACCATCTGCAGCAACATGGATGGAGCTCGAGGGTATTATGCTCAGTGAAATAAGCTAAGCAGAGGAAGAGAAATACGAAAAGATTTCACTTATCTGTGGAGTGTAACAACAAAGGAAAAACTGAAGGAACAAAACAGCGGAATCACAGGACCCAAGAATGGACTAACAGATACCAAAGGGAAAGGGACTGGGGAGGATTGGTGGGTAGGGAGGGATAAGGGGGGGAAAAAGAAGGGGGGTATTAAGATTAGCATGCATAATGGGGGGTGGGAGAAAGGGGAGGTCTGTACAACACAGAGAAGACAAGTAGTGATTCTACAACATTTTGCTATGCTGATGGACAGTGACTGTAAAGGGGTTTATAGGGGGGACCTGGTATAGGGAGAGCCTAGTAAACATAATATTCTTCATGTAAGTGTAGATTAATGATAAAAAAAAAAAAGAAAGAAAAGGGGGATTACTCCCTGATAGGATAAAAGTAACTGTAAATCAACAATTAATTCATGCTTTAAATATCCTTAATTTTGATCACTTAAAGGGTGTCAGATGATCGGCTATGGAGGTACATTTTTCTGATAATATTCCTTTCTCTTAAAAAAAAAAAAGCAGTTCCTGTGTGGTGACCTCCAATGAGTTCTACACAATGTTATAAAGGGCATATCAAAGCGTGGGCAAAGATTCTGTTTGTGTTTATACAGAGGATCAAAGCCTAATTTGGCTACCCAGAAAATGAACTAAGATACGATATGAAGAAGAACTTCCAACATCAGCACTCTCTGGAAGAGTCATACCAGAAGATGATCATCAAAAAAGCTCAACAAAAATCCAGGTGCTGCTACAACTGTAGCTGCATTCATTCCACTGGTTCCTGGACTTGCCATGGGAATGAAGAAGGAGATATCTAAGCTGGCCTGTGCATACAGTAAAACAGCAAATTTCACTGGATCTATACTCTTGGAACTCAACCAAGAATTAGGAGAAGTGCAAGTTGTAGCACTCCAAAATCTTACAACTACAGACTATCTACTGTTAAAAGAACATATGGGATGTGAACAGTTCCCAGGAATGTGTTGTTTTAATTTGTCTGATTTCTCTAAGACTGTTCAAGTACAGTTGGACAATATCCATCATATCATAGACTAATTTTCACAAATGCCTAGGGTGCCTAAATGGTTTTCTTGGCTTCACTGGAGATGGCTGGTAATTATAGATTTGCTTTGTTTATGTCACCGTATTCCTATTATGTTAATATGTGTGCACAAGTTAGTTAGTAGTTTAAAACCTATACATGCTTAAGGTACTCTACAAGAAGATATGTGAAAGAAATAATCAATCCTCCCATGTTTTCTTTCATATGCTACCTCTATAGCTTTTCTTCTTCCTTCCTAATTACAACCCTTAAATAGAATTCATGCCTCAGATCGAATTTGTCTAGTATCATAATTCCTCCAGGTGGTAAAGATACCTCGAGACAAGTGCTGGGCATAGAAGCCACAGGGCATAAATCTGCAAAGAAGTAAAAAGCTAACCTTTTCAAACAATATGGCTTCTCTCTCACTTACCAACTTTACATTTCCCTGTATGGCCCTGGAAGATGACTGGTTAGCCAGAGACGGGTAAGATTCCTCAAGGGAGGAACAACCTAAGACAGGCACAGTCGCAGGGGGGCCATCAGGTGAGAAATTGGGGATCAACAGAGGTGAGGCTTAGAACCTCACCCCCCCTGTTTTGAGAGACATCTTCTGCATCCGTGGATGTTTTATTGCCCTTGTCTAGCTTAGATTAACGCATAGTCTACAGGCACACACCTGATCATCTACATTTGCTCTCTTACAACACTAAACTATGTTTTCTACCTTTATCTTGCATCCACCTACCACTTCAGCATTTTATTAAAAAATAATAATAATAATAATAATAATAAAGGGAGAAAGGTGGGATCCACATATAAATCAAGTATAAAAATCAAACGAATATTCATATTTGACCTGATTGTTTATAGTTCATAATGCGTGATCAAAACCGAAAGTTTCTGTGATGACTGCCCTTGTACTGTTCACCATGTAAGAACTTGTTCGTTATGCTTCAGAAGATTGGAGACTGACGAAAATTAGGCTTGAGGTGGATTAATGGTTGTGCATTGAGCATTGACTCCCCTATACAGAATTTTATTGTTGTTAACAACCATTTGATCAATAAATATGAGAAATGCCCTCTCAAAAAAAAAAAAAAGAGGATATGTAAAGTTTGGAGACATCCACACATTTTCTTTTTCTCAAACACATGAATCAGTTAAATCATATCATTTTTTTTCTAAGCTGGAAATAAGACCAGTGACAGAAAATGTTAAGAGCTAAAAACCAGTCCTGTTTTTATCATTTAATGCATTTTGCCTGTCTATTGAGAGCAATGGAAACTCTTGATGGCTTTAAGCTGAGATAATGAAATACTGTGACCTTTGTTTCAAGAGATCCTTCAGCCATAGTAAAGAGAATGAACACTGAACAGAGAGGTACAGCAGATGACTGTAGACTAATTAGGGAGGCTATTTTTGTGGTCCAGGCCTGATGATTTCTTGTTCAGTGGTATAATTGTACGTGATATAAGTGAAGAAATGTAAAAGGATGAAAAATATTTATCATGAAAAATCACCAGTATTTGCTGACAGACTGGAAATGGTCCAGACATAGGAGTTTAAGAATGTTGCCCTTTGTTTCCTTTGGATTTGAACCTAGTATGAAAGGGAATGTAATACTATCCTTGGAACATTCACAATATAAGGGACTTCAGTATTCAATTCTGGGCTTCTCTAAGTTGTTTAAAATGTGTTTTATATTTTTATATAGCTTTAACTTCTTATTACAAAACTTCATGTGAATTATTACAAAGCAGCTTTACTGAAACATGATTTGGCCAGTAAAATTAACATTAGCATTTAGTGATTAATTAAATATGGGTTCAAATTAGAGAAATGTTTCAAGAATGAGTCCTTGACTTGTGACCTCACTAGTAGAGTGGAAGACCAAGTTTTAAGAGATGATGTAGTTTTGACTATATTAAGATGCTATTGAAGCATCTAAGATGACCTCATATGGGAGGGTATGTATTTTCTTTCATCATGCTTTTATATGAAAGAATTTCCAAAAACAGCACTTCAGGATTCTGTTAATCCCTTCAATCGCCTCTCTTCACCAGCACTGTGTATTAATTCTGCATTTTCTCTGAGTCTCTTGTCGCTATGAGGCTCACTACTGAAAGATAAGAGAGGGGGCAAAGTAGGAGTAGGAGGAGAAAGTTTAGGAGCAAGAGGAAGGGCAAGGTAAAGGAGAAGAAAAGACAAATGGAATCTTAGGTGGTAGCCAAAATATCTGAGGTATGAAGAAAGGTCTATTTAAGTACAGATGTTAAACATACACACACACACACACATACACACACATACTTTGAACACTTAATGGAAGGCCAATGCCTATGACCTGAAATTGAATAGATATCTTCTCAAATCTACCCACACCAAAATAAAATCTGTGTGAGGAAATAAGATAGGTCAGCAAAAATATGTCAGTAATACAAAGATTGGTAGATCTCCTTGTAGCAGCTGATACAAGCAATTATTCCTGTTGGCATCACTATAACTACCCAGTAGATTTTCCAATGAACTCATAATTTAGCAGAAATTTAGCCTGTGTTCTTAGTACTTCCATTTACATTCTAGATTAGCTCTCTAATCTTTTGTTCTTCAATCCATTTTTGATGGTAAAATGCATTATTTCATACACACATACACACATGCACAACTGCTCCCTTATTGCAGAGTTCATAGCAGGTTCTTTGCTGAAAACTCAAAAGTAAGATATTTAGTCATGCATCTTCCAAAGAATGTGCTCAATGCCTCTTTGAACTATACTAGGGAAGTAAGACCACTTATTCCACATAGAATATTTCTGCCTTTTGCTGGACCCATCTTTTTTTCCCATCTTCAAAGACCACAGGTTAATCATTCTTACTCTAGAACTTCTTTTTTCAAGGGGCTATTGTATAAAGCCCCTTTTCATTTGCATGGTAGTCTCCAAAGTTAAAGGAAAAACAATATAAAAAAAGGTAAGAGAAGAAAAGAAAAACAAAGTAACAAGAGAAAGAAAAGAGAAGCTTGATGGATATTCCAAAATTTTCTTCACTTATTTTCACAAGATGCTAAATAGAGCACAGGGACACATTTGTAATTTTACTTACGTAAATGACTTTAGAAATTCTTGGTTGCCTATAAAAGATAAGCAAATGAAGATCAAACGGTGACCTTGGTTCACATATGTAGGTTTTGTTTCCTAAACTCAATGATAATAAAGTTTACAACCTAGTTACCTTTTTATTCATCACTGAACTGGCAAATAATTCCCGTACAATTTTTCTTCTATGTGGGAGGCACTGTAGTGAGCTATTTTTCTGTGCAGTCTTGAATGATATTGGGATGTGGAACTATTCAACTTCTATATTTAACGTTTTGACCACTATTTACTGTTTGGCCAATAGGGTTATGGAGGATATTAATCTAGTAATAAAAATCAAATACATGCTAAAAATTAATTTTTATTTTCACTGAAGTAAATACTAGTTTGCCAGTCTTTTTCTAATGGGAAAAGTCATTCACCATCAAAGGTAAAATTTTGATACTCTTAAAGAATATCAAAGGAAGACACTGAAAAATCATCTGGAAAATGCAAGCAAAAAAAATCTGCCTTTAAGAAAAAGTGTATTGGAGGAGAATGCAATTTTACTAACATTGCTCTTTTGTCCATTTCACCAAGGAAGAGTTACATGAATTTTTAAGATTTTTATGTAGCTAAAATTATTTTTGTATAAAATGTATGTTTGCATAGTATATGTGTAAATATAGGAGGAATGCTTCATACAGATACTGGCATTTTCACAGAAATCTACTTAAGTAAATCTGACTAATTCATTACAATATAGAGTTCTATAATTTTAGAAATGCTACATGACTTTCATAGTGCATATGCCTTTATCTTAAGATATTCATGATACCATTACATTCAGGATTAAAAATCACACATACCAGAAAAAGGCAAATATCTTGCCTTTTCAGTAAATCCAGCAAATAAATGTATTATATCTAATATAACATTGTAAACAAGGAATCATAGCAAATCTCAATTAGAGACCTCTTGAGAAAGAAGGCTGACCTTATAAAAATCTAGGGAATAATCCTGTAGAGAGATTTGCATAGAGATTTAAAAAGCAGTTTGCTAAGTTCTCCTGCACCTGGGATGTTCAACAAAATCCTGGGTGAAAGACCAAAAGCAGAAAAGATACTCTTATACCTCTTGATGGGAGGTTGAACTAGACTTGATCAGTCCTTTTAGTTCTGGCCTAATCATCCATCATGCCCTAAAATTCACACCAATGCAGTACACATTGTGAAATATTCTAACCATTTTTTTAAGTCAAAAAATGAACATATAGAATAATATAGCCAGAGTATTATATTATTTCAAATTGTTCTCCACCTCCCTGAGGTCAAAGCAATACTACATACTTAACTGCCATTAAGCTCCACTTAAACATACCAATAAAGTAAGAAAAGTATGACTTTTAAATAAAAGCATAGAAATAAAAGATCATTTACATGATGATTGAAACTACCACAGTTATATTTTTAAACAATCCTTTATAGCTGAATGTTTCCCTTTGAAATGTAATTTTATATAATGAAATCATTAAATTATAAATTATATATTTATTTTTATAAAATTAATCACGTAGAACTAAAGTGGTTAGAAATCTTACTCCTATATACTGGGAAGACAACCTGACATACTTTCCTTCCTTTCCTAGAGCAAGTTGGGCATTCATTGAAAGAGAGATTTTCCTGACCACATTTTTACTGGACTGCTTTCTCTACAAATAGCAAAGGTCTATTACTAGCAGTGCCCAATAGACCTACAGGTGAAAGGATTATTGAATATGGCATGCATTTTGTTAAGAAAAGGCACTAGAGAGGAAAACACAGCTGCAGGGTTATCACAAAAATATGCTTTTGCTTAAAGGTAGATTGCAAGGAAATTTTTTTCTTCTCTATTTTAATTAGATAATTCTGGGCATATTTTATGTGCAGAATATCTCAAATGGTGAAGGAAATGAGTGTAATTTAGTAACTAATAGCATTTAAAATAGCCTTTTAAAATATTTTTTGTTGGTCTCTTGAAATTCTACCAGCTGGTTTGCAATTACAGAAATGCTGTAAAAGGCATCTCTCTGGGAAAGCTGAATTACTGGAAACTTTAGTTGAGTCGGATCAAAGGCTGACAAGGGCTCTACTTAGAAGATAAAGAAAGTACAATAGTGTTGTGAAAAGTTTTATTTGAGATCCTTTCCTTATCTCTCAAAGACTGAATAAGACTTTTGAAACATCAGCAATCCAGAGCAATCCACTTTCCTCTGACCTGAGCGTCTATAAGCCAACTGCTATAGTTTAATACTTTAATTTGTTGGGAACAAACAAAAAAAAAGGGGAAGAGGAAGAAGAAAAGAGAAAAGAGGCTGGTTTCATCAAATCATGCATAACAAATTCTCTTATGTAATCAAGTCAGGAGATGGAGTGCATTGTTTATTCAAATGTGCTTTTACTTAGAAGAATCCTGTATCACATATGCCGTATTCTGATAATATGTTTACAATATAAATGTAATTTATATTAATAAAAGTATTAATGCAAATCAAAATTACATTATTAATATAAATTATTTCTATGGATAGAAATTGACTAAATAAGATTTATATTTGGATAGCTTTTAATCTACTCAGTTATAACTGAAGATTTAATGACATTTTTCACAGAAAAATTAAAAAACACTTGGTGTATCTTCCTTAACTTTCTTCTCTGATTTATCTTCTATATACCCACTGCAAGATGTCAACTAGTTTCTAAAATGAATCCATCTATCTATTATTTAGACTAAATCTGCTCCCATTTTAATTATCCTTATTTTTTCAGCATATTCAAGCACATTCTCTCTAAAGTGCTTTTATATATATTTACTTAAGCATCTCCAGTATTGATAAACAGAAAAAAGAAAAAGCATGTCTTGACTTCCGGTGTGTCCTTCTGGCTATGGTTTTAGTTCTTTGCTTTCATGCTGGCAAACTGCATTTAATAGCAAATTCTATATGTTCTGTTACTCAATGTTTAACAAGCATCATTTTTTTGCTCATTGAATTATTGTTACAATCCTGTCAATATACTAAACTTCAGTTGCCAAGGTAATTAATGAAACTTTTGTAACTAAATCTTGGAAGCATCTGTGAATGAGTTTTTTCTTATTGCGACTCAGTAGTATTTTTCCTTGCTTAGTATTGCTTCCCCACCTCAAAGTTCTTTATTCTGTTGGTTTTCTTGACACTATCCTCCTATTTCTCTAGCTATTTCTTTTCAGTCTTTTTTATGAGTGCCACAAGCTGCACTGAAATGTTAAGTGTTGATTTTTCCAGGCTTCTTTCCTTCTCTCATCTCTCTTCATTCTGCACCTACTCTTCCTGTCAAAGGGATCCACTTTATGACTCATCTTTTACATGCTAAAAAACACATTTCAAGCATTTATGAGTTCAACAATTATATATTCTTCACTTAGGCATTTGAATGGAAAACGGCACCTCCTACCACAAAATAAATTTAATTCATTGTCTTTTTTCTCAGAAATGATTTTCTAGTATTCCTTGTTAAGAGCTGGGTGCTGCAATTCACCACTATTACAACATAAATATTCATGCTGCTTTTATCTCACCTTTCACCCATATTACTGTCTGTTCTGACAAAGTATTATACTTAATTCCTGGCTATATTACCTTAAATATTTGGCTTTCCTGGATAAATCATTCTTCAAATATTTGGCTTTGTAGCTGTCTTAGTCCACTATGACTGCTTTAATAAAAATACCACAAACTGATTGGCTTAACAGTAAATCCAGTTCTGGAGGCGGGGAAGTTCAAGACTGAGGTGCTCTTGGTTCAGTGTCTGCTAAGGGGGTGTCTCCTTTCTCGCTCATAAACAACTGTTTCCTCACTGTATCTTCAGTGGCAGACAGGGCATCTTTCTGGAGTCTCTTTTCTAAGGACACTAATCATATTCATGACAGCTCCACCATTACTACTTAATCACTTTCCAAAGACCTCACCTCCAACTACTATCACACTGGAGATTAGGATTTTACTATGTGAATTCCAGAGGGACAAACATTCAGTCTGCAGCATTAGCTCAGAGGGTCTCCTGACACTTTAATTTTAAAATCATCAGGGAAGACCCTGGATGGCCATGCACTAGTGTAGCTTCCCTGTTTTTATTTTGGCTCTGAAGCAATCAACAGAAAGCAGATTTTTAAAAACTATGTTAAGAGCTGGAATGACTTCCAAAGTAGTTCTTCTCTTAACCCTCAAATCATATACAGAAACCTGTGATACTCTCACTATTTGATCTTACGGTTAGAGGAGAAGGAAGGGCTGGTGGGGCAGATGACAGCCTGATATACTGTTCCTTTGCCAAAGAGTCTAAAGTAAAACTTTCTGTAGCACATGTTGTCAGAGTTCTTCCCAAATTTACCCTTCAGAGAAGATAGTTATTGAAAATAATGACCTATAAACGTACTCTGTCAAGGAGTTTAGCTAACAGATCAATAATTTTCTTAACAAATAATTACCTCCTACTAATCAGGTATTTCAAGGAAAAAAAAAAGCTGTAGGGATTCAAATGGTCAAGAAGAAAGATAACAACTAATAATTAAATTCAGAGAAAAAACAGATCATTTAAGAAAAGGAGATATTTTATACTTTTTTTGAATTAGTAGTCTATTGTAGTATAATGTACATATTAAATACAGTGAAAAACAGCACAATCAATTCTTATATATGAGTTGACCCTTGAACAACATGGCTTTGAACTGTGTGAGTCCAGTTATAGACAAATATTTTTCAACAAATATACTGTATCTATAATTTGACATAAGGCAGCAGATTCCACAGAAGATGGGGTCAATAGTAACAGAAAAGGAACAATGTTGTGTGTAGTGGCATGTAGGGAGATCTAATTGGCAACCTTGGTGTTGACAACAATAGGCTCTAACCAACTGCACAAATCAGACTAGGGAAAATGCTAGGATCAAAGAAGAGCAGAGGAGGAACGCCCAGGTTGAGCAACTCAGAGGAAGGAGGTAGAAATCTTTGCACCTTCAAACTGCCTCTCTCCTAGCCCAAGCCTGATACAGTAGCAGGCATGTGTCAACCCTGTCAGGGACAAGCACAGCAGCTAATTCACCCTCTGCATGATCTCTTTTCTATGTTGAACTCTACAACCTTCTTATTTCCTTTCTAGTTTTCTATTCTTTGTTGAACCTGAAGTTTATTGACCATTTTTTTATATAGTAGGCTATTAATAGTCAAGTTTTTGTGGAGTCAAAAATTATACCTATATTTTTAGTCTTCATGGTAGTCAGTGTCTCTAACTGTCTATTGTTCAAAGGTCAACTGTTTAATATATTTTCCCTTCCATCCCGAAGTAAATTCTGAAATAACAGCTGGGGAATAAAGTCAACTAAATACCCTAAAACATAATGTAAGTGATAAAAGTTTGTCATATTCTTTAATATTGATGAACCTTTAGGACACTGTGCAAGGTAAAATTAATCACAGTGCATTATTCTACTTATTTAAAGTAGCCACACTGATGGAAACAGTGTTATATTTTTGAAGGATGTGAAACATGAGCTGAAATCAGAAAGGGAAGTAGGAGATAATTTAGAGCACAAGTTCTTAACTTTCCAAGTGGAGCATGTGTAAGTCTATGTGGTGGAAAGGCATGATATTGATAAGGACTGAAAAAAAGTTGGTTTAGCAGAAGCACAGATCCATATCATGCCTTTCCAAGGTTCGTGTGTGTTGCAGAATATGACAGACTTTTTAGTTCTCATTATCTCTGTTTCCATATTTGTAAAATGAGTGTATTATCTATGCCATATATCATCAGGATTAAAAATTATATAATATATATATATGATGTGATTAGAGCCAAGCCTAGCATACAGTAAGTGCTCAATAAATGCTAACTTCCGCTGTTTGTATGATTAGATGATTAAATATATTCTATTCATTTGGTATACGAGCCATGAGAACAAAGATTGAGTTTGCCATGGCATACAACTTATAATTAACATTTGGAGATTTTGCTTACAATTAAAAAAATCTTCAATACTGCTGTCCTGAAAATTTTTTCGAAAGTTTGTTTTGAGTTTAGAAAGTTAAGAGAATAGTGCAAGATGATGGCATCAGAGGCTCGTGAACATCTCTCCTCTCAAACATGAGCCAAACTTATAGTTACATACAGAGTAATTCCTACCTAAAGAAATCCAGAAACCAGCTGAGTGACTGTTAACAAATTGGGCAACTGAGAAAATACCCACATCTAAATGGACAGGAAAGATTGAGACACACTCTTGTCATGAATACCACCCCCAGCACAGTGCCATGCAGGGCTTCCATCCCTAAGACCCGTAAGACTATAACAAAGAAAGAAGCAAGTCCTAGTGTGTGGGGAACACGCACTGTAGCTGTCCCCTCAGGGTTCAGCACAGAGGGGGCAAGCACAAAATGTCCATCTCCCAGTCTTTCCTGAAAGAGACCTGACACCATATTTTACAAGTTCCTGCATAGGGTCTAGCTTCTAATATGCAACTAGGGTTTTACTGTGATCCTCCCTGGAGTTCAGGAAAGCCAGTGGACACTTTAACAGTATATAGATCAGACAGACAGATAATTGAGAACAAAATTTCAGACTTAAAATATTTGTTTTATTGGATGGACCTAACAGACATATGCAGACATTCTATCCATATGCAGCAAAATACATATTCTCCTCAAGCACACATTGAATATTCTTCAGGACAGATCATATATTAGGACCCAAAACAAGTCTTAATAAATTTAAGAAGTTTGAAGAGCTCTCCAGAATCCTTTTTGATCACATGGTATAAAAATAAAAATCAATTACAAGAAGAAAACTGGGAAATTCACAAATATGTGGAGATTAAATATGTGTTCTTGAACCATCAATGGTCAAAGAATATCTCCAAGGAGAAATAAAATCTTAAACACAAATGAAATGGAAACAGAACATGCCAAACTTATTGGATACAACACAAATAGTTCTAAGAGGCAAATTTATAGCATAAACACCTACATTAAGAAAAAAGATCTTAAATAAAAAGCCTAACTTTACCCCTCAAGAAACTAGAGAAAGAAGAATGACCTAAGCTCAAACTTAGTAGAAGGAAGGAAATAGCAAAGATCATAGAAATAAATGAAATAGAAACATTAAAAAAAATAGAAAAGATCAGTGAAACTAAGCTGATTTTTGAAAAGATGAAATTAAAAACCTTTAGTGAGACTAAGAAAAAAGAGAAGTCTCAAACAAATAAAATGAAAAACAAGACATTTCAACTCCTAACAGAAATTTGAAGGATCATAAGAAATTACTATGAACAATTATATGCCACCAAATTGGATAGCCTAGAAGAAATGGATAAACCTCTAGAAACTTACAAACTATGACTAAATTATGATGATACAGAAAATATGATATTTCCTTTTTATCTTAGATACAGTTTCCCTTGCTCAGTGGCTCCTGCTTGGAGAGATGAGGCATCCAGAAAGAATCATACACAGACAAGCTCGAGTGGTATTTAGATGGTTCTGTGGGAATATCAAAGTAAGGTTTCACTTTTCGTGCTCCTAATAATCATCCACACCTGAGTATGAATAAAGGAGATACTGTATTCTCCCAAATCTATAAACTCACTTTGATTTATTCCTCACATATCACCTTCGGAGGCCGAATAAGGCAGGCTGCAGTGTACAGCAACTGTGGCCCTGAAACAGGGCCCTGAGGTTTTGAAACTATTAATAGCATCAGAACAAGAAGATATAAAGATGTAAATGGACTAATAAATGAGATTGACTACCATGTCAACCCTGTCCTCAAGAACCCTGAGGCAAAATGAGAGTTATATTCAGTGTTACCTGCACTAAATTCTGAATGCTAGGAATTGCTGGGGTCTTAACAGCACAGGCCCAGGTATCTGCACTACAGTGACAGGTCTAAGTAGGAATAAACAGTGCCCTGCATGTTTACTCCTATTTAAATCTTCCTAGTCCTCTAACCCATCCAGCTCACTCTCATCTTTTCTTTGTTTAGTAGAACTTGATCTCATAGGCTCTGCTTGCTCAGATTTTCAGCTTTCTCCTAAATTTGGCCTGCCATGATCACCTTATTGACAACATTACTCACTGCTTTTCTCTTTGTATCTTTCCTGCTCTAGTTTTGGTTTACAAATGTCTTATTCTCTAGATATCTAACAGTTCCTAATCCTGTTAAAGAAAAGCAACTGGTTCAATATACATTTCTGAGCCAGGCTGAATAGCAGTGGCCAAAATGAAGGAAAATGTGCTATAAAATATGGCCAACAAGGACTTCCCATGGGGAACTATATATTAGGGAGCTTCCTTCAGAGTGTTTGCTGACATAACAGGTCACACAATTAACATAACTAGTTGTACACACACACACACACACACACACACACACACAAACATTATGTGTACGTGTGTGTGTGTATATATGCACATATATATATATTTACAAAAGAATTGTTTTAATGGTACACAATTTTAATATTTAAAAAATGACTTTCTAAAATAAACAAAACTTACTAAAATATACCCAGTTTGCTTCACATCTTTCTTCATGTGTGTACTCATCAATAAAAATTATGTGCACATTTAAAAATACATTTTTGTTTTATTAGAAAGTCATAAAATTGGAATTATTGGATCAAATTTCATAAACATTGTAGAGGTCTTAATGTATATTATGAAATTCTTTCCCAAAATTGTACCTTATTTACAATCTCATCATTATAATGAAAATCTCTAAGCAAGATATATGTCAGGTTTTAATAGCACCATCAACTTTAAAAGGAAATAGAAAGTCATATTCCAAATTTTTATAAGAATTATTTAAACCATACTCTAATTTAGAAATACTTGACATACTCATCATATCTTGCCTTTAAATCTCCAAGAAAAATCTAGTTCTCTATGCACTGAAGTTTTATCTTTCAAAGAGTTACTGCTCTCTCCATATAGACTGATTACATTTAAGTTTTATTTTTCATTTTCTTTAATTCCATGCACTCTAGTATGATAAAGGTATCACTGACTTCAGAATGAAAAACTAAATATAAAGACATAACAAAACACTGAACAAACAAATGCAAAGATTTGACATTCAAGGTGAGAAATTTTGTCATTTCATATCTATACCAATAACATGAATGACAAAAGTTCATGAATCTTAGGAAATTTCACAACTTTCTCTATTCAAAAACTTCTGGGCAATTGCCTTATTATATAAACTGGAAAAGAGAAGTAAAGTGAGCTCAAGTGTCCCTCTTTGGAATATTCCCTAGTCTTAGGATCAGTGGTATATTGAGAGCCGACTCATGTAAGACTATGGGAGCTTACTCTGCTTTTTCATGAATTTCACTAAATTGCTGTTATGTACAACTGTTATTAAAAATTAAGCTATGTAAATTTATAATTAAATAAGCTAAAATAAGAGCTCATCATCAAATCTCATCATTACCTAATTATTTTACCACATTTTACTACTATTTCTGCTTTGGAGATATTTATTTATATCTATTACATTATCTACATGATAAAAATACTATAGAAACTTGCTATTGCACCTTATGAACCAGCTCTGCATTCAGTGACATCACATCAGTAGCAATGGGTACCCATCAGCTATGGCAGATGTGACTATTACACAGAAACCAGTAAAGCATACAGATCAGGTCTTCTTTTCTTTTCTTTTTTTCCACAGAACACTTAACATTTACCAGTACATCATATATTATACATATATATTTATATGCATCTATGTGTGTACATATGCACACACACACATACATTTCTTAATAAAATTTATGTAGTTTAAACATTTACACAAACAAAAAGTACATGTTTGAAAAACACATTTAATCAAAGTTTGCTGTTGGAGTGGAGAAAATGAATGAGGCAAATGGATGAAATGGCATGTATGAATAAATAATAAAGCAAAAGCAGGAACTTTCAATGACTGATGGTATTGTGCCATGTGCTATGCACAAGTTGATTTTTTCTACCTGTAGTAGAGAGAGAGATAGAGAGAGCAAGAAGAGATAGAGAGACCGAGTCAAAGAGACACAGAATTCTGGCAATGAGATAATTTTTATAGCTGTTGACTGATTCTATACATCTAATTTTAGAACCAGTAATTTAAATGTCACTGGAAGGATGCATGGTATCCATCATGACTGTGGTCTAAAACATTTAACCTTTTTTATGGCTTAAGCTGTTTAAAACTCCAAATGTTGAAAATTTGTTTGATTACAAATAACAGATACTGTATCAATATGTTCTGATATTATAAAACCAGTATTTTTGTGCTATTTTCCTTTTTCTTTTAATTCTTCAGGGTCCAGGGAGTGGAGAAGTAGCAGTACAGAGAGGTCTTATTCCAATAAGTTGAGTGAAATCTCAAGAGATAAGTTGTACCATCTTTCAAAAAGGCCATTGTATTTATTAAGTTATTGTGCAGAAGTGTCTGTACTTCACCAAAGAAACAGAAAAATCAATAATCACTAATGTCACTGGGGAGACATTAGTGAGGTTGCACCTAGTTAGTGTTACGGTTGCCTAGGAAAACAGGGAGAAAACGATGACTAGGAGATAAAACTCAGATGCTGTTGGAAGTTTGAAATTACTTTCAAATTCAGTAGAAACTTATACTCTACTGTGTGCAAAATTACCAAATAAGTATAAAATAATTAGCATTAAATTTTGGAGAATATAAAAAATAAGTTGGCATTAGATTTGGAATTTTTTTTTTTTGGCTAAGAGTTCCTATCTGTTATAGAATCAACAGTGCTAATGACAATCAAAATATTAATAATTTAAACACTAGAATATTGCAGAGACAGCTAAGCCATACTGAAGAATATGAAATTGTGTATTTATTGTCTCTTGTATTTCTTAATATATATATATATATATATATGTAGTGGTCTAAATCTTTGCTCTCTTAAAAGTCAAGTTTATTCTGATCTTGTAATCTAATTAAAATGTAACTGTTATTCACTTATCCAACATAATCTATGCTTATTTCAGTGGAAGTAAATAACTTTTCCAGCCTTAAAAAAAATCTTAAAATATCATATGTGGCCAGAATATATTTCAAAACTTAAGGTAACTTTAACTAGAAGGAATTGAAGTATCCTAAAATAGCTGCTGTTCCATTGAGAATTTCACCTAATGCACATGCCTTGGGGACGTGGCCTACAAAGAAATAAAACTATGTGTGTCATTTAAGTTTATAAGTATAAGAAATATAAAATAAGACACAGTTTCCAAGTCCTAACTGTGTGCTTACCCATGATACAGTTTGGACAACTAATTTAAACACCATTTATTACCCTATACAATGAAAATGATAAACTTTCTGTTAACCCTTGTTCAAAAAATCTTGCATGTAACAGCACTTTGTAAAAGTCTATGATTATTTTATGACAATCATACATCACTTCCTCATAGACAGTAAACCAAACATATCCTATACCTAGCAATAAGAATTGTGTTATTTCCATAAATGCATTTTCCAAGAAGATGAAAACTTATTCTTTTGCATTAATTATTAATAGTCATGAGTCAAATCTAAGGCTTTAAAACATTTTGCTAAAAAAGACTGGAATTTATACTATAAAATGAAACTAAAAACAAAGACTTTACATATTGAATAGATATAAAACTTCTAAAGAAAGAATTGTAACAATGCTGCTTAAAATTTTTCTGAAACTCAGTCTGGAAGATCCTCTATAGTCAGGGACTGAAAAGTTCTGAAGGTGATTCATAATAGTGAGGATTCTTTTTATTCATTGACATAGGTATATATCAGATTCTATGATATTCCTACAAGATTTCTGTTCCATCATACTTCACTCAAATATTAACCTAGTTGCCATGGTAAAAGGATTCTGCAGATGTCATTGTGGTCTCAAATTCACTGAAATTAAGATAAAGAGATTATTTCAGTTGGCCTGAGCCAATCAGGTGACGCTTCTAGAAGGAGAGTTTTCCCTCACTGATGGATAAAGGAAGTCAGAGAGAATCAAAACATGAGGAGCATCTGACTGACTGTTGGCTAGCTTAAAGATGGAAGTGGTGGGGGAGGACGAATATGACAAAGAATTTGGGTAGCTTCTACAAGTTGAGAGTAGCCAATGGATGACCACAACAAGAAAATAGTGACCTCAGTCCCACAGCATTATGAAAATGAATTCTGCCAACCATCTGAATGATCGTGGAAGCATACGCTTCCCAAGAGACTCCACATGTGATCCCAGCCTAGCTAACAACTTGGTTTCAGCCTTGTGAAAACCTAAACAGAGACTCAGCTAAGCTTGCCTGGGTTTCTGAACTATATAGAATTGATGCATAATGAGTGTTATTGTTTGAGGCTGCTAAGTTTGTGACAATTTGTTACTTAGCAATAGAAAATCCATGCATTTATTGAACAAATTGTTTTTCAGCAAGATGTAAGGCACTATTTCAAACGATGCGAGCAAACACATATTAATCAAATATGAAGGTTGCTCTCTGAAGAATACACAAATTAGTTGAGAGATAAAGGCATTCCAGAAGATATATGGAGAAAAATGCTGGGAGTGTGAAATATTGATTTGAAGGAAAGCATGATGAAAAACTTGGTGTCTTAAAGAAGACTCTGGGAAAGCAACCAGGGTTGGATATGAAAACATTTTTATAAAGGTGGTCCAATAAAATACCAGAATGTCTGAGTTTCATTCATCAGTTGAAAGTATTTATTAGTTTTGCATTTTTTAACAGTAAATATCCTGAAGAATTGTGAGAAAAACAATGGAACATTGGGATTATGTAGGTTTTAAATGATTACCAAAGAAATGTGGGCATTATTATTTATAAAAAACAAACTTTTGACAATTTTTATTATTGGAGTGGCTTGATTAGAGGGATATTCCTGGAAGAATAAAGAAAAGCATTATAAAATAGATTGGAAAGGGAAAAAGTATTTTGCTAGAAAACGAGGTTAAGGATCTATTTAAATATCATGGTTAGTAAAATGTGGCCTTAAATATATGTGGTGACAGTAGGAATAAATAGGGATACATGACTTTTAGAAAGGTTGCAAGGTTATTAAAAAAAGAAAGAGTGGAAAGGAAGAGAAAAAAGATACATAGATATATCCCTTTTCTCTTTTTCTTGTTTGAAATCTCTGGATTTTAGAAGCATAATATACTGTTTCTGGAATCTTGAGTCTAGGTATTCATGCAGGCAGAGACTAGCATCATGTTAATTCAAATGTAAGCAGGTGAGATGGAGAAGTTTGCAATATAGAGTGAGTGGTTTTAACACAACTATTTTAACTTTCAGTGGGTTGAACAAAAATGTGTGTCATACTTATGAAACTATAGTTTTGAAGTTCTTAGAGATGGAGTTTGAAGTTTTTCTTTGAACTTCTCTTAAATTATGTTCAATATTTTTAATAGTATAATGGACAAAATTTTAAAAAGTCACCACATTGTCAGTCAAGATTAGGGAGCCAAAAAATAATGTTCAAGCCACACAAACATGAAAGGGTTCTTTAAGCCACAGTTTCAATGTGGATCCTTGAAAAGCTTACTCTGCAGTAATGAATTCTAGCTGAAAATAAACTGCCTCTTACAAGAATTGAAACCCACCCGCATATACCAGATTATCTGACTGGATTAAACTGCCTAGTCAAACCATTGGTCAAGTAGTGGGGCAACCAAAATGAGCTTTTTACAATCTCACAGAGGTTTTAAAAATTAGATGTACATGTCCACAAAAATGTAGGAGATTTATAAACATCCCGTCATTCTATGGCAATCACTGAAGGAAAGCAACATCTTTTAAGTAAAGGTAATCCAATGGTAGAAAACTCTTGAAAGATTAAAACCCAGTGTCAAATAAATATAATCCTAGATTGATTTAGAGGTATACCATAGTGGAAGGAACATATCATAGTAAGTTTTTAAGTAACTTGAAATATTTTTAATACACAGCATTCAGTAGTCAATAAAATATTATCAGGATATAAAATCAATAGGCAAAGGCAAAAGAAAAATAGATAACAGAATAAGATCCATTGAGGATGCAAAGATCTGAGATATTAGAAAGGTCTTAAAAATAATTGTGGTCTGTTCTAGAAAATCTGTCATAAGCTGAGAATTTCAGCAGAGAATTACAAATCACAATGGTAATAAGAATAGGAAGGAGAAGAGGGGGACTGGAAAAGGAATTATTGAGCTAAAAATTATAAAAAATGAATATAACGATCTCATAGATGACAGTAACATGAAATTAAATATTCCCAAGAGAGGATTAATAAACTGTGATACAGAATGATATACAAAAGCCTAAGGGTGGAGGGAGAAAAAAGAGGGAAACTATAAAACAACACTATACAAAAAATTTAAAACCCAGAAGAAACATTTAGGATGTGTGAAAGGTCTAATAGACATACGATTGGAACCCGAGGAGTTAGTGGAAGGACTACTGCAGATATAAGAACTTTTCAAGAATGGAAAAAGGTATCAAGCCACATATACCAAACTATTGTTAACTCCTGTAAAATATTAAAAGCAGCAGATAAAAAGGGACCTTAAGAAAGGAACAGGAAGAATTATGAAAGGCACTAAGCAATGGAATCTTATCACCATTAATACCAAAATAAAAATGTCATCTATATTTTATAGCCAGTGTAGGTACTTTCCAAAATGAAAATAGAAGTATAGAATTTGTAGACTAAGATTAACTGAGTAAATTGTAGGCAGACACAAACAAAAGAATTAGAAGTGGCAGGTTTTTAGATACAGTGAAAAGTATCACAATTTGTTACTGTAATATAGTTGATATATAATAATATATTGGTTTCAGGTTTACAGAATAGTGATTCCACAATTATATACATTACTAAATGCTTGTCAAAATAAGTGTATTTACCATAGGACATTTACTAAGCAATGTAAATGCTTGTATAAGATAAAAGTATTTTTGAGGGGTTTTAAATATATGCATAATTAAAATACTTGGCTGGAATAATACCTGGGAAATAAAGATCTGAAATGGGAAATAAACTGATATGAATGAGTTTTAAGGTCCTTTTATTATCCATTAATTAGCATAGGTCCTAACATAATAGACTTTAGTTAGTTAATAACCTTAGTTGCAATATTAGGATAAATTTTTTAAAATAGTGATTAAAACAAAAAATATTGCCAAAGTAAAATTTTAAAAATATTGCCAAATTAAAATTTAAAAAATATTTTCAAATTAATCCAGCAATACATAAAAAACTCCCCTTTGAAACTAGGGACTGTAAGACATTAATTTCTGGAAATACTGCAAACGTGTTTTCTCTATGCATAGGTGTGTAAATTAACAAAATGAATCTGAATTCCAGATATATGACAAATGATCAAAAAGCCAAGACAATTCTGAAGAAGACATGGTATAAAAAAGTGAAGGGGAGTTGGAAAATAGCCCAATGCTGCAGCGTGAGAGAACCAGAAACAGATCTATATAGAGAGCTGACATTGCAGATCAGTGAAAAGAAGTGAATTTTCTTAATAAGAGGTACTATATGGTGATTGTCATTGTGAATACAATACAGTAAAATAAAATTGGAAATCTAAGTTCACGCATATTAATTTTATGTATGTTAAATAAATATATGTAAAATATTAAAACACGAATATTTTTTACCTGGAGGAAAATAAGGAATTCTTGAGTAACACAAAAATACAAAATATCAAGCCACTTTTACTATATTAAATCATAATAAACTGTACTTCAAAAACACCATAAAATGTGAAAAGACAGTCTCAGAATACAATGCAAAGCAGTTGTATGCAATGCATATAAACCTTTTCTAAGGAAGATTTTATTTTTTCTCAGAATAAGCAGAATTATGAAACTTCCTTGAAAAGTGTTTTAAAAGAAGAAAAATTTTAGGTAATTCATATTCTGATAACTGAGTTTTAAGAACAATATAGAATAAGAAAATTAAGGTTGTGAGAAAATCAATACCAAATGTTCTAAAAGAAAATGTTAAAAGCTTACTCTGAGTGGATACATGGTTGAAGGATGCATCCCTTGATTTGCATTGTCATTCTGTTTTGTTTGGTTTTAAAACGAAAGAACTTCTTACCAATCATCTAAGAGCCTCCAGGGTGTGTAGGGTCTGTGGATTGCCTCATGATGGATTGTACCAATGAGGCTTAGTCTGGGTTTTTTTTTTTAAACTGCAAATGTTAGATGTTGTAAATACATGAGAAAGCAAACCTGAGTTCGGGTTATGGGGCTGGAATGGGGCCTCATTCTTTTCCCCATTTGCAGCCAGGGTCTACAATCCTTTTCACACATTCAAAGTACAATGTGGAAGTTTTCTGCACCTCATGCTTATTCTAACTGTTCCTGCACAGTTTATTGCTGTCGTCTATCAGACTTATGATTTTATCTTTCACATCTGGAACAGTTCCTGGAACAAAGCAGCTGTTTACTGCATGTTTTTATTCAATGGATGAATCTCTGACAAAGACAGCTCCTGTACTATTTCCTGCCATATTGTCCAAGTACTCTGTCCTGCTCCTCACAATTCACTTTGTTGCACAATCTGCAAAGGTTCCTGTCTCCTAGTTTCTGTTTTCTTTACCAACAGAGAGTGACGGTTCATATTACTCTTCAAGTCTACTTTTTTCCACAGCAGAGAAAATAATTAAGGTTCAGTTACCCATACAGTTTTTTTAAGTAACTACTTTGTGCCATGCAGAATCCATCAGTGGTCAAAATGAAGATCCTTTCACTTTCAGTACTCACATGTTGGTGTAAGTTTTAAGGCACTAATATGGGTCTTTTTATTGGGAAAAACAATTAAATTTGGCCTTTTTATTCTCTATTTTAATTACATCAGGTTTATAAATAAATTCAAGCTTGTAAAAGGGTAATTCAAAACTACAGAAGTTTTTCAGGATAATAGAAAATGTTTGCAGCATACAGACATAACTCTATGACTGTTTTTAAAAAATGTGACAGATTTGACAGTTTCTATTATATTAATGTCTTGTTAATGGGTTTCAGCAAAGGCAAGTTCGCTATGGATTCAGTGTGACCAAAGAAATTGACCTTAAAACGCTCTTTGGGGTAAAAGGGCCTTACAAAACTGCTGTCCGGTCCATCTCTCTCTCTCCTGCTCAAGCAGCAACCACCGGCCCTCCCTCTCACTTCTCCAGTACAGATAATCCCTCTGTTGCCCAGGCAATTACCCATTGATATGGAGATGAAAGATGCAAATGCACTAAAGCCTACTTCTTTACACCTCTGAATGCTTGTTGATATGCAGATGTACCAAAGCCAGGCAAGATATTCTGGAAATATTACAATTTTACCCATCTTGGATTCTTGCCTTACAATCTACACACTTTCAATCTTCCGCAATGGTCCCTGTGCAAGAAAGCTAGAGCACTGTAACCAGATTCCACAATAGCAACAGAGGATGACAACAACTTAGAGATAATAAAAATTAAGATACAGCAAGAGTTTGATACAAAAATTATAATAATCCTCAAGCCAGAGGAGGTTCCAGTCCACAAAGACTTTAGGGGTGATAAGACACATGTTTCAATGTCACCAACATAGGTAAATCTTGTCCATCAGGTAGGATGCATGCAAAAGAGTGGTCCTGTGATAGGACTGTAGCAGAAAGGGGGTCCCTTCCAGGTCTAGTATACCATACTTTTACTCCTTTCCCCATGGGGGTTACTGAAGGGTCTATATATAGTGCTACAGGAGGTGCATGCACTGGCCATAATGATGAAACAAAACTCCCAGGTAAGATGCTCCTACCTTCTGGCCGTTCAGGATATACTACTGTGACCTTTGGTGGTCACTCTGCTGTTATTCCAGGAATACACAGGAGGCCAGCTTCCAGGCCTTGTCCCCAAGGTGCCAGGAGAGCCAGCCATCATTGGTCCATGTGTCAAAAGGCCCAAGGCCATGTCCACTCAATGGAGTCTTCAGGGTTCAGTGCAGTTCATATTGGCAGCAAGATGTTATTCTGGTGGCCAAACCTCGGCTTCAGTGATTCTTCCTTGGTTTGTACTTGCAGTTGTACAGGGGAGGGAGCAATATGTGTTAACATGTCTATGGGGCTCAGGGATCCCTTTCAGGGTCTCTCATTCAAACGCTATAGCATGGTCCATAAGCAGACTGACCATCCCCACAAACTATTGGTATCTGACTTTAGTCCTGATTTTAACAACCCATTGTGCCTCTCCATCATGCCTGCTGCAGTAGGATTGTATGGCACATGAAACTTCCACTTGATTCCGAGCTATTGTACCCATTCTTGCAGTGTATGCCCAGTAAAATGGGTGCCCTGATCACTCTCAATCACCTGTGGTCAGCTGTAGGCAGCAGAAAGAAACTCTAGGCCCCTCTTGGTGGTTTGTTGATCTGCACAACATGCAGGGTACTACTTCTGGGATCGGCTGACTTCTTCAAAGGTGAAAGGCAAGCCCCACCGACGGGCCCACATTGTCTTTTGAGGTGTTTGTGCTACGCTACTCCGTGGCCTTTGGGTTCAGTCTTGCACCCACCCCGCGATGGGATAGGAGGTTATTACCTTGGTTGGAGCTGTTCCGGCGATGGTCTCTGTAGCCAGCAAGGTGCATGGTACACAGCAGCCAGTTGCTTCTCTATCAAGGTGACCCGGACCTTAGCTCCTTTCCATGGTTGTGGCCAGGCTCCGGCCAGCAGCAAGAGCAGCAGCAGTGGCAGAAGCAGTAGCCTTAAACTTGGGCCACAGCCCGGAGTCAGCATGGCCAGCAGCGGTGGTGGCGTCTCCACGACCACTCAAGTGTAGACACATGTCCCTCGGTGCGAGTGCCACTTCTCCCCATCATTTCTAGAGGCGGCCCTCCCAAAGGTCGCACCCATTATAACAGATTTCGGGTTCAGAAGAATCCTATTGACTTACGCCAATTGTCAGACCAGGGAAAGGAAATCCCGGAGCAAAATATCTCTAAAAACTAAAATCAGTGAAAGGGAGAAATAAAGTTTAAAACTCATTTATTTCTCACAAACTGCAGTCCCAGTCGGTCTTTTTTCTCTTGCTTAGGCAGCAACCACTGGCCCTCCCCCTCACCTCTCAGGTATAGATAAGCCCTCTGTTGCCCAGGTAATTACCCACTGATATGGAGATGAAAGATGCAAATGCACTAAAGCCATACTTCTTTACACTTCTGAATACCTGTTGATATGCAGATGTACCAAAGCCAGGCGAGATATTCTGAAAATATTACAATTTTACCCACAATTAAATATGCGATAAATGAGTGAAATGTAATTATTATGAATTTAACTATAAGAAATAATGCACTCAAAAGAACTAGCATATCAGTTAGCAATAACTGAAACCACTTAGAAATAAAACACACACACATTTAAAATCAGTATGTATTTTCTCCCAGGGCATCCTCCAAAATTAATATAACCAAACAACAAAAAATACCCTCCCCCCAAAACAACAACCAAAAAATCAAAAGAAAACAGAACAAAACCACCAGGCCACATATTTTACATAACATTGTCAATATTTTTCTCTCTGCTCATCTTGCCTTTTCCCTAGACCACTGTCCAAAAAAATGCCTCCAAATCTGTGTTCAAGATTTGGCAATCTTCCCAAGTAGAAGATATGAAAAAGTTAAAAATGTAATAAAGCATATTATAATATTGTGAATAAAACATAATGCCTGGTGTGGAAGATGGTATTTTCCAAAGATGGTCTCAAATATTTGCCATGTCACATACACTGTGACCTTTCCCCTCTCCCATCTAGGAGGAGAGCCTATTTTTCCAGCCCCTTGAAGTTGCGTGGGCTTATGATTGCTCTGATCAATTTAATGTGACAAGAGAGATGTGTAACACTTAACACTAGGCAGCTTCCTTTGCCTGCCTCTTGGAAGTTAACTGCCATGTCAGATGTGCGAATATCCTGGAACACCCTTCTCTCAGAATCCCAAGTCTCATGCAATCTCCCTCAAAGATGAGATACTGCATAGAGAGGGTCCAGGAAGGACTGAGGCAGCACACATGCTTCATGAGGCAATCTTGAAAGTGGCTCTTGCAGCCACCCCACCTGACACACAGTCCATCAGAGACAATTGCCAAGCCCTGTCCAAATACTGGATCCAAAACATAGTATGCAAAATAGATGGTTATTTGAAGATACTGTTTCAAGATTATTTTCATTATGTAATTAATTTACCTAGTTTTGTTCCTTATTGAACTTACTAGATGCATACCTTATTGTCTTCATACCTTGGAAAAAGTTGCATAGGAATGTTATAAGAATAAAATCAGTTAATATACTAAAATTACTTAAAATGCTAATGTGAACATAGTAATTAAAAAATAAATGCTAACTGAAGTTCAGTCTTTCAACAAAGAATCACCAGTTTCTCACTCTGTGCCAGGAACTGCATAACACATTGGTTATTCCATTTGAATCAATACATATATGCACTAGTTTTGACTATATGGGAAAATACTAAAATATTTAATACAGATATATTCATGGACCTCATATCTATGTTGGTTCAATACGCCTGTAGGATAGATAATATTGTATGCCAGTTTCTTAACTTTTGTTGGTCTTCTTTAACAGATCATGTGTTCTTGGAGGCAAACATTGTCTTTTGCAAACTTTGTGCTTTTTGAAGATTTCACTGTTTTGCACATTGTAATTAATATTTTGGAGTGAATAGGTGAATCACTGAAGCAATGGCAATCTTGAGGTTAATAACAATGTACAAAATATACCAGGAGCTATCTGTTAGATTTTCAAGGCAGTTGCTAAACTTCTATATCTAAGATCCAAAAACCTTAATTTGGAAATAGGGAAATTGAGACACAGAAATATTAAAATATAATATCCACAATATCAGACTAATGATATAAGAAAAGAGTAATTTGGACCCCAAATAGCCAAAGCAATCCTGAGAAGGAAGAATAAAGCAGGGGGAATTATGCTGACTTCAAGCTCTACTTAGAAAGCTCAGATATAAACCCAAGCATATATGGCCAATTAATATATGATAAAGGAGCCATGGATATACAATGGGGAAATGACAGCCTTTTCAACAGCTGATGTTGGCAAAACTAGACAGCTACATGTAAGAGAATGAAACTGGATTATTGTCTAGCCCCATACACAAAAGTAAACTCAAAATGGATCAAAGACCTGAATGTAAGTCATGAAATCATAAAACTTTTAGAAAAAAACATAGGCAAAAATATCTTGGACATAAACCTGAGCACTTCTTCATGAACATATCTCTCCGGGCAATGGAAAGAAAAGTAAAAATGAACAAGTGGGACTATATCAAGCTGAAAAGGTTCTGTACAGCAAAGGACACTATCAGCAGAACAAAAAGGAATCCTACAGTATGGGAGAATATATTCTTACATGACATATTCGATAAGGGGTTGACATCCAAATTATATAAAGAGCTCATGAACCTCAACAAACAAAAAGCAAATTAGCCAATTAAAAAATGGGCAGAGGAGCTGAACAGACAGTTCTCCAAAGAAGAAATTCAGATGGCCAACAGGCACATGAAAAGATGTTCCACATTGCTAATCATCATAGAAATGTAAATTAAAACCATAATGAGATATCACCTCACACCAGTTAGGATGGGCAACATCCAAAACACAAACAACAACAAATGTTGGTGATGATGTAGAGAAAGGGGAACCCTCCTACACTGCTGGTGGGGATATAAACTAGTTCAACCATTGTGGAAAGCAGTACGTATATTCCTCAAAAAACTAAAAATAGAAATACCATTTGACCCAGGAATTCCACTCCTAGGAATTTATCCTAAGAATGCAGGAGCACAGTTTGAAAAAGACATACACACCCCTATGTTTATCACAGCACTATTTACAATAGCCAAGAAATGGAAGCAACCTAAGTGTCCATCAGTAGAAGAATGGATAAAGAAGAAGTGGTACATATACACAATGGAATATTATTCAGCCATAAGAAGAAAACAAATCCTACCATTTGCAACAACGTGCATGGAGCTAGAGGGTATTATGCTCAGTGAAATAAGCCATGCAGAGAAAGACAAGTATCAAATGATTTCACTCATCTGTGGAGTATAAGAACAAAACAAAAACTGAAGGAACAAAACAGCAGCAGAATCACAGAACCCAAGAATGAACTAAGAGTTACTAAAGGGACAGGGACTGGGGATGATGGGTGGGAAGGGAGAGATAAGGGGGAAAAAGGGGCATTACGATTAGCATACATAATGTAGTGGGGAGAACATGGGAAAGGCAGTACAACACAAAGAAGACAAGTAATGATTCTATAGCATCTTACTACTCTGATGGACAGTGACTGTAATGGGGTATGTGGTGGGGACTTGATAATAGGGGGTGTCTAGTAACCATCATGTGGTTCAAGTAATTGTACATTAATGATACCAAAAATAAAAGTCAGCTACATTCTGCTGGCTCCCCCACACACACACAAAAAAAGAAAAGAGTAATTTGAATCAAGGTTTTCTTAATTCTAGTTTATTACCTCAAAGTTTATTGAATACTGAAGCTATGTCAAACTTTCGTTTTTATTTTATTGTTTATCATTAGTCCTCAAACAATTATATTTTTAAAATATGTTAGGTGGTCTTAGAACTGCATAGAGATGTTTTAAATCTTTAAAATACATTTCATCTGGAATTTTTATGTTCAGAGCTGCTAGGAGTGTATAGTTTTAAAAGTTTCCAAGTGTTTACAGCATATGCACAATATAATAATAGCACCTAATTTATTTTACTTAGAGCTTCTCTTATTATCAATATAAAAAAATACAATTCAATCAAATTTTGAAAGATTAGCATAGGACAATTCAATGACATCAATATCCCAAGTTAAATGTTGACTACATGAGTGATGAGTTTCTTTGTAAAGACTAAATAATATTGGTGTACTTTTTGTACCAATGTTAATTTTATATGTGTTTTAATATGGTGTTTTACACTGATGAGAGTATTCTGTCCAAGCACATCTCTAAACAAGAGTTAAACGAATCATAGCCACAAGTTCACATAAAATCAGTATGTTCAAAATTTATAAGAATAAATAATTTTTCATGTTTCTTTCCAATCTTAGAACCTGAAATATGTTGACCTATGGCATTGAACTAGGCTGATTTCTATCATTTGATTCAGTTTTTAGCTTGTACTTTTTCCTCTTAGATACACATCCTAGTTGCCATTTCAATGCAACATGCAATAATTCTAAAAGTTGTACAAATTCATTTAAAAGGTCACAGAAACTGAAGTAATTTAAAACCCTGTTATCCTGAAAGATTTATAATGTTCCTCTTAGGGTTCAGTGTCAGCTATGAAAGGCCATAATAATGAATCAATGGATCAAAAGCCTAGCTCTTTAAGTTTAAAAACTGCCAGAAATAATTCGTATGGTGTGTGGATGATAGGAGTTTAAACTTGTTCAAGTAAAATTTATAAAATTAAAAATGGCTGAAATAGTGAAGTGCCAACCCACTGCTGCCATATATATGTACCTCCTCATGCTTCAGGACTTCTTGCCCATACAACATACAGCCTGTCTATCCACACCTCCCACCATCTGATGTACTGAGAGTCAAAAAGAGAGATTTTAATGAGCTGATCACTATAATTTTGGGCTTCTCCGGATTCCTGGGCAAAAGATTATTTTCCCAGAAAAAAAAAAGCAAAAACAAAAACAAAAACCTAACTTCCAATAGGCCTCATTTGCAAAGACAAGCTGAAGGTATGCATACATTCCCATCCATTTACTTTTCCTGGGGTCTGTCCACAGTAGAACATGGCATTATTTATACCAGAAGAAAATGCACAAAAGATTCAAAAGAGCATTCTCTAGTGAAGCCTAACACTGTATACAACTCAAATGTCTGTCTTACGTACAAGAAAAAAAGTTGTGAGACATTTATGTAATAAAGTAAATGAACTATAAATAGATACAACTGCATTCATGGATATCACAAACATTTTGTAATCCAAAAATATTGAGACACCGAAGAATACACACAATATGCTTCTTTGTATAATATTTAAAAAGTGTGAAGCTACATCATAGTGTGTCAAAAGTTACAAATAACTGGTAAACTATCCCCTTACATCTTATGCATATTTCTGCATATGTGTTATATTTCACAGAAATGTTTTTAAAGATTTTTTTTAAATAGAGGGAGGTACTAAAAAGATGCTGCAAACTCTATTATATGTCTGAGGTTTGTTCACTTACAGATATATTTTATTGAAGATTACATATTGCCAGGATATCTTGAAATAGGCAATTACATAAACCCCAAGTTAAAACAAGGAAACAAATACATAACAAGAAGTCTGTAGGTAAGGTAGGCTTCATGGTGTATTTACTCACTGACAATATTTTCACTGGCCTTTCAAGTTCCTTTGGTTTCTGTGCCCTCTCATTCACAGTGTCATATGGCAAAACCCCTAGCAAATGGGACCCACTTTGGCCTCTTTGTGCATATATTCTCAGAATTGATCACTTATGCTCCAAATATCCTTCTCTACACAAAAGGGTAGTTTTTCACCCAGTTATTGCTTCTAGCTCCAAATTTAGGACTTATGATATATATAGGATAGTGAAATACACGGAAGAGAAAATTTATCTACCTGCAACAGACAATCTGGCAATTACAATAAACTTTCTTATTTGGAAAAGGGAAGGATAAAAACCAAAAGGGTGGAATTATCCAGTGAAGGTTGTTTTAGTGTCAGTGTGTGTAATAAATATATGCTACAAAAGCTCATAAAATTTCCTAAGAGACAGAAACTGCAAGAAACACCTGACTTGACAGTGGATAATATTTCCTTGGTTAGCTACTTGATTTGGCAGCCTCTGGTTTGAATACCTGAGAAGTGTTGTTATATTCATTTTCTTCCAGAACACATCTGATTGGGACTGAGAGGACTGCCCTTTTGGATACTATACTTTTTTGGATACACACTTCTTGAGTATAGTAGACAGACAGTTCAGGGATATTTGGATTGCTTTAGCATTTCAACAGTAAAAGGGGGATTATCAGTCAACCTCTGTATTTCTTTGGCAATACTTAAAACAAAGAATGCCCTGGCATGGGGTGTCAAAATTGAAAGAGATATGGAAGGTCAAAATTGAAAGAGATTTGGGTGGGAGTAGGCTAGCCTGGACTGGGATAAGGAGGGGATCTATGTCAAGGCGTAGCCTAACACAGGATGTTAGAGCTCAGTTAGGAGAGTTTACGTGTAGAAGGCTGGTCTCTGAAGTCTGTCAGCACTCACAGTGAAGCTGTCCTTGAGCAGATATGGCTGTTGAGCCCAAGTTGTCAGTTCAAGGGAGGAAACGAGGACCCTCAGACAGAAAAGGGTGTAGGGAAGATAATAAGAAATGGGTTCCACTTAGTAGGTGTTATGGGATGAACTGGGTACCTCCCAGTTCTTATGTTAAAATTGTTAACTCCCAGTACCTCAGAATGCAGTGATAGGGGCTTTACAGAGATGATTAAGTTAAAATGTAGTCATTTGGGTGGGTCCTTATCCAATTTGATTGTTGCCATAAGAACAGACACAGTCAACTATGGAGGGGAGACAATGTGAGGACACGGGGAAGAGAGCCATCAGCAAGCCAAGGAGAGAAGCCTCAGATGGACGCTTCCCTCATGAGCCTTATAAGAAACTGGCCCTGCCAACATCTTGGTCTCAGAATTCTAGCCTTCAGAACTGTGAGAAAATAAATGTCTGTTGTTTAAGCCACACAGTCTGTGATATTTTGTTACGGAAGCCCTATTGTTGAGTAAGCAAACATATTAAGGATAATGGAATCAAGTTTCTCACTGTCAGTGATGGGGGTTATAAATATGGAAAGGAGAAAAACTGAACTAAGCCTGATGATTCTGGATTAGAACTGGATGTAGCAGTATAAATCCACTATACTGGGCCATAAATAACTATATGGGCCTATTCCCTGCCTAGTATCGGAGGGCCTAAAAACTGCAATATCATACCTAGAGCCTAGAACTTAGTTACTAAATGGCATCCTCCTTTAAACAAAACAAAACCAAGAATCTTAGAGAAATGACTGATTGAAGTTCAATCTCATTAAAAGAACAAGATGAGTGTGAAATATCCTGTGTGCAATAAAGAATTAAGAGTGATGACACATGTCAAGAGATACACAAGTCAGGTTGAGATACACCCACAGATCAAATCTAGTACAATCTGAGCATCACCGATAGGCAATGATAGGGCTACTACTAGTTTTAATGAGAAAACTGTGAGCTGATAAGGATACAAATAAATTGATGAGGAAATAGATATTTACATAGTTTCAAAGTACTTTCCACAAAATATTTTTAAGTACAAAGGAAAACAAAGAATTCTATAATGGAGAAGCCTGCCAGACATAACCTTAATCAAGAAATCATCATGATGGGGCAAATCAGAATCATGTGACACCCACTAGTATGTAATGAGAAAAGCATCACACACTTTTGCCCAAGGTGTATAAACTGGATTTAATCATTAAGAAACATCACTGACAGGCATTCAGAAACAACTGGCCTGTAATTTCAAAAGTATCAAGGTCATGACATTCAGTGAAAGACTGAAGTGAGTTAATGCACATAAAGCTTATTTTTCAGTTGGTGACCTGGTACCTACATTTCAAATAATGATGACTACTAGTAATAAATGTCATATTAAAGTGTCTTAAATTTACAGGGTGAATTCTGTTATACATTGAATTATTTTAACTTAAGACTTGAATTCCTTTCAGTATTTTACTTTACTTTTTCTGGACATTTGGGAAGTAACTCTAATATCATACTCCTTTTTTCAAGAATAAAATATAGGACATGTAATATACTATATGTGGAAGTAGATTACATGGCATGCTACTTGTATAAAAATTTATTATTTGTGCCATGGTAATATCTTACAATATTCCATAAAGTCACTTTCTGACTTATGAATATTATTTTAAATATTTTTTTATCACAGTGAGAACACTTGATATGAAATCTTTCCTAACAAAAATTTTTTAAAATATGGAACACTTTCCAAATTTGCATGTTATACTTACACTGGGGCCATGCTAATCTTCTCTGTATCCTTCCAATTTAATATATGTGCTACTGAGGTGAGCAGCGTCAGCATATTTTTAAGTGTATAGTACAATATTATTGACTATATTTTTAAATTTAGTAATATGAAATGGTTTGGGCTGTATTTTAATGATGTTTTTGGGGAAAATGTCCTCTAAAATTAAAGAAAAATCTACAAATTTACTTGGCTATAAGAGAAAAACTTGGATTTTAGGCATTAATAATCAGTAATATTACTAATCTTTAAAAAGCATTTCTGATGGGCAGAAAATAGAAATGTAGGCTAATCATGGGAAGAAAAATATCTAAAGCAGCCCTTTTTCTTAGTCTGTACATGGTGCATAATCTATTGTAAAGTCTCTTCATTAACCTGGGACTATTAAACACAGCAGCTATGAGATAATGTTTCAGTGATCTAAAAGCAAAGATACTAAAAAATATATTTAGTATATATATATATACTTTAAAATGGCTGGAAGAATCATGCCTCACATGTGTTGATATATTACAGAGAATTTAGTTCTTTCACTAACAACCAAATCCCAGGAACTCCTTTAAAATTTGAATTATTAATCAAAGTAAAATTAGAAGGAAGGCATCATTCCATAATGATATTTAATGCAACAGATCATACCATACATGGATATTAAATATAAACATGGATATTACCAGAAATACTAAGGATTAATTAAAAATAAGATAGAAAACTTCATTTTATCATTAGTTTGATGCATGTCTGCAAATAAAGTTTTAAAATCAAAAGAAAAAACTCTCTGCACTTAAAAACACTTTAAGTTCATGTACTTGCTATCCCACTGTTTGTTTATATATAACAGAGTTTAAAGTACATTTTCAGGGGTGAGTAACTCTAAATGCATATGGTTCATCATTTCTTGCCCCAAATTAGTCTCAATGGCCAAATAAAACTAAAGCTATATTTTTAAATGTGCTAAAAAAATTGAGTCCATAAACTGTCAAATCCTGAGCATTATCCATTTAATACCCATTTAAGGCATTTCAAAACACATATTAATAATTTTAAAATAAAATAAATTTATGCAAACTAATTAGAAAAAATACTAAAACATTAACATGTTTTAAAATACATGTATGCTTATTTTGCTAAAATTGAGAACATATTAAATTATTATATTTTGTTAAGGGGACTTCAGTACTTCACAGAGCAGGCAAATAAAATGTCTAGATATTTTAAAAAGCTTCTAGAGCAGTGATTTTTCTAAATTTTACATTATTTTCCTTATTATTCTTCCCAAGGAAACCATTTTCAAATAAAAAAGAAAACCTTGAATTAAACTAAAATGTAAAATGGATTACAAGGTAAGAGAGTGAATCTCAGGTGGAATTACTAAGATTTCACTAATAACAACTTCCTATTTTAAATTCTGTCCACTACTCCCATCTGCCATTACATCTCTGGTGTATTTTCTGACTATCTTTTTAAATAAATACTGGGCTTTTATACCTGGTTGTACTACAAGTTTGTCTGTCTTATGTGTGAACTAGGCTTTCCATTTAGAGATTCTTCTATTCCAAATATAGAGAACACCCTACAATATCAGGACTGCTACTAACAATCACTCCTTACAAAAAGAAAAATAAATGTTAACTTATTTTCTAGAAAATGTATTTAATATTAATTTATATTATTCTGTAAAAGGTACATTTGTTTTGGAATACTAAATGATTTCTGATTCCAAATAGCCAATCCCTTCTACATCTTCAAATCCATGAATTATTAATGTTGTGTTACTGGTATTAAGAGCTCAAATCAGAAATTTCCAGACTCCTAAAAAAATTAAAAATCTCCCAGAAGCTTTATTCTGGAATATGTAGGTTCGTAAAGGAAAATTAGTCTGATTAGTTGAAATTGGGATGGTCTTCAAAGATAGAAACAAAAGATCTATGGTGAAGAGAGAAGTTTTTGACAGCTTCCAGAAGTGTGGAACAAAACAGGTACCTAAAAGTAGGTACCTTTAATAAAACTTAAATGAACTGACTGCATGGTGCAGCCATGATGCTGACATACTTGAAAACACTTAAGACTCTAAGTCTCTGCCAATGCCTACATTTCATAGTTGGAATAAGAAAAGCAGAGCCCTCTGCCTTCAAAAGACCAAGTGTGCTTATGCAGGAGTCATTTCATCATAACCAGTATAAAGATAGAGAATACTCTTTGCAATTCACAGACTATGTAAGATTCCTTCAGCATTGTAACTCTGGGGCGGGGGTGGGGGGGAAATCCTAGGGCAAAATACCTTTGAAACTGCAATCAGTCAAAGGGAAAACTAAAGTGGGGGAAACCAGTTTATTTCGTACTTTCTTGCCACAGCTGCAAAAGAAGAGGCCCCCACCCAACCTCTCTGGGTCCAGATAAGCCCTGGTAATCTCTCGCCCTTGTAATTACTTACTGATATGGTGATGGATTACTTCTCTATACCCTTTGGAAGCACCTACTGTATGGAGATGCACTAAAGCCATGTGAGAGATTCTGGAAATATTGCAATTTTACCCACAGACATTTTACTCTTCATGGAGAATGAGGTAAATTCTCCAAATTCAGTTTGAATTTCTGCCAGCTGTATTAAGGTAGGGCCAATAGATTATTAAGCTTAGAAAAAGGAAGTAATTAAAAAAAATGCTTTGGTATATAAAATCTGTATATGTTTTCCCTTTCCACAACCATTTATTTCCTTTTTATTCTCTACTTATCCTTTCATTGTCTTCCCTTGGAGGTGGCAGTATGGCCAGAGGGCAAGGAAATGGTACAGCCATAGAAGAGACCACATTAGCATCAAGGAATCAATGATGGAGTCAGAAGTCAAGCAGGTGACTAATTTGGTTGGGACATATAAGGTTATTTAGGAAATAAATACATTGGGATTAATAGAAATTCAATTTCTCATTCTTAGGGAAAGGCTTTGCAAATATGGAAAAAAGAGAAGACTAGGATAAACAAACAATAATACAAAGAAACAGCTTCTTAGATGTTGGATTGGAATTAGAGGTGTTAGAGTGAACTCATAGATGGTCAAGTTAGATAGATAGTTAGAAGATAGGTAGATAGATAAAAAGACAGACATGGTTATATAGATATTTATGTGGATATGCATGTATTGATTAATGTAGGGGTGTGTCTCCAATGCTAATTCACCACAAGTTTCATATTAGCCTTTTCTCTCCCACTGCTTCTTGCAATTTCTTTCTTTGAAAGTGAAAAACTTGACTATCATTATCTGCAATTTATTAACTAATTTGCTCAACTCTATAATGCATCTCAAATTGTTTCAGAATTGCTAATTCATATCCATATGTAAAACTCACTAACAGTTCTTTCTGGCATTATAATTTCCAGTCAAAACAACATTTTCTAAAACTACTTGACTCAGTTTCTATTCCACCCATGTCACCAATAACCTTTCCTTCATAATTTCTTTTCCTTTACATTTATATCTTTCATTGTGACTATTTCCTTTAATGTTTATCTTCCAATTCACCACTTCTCTCTTCATGTCTGTCTAATACTAGCCATTGTTGGATTCCCCTGAGGAAGACGCCGCCCCAAATCACTCACCAAAGACGTTTCTTGATGCAACAAGCAAGAGGAATTTATTCAGAAGCCAACTAGTTGGGGTCCAAGTCAGCCTGTCGCAGCGGGTCTCAACGAGGACCCTGAACACTTACAACTAAGTGGTTATATAGGATTTTCTGAGGCATTCAGCCCTAGAGGATTACTATGGTTACAGATTATTTTGTAATAACAAGATAACAATACTACATAGCAAGATAACAATACTACAAAGGCAGTAATTTTTCAAACCTACGATTTCTGGGTTAGTGCCACGTCCTGGGGGTGTAGCAAGGTAGGGTCGGCATTTATGCTTAACTAACCGAAAGGTTAGCACTGCCAGCAGTCATGATTAATTAACTTGTTTTTCCAGAGGAGTTACCCGGTTTCGGTTGTTTCCTCTGAGTCATATGTCAGAATGGTTTTCAGGCTTCAAGATGGCTACTCTTAGGCTAACTTATTCCTCAGGGAGGTTGGGGTTCTACATTTCCCCACTTCCTTTTCTGAACATTCTAATCATGGAATGTTGGTTTCTTCTTGATGTGTGAGGGTATGGTACTGTTGTCTCAGCATTAGCACCTGCACAGCACTCACTCTTTCTCTAATAAAGGTTATTACTCGATTTAAAATGCAGGGACCTAAGGTGAGGAGCAATATAAAAATAAACAGGGGTCCTGCCAAGGTGGATATTAGAGTTGTAAGCCATGGGGATCTAGAAAACCAGGATTCAAACAGGCTCTGGTTAGCTTCTCGTTCTCGCTTTCGCTGATCTAATCTTTCTTTCAGTTTAGACATTGAGTCTCTTACTACTCCAGTATGGTCTGCATAGAAGCAACACTCTTCTTTTAGAGCTGCACATAATCCACCTTCTTTTAGAAATAGTAAATCTAACCCTCGTCTATTTTGCAGCACTACTTCAGAGAGGGAGGTTAGGGACTCTTCAAGTTTAGAAATAGACTGTTCTATAGTTCTCAAATCTTCATCGATAGCTATTCTTAGTCCTTCATAATGTTGGTTCTCTTGTATAATTGCAGCCGCCCCTGTTCCTACTCCGGCTGCGACTCCTACTCCTAGTAATACAGCTAGAGTGAGTGAGACTGGCTCTCTCTTATACCTTAGTCTAGGTTCCAATTCTGCCACGAATGAGAAGTCATCATGATACATTAGTCTGGGTACTAACTGGACCATTATACAGAATTCGTGGGAGAAATTGAAGACAGAGGTGGAAACACATGGAGTTAGTCCAGTATTACAGGCCCACCATTCTTCAGGTGGTGGGACTAAATACCTGTTTTCTCTTGTGGGGATCATGGGGATGGTCTCATTACATAAACTTTTATGCATGGCGGGAACCGTACCTAGACACTTTCCTATTCCAGACACTTCGGTTAGTGTTAGCTTTTTATGACTGCCCCAACTACAAATTTCGTGGCTGGTTGTATTTTTAAAATCAGCTGACAATCCCAGCCCTTCATAATAAGGTGGTCTAGAAGAAAAACATAACCAACAGGACTCTGTAGTTTTAGGGTCGGTGGCATTTAGGACTCTGAAAGCTCCCTCAACAAGGTTGAGGAGGCGCTGTCCATTGCTAGAAAAGGAGGTCAGTGGGCTAGGAGCAAAGACAGGGACAGCTGAAATAGTTAGGGTTCTTTTCGGGGCTGGGGTTGGGAGGCGAGGTTGATCTGGTAAGACAGCGTTTGGTCCTACTGGAATAGCCGGGAGGGTTTCTACTTTGAGTCTAAGAGTGAATACAACTCCATTATCATATCCTTCCTGATAGAGTCTTAATCCCCACATGAGCCCTCTTTCCCAATTTGCCCCTTTTCCGGCTTCAGTAAAGGAAATATCAATAAGATTACAGGTAGAGCTGGTCATACATTGGGTCTGAGTACTGTTTCTTTTAACTCTTATAAGGCTTGGAGGGGAGCTCCCGGCATTTCTGCCTATCCAATGACATGTCCCTGTTTGTTCACAGCCCCAATTTTTGCAGAAAAAGTCTGTCTGCCCACCACACTGTGAGGCCTTGGCACGATCGGTTGAGGGGGCTGGGCACACATAGAAGCAGGTATCTTGGAGTTTTTTTATAGAAGCTCGAGATCTACATCCTGGCCTTCCTATTCTACCTCCGTGCCGAGGGTCTTGTTTGAAGAGAGTACATATGTCTACAGTGAGGGTAGGCCACCAAGTCCCCCTAGGATGCTGTTCTGTTAACTGGACTACTACTTGGTGGGAAGCTGGGGTAATGATTTGCCATGTCAGTAACCTGGATTCATGGGGGTTAGGGTTCTGGTGGGTTGGAAGTAGCAGGAGCATCAGAATTACTAACAGCATAATTCTTTTTACACAAGCGAAGCTTAAGGGGGTTATCAGTTCGAGTTACTCGCCAGTCTGGGTCCGGGGGTGCCTTCTTTAGATGTGAAGCGTGTATCCAGGAAGAGACGCCGTCCACTTTTACAGCTGTGGGAGTAGTCAGGAGGACGACGAAAGGTCCCTTCCACCGTGGCTTGAGGTTTCCTGTCCGGTGCCTTCTCACGTAGACAGGGTCTCCCACCTGGAACTGGTGAGGCACCGAGAGGTCCTCTGGCCGATAGGCTTCCTTGATGGAGGCCCACACCTCTTTCTGCACAGCTTCCAAGGCTCGTAACCTTTCAAGCAAAAACTTATTAGTTGCACACTCAGGGAATATATGAAGATGTGCTGACTGAAGCGGAGCTGGGGCCCCAAACATTATTTCAAAAGGCGTTAGTCCAAAGCGGCCGGGAGTGTTCCTGACTCTAAACAGGGCAAAGGGAAGGAGGACCAACCAATCACATAAGCCAGTCTCTATGGACAATTTAGTCAAGGTCTCTTTTAGAGTTCTGTTCATCCTTTCTACCTGTCCTGAGCTCTGGGGCCTGTATGCACAATGCAATTTCCAGTCCGTCCCCAGGATCTTGGCCAATCCCTGACTTACCTGGGCAACAAAAGCAGGGCCGTTGTCGGAGCCGATTACCTTTGGGATCCCAAACCTGGGAAATATTTCTTCAAGGATTTTTTTAGACACCGTCTGAGCTGTCTCAGTTTTGGTGGGGAACGCCTCTGTCCATCCTGAAAATGTGTCTAGAAAAACTAGAAGGTACTTATATCTATACTTAGCAGGCTTAATTTCAGTGAAGTCAACTTCCCAATAAGTTCCTGGGCGATCTCCTCGAAGTCTTTTTCCGGATATTGCTTGATTTTTGCTCACGTTTACTAATTGACAGGGAACACAATTTTTTACAATCTCGTCAGCCAATTTTCCTAATCTAATAACATGATAAGGGGAGTCTCGAACTAAAGTCTTTAGGTTTTTTGCTCCCAAATGTGTCAGTTGATGTAATTGCCTTAAGTATTCTTCTGCCTCTTTCCGGGGCAGGACAACTTTCCCTTTTTCGGACTTGTATATCTCTTGGGGTGAGGAATTTTTGAACCCTAATTTGTTTATACAAACGAGATCTTCAGGTGTACTGGAAGCTCTTGATGTGAGTGGCTTCCGGACACACTTGGAGGGGCAAAACGTTCATTCCCTGAGCCGCTTGTTTTGCGGCTTGGTCTGCTCTCCGGTTTCCTCGAGCTATTGGAGAGTCATCTTTCTGGTGTCCAGGGCAATGTATTATTGCTACTTCTTTAGGCCTATGGATGGCTTCTAGCAAATCTAAAATCTTTTGTTTGTTTTTAACATCTTTCCCGGCAGAAGTTAGCAGCCCTCTCTGTCTATAAATAGCCCTGTGTATATGAGCAGTGGCAAAGGCATATCTGCTGTCAGTGTAGACGTTAAGTCTCTTACCTTCTGCCATCCTTAGGGCCTGAGTCAGGGCGATGAGTTCTGCTCGCTGTGCAGAGGTGCCCGTTGGGAGTCCACTGGCCCATACAACTCGGTCATCATCTACTACTGCAGCTCCAGCCATTCTCTTACCATTCATGATGTAACTGCTCCCGTCCGTGTACCAAGTCAGGAGTCCCGTTCCCCCTAAGGGCTGGTCTTGCAAGTCCTGGCGGGTTCCTGTCTCTTCAGCCAGGATTTCCTGGCAGGTATGAAGCACTTCTTTCCCCAAATCGGGGAGCAGAGTGGCCGGGTTTAGGATGGCAGGGGGGGCAAACTCTACTCAATCACGATTCAGGAGTAAGGTTTGGTAGTGAGTTATTCTGGCATTCGACATCCATCTCTCGGGTGGTTGCCGAATTACACTCTCCAACGCATGTGGAGAAACTACAGTAAGTTTCTGTCCCAGTGTCAGTTTGTCAGAATCTTTAACTAGGAGGGCCACAGCCACCACTACTCTCAAACAGGCAGGCTATCCACTACTTACTGGGTCTAATTTTTTTGACAAATAGGCGACAGGTCTCTTCCACGGTCCCCATTGCTGGGTCAACACTCCCCGAGCCACTCCACTCCGCTCATCCACAAAAAGGACGAATGGCTTAGTCACGTCTGGCAGGGCCAGAGCGGGTGCCGACAGGAGGGCCTTCTTGATTTCATCAAAGGCCTGTTGCTGTTCAGGTCCCCAAACAAATGGGGCTGCCCCTTTGGTTAGGGGGTACAGGGGGGCGGCTAAGGTGGCATATCCGGGTATCCACAATCTGCAGAACCCTGCTGTTCCCAGAAATTCGCGGACTTGGCGCGGAGTAGTAGGGACCGGGATCTGTGTCACAGTCTGCTTCCGGGCTTCAGTAAGCCACCTTTTCCCTTCTCTCAGGGAATACCCTAAATAAGTCACTTGTTGTTGGCAGATCTGTGCTTTTTTGGCAGATGCTCTATACCCCAGCCTAGCAAGTTCAGTCAAAAGGGCTTCAGTAGCCGCTTGGCAGACCTCCTGTGTAGGAGCGGCTATCAGTAAGTCATCAACATATTGTAACAAGGTTACCTGTGGGTTGGAGGCTCGGTAAAAGGCCAAGTCCTGGTGTAAAGCCTCGTCGAAGAGGGTAGGTGAATTCTTGAATCCTTGTGGTAAGCGAGTCCAGGTCAATTGTCCAGTAGTTCCTGTGGAGGGGTCTTTCCACTCAAAAGCAAACAGCAGTTGGCTACTCTGGTGCAGGCGCAAACAAAAGAAGGCATCTTTTAAATCTAAGACTGTATACCAAGTGTTTTCTGGGGCCAGAGAGCTTAGCAGGTTGTAAGGATTTGGCACAGTGGGATGAATGTCCTGTGTTCTCTTATTAACTTCTCTCAAATCTTGCACTGGTCGATAATCTCCTGTTCCCGCTTTCTTTACAGGCAGCAAGGGAGTGTTCCATGGGGATTTACATTTTACTAATATCCCCTGCTCTATGAGCCTCTGGATATGGGGCCTAATTCCATCTCTGGCTTCTTTACTCATTGGATATTGTCTCACAGTTACTGGTGAGGCTGAGGCTTTCAATTCTATGACCACCGGGGGCTGGTTTACAGCAAGTCCCATACCTGCCGTCTCTGCCCAGGCTCCTGGAAACTGGTTGAGCCACCTCTGATTAACTCGGGAGGGTTCTGGTTCCTTAAAAAGGCGGTACTCGTCTTCTAACTTTATGGACAGAATGCTTAGGCCCAAGGGTTTCTTCTCTCTATCAGTCACTAGGGTATCTTCAGCCTGAAAGGATATTTGGGCCCCGACTTTAGTCAAAATGTCTCTTCCTAACAAGGGTGTAGGGCATTCCGGTATAACAAGGAATGAGTGGTTTACTTGTCCCACTCCTAAGTCCACTGTTCTTTGGGTAGTCCATGCATATTGTTTCTGACCCGTGGCCCCGAACACCCAAGACTTTTTACTAGAAAGGGGGCCTCTAGCTTGGGTCAGTACTGAATGTTGAGCACCAGTATCTACCAGAAACTCAATGGGTTGCCCCTCCACCTTCAGAGTTACCCTAGGCTCGGGGAGGGGCTCCGAGCCCCGTCTTCCCTAGTCCTCGTCTTCTAGCAGAGACAACACTTTCTTTGGAGGTCCCCGTGGTGGTTTCTTTGGGCATTCTTTCACCCAATGCCCCTTTTCCTTGCAGTACGCACACTGATCTTTATCCAAAGGAGGTCGGTTGCCCAGGGACCCTGCCTTACTAGTTCTACCACTAGAGGGCGGTCGTCCCTTACTTTCTACTACTGCGGCCAAGATCTTTGTTAAATTTCTCTCATGCTTCCTATCTCTCTTTTCTTCTTTACTTTCCCTCTCCTTCTCTTTCCTTAACTCCTTCTCTTCTTCAGTCTCTCTCTTATGATAAACTTTCTCTGCTTCTTTCACTAAATCTCTCAGCGACAAATCCTGTAAGCCCTCCAATCTCTGAAGGTTTTTCTTTATGTCGGGTGCCGATTGCCCGATAAAAGCAAGGGCCACTGAAGCACTATGCCCTTCAGAAGTGGGATCAAAGGGGGTATACCGCCTGAAGGCTTCTATCAGGCGCTCTAAGAATACTGCAGGTGCTTCAGTGGCTCCCTGGCTGACCTCTCTTACCTTGGCCAAATTGGTGGGGCGTCTTGCGGCCCCACAGAGACCTGCCACCAGAGCCTGACAATAGATGGTTAGTCGCTCCCTACCTTCTGGAGAATTAAAGTCCCAGTTGGGTCTAGTCAACGGGAACCCTCTCTCTATGTCATGAGGGAGTTGCGAAGGCCGTCTGTCGGTTCCAGGCACATTCTTCCGTGCCTCCAGGAGAATCCTCTCTCTCTCTTCCGTGGTAAAGAGCACCTGCAAAAGCTGCTGACAGTCATCCCAGGTGGGCTGGTGGGAAAACATCAGAGACTCTACTAAACCAGTTAGTTTCTGTGGCTCCTCTGAAAAGGACGGGTAGTTAGCTTTCCAATTATACAAATCAGCAGAGGAGAAGGGCCAATATTGCAGAGGTTGGAAAGGCGGTTCCCCTTCTTCTCCAAGGATGGGAACTCCATAAGACCGGAGAGGAAAGATACCCGGTGGGTCCAAGATGGCCCCTCGGTGGCGCCGGGTGCCCTGGGCAGGTCCCGGAGCCTGCCCTACTGCCTCGGCATCAGGGACTGAGGGTGCCGGAGCTGGGGGTGCTGGGGGTGCTGAGGGTGCTGAGGGTGCTGGGGGTGCTGGGGGTGGGGGCACCGGGGGTGCCGTGGGGGCAGGAGGGTAAGGAGGGGGAGGGGGATCATCAATTATAAGCGAATCTTGAGTATCAGGGTAAAGTTTGGTAGTTTCCTTTTCCTTTTTCTGAGGTTGAGTCTGGGCAGCTAAAACTCGAGGGCCCATTTTCTTTAGCACCCAGGGCTTTACCCAGGGTGGTGGGTTCTCCACCAACTCTTGCCAGACTACAATGTAGGGTTGCTGATCCGGGTGTCCTTGAGACGAATCCTGGAAGACAACAGCTTTTACTGCTAATAAGGTGGGGAGATCAAAAGTCCCCTCCGAGGGCCACCCAACATTGTAGGTGGGCCATTCAGAGGCACAGAAAGTCTGCCATGGTCCCTTTTTCACTTCTACTGACAAATTATGTGCCCTCTCTCTAACTTCCGTCCAATGATCTAGCGTCAGGCTAAGGGGGGGTCATCACTGTCTGTCCCATTGTCAGTATAACAATAAATAGACACGTAAAAGACACAAAAAACAAAGACACACACAGATTAGACACACAGCGGCCGCTTTTGGTTCTTTTCAGAGCCTCGAACAGAAACCGAAAGGAATCAGAGGGTTGATATTCTCGGCGCCTAAAAATCAACCCTATCTCATCAGGTTCAGTTTGCCGGAAAAACAGACGGGAGGCTACCAGGCGTCCCTGGCCCCCCAACCTCCCTGAGGCGTCCCCCAGGGTTGCAGCCTGCGGTGCTCTAGTACGTCTACCGACCGCAGTCACAGCCCCTTTACGGGATTGAGACGGCTGCCAGACAGCAGGTACCCTTCAGAACTCCGACCGGTCTCACTGAAACAGAAAACAGAACACATACAACTCAAGGCGCCACCAATCTTACCTCTTCCTCCAAGAGCGACTTCGGGAGTGAAGTGGGGTGGACGCCCGATCCCGGACGAAACCCCAAATGTTGGATTTCCCTGAGGAAGACGCCGCCCCAAATCACTCACCAAAGACGTTTCTTGATGCAACAAGCAAGAGGAATTTATTCAGAAGCCAACTAGCTGGGGTCCAAGTCAGCCTGTCGCAGCGGGTCTCAACGAGGACCCTGAACACTTACAACTAAGTGGTTATATAGGATTTTCTGAGGCATTCAGCCCTAGAGGATTACTATGGTTACAGATTATTTTGTAATAACAAGATAACAATACTACATAGCAAGATAACAATACTACAAAGGCAGTAATTTTTCAAACCTACGATTTCTGGGTTAGTGCCACGTCCTGGGGGTGTAGCAAGGTAGGGTCGGCATTTATGCTTAACTAACCGAAAGGTTAGCGCTGCCAGCAGTCATGATTAATTAACTTGTTTTTCCAGAGGAGTTACCCGGTTTCGGTTGTTTCCTCTGAGTCGTATGTCAGAATGGTTTTCAGGCTTCAAGATGGCTACTCTTAGGCTAACTTATTCCTCAGGGAGGTTGGGGTCCTACACCATTAATTAAATTTCTAATACCAGTTACCTATCTTTTTTGTTTTTCAATTTGGTTATTCTGAAAACTCTATATCATTTCTGAAAAGTTCTTGACTCTTTAAAATATTTTGACAACATCTTAAATGTCTTTAATTACATTAAACATGAATAGCTATACTATACTCTTAACCAGATTATTTCAATGTCTCTAGTTTCTATTGGGCTTCTTAATTTTATATTTCTGGATTATATTTTTGTATTCAGCTGAATTTTCTTTTTTAAATTTATTATGAACTCAAAATTTATCTCAATTAATAGAATTTATATATAAAGTTATATATATAAATAATATATAATATCAACTCAATTAGTGTTGCTTACATATAAACTGTATTCCTCTAGAAGCATTTCAAAATCCTTCAACAGGAACTATGGGCACTAATAACAGTTCTCTTTACATAAAATACCAAAGATTGTTATATTTAGAGTTATTTACAAGCAGGTAATTTGAATTCCCGTATCTTTCTAACTGAAGGATAACCTTAGTTAGGACTTCTCAGACATCATTTTTTCTCTTCAAAGCCTCCACTCATCTCCAAAACCAAGACAAACAAGTATCCCCACCGACTATAACTTCAAAGCTTGTTTTCATTCTTTAGTTTTCACCATTTGTATATTAGACTTCGTCACCTCTCTGCCATGCATGCTCTATAAGCACACAAGCTTTAATTAACCAGTTAGTTACCATTGTAAAGCAAAAGTCAAACTCAGAGCCAGTGCACCCCTTTAAAAAATGTAATTTTTGCAAGTTGTTGTTCTCGGTGAAATTTCCTACATGTTCATTATTCATTTGAAAAAGAAGGGTGTTCTAGCAAATGTACTTGTTTAATATTTGCAAACATTTTGAACAAGGTTTCTCAAAATGTGATAAATTTCATTTCCAAGTGTTTCTTTGCCCTTACTCAAGCGTTGTGAAGTAAAAATCTCAACTATCAATTTAAATTATTTAATTTATTATTTAAACTACTCAAATGGCCATAGATAAATGAGAAATATTTAATCATGTCATCTTAATAGAATTAAAAGTATTTTAAGTTAGTGAGTGAAAGGTAAAAAATTCCTATAAAAAATCAGTCTGAAATATTTTAACTTAAAATATTAAGAATAATTAGATATATATACTTTTTAGTTTTTAAGGTGGACATGATGAGGGGTTTTTTGCATAAATATTTAAAAATTCTGAGCATACTAGGGATTTCTCTCTTCTCTTTTTTTTAATTAAGTTATTATTGATATACAATCTTACGAAGGTTTCACATGAGCAACATTGCGGTTTCAACATTCATCTATATTCTCCCACACACTCCATTGCGATCACTATCCATCAGTGTGATAAGATGCTATAGTGTCATTACTTGTCATCTCTGTACTATACTGCTTTCCCTGTGACTACCTATATTGTGTGTGCTAAGTATAATGCCCCTTAATCCTGTTCTCCGTCCCCACTCCCTTCCCTTTGGTAACCACTAGTCCCTTCTGGAGTCTGTGAGTCTGCTGATGTTTTGTTCCTTCAGATATGCTTACTATACTCCATAAATGAGTGAAATCATTTTGTACTTGTCTTTCTCTGCCTGGCTTATTTCACTGAGCATAATACCCTCTAGCTCCATCCAAGGTGTTGGAAATGTAGGATTTGTTTTATTTTAAAGGCTGAATAATATTACTTTATGTATATGTACCACTTCTTCTTTATCCATTCATCTACTGATGGACACTTAGGTTGCTTCCATATCTTGGCTACTGTAAATAGTGCTGCAACAAATAGAGGGGTGCATATGTCTTTTTGAATATGTGATCTTGTTTTCTTTGAGTAAATTCTTAGCAGTCCCGCCAACAGTGTAGAAGGATTCCCTTTTCTCCACATCCTCACCAGCATTTGTTGTTCCTTGTATTTTGGATGATGATCATCCTACCTGGTGTGAGGTGATGTCTCACTGCAGTTGTAATATGCATTTCCTTGATGACTAGCAATGCAGAGCATCTTTTCATGTGCCTATTGGCCATCTGAATTTCTTCTTTGGAGAAGTTCTGTTCAGATCCTCTGCCAATTTTTAATTGGGTTATTTGTTTTTGAGGCACGTGAGCTCTTTATATATTTTAGATGTTAACCCCTTATCAGATAAATCATTTACAGATACATTCTCCCATACATACTGTAGGATGCCTTTTTGTTCTGCTGATGGTGTCATTTGCTGTACAGAACCTTTTAGTTTGATGCACTCCCATTCCTTCATTTTTGCTTTTGTTTCCTTGTCCAATTTGAAAAAAAATTTCTCATGTCTATAATCAAGAGATTATTGCTTTTCTGTTCTTCGATGAATTTTACGGTTTTGTGAGTAACATTCAAGTCTTTGGTAAATTTTGAGCTTACTTTCGTGTCTGGGGTTAGACAATAATCCAGGTTCATTGTCTTTCATGTAGCTGTCCTGTTTTGCCAGCAAAGTTGCTCAAGAGGCTGTTATTTCCCCACTGTGTATCCACGGGTCCTTTATCCTATATTAATTGGTTATATATGTGTGGGTTTCTATATGGGCTTTCCATTCTGCTCCATTGATCTATGGTGCGGTTCTTGTGCCAGTACCAAATTGTCTTGATTACTGTGGCTTTGTAATAGAGCTTGAAGGTAGGGAGTGCAATCCCCCTAGATTTCTTCTTCCTTCTCAGGATTGCTTTGGCTATTTGGAGTCTTCTGTGGTTCCACTTGAGTTGTAAAACCATTTTTTCTGGTTTGTTGAAGAATGTTGTTGATATTTTGAGAGGAATTGCACTGAATCTGAAGATTTCTTTAGGCAGGATGGTCATTTGGACAATATTAATTCTTCCTATCGAGCACAGGATGTATTTCCATTTATTGCTGTCTTCCTTAATTTCTCTCATGAGTATCTTGTAGTTTTCAGGGTATTATAGGTCTTTCACCTCCTTGGTTAAGTTTATTCCTAGGTAATTTATTCTTTTTGATACAACTGTAAATGGAATTGTTTCTTGATTTTTCTTTCTGTTAGTTCACTGTTAGTATATAGGAATGCAACAGATTTCTGTGTATTAATTTTTATCCTGCAACTTTGCTGAATTCAGTTATTAGTTCTACTAGTTAGTGGATTTTTTAGGGTATTTTATGTACGATATCATGTAATCTGAAAACAGTGAAAGTTCAAATTCTTCCTTACCAATCTGGATGCCTTTTATTTCTTTGTGTTGTCTGATTGCTGTGGCTAGGACCTCCAGTACTATGTTGAATAAAATTGGGGAGAGGGGGCATCCTTGTCTTGTTCTTGATCATTGAGGAAAAGCTTTCAGCTCTTCACTATTAAGTGTGATGTTGGCTGTGGGTTTGTCATATGTGGCCTTTAGTATGTTGAGGTACTTTCCCTCTATACCCATTTTGGTGAGAGTTTTTATCATGAATGTATGTTGAATTGTGTCAAATGCTTTTTTAGCATCTATTGAGAGTATCATGTGATTTTTTACTTTCTTTTTGTTGATGTGATATATAATGCTGATGGATTTTCAAATATTGCACCATCCTTGCATCCCTGGAATACATCCCAGTTGATCATGATGGATTATCTTATTGATGTATTTTTTTAGTTCAGTTTGCCAATATTTTGTTGAGTATTTTTGCATCTATGTTCATCAAGGATATTGGTCTATAATTTTCTTTCTTTATGCTGTCTTTCTCTAGTTTTAGTAGAGAGATGATGGCCTTACAGAATGAGTTGGGAAGTATTCTCCCCTGTTCTACTTTTTGGAAAACTTTAAGGAGGATGAGGTCTCTGTAAATGTTCAATAAATTTCATCAGTGAAGCAATCTGGTCCAGGAATTTTGTTCTTAGGTAGTTTTTTCATTACCAATTCAATTTCATTGCTGGTGATTGGTCTGTTTCTTCCTAGGTCAGTCTTGGAAGGTTGTACTTTTCTAGAAAGTTGTCCATTTCTTCTAGGTTATCCAATTCATTAGCATATTATTTTTCATAGTGTGTTCTAGTCATTCTTTGTATTTCTGTGGTGACTGTAGTTTTTTCTTTCTCATTTCTGAGTCTGTTTATGTGTATAGACTCTCTTTTTTTCTTGAAAAGTCTCGGTAGGGGTTTATCTATTTTGTTTATTTTCTTGAAGAACCAGCTCCTGGTTTCATTATTTTTATTGTTTTATTCTTCTAAATTTTATTTATTTATGCTCTGATCTCTATTAGGTACTCTGGGCCTCATCTGTTCTTCTTTATCCAGTTTCATGAATTGTGAGGTTAGACTGTTCATTTGTAATTGTTCTTCTTTCTTGAGGTAAGCCTGGATTGCAATATACTTTCCTCTTAAGAACTGCCTTCACTGAATCCTTCAGGTTTTGGAGTGTTGAGTTCTTATTTTCATTTTTCTCCACATATTGTTTGATTTCTGTTTTTATTTGATCCATTGATTATTTAGGAGCATGCTGTTAAGCCTTCTTTTGTTTATGGACTTTTTTTTTCTTTGTATAATTTATTTCTAGTTTCATAGCTTTGTGTTCTGAGAAAGTGGTTGGCACAATTTCAATTTTTCTGAATTTTCTGAGGCTCTTTTTGTGGGCTAGTATGTGATCTATTCTGGAAAATGTTCCATACGCACTTGAGAAGAATGTGTATTCTGTTGCTTTTGGGTGGAGTGTTCTGTAGATGTCTGTTAGGTCCCTCTGTTCTAATGTGTTATTGAGTGACTTTGTCTCCTTACTTATTTTCTGTCTGGTTTATTTGTCTTTTGGAGTGAGTGATGTGTTGTAGTCTCCTAAAATGGATACATTGCTTTCCATTTTGCCCTTCAATTCTGTTAGTATTTGTTTCACATATTTAGGTGTGCCTATGTTGGGTATATAGATATCTATAATGGTTATATCCTCTTGTTGGACTGACTCCTTTATCATTATGTAATGTTCTTCTTTATCTCTTGTACTTTATTTGTTTTGAAATATGTTTTTTCTGCTTTTTTCCCCTAATATTTTCAAGAAATATCTTTTTCCATCCTTTACTTTTAGTCTGTATATGAATTTGGGTTTGAAGTGAGTCTCTTGAGGGCAGCATATAAACAGGCCTTGTTCTTTTATCCATTCAGTGACTCTATGTCTTTTGATTGGTGCATTCAGACCATTTACACTTAGGATGATTGCAGGCTTTAGAATAATGGTTACCAATGTTCAGGGGTAACTTCCTTACTATCTAACAATCTAATATAGCTCCCTTAGTATGCTACTACAAACAAAATCTAAAGGTTCATTTTTTCCTCCTTTTCCTTCCTCCTCCATTCTTATATATTAGGTATCATGTTCTATACTCTTTGTCTATCCCTTGACTGACTTTGTGGGTAGTTGATTTAATTTTGCATTTGTTTAGTAATTAATTGGTCTGCTTCCTTTACTGTGGCTTTATTTTTTCTGTTGACAGCTATTTAGCCTTAGGAGCACTTCCATCTATAGCACTCCCCTTAAAATATACTGTAGAGGTGGGTGGTGAGACGTTAATTTCCTCAACTTTTGCTTATCTGGTAATTGTTTAATCCCTGCTTCAAATTTAAATTGTAATCTTGCTAGATAGAGCATTCTCGATCTGAGGCCCTTCTGTTTCATAGCATTAAATATATAATGTTACCCATGCTGGCCTGTAAGGTTTCTGCTGAGAAGCCAGATGATCGTCTGATGGGCTCCTTTGTATGTGATCTTTTTCCTTCTGGCTCCTTTTAATATTCTCTCCTTCTCCTTGATCTTTGCAATTTTAATTATTATATGTCTTGGTGTTTTCTTCCTTGGGTCCCTTGTGTTGGGAGATCTGTGCTCTTCCATTGCCTGAGAGGTTATGTCCCTCTCCAGATTGGGCAAGTTTTCAGCAATTACCTCCCCAAAGACACTTTCTATCCCTTTTTCTCTCTCTTATTCTTCTGGTACCCCTATGATATGAATATTGTTCCATTTGGATTGGTTGCACAGTTCTTTTATTATTCTTTCATTCCTAGAGATCCTTTTTTCTCTGTGCCTCAGCTTGTTTTCCTGTTCTCTAATTTATATTTCATTTACTGTCTCCTCTACCTCAGCTAAACTACTTTAAAATCTCTGGATTTTATTTTTCATTTCAGATATATAGTATTTTTCAAAGCTTCCATCTCTTTCTTTAAGTCCTCCCTTCAATTCTGAGTATTTTTCTGTAGCTCCATGATCATGTATATGACTTTATTTTTGAAATATTTATCATAAGATTAGTGATTTCAGTTCTACTTAACCCTCTTTCTGGCATTTGAATTTTTGTTTGTATAAGAATTTTTTGCACTTCATTCTAGCATTTCCTATGGATTAATAACTTTATGTAAGCAGTGTCCACTCTCTGGAGCTGCCGTGCACCTGGAGCAATGGTGGGTGTCACAGGAAAGCGGTACCTGTCCCTGCCAGGAAAAAAGAGCTCTTTTCTGCTCTCTGGTTGCAGTGTCTGTCTTCACTGCCAGGTTCTGTGGGCTGTGTACACAGGAAGGAGCATGTGTGTTATGCCCCTGTAGCTGCCCTATATGGGTATGTGGAGACAACCTCCAGCTGGCCTGATGCAATGGTGGGGCAGTATGTGTCTGGACTGGTGCCTTCTGGGAGAAAGGAGGGCAGGCTGCATACAGAAGTGGGAGTTCTTGGGGCTGTGTTGCCAGCAATGGGGATGGAGTGTCTGAAGCTCCTGATTCTCCCAATCTGCTGGGCTGAGTATGTTGGGGCCACTTTGTCCACTTTCCCCTTCTCCTGAGCAGCAAGCTCTATGCAATCCTTGTCCCTTTAGCAGCCCTCTTGCTGTTGGGAAGTCTCTCAGAGTGCCCACCTTTCTTTTGTCCCAGAGCAGCCAGTTGTGTTCTCCATAAGTGGCTGCAATCTCAGTCTCTCCAAGTATTCTGCCTGTCTTTACTTTCCAACTCTTTCTAATCTCCAAAGCACCATGTAATGTGGGTTAGCGCTCCCAGAGCAGATCTACAGGGCTGGGTGTTTAGCTGTCCTGGGCTTCTACTCCCTCCTCACTCTGTTTCTCTTCCTCCCACCTGTGAGCTGGGGTGGGACAATGGCTTGGATCCCTCCATATATGGCTTTGCTACTTTACCCTTTTCTGTGAGGTCCTCTCTTTTCCCCAGATGTAGGCAGTCTGTTCTGCAGTCTTCAGGTCACTCTTTCAGGATTAGTTGTATTTGCCATATTTTTGTTTTACCCATGGTTTTGGGAGGGGGTTTCTGCTAACTTCTCATGCTGTTACACCCCCTGCCCCACCTTTCCTTCTTTTTTTAAAAAAAATTCAAGTCATGCAATATGTTCTCTGATCACTATGGAATTTATATTAGAAATAAATAATAGAAAGATAACTGGAAAATCTTCATTATTTGAAAAATAAAGACAATAAATCCAAATAACTCATGAGTCAAGTAAAAAAGGACAAAACTATTTTGAGCAATTATGTTATTTTGAACTAAAATAATATACCACACATCATAATTTTGGATGTAGCAAAAGTAGGATATTCATGGCACTAAACACTAACATTAAAAAAGAATAAATAACCCCAAAATAAGCAGCAGATATGAAATAATAACAATCAGAATAGAAAGCTATGAGAGAGAAAATAGAGAAACAGAGCAATATGGAAAATTAATAAAATTAAAATTTGTTTATTGGGATTACTGAAATGATTAAAACCTAGCCAGAATGATTAGGAAAAAAAGACAGAAATCACTAATAGTAGGAATGGAAGAAAATAGTAAATTCAGATGTACATCCACACATACATGTTCAGTTAATTTTGTAAAGGATACCAAGATATTTCACTGGTGTTGGGCCACTTCATTAGCAATATGAAAAATATAAAAATAAACCTTTTCCCTTACATTTCAATTTATACATGAATTAATTTGGTTTTTATCAGATACCTAAATTAAAAAAAGCTGACAAGTATAAATTCCTAGAAGATAAATAGGAAAATCTTAATGACTTTAGGTTTGACAAGGATTTCTTAGTTATGAAAATAATGAAGCACACCTAAAACACAAATCATTAAAGGAAATATTGTTAAATTCAACTTCATCAGAATGATGGACTTTTGCTACTTGTATGACAGTTAAAGAATGGAAGAACCAACCTAGAGAGTGGCAGAAAATAAAGGACTTGGAATCATAAATAACCCTTAAAACTCAACAATAAGAACTCAAAACTTTTATTTTTAAATGGGCATATTGAATAGAGAACTCACCAAAGAAGATATATGGGTAGCAAAAATCACATGAAAAGCCACTGTAAATATCACTAAATATTTGGAAGTGTAAGTTAAAAAAAATTAGATAACTCTAAAAATCTGTTTGAGCAACTATAAGATTGACTATAGCAATGTTGGCAAGGATGTGACTGGTAGGAATGCAAAATGGTACAATTCCTTGGAAAACAGCTGACAGTTTCTTAAAAAGTTAAATACATAGTTACTATATGATCTAGCTACAAGAGTACTAGTTATTTACAGAAATGAAATGAAAACATTTGTCCAAAGACTTACACTTTACTGTTTACAGCAGCTTTCCTTGTGATACCCAATAACTGGAATCAATCCAAATGTCCGCCAACTAGAGAACAGATGTTTCTACAACCGTACAGTGGAATATACCTTATCAATGAAAAATAATGAATAGAGCAAACCACATAGATGAATTTCTGAATAATTATGCTAAGTGCAAGAGTTTGAGACTAGATTATTCTATTCATATAAAATTCTAGAGGATGCAAACTGATCTACAGTGACAGAAATCAAACCAATGGTTGTCTGTGGATAGGGGTTAGATGTCCAGGGTAGGGGGAAGAATTTGAAAGACAGACTATTAAAGACACAAAAGAAAACCTTTTGAGGGCAATGGTTATATTTGTTTTCTTGATTGTGGTAATAATTTTACAGATGTAAAAACATGTCAGCATTTATCAAATTGTACACTTTGAAAATGAGACATTCATTGTTTTTCAGTTGTACCTCAATGAGCTACAATTTAAAAATATATACATAATGAGATAGGAGCACTATATGCTTGCCATCTCTCTGTCTCCTACTCTCTCTCTGGATATTTAAATACATTATCTCATGGGAATGAAAAGATTCAAACTTGTATTTGCCTCATGCTAATCTAATACTGGTTTAATGATTGTTTCTGTTAAGAAATAAATAATCATTAACTGGCAAATGGCCAAACAACTTTCAGGCCTGCTATTATAAAATGTGCAAGGGTCCATACATGTATTCACCTATGTATTAAGATAAATAGCTTCTATTTATGTGATGAAATTGAATGAGTTCACCTTTGAAATAACATAACTTACTGTCTTTCAGCAATTATTTTACTATCCCTAGGATTACTTAACTGGTTATCTTAGTCTGTTAAGGCTGCTATAACAAAATACAAGAGATTGGGGAGTTTATAAATAGAAATTCACATCTCAAAGTTCTTGACCTAGGAAGTCCAAGATCAGGGGGCCAGCACTGTTCAGTGAGGGCCCTTTTCCTGGTTCACAGCAAGTGCCTTCTCACTGTGCCCTCGGATGGTGAAGGACTTAGGGAGCATTGTGGGGTCATTTTTTACGAGCACTAATCTCATTCATGAATGTTCCACCCTTATGATCTATCTAAGCATCTTTTAAAGGCACTGCCTCCTAATACCATCACACTAGGCATTAAGATTCAACATACAGATTTGGGGGGGAAACAAATATTCAGGCAAAAGTACTGGTAAATTTCTAACTATATCAATATTCAACATAATATAAATTAGGATCATGGTATAGTATCCAGTTATTAATGGAAACCAAGAATAGTAACATATACATGTACATATATGCCTAGGTGTGAATACATAATTTATAGTACATGGATAGTTAGGCACACTAGACATTCCTACAAGGTGGGCAAAACAAATAAGCTGAATATTCAGAGAAGGCCAAATATAAAGAATTATATACATGGAAAGCTAATACTCAAAATAGTTTTAATTTTCCAGACAAATTGCCTAAGTTCAGTATAATTAATGTGCTGTGACAGCATCGTGCCTACCATAAAGTTGATATCTGTCCTTAGAAAAGCAACAAATACAGTATCTCAGTTATTTTATTACGACTTCTCTGTATATTTTACAAGCAATCCCTGGGTAAAAATAATAACTTTATAAAGCTTTTAACAGTGGCATATTGGCATTTACCTTGAATATCTGGTATAACTGAAACTCAGCAGCCTGTTACATACCTAAGATACACAGTTAGTGTGACCTAATTAGGTCACATTAACCTGTATGTGCATGCTACAATAGGTTATAACCCTATCTTACCTGACTGTACAATGTTCTGTCTTTTAACAATTCATCTTACCCAAGTGCCATGGACCTCTCCAGTGGATGTATTTTTCAGTCCACTAATCTTTCCTGGTTCTTATAACTAACGGTTTAGCTCTCTGGTGCTGCAATGCTCTATCTAGATAAAATTGGTCATCTTTTTTGGAACAAATCAAGATGCTATTACATGGTTAAACAGGAAACTACAATCAAGGGAAGCATTCGATATAATACCACAAATAGTATAATGAAGTTAAAGATTCTGTGCAGTGGAAAAATTTTTTCTCATCATATTTCTATTGGAAAACAACTTTCTATTCTCCCAGAAAGAAAGAGGAGATCATAGAACTTTGTCGGTGCTGTGAACAAGACAACTCAGAGAGAACAGAGAGTTACCAGCATAGCACTGACAGAGATTTAGACATATCATTCCCTGGTGCAAAGGGAGAAATATATTTTTACTGAATTTTTTAATGATCAAACTATCGTAAGTTCCAGAATTGTGTGTGTATGCCTGTGAATGCACACATGTATATGTATACCAGGGACAGGAATAGAAAGAATTTCATATACACAATCAAAGAAAACTTACATTTGAGGAACTGAGAATTCTATTTGGATTTTTCTAAAAAAGGTATGGATAGAAAAATATCAGTAGACAAAAACTCAGTTTTAAGTAAAATAGAGTAACTTATAAGAGGAAAACTGCATAATACTAGTATTACATCCAAATATGACCTGTCTTACATCAAACTATGATTTTACTAATTCTTGTTTGTACTTATTCATGTTTTGTTCTCTACCGAGTACTGCCATGCCTCTCTACAGGAAGAATATATTTCTCCAACCCACTGATTATGGGCTAGCCACATAATTGGCGTTATCCAATGGCATGTAAAGGGATATGACATATGACATGCTTGAGCTATAATTTTAAATTGAATGTCACTTTGTGGTTTGATGATGCTCTGCTACCTGGATCCATCCTTGAATGTTGGTCTTCTGCAATGATAATGGGATGAGAAGACATGTAGAACAGAGACAGTAGCCAAATGTGGCTCAGAATTCCCCAGTAAGCCCAGTAGAGCCACAGCCAAACTCCTATAATAAACTGAAGAAATAGATGTTCATTGTTTTAAGCCACTGAGACTTAGTTTTTTTATTCCTGGAACAAAAGCTGATTAACATGCCTTACAAGAGATGCTGGAAGAAAATATGAGCATCACGCCTTCTTAAAAATTAAGTTTTATATATATATAATTATTCTGTTTACTACACCTAAATGTTTCTTTTTAGATATACTGATACATTGTATATCATTTATTCCAACATATGGTTAACAACATAACATTCGGTGGTTTGTTTCTCTGCTTGTTTTATTTGGTTTTGTAGTATAGTCCCAAAGTAACATGTTAACAAATCCCTTCAAGCATTGTTAAGGAAGGGTATATGAATCTAAAGAAGGCAGGTAATGATGTACAGTTGACATTCTGATGCCATGGGTACACAGTCCAAGTTAGCAATCTCCTTTACCATAAAATGGAATCTTAGTAATTGGTTAATTATCAGCTGGATTTGAAGTGTCCCACACTATGTACCATTTAACATTCAATCTCAATTTATACTGTTCCTTTCCCTTTATCACTATGGTTTTTTTCCTTTAAAACATGAAAATTGGTTGCTAATGATACTTTTCAACAAAAATTACATTTAAATAAAGAGAAAACACTCAGACTAAAGGGGGAAAATAGTTATTCCTATGGGTGTTGAATTTTTGTAACTCTTTAAATAGTATTTCCAAGATGGCATAAAAATAATTTCTAATGTGCCATGTTTGTTATTTGCAAACTGCCTAATGCACACAGATTAGAGAGCAAAAAGACTGTTAGTTAATTGGATAATCTGAAAACAACGTGGTATTGCAAATGTGAATAATAATTTTATATCTGTTTCATGATTTGTGTATGAGTCTGAAATGTAGAGTGAGGCTTATAATTTTTTGATGTGCAAGGAGTTTCAAAGCTGCTCACCTTTCTACACAAAAAGTGTTCAATTTTAGGTTCTATTATCACTAAGTTTATTAGCAATTTCTGAAATAGTCTAAATAATGGTGAGACCACCCCAAACAGTCTAAACCTAAAATAAGTAGAAACTGACCAAGATGAAATACATTTGAAGGCAGACCTAATCCTGTAAGTGTGTGTCAGTATACAGTTTCCTCTACCCTCTGCCACTGATCCCCTGAGGCAAGTAAACTACAAAAAACTGTGGTTTAAATATTTATGAATCATATTACAGGTGAGATCATGGGCTATTAAGATTATGAATATATTTTATTCATACTATTCTCTAGAGGAAACCTTTGGGGTTTAAAATTATTGCAGTTCTGTCATCCGTGGTACTCTATCTTGTTTTTCTTTTTCTTTTCTTTGTATATAACCCAAGGGTTTCATGTAGTTTTCTTAGCTAGGTGTTGAAATACCTGATTTTTTTCTTCTAAATGTTTTCCTTCTCTGTTTTAACCTTTTTATCCACCTATATTTAGCTTGATCTGTAAATAGTAAAAGTGCTGACTGAACTACCTCAAAAGATAATAAAGAAAGTAAAAGTAGACCTGAAAGTCAAGAAAATAAAGTAAATAATTTTAACTGTTCATAGTCATTTGTAAAGTAGTCAAATAGCACAAATTCAAAATAGGTTGTCCTTTGAAGTGACAGCATATGGGAATATCACTTGCATTGCAGAGCTAATGGATCATTAACATTTGCAGTAGCTTTAGAGAATATGTAGTCTAAATTATTTTCCTTGACTTTATAAGAAAAAAAAATAAGGAAATCCATGCTAAGAGAGCTAAAGGTCACATAACTATTCCTTGTAGATTGATAAATATCAACAAGATGTCCTGATTTCCAGAAAAGCATGTTTTCAGTTTACAAATGTTCTTTGTAGCTGATTCATGCATTCCTAGAAAAATTTGGCTCACCAATCAGAATAGCATTTTGGATTATGAACTGATTTCATTTAACTGTTAATATGAATAAGAGATACAGAATAACTTTATTTTAAGTAATTTTTACAAAAAATTTTCAAAAAATGTCATGTGGACTTTCAGTTTGTGGTTAGATATGTAAGAAACTTGTAAGCAACCACATACTTCCTCACAATAAGAAAAAAAAGGCTGGACAAGTTGAAAATATCATTTCTTAGACCCATAAGAGAACTGAAGTTACAGGACAAACCTGATAAAAGGCAAATATAAGAAAACACAGATAACCAGGACTAGAAACTGTCCCTGGAGCTGGAAACTGGTACAAACTCTTAAAGGGTAATCGAATAAATATGAGAAACTTAATATGGCCAATCTTGAAGATAAATCTCCTTGGAGGCACTGTCTTACAGGGGTGTCCACACTTTAGTGAGTTTTACTATCAGAATCCCCTCTAAGTTCTCAGGGTGGCTTACAGAGAAAACTCCCCTTGTGCTTCCAGCAGGAAGAAACTTTGAAAGCATTTTTATACTATCGTTCCTTTTCTTACACTAGTAACTTAGTACATTTCTATGGTCCATTTAGAAAGTTTCCTTCTAAAGCTTGCCTTGTATGAATTAATTTATTTTTTAATCAAAATTAGCTATCAACTCATTCTATCAGGCCAATATCAGTCTAATAGCAAAACCAGGCAAAGACACCACAAAAAAAGAAAATTACAGACCAATATCGCTGATAAACATAGATGCAAAAATACTCAACAAAATATTAGCAAGCTGAAATCAAATAGACATCAAAAAGATCATCTATCATGACCAAGTGGGATTCATCCCAGGGATGCAAGGATGGTACAACATTCGAAAATCCATCAACATCATCCACCACATCAACACAAAGAAGGACACAAACCACATGATCATCTCCATAGATACTGAAAAAGCATTCAACAAAATTCAACATCCATTCATGATAAAAACTCTCAACAAAATGGGTAGAGAGGGCAAGTACCTCAACATAATAAAGGTCATATATGACAAACTCATAGCAAACATTATGCTTGACAGTGAGAAACTGAAAGCTTTTCCTTTAAGATCAGGAACAAGTATGCCCACTTTTATTCAACATAGTTCCGGAGGTTCTAGCCACAGCAATCAGATGAAACAAAGAAATAAAAGGCTTCCTTGGCAAGGAAGAAGTCAAACTGTTTCTATTTGCAGATGACATGACGTTGTACATAAAAAACCCTAAAGAATCCACTTAGAAACTATGGGATCTAATATCTGAATTCAGCAAAGTTGCAGTACACAAAACTAATACACAGAAATCTGTTGCATTTCTATACACTAATGATGAACTAGCAGAAAAAGAAATCAGGAAAACAATTCCATTCACAATTGCATCAAGAAGAATAAAATACCTAGGAATAAACCTAACCAAGGAAGTAAAAGACATATACTCTGAAACAAGGCACTCATGAGAGAAATTAAAGATACCATTAAATGGAAATACATCCTGTGCTCATGGACAGGAAGAATTAATATTGTCAAAATGGCTATCCTGCCTAAAGCAATCTACAGATTCAATACAATCCCTATCAAAATACCAACAGCATTCTTCAATGAACTAGAGCAAATAGTTCTAAAATTCAAATGTAACCACAAAAGATATGAATAGCCAAAGCAATCCTGAGAAGGAAGAATAAAGTGGGGGGTAGGGGAACTTACACTCCCTGACTTCAAGCTCTACTACAAAGCCACAGTACTTAAGACAATTTGGTACTGGCACAAGAACAGACCCATATACCAATGGAATGGACTATACAGCCCAGATACAAACCCAAGCATATATGGTCAATTAATACATGATAAAGGAACCATGGATATACAATGGGGAAATGGCAGCCTCTTCAACTGCTGGTGTTGGCAAAACTGGACAGCTACATGCAAGAGAATGAAACTGGATTATTGTTTAACCCCATACACAAAAGTAAACTCAAAGTGGATAATAGACCTGAACATAAGTCATGAAACAATAAAACTCTTAGAAGAAAACATAGGCAAAAATCTCTTGAATAAAAACATGAACAACTTTTTCCTGAACATATCTCCTTGGGCAAGGGAAACAAAATAAAAAATGAACAAATGGGACTACATCAAGCTAAAAAGCTTCTGTACAGCAAAGGACACTATCGGTGGAACAAAAAGGCATCCTACAGTATGGGAGAATATATTTGTAAATGACATATCGGACAAGGGGTTAACATCCAAAATATATAAAGAACTTATATGCCTCAACACCCAAAAAAGCAAATAACCCTATTAAAAAATGGGTAGAGAATATGAACAAACAGTTCTCCAAAGAAGAAATTCAGATGTCCAACAGGCACATTAAAAGATGCTCCACATCACTAATTATCAGGGAAATGCAAATTAAAACTATAATGAGGTATTACCTCACATCCATTAGGATGGTGAACATAGAAAAGAATAGGAACAACAAATGCTGGAGAGGATGCGGAATAAGGGGAACCCTACTACATTGCTGGTGGGAATGTAAATTAGTTCAACCATTGTGGAAAGCAGTATGGAGGTTCCTCATAAAACTAAAAGTAGAAATACCATTTGACCCAGGAATTCCACTCCTAGGAATTTATTTAAAGGATGAAGTTTTCCAGTCTCAAAAGGACATATGCACCCCTATGTTTATCTCAGCACTATTATAATAGCCAAGAAATGGAAACAACCTAAACGTCCATCAGTAGATGAATGGATAAAGAAGAGGTGGTACATATATACAATGGAGTATTATTCAGCCATAAGAAGAAAACAAATGCTACCATTTTCAACAACATGCATGGAGCTAGAGGGTATTATGCTCAGTGAAATAAGCCAGGCAGAGAAAGACAAGTACCAAATGATTTCACTCATATGTGGAGCATAAGAACAAAGGAAAAACTGAAGAAACAAAACTGCAGCAGACTTCCAGAACCCAAGAATGGACTAACAGTTGCTAAAGGGAAAGGGACTGGGGTGGGGTGGCAGGAAGTGAGGGAGAAGGGGAATAGGGACATTACGATTATCACACATAATGTAGCAGGGGGTGGGCACAGGGAAGGCAGTATAGCACAGAGAAGACAAGTGGTGATTCTATAGCATCTTACTCCTCTGATGAACAGTGACTGAATGGGGTATGTGGTGGGGATTTGATAATGGGGAAACCTAGTAACCACAGTGTTGCTCATGTAATTGTACAGTAATGATACCAATAAAAAAATTAGCTATCTTTTCATCAGTTTTGGAAAAGGGTGTACCATCTCCAATATTTTTCTGTCTGCAAATTATGGGCTGATAAAATTTAATTATATTTTTCAAGGACAACTTATAAGTCTTCTCTTTTACTAAGCTTTATATGAAATGTCATGACAGAAAAATGTTTGCTTCTTATAACACTGTCCTATTACATTCATATTTTGATTACTCGAATTTTGTAATTATAAACATATCAGGGTATGCTTTCACTGAGAATAAAATAACATTTAAAAAATTCTCATACCAAGACAGGTACAAAACAGACTACGGATCATGCCAAAGAGCAAAAATTATGTTTTCATGTCACTACACACCTCAATGTTTATGAGGAAGAACATCCAGAAGGCTACTGAAGATGACATTCTTAAAGCCCATGGGTTACTAAGACATGATATATCATAAACATATTGCAAGAGACTCTTTACTCTTATTGAAACCAAATATATTTGTCTCCACAAAGTATGGGCGATGGACTAAAAAAATCCCAGTGGCAGTTTCTCTGAACTTGATTTTCACTTGAAGCATTCATTTGGATTTGCCTCTCCTACTACATTATTTGGTAAGAAGCACTAGTAAGTTTCTTACCCTTTGTAATTTTGTCTCAACTGTTAAGGGTATTTATGAGCTGGAATAAAGCAATGCTGAAAATAACATCATCCTTTATTCTTCTTAGCTTAGTGTTAAGTTGACATCTTCCAAATTATTTAGGGCTAAGTGAGATCAAAAGGAAATCACTGCAGAAAATTCCCACTCTTCACAATCAGTAATATATCTACATATAAATTTCCCTTTATCTTAAGATTCATACAATTTTACATGTTTTTCTTGATTCTCACCTCTCAGCTTTTCTCCAAAGGGGAAATAAAATATATATATTAAAAAATCCAAATCCCCATGAGAAAGATGTAATGCAGTGCTACTCAAAGATGTATCTGTGGACTTGGACTATTTTTCAAACTGTTGCAAGTCCTTGACAAGATATTTTTATATCATTTGAAAAGTAGACATAAATTATGATTCACTTTTATAGACTTTGAGAGTAAAAGATTTTCTGATAAATATAAAGGACATGGGGCTTTTACTTTGTATCCTTTCAGTTTTATTTTTCTAATGTTTTAATTTACTAAAGTATCGGCTGGTCATCATCAAATTTTAAAGTAACAACAATATCTACAACAATTTGCTGTTTATAAGGCAATTGTTCACTAGTTATTTTGCCTCTCAGTCTTGTAGTTTTGAAAAGCAGAGGCCCTGGAGTCAATTTACAAAGTTCACATCCCAGGTGTCCTTTTCCTTTCTATGAGACTCTGGGTGATTATTAACCTGTGTCTCCCCTCATAATATAGCGGTGGCATTTAGTCCTATGCCTGACATCCACTAACAACAAATGTCAGTAACATCTATTATTGTTATTCTCTGAGTCAAAGAAAATCTCTCACTTCGCTTTCTCCCAAGTGAATCCTCCAATTCAGTTCTACATCCTCGTTTGAGAAAAAAATAAAAACCCAAACCCAGTATTTGCCCATAATTGACTTCCAGAATTGCTAGGGAAAGGAAAAATTATAAATTGAGATGTCAGTCGAGGCAAGGATAACTTCAAAACCTACAACACGAAGTAACAATAATATCTTAGCTATGCAATAACTATGCGTTAGATGATTAAAAAATAGAGTTATCAGACTTTCACTTACCAAACAGATTATCTGTCTTTCTCAGTATATTCAAATGGAAACAGGGAAGCTTTTTGTTCACATTATCTCTATGTGGCACACAGTGTGCGGTAGCTAGATGTGTCTCAATGAAGGTTTATTAATTAGATAAATGAACAACAAAGTAAACAGAGATGATAGGCTTACAGATATTCCTTCTTTTCTCCTTTGGTAGCTAATCTAACAGTGCAAGAAGGGCAAAGTCTAAAATCAGGATTCTTTCATTCTGGCCTCTTTTTCTGTTCATACATTTTGACTATCATAGATTTATGATAAAACTATTTTAAGGCATCATCCGGCCTTATAAATGATAATCAATTAAGCCTCTGTGACTCTAAAACAGTATGTTTAATATTGGTCTGCATACAACCTAAATAATAATAACTGGGAACAGAATAAACATGAATGGTCCAAGCCATTAATATATGAGGAACTCTGACATACAGAACCGTATTTTGGAAATGCCCTGGTCCTATCTATTTTTAGTTAAATGCTATATGTCTCAGATTGACCACTGGTTTTTCAAATATTGTATTTATAGCAAACGTTCTTTTCTTTTATTGAAGTTACAGTTCTTGAAGCAACCTGACAAAAGATATAGACTCATACTCAAAAATAAATAAATGTACTCATAATAAACATATTCATTAAAGATTACACAAGTGCTTAATTTCAAAGGATTCATGGAGCCCCGGAAGAAAAATAAGACACCAACTTTAATAACTCTTGTTTATAGGTCTTTTAAAGCACCGCTGTGCTCTATTCCCATATACAAAATAATGTTTTCTTTCAAAAGTGTTATTTTCCATTGGCTTTAACTTACCTTTTTCCCCTCATATTCAGAGATATACTTAAAAAATATCAGACTCCAACATATTTTCTGTAAATTATGTTTTTATAGGAATTTAAGACAGAATCTCCCCTGCTCTTTTATTTTTCATAGTTAGGTCACTGATACATATATGTTTATATTTACATATATAGTTTTTAGTATTTTGTTTGTCAAACCTTTCTTTTACACTTTTTTCTTCTCACTTTCCTTCTATTACATTTAAGGGCTTTAGTTCTTTTTTTAAATTTTTTCCTCTACTTTTTGAAATTGACATTCTATTTTTCTTTCAGTTAATATGGTAAATGTATCACATCAGTCTAAATGTGTATAAAAATTCAATAATTTTTTTCTTATAATTGAAATATTTCAATTCAATTAAAATTTTTAACTCAAAACTCTACCCTTTCATATTCTATGTAAGTATAGAAATTTTAAAACCCAATGACTAATCATTAACATATGGTTTTTACTATGTATTTGTAAATGAACAGTTTTATAATTTATTTACACTAATATCATGGGTAAGCCATTCATTAATTTGAATTTTCGTGTTTTGAAATATTATCTCACCTTCATTCATCAGAACTGTTTAGATAATAGTATATTAGAGATTTTCCCACTGATTTTTGGCATTTAAGGTTACTGATAAGAAGTCATTATTTTGTAAGTAACCCATTTTGTTTTGTTTTATTTTTCTGATACCTTTTAAGGTTTTATTTTTTGGGGGGAAATGATGTGCATTATTATTAAAAATTAAAAATTACTATAATGCCTGCTTATTATTATACATTTTAGTTCTTTGTAGATGACATGATTTTCTTCAATCATAAAAAATAATTTTAGATTTTAAATAGTTTTGCCCATTTTCATAGTAAACATTTGTCCTTTCATTTTATATTTCACTAAATTCTCTTTTATAACTTGCACCTCCAAACACTTCTGCATCTGATACATGTACTTTCATTTGGTCTATCTTCTAAAATACAAATTCCCCTTTTAGATATATTTAGAGTAAATGCCACATATGTATGGCAATTTTTATTCCTGTAATTATTATTTTTTTATTCTGATATGACTATTCTTTTCTCATACGTTTATGTACTTACCTTGTGGATTCTATTGTGTCCTTTGTTTTATTCTTATTTTACACATTCTTATTTTGGAAACTCTTCAAAAACTTAATATTGTTTCTTTAGTAAGGAAATGTCCTAAGTATGTCAGCTGACTTCATCTTCTGAAGTTTTTTCCTTAGTTAATTTGTAATATAGTTTTTCTTGACTCAACTTCAATTGGGTTATTTTGATAGAAGAACCATCTGTCTTGTTTTGTGTAGAGGTACACAAGGAATATCTAGTCGATGTAATTTTAAGGTTAATGTCTGGTTGGAATTACTGAGCCAAGCATTTAGTGAGATACTGGGTGCAGCCTATATGTTCACTGAAGTTCGCTCTGTATTCACTTTTTGAGAGTAGAAGTCTTCGCAATCTACGCTGGACCTCTGATCAATAAGATTATTTGCAGCTTCCCAAGGATTGTGGTGGATAATTTATAATCCCTGTTTCACAGATGTGACAGAGATTTGCAAATGCTTTATACTATTAGCTCAGTGGCAAGCTCAGTTTTAACTTTCCCTTTTGGCAGGAGTCTAGGAATTATCTCTTGTCATCATATTGTAATTAAAATCTCAACTCCACAAGCAATGTCTTAAAGCCTTTTGATATCCTGTGAACTAGACAGCTTCATTGTGTGTTCATTTGATCTGATTTTGGCAGCTGGGCTGTTCTTGTGTAATTTCCTACTTCTATATTATTTAAAATGTAATATTAGAAAGTATACAGCATTTTATGTGTTTTTAATAAGAGAGTCGTCCTTCTAATTCAACTCACTCTGCTATAGTAACCAGAAGTCCTCATTAGCACCAATATACATAATACATTACTTGAAGTGTAAAATTATTTTCTCCAACATATCTATAAACATGAAAAACTTGGCATTATTTAAAGTTTTACAATTAATTTACATCTCAACTTATTAGCATATTAATAGTTGCTAGTTCCCTAAATCGTTGGATGTTATACCTAAGTATTACCTAAAAATAAATGAGAAGTTATTTTCACAGATTATTTAATACATTTGAGATTTAGTGTATTTATACTGTCTGCATGAAAGTGGTTCTTTGTTCAAATATGTTATAATATACATTTTGTGTGGAATCTGTGATCAGGAAAAGTAAATTCAAGTGTTTCAAGTAACTCCTTTCAAAAATGAATAAATCTGCTGCTTGACAGATTTTTTTTGCTCTTAAACATTATATGCTTTTGTTTTGTGTTTTAAATGGAAAGAAAACATTAAAGTGCTATAAAACGTTTGTTTCTCCTACATTGCTTTAAGTTTTAGGTTTACGGAATCTCAAATTAGAACTTACAAACTCTTCCCAATTTTGAACCATAGATCTTGAAAATAAGTTTCATGTATTTTATTATTATTTATTTATTTATTTACTTTTTTGAGAGGGCATCTCTCATATTTATTGATCAAACGGTGTTAACAACAATAAAATTCTGTATAGGGGACTCAATGCACAATCATTCATCAACCCCAAGCCTAATTCTCAACAGACTCCAATCTTCTGAAGCATAAAGAACAAGTTCTTACATGGTGAACAGTGCAAGGGCAGTCATATCACATAAACTTTCGGTTTTGATCATGCATCATGAACTATAAGCAATCAAGTCAGATATGATTATTCATTTGATTTTTATACTTGATTTATATGTGAATCCCACATTTCTCCCTTATTATTATTATTATTTTTTTAATAAAATGCTGAAGTGGTAGGTAGATGCAAGATAAAGGCAGAAAACATAATTTAGTGCTGTAAGAGGGCAAATGTAGGTGAAAGCTAGACAACGGCAACAAAATATCCACGGATGCAGAAGATTTCTCTCAAAACGGGGGGGGGGGTGAGGTTCTAAGTCTCTCCTCTGTTGATCCCCAATTTCTCATCTGATGGCCCCCCTGCGACTGTGCCTGTCGTATGTTGTTCCTCCCTTGAGGAATCTTACCCATCTCTGGCTAACCAGTCATCTTCTGGGGCCATACACAGAAATGTAAAGTTGGTAAGTGAGAGAGAAGCAATATTGTTTGAAAAGGTTAGCTTTTTACTTCTTTGCAGATTCATGCCCTGTGGCTAGTATGCCCAGCATTTGTCTTGAGGTATCTTTACCACTTGGAAGAATTATGATACTCGGTAATATTCGATATGAGGCACGAATTCTACTAAAGGGTACTTGTAATTAGGAAGGAAGAAGAAAAGCTATAGAAGTAGCAGATGGAAGAAAACATGGGAAGATTGATTATTTCTTTGACATATCTTCTTGTAGAGTAACATAAGCATGTATAGGTTTTAAACTACTAATTAAATTGTGTGCACACATTAACATAATAGGAACACAGCTACATAAACAAAGCAGACCTACAATTACCAGCCATATCCAGTGAAACCAAGAAAACCAGTTAGGTACCCTAGGCATTTGTGAAAACTTATCAGGATATTGTCTAACTGAATTTGAATAGTTTGAGAAAAATCAGGCAAATTAAAACGACACATTCCTGGGAACTGTTCACATCCCATATGTTCTTTTAACAGTAGATAGTCTGTAGTTGCAAGATTTTGGAGCGCTGCAACTTGCACTTCTCGTAATTCTTGGTTGAGTTCCGACAGTATAGATCCAGTCAAATTTGTTGTTTTACTGTATACACAGGTCAGCTTAGATATCTCCTTCTTCATTCCAATGGCAAGTCCAGGAACCAGTTGGATGAATGCAGCTACAACTGCAACAGTGCTAGGATCTTTGTTGAAGTTTTTTGATGATCATCTTCTGGAATGACTCTTCCAGCGGATGTTGATGTTGGAAGTTCTTCTTCATATCGTATCTTAATTAGTTTTCTGTGTAGCCAAATTAGGCTTTGATCCTCTGTATAAACACAAAAAAACCCTTTGCCCACACTTTGATATGACCTTTATGCCATTGTGAAGAACCTGTAGGAGATCACCACACAGGAACTGCTTTTTCTTCTTAAGAGAAAGGAATATTATCAGTAAAATGTACTTCCATAGCTGGTCATCTGACACCCTTTAAAAGATCAAAATTAAGGATATGTAAAGCATGCATTAATCATTGATTTGCAGTTAGTTTTATCCTATGAGGGAGTAATCCCCATTTTCTTTCTCTTTTTTTTTGTTACCATTAATCTACTATTACATGAAAAATATTATGTTTACTAGGCTCTCCCCTATACCAAGTCCCCCCCACAAATCCCAATACAGTCACTGTTGATCAGCATAGCAAAATGTTGTAGAATCACTACTTGTCTTCTCTGTGTTGCACAGCCTTCCCCTTTCTCCCACCCCCCACATTATGCATGCTAATCATAATACCCCCTTTCTTCTCCCCCCTCTTATCCCTCCCTACCCACCCATCCTCCCCAGTCCCTTTCCCTTTGGTACCTGTTAGTCCATTCTTGGGTTCTGTGATTCTGCTGATGTTTTGTTCCTTCAGTTTTTCCTTTCTTCTTATACTCCACAGATGAGTGAAATCATTTGGAATTTCTCTTTCTCTGCTTGGCTTATTTCACTGAGCATAATACCCTCTAGCTCTATCCATGTTGTTGCAAATGGTAGGATTTCTTTTCTTCTTAAGGCTGAATAATATTCCATTGTGTATATGTACCACATCTTTATCCAGTCATCTACTGATGGACACTTAGGTTGCTTCAAATTTTTGGCAATTGTATATAGTGCAGCAATAAACATAGGGGTGCATCTGTCTTTTTCAAACTGGAGTGCTGCATTCTTAGGGTAAATTCCTAGGAGTGGAATTCCTGGGTCAAATGGTAAGTCTATTTTGAGCATTTTGAGGAACCTCCATACTGCTTTCCACAATGGTTGAACTAATATACATTCCCACCAGTAGTGTAGGAGGGTTCCCCTTTCTCCACAACCTCACCAATATTTGTTGTTGTTTGTCTTTTGGATGGTAGCCATCCTTACTGGTGTGAGGTGATATCTCATTGTGGTTTTAATTTGCATTTCTCTGATAATTAGTGATGTGGAGCATCTTTCCATGTGACTGTTAGCCATCTGAATTTCTTTTTTGGAGAACTGTCTGTTCAGCCTCTCTGCCCATTTTTTAACTGGATTATTTGTTTTTTGTTTGTTGAGGTGGGTGAGCTGTTTATATATTTTGGATGTCAAGCCTTTATCAGATATATCATTTAGAAATGTAATCTCCCATACTGTTGGGTAACTTTTTGTTCTATTGATGGTGTCTTTTGCTGTACAGAAGCTTTTCAGCTTAATATAGTCCCACTTGTTCATTTCTGCTTTTGTTTTCCTTGCCCAGGGAGATATGTTCAAGAAGAGGTCACTCATATTTATGTCTAAGAGATTTTTGCCTATGTTTTTTTCTAAGAGTTTTATGGTTTCATGACTTACATACAGGTCTTTGATCCATTTCGAGTTTACTTTTGTGTATGGGGTTAGACAATGGTCCAGTTTCATTCTCTTACATGTAGTTCTCCAGTTTTACCAGCACCATCTGTTGAAGAGACTGTCATTTACCAATTGTATGTCCATGGCCCCTTTATCAAATATTAACTGGCCATACATGTTTGGGTTAATGTCTGGAGTCTCTAAATCTGTTCCATTGGTCTGTGGCTCTGTTCTTGCCAGTACCAAATTGTCTTGATTACTTTGGCTTTGTAGTAGAGCTTGAAGTTGGGGAGTGAGATCTCCCCACTTTATTCTTCTTTCTCAGGATTGCTATGGCTATTTGGGGTCTTTAGTGTTTCCATATGAATTTTTGAACTATTTGTTCCAGTTCGTTGAAGAATATTGCTGGTAATTTGATAGGGATTATATCAAATCTGTATATTGCTTTGGGCAGGATGGCCATTTTGATGATATTAATTCTTCCTAGCCACGAGCATGATATGAGTTTCCATTTGTTAGTGTCCCCTTTAATTTCTCTTAAGAGTGTCTTGTAGTTTTTTTAGGGTATAGGTCTTTACTTCTTTGGTTAGGTTTATTCCTAGGTATATTTTTTTTTTAATGTAATTGTGAATGGAGTTGTTTTCCTAATTTCTCTTTCTATTGGTTCACTGTTAGTGTATAGGAAAGTCACAGATTTCTGTATGTTAATATTTTATCCTGCAACTTGCTGTATTCTGATATCAGTTCTAGTAGTTTTGGAGTGGAGTCTTGAGGGTTTTTTTATGTACAATATCATGTCATCTGCAAATAGTGTCAGTTTAACTTCTTCTTTACCAATCTGGATTCCTTGTATTTCTTTGTTTTGTCTGATTGCCGTGGCTAGGACCTCCAGTACTATGTTAAATAACAGTGGGAAGAGTGGGCATCCCTGTCTTGTTCTCTGTCTCAGAGGAAAAGCTTTCATCTTCTGGTTGTACAGTATGATGTTGGCTGTGGGTTTATCATATATGGCCTTTATTATGTTGAGTTACTTGCTCTCTATACCCATTTTGGTGAGAGTTTTTATCATGAATGGATGCTGAATTTTGTCAAATGCTTTTTCAGCATCTATGGAGATGATCATGTAGTTTTATCCTTCTTTTTGTTAATGTGGTGGATGATGTTGATGGAATTTCGAGTGCTGTACCATCCTTGCATCCCTGGGATGAATCCCACTTGGTCATGGTGTATGATCCTTTTGATATATTTTTGAATTCGGTTTGCTAATATTTTATTGAGTATTTTTGCATCTACATTCATCAGGGATATTGGTCTGTAATTTTCTTTTTTGGTGGGGTCTTTGCCTGGTTTTGGTATTAGGGTGATGTTGGCTTCATAGAATGAGTTTGGGAGTATTCCCTTCTCTTCTATTTTTTGGAAAACTTTAAGGAGAATGGGTATTATGTCTTCTCTGTATGTCTGATAAAATTCCGAGGTAAATTCGTCTGGCCTGGGGGGTTTGTTTTTGGATAGTTTTTTGATTACTGTTTCAATTTCTTTGCTTGTTATTGGTTTGTTTAACTTTTCTGTTTCTCCCTTGGTCAGTCTTGGAAGGTTTTATTTTTCTAGGAAGTTGTCCATTTCTTCTAGGTTTTCTAGCTTGTTAGCATATAGGTTTTCATAGTAGTCTGTAATAATTCTTTCTATTTCTGTGGAGTCTGTCATGATTTTTCCATTCTCTTTTCTGATTCTGTTGATATATGTTGATTCTCTTTTTCTCTTAATAAGTTTGGCTAGAGGCTTATCTATTTTATTTTCTCAAAGAACCAGCTCTTGGTTTCATTGATTTTTTCTATTGTTTTATTCTTCTCAATTTTGCTTATTTTTTCTCTGATCATTATTATGTCCCTCCTTCTGCTGACTTTAGGCCTCATTTATTCTTTTTCCAGTTTCAATAATTGTGATGTTAGACTATTCTTTTGGCATTGTTCTTCCTTCTTTATGTCTGCCTGGATCGCTATACACTTTCCTCTTAAGACTGCTTACGCTGCGTCCCACAGAAGTTGGGGCTTTGTGTTGTTGTCGTCTTTTATTTCTATATATTCCTTGATCTCTATTTTGATTTGTTCATTGATCCATTGATTATTTAGTAGCATGTTGTTAAGCCTCCATGTGTTTGTGAGCCTTTTTGTTTTCTTTGTAGAATTTATTTCTACTTTTATACCTTTGTGGTCTGAAAAATTGGTTGGTAGAATTTCAATATTTTGGAATTTACTGAGGCTCTTTTTGTGGCCTTCTGTGTGGTCTATTCTGGAGAATGTTCCATGTGCACTTGAGAAGAATGTGTGTCCTGTTGCTTTTGGATGTAGAGTTCTATATATGTCTACTAGGTCCATCTGTTCTAGTGTGTTGTTCAGTGCCTCTGTGACCTTAGTTATTTTCTGTCTGGTGGATCTATCCTTTGGAGTGAGTGGTGTGTTGAAGTCTCCCAGAATGAATGCATTGCATTGTATTTCCTCCTTTAATTCTGTGAGTATTTGTTTCACATATGTTGTTGCTCCTGTGTTGGGTGCATATATATTTAGAATGGTTATATCCTCTTGTTGGACAGAGCCCTTTTTCATTATGTAATGTCCTTCTTTATCTCTTGTTACTTTCTTTGTTTTGAAGTCTGTTTTGTCTGATACTTGTACTGCAACCCCTGCTTTCTTCTTTCAGTTCTTTGCCTGAAATATGTTTTTCTATCCCTTGACTTTTTGTCTGTGCATGTCTTTTTGTTTGAGGTGAGTTTCCTGTAAGCAGCATACAGATGGGTCTTGCTATTTTATCCATTCTATTACTCTGTGTCTTTTGATTGGTGCATTCAGTCCATTTACATTTAGGGTGACTATTGAATGTTATGTACTTATTGACATTGCAGGCTTTAAATTCGTGGTTACCAAAGGTTCAAGGTTAGCTTCTTTAGTATCTTACTGCCTAAATTAACTTGCTTATTGAGCTGTTATATACACTGTCTGGAGATTCTTTTCTTCTCTCCCTTCTTATTCCTCCTCCTCCATTCTTTATATGTTGGTTGTTTTATTCTGTGCTCTTTTGTGTTTGCTTTAACTGCTTTTAGTGGGTAGTTGATTTTATTTTTTGCCTTTAGTTAGTATTGGGTTGGTCTGCTTTTTTGCTGTGATTTTATTTTCTCTGGTGACATCTGTTTCATCTTAGGAGTGTGCCCATCTAGAACAGTCCCTCTAAAATACCCTGTAGACGTGGCTTGTGGGAGGAAAATTCCCTCAGCTTTTGCTTGTCTGGGAATTGTTTAATCCCTCCTTCATATTTAAATGATAATTGTGCTGGATACAGTATCCTTGGTTCAAGTCCCTTCTGTTTCATTGCATTAAATATATCATGCCATTCTCTTCTGGTCTGTAAGATTTCTTTTGAGAAGTCTGATGATAGCCTGATGGGTTTTCCTTTATAGGTGACCTTTTTCTCTCTAGCTGCCTTTAAAACTCTGTCCTTGTCCTTGATCTTTTCTATTATAATTATTATGTGTCTGGTGATGTCCTCCTTGGGTCCTTTTTGTTGGGAGCTCTGTGCATTTCCGTGGTCTGTTCAATTATTTCCTCCCCCACTGTGGAGAAGTTTTCAGCAATTATAAGGCACTTTCTATCCCTTTTTCTCTCTCTTCTTCTTCTGGTACCCCTATAATATGGATATTGTTCCTTTTGGATTAGTCACACAGTTCTCTTAATATTTCATTCCTGGAGATCCTTTTATCTCTCTCTGTGTCACTTTGTATGCGTTCCTGTTCTCTAGTTTCTATTTCATCAGTGGCCTCTTGCATCTTATCTATTCTGCTTATAAATCCTCCAGAGTGTGTTTCACTTCTGTAATCTCCTTCCAGAAGTCTGTAATCCTCCTCAGGGCATCTGTAATCTCCCTCCAGACTTCATCCCTTAGCTCTTGTATATTTCTCTGCATCTCCATCAACATGTTCATGATTTTTATTTTGAATTCTTTTTCAGGAAGACTGGTGAGGTCTGTCTCCTTCTCAGGTATTGTCTCTGTTATCTTGGTCTGCCTGAAATTTTGCCTTTTTATGGCGATAGAGATAGTTTGTAGAGCTGGCACGAATGTCAGCTGGGAGAACTTCCCTTTTTGTTGGTTTGTGGCCTTCCTCTCCAGGGAGAACAGCAACCTCTAGTGGCTTGTGCTGGGCAGCTGAGTGCAGACGGGGCTTCTGATTCTTGCCCAGATGCTATGGAGTTTATCTCCACTGTTGTGCTGGGTGTCACCTGCCTCAGGCTGCTGCTCTGATATGGTGGAGCCGAATTAGAGGGGGAACTGCCGGGAGGCTATGAATCTCCATGAGGTGCCTCCATGCTCCCTGCTGCCCAGGAGGTTAGAATGCCCAGAGTTCCCCAGATTCCCTGCTGCTGGACTAAGTGTCCCAGGACTCCTCCATTTGGCTGTGGGTTCCCTGTCCCTTTAAGACTTCCAAAAAGCAATCGCTTTTCTTTGTCCCCAGGGCGCCGACTGCGGGGCCTGCTCACATGTCTTACTGGCCTGTTTCCCTATTATCCAGAACCCCACACATGCACTGTCTGTGCTCTGGTGTGGATAGCTCGGGCTGGCTATTTAGCAGTCCTGGGCTCCCTCTCCCTCCCCACTCCAACTCCTCTCTTCCCGCACAGAGCTGGGGTGTGGGGTGATCAGGTCCCACCAGGCTGGGGCTTGTATCTTACCCCCTTCATGAGGCGCTGGGTTCTCACAGGTGTGGATGTGGTCTGGATGTTGTCCTGTATCTTCTGATCTCTCTTTTAGGAAGAGTTGTCTTTGTTGTATTTTCAAAAATATATGTGGTTTTGGGAGGAGATTTCCTCTGCTCTACTCATGCTGCCATCTTGGCTCTGCCCCTGTCATGCATTTTTAAATTGTCTGTCAGCTGACTTCATCTGATAATACTGAAAGTAATTACTGAACTACTGTAATACTGAAAGGATATTTTTGACTTTTTGCCTGCCAAATTTTATTGTAGGATACATATTAAATGCATGTTTTCAAACATATCAAACCTAGGAATTAGTATACTATTAAAAGTATCAAGTTATTTTACTACATTAAGAAATCTATAAGTCATGTAATCTTTCATAAAAAGTTTAGAGGCTGGGCCTTTCCAAGTCAAAATGAAATGTCATTCAGTAGTGTCTTGTTCTATGCAGTAAACCATGTCAATTTTATTGTAATGTAGAAGTTATTAGATTTGTGTTAATATAAAGCTTTTAAATATTTGATGTAAAACTTGAAGAATTTAAGTTACAATCTGACAATAAACAGTTGATATGAATACACGTCTGTGAGCAGTTGAGAAATTTCAAGTTATAATCCATTACAATCAATAGTTTTTACAAAGGATAATAATACTAAAGGTTATCCATATACATTACCATTTGTGTTCTAAGTATAAAAATATTTTCAGAATGAAAGACTTGCTTATGTGATGAATGTTATGTTGCTTCAGCTTGAAGGAATGGAGCAAAAGGAAACATAAAGATATATGTATGTCATGAATAACTTCACTAATGCAGTTCATTCATTCACTTTATGACTACTTGCTGATATGTAACTGATTCAATTCTCAATTATTTATCAAATGGCATTCATAATTGCTTGCTGAGTAAATTATTAACCTCTATTTCCCTAGCATATTGTATTTATAATTTTGTTATGCTGAAAGAAATGAGTCAACAAGAGAAAATAGGTCCATTAACAATAAACTTTCAAGTTATGGCAAACAATGGATGACTAGAAATAACATACATTATATTTTCTTTTCAAAATTGCCTATCCTCCCATAATCATGGGCATGGATCCTTCATATCCCCTCTGCTTTATCCTATGATTACATGAAACATTGTGTGTTGTCTGGGTGGATGTACTTTTCTGAGCAGAATGATTCAAATTCTCATCAGATTTTCTAAATGATCTAGAAGTAGAAGGAATATTTCTAAGCCAAATTACAGGCCTGACTAGATCAGTATAGGTGAAACATTCTCTGGATTCTGAAACCTAATGAAATTTAAAATATTTTACTTTACAGGGTAAGAGGAATACAAGATTCTAGTTCTGATTTGGGTTAGGGTTGAGGAGAGGTGGAGTTGATAAGTTTTTAGTTGAGAAGAATATTTGAAGAGACATAAATCTACATATTTGTGAAAAGTATATGTCCTGTAAGCATCTCTGCAGTTTGTCATGAAGTTTTTGATCACATGCTGTCACCCTTGTCTTTGGCATGTAAGTGAATACAGAATGACAAAGTTGCATGAGAGAGTTGTGAAACAGGAGAACACCTAATCTAATCTTCTTAATTTTCATTTTAGAATCAGAGATTTAATATAAGTTCCCAATGACAAAGAAATAGAGAGAAAAAAGAAGTAAAAATGAACACAAAAATAGAAGTTGCTCTTCTGTTTTCAGGTTTATCTTTTCACCTTACTGTCTTACCTCGCTGAGAAAAATAATAGAAATCACCCCAGGAAAACATTCACAGGTTAAGTGAACTGTTACTTAATATTTGTCTTAGCATTAACAATGGTTCCGTAGTAAGGGATAAAACAGGGACCTATTTCCTAGTATAACTAGAGTAGCATCGATATGAAACCTGCCTCAGGCAAAATCGCAAGCTAGGACCTGACCTTGGAGGTTTTAATTTATTTTGCCAGGGGTGTTTTTCCATTGCTCATTATCATCTCCCAACAATCAGATTAGTTCTTGAATTGTTGATAAGGGTTTTACCCCTTGGGTAGAGCCTTCCAGTAATTTAAGCCTCATAGTCATTTCACAACATGAAAACCACTGGAGACTATTGTAAAGTCATGGCCCAAGATTTTTCATATTTTACTGCCTTAAGTGTGTCAATCTATAGTATACTTCTGGGGAAGTTACATGTATGAGAAAGTCTGTGTATATATTGCTGAAAGATCTCTTATATGGTGTATGGCAATGGGAAGTAGATGGAATAAAAAATAATTAGGGGAATCAGTAAAAAATATATGGAGGCCTTCTGGTGTGGGCCATAAAGCTGGTGTTGGAAAATACTTCTACAGAACAAGAAACTTTAAATGTGAAGCATTGGTTTTTAACCTGAACATACATATAATAATAATAATAATAATAATAATAATAATAATAATAATAATAATAATAATAATAAATACCATTTACTGTTTGTTTACTATTTGTCAGGCACTCTTAATTATTTTAATGTATAACATTAATGCTGACAATATTTATTTCCATTAATCCATTATATGTGGACACTAGAACAAAAAGAGTGAATATGTAAAAAGTGAAATATCATTTTGCTTGGGGCTTCAGAAACAGCTTTCCAGAAAAAATGATGTTCTTAGGATTTCCTTTAAGGAAAAACAATGAATACTTAAGTGAAAAGTTTAAATAGTATAAAGAGAAGGGAAGAAAAAAAGAGCAAAATGTACAACAGAAATGGTTTGCAAACAACAAATGCACACATTGTTCAAAATGACTGGGCTACAAAATGAAGAGGTAAGAAGGATCTAGGCTAGTGAAAGAGGTTTTATAAATACACCTTTCTGAGAATTACTGATATTGTGTTTGGATTTATTAAGAAAAACAGAATTGGAAGGATCCAAGGAAGCTAAAGAAAAAGCCTCAAGAACCAGCCCCCAAAAGGGGTACAACACAAGGAAGAGAGACAGTGGAGAATAGAGTCACTGATCCCATGACCTGGCCTGCTCAGGACATCTCCCTTGTGCCTTAGTAATAGTAGTGTTGCCAGCAGCTGCGTCTAGGGAGGTCTCTCCTTACCCACTGGGAGAAACCTCAACCTGGGTGGGAGAGGGTTTTTGACTCTGGGCTAGAAAGAATTCTTGAACAGGTCAGGCACATGTAGGTAAGGAAGTAATTCATTAAAGCAAGAGCAGCAGGGAATGGCAGCTGCCTTGCAGGCAGCAGAGAATAGGAAAGTGCAAGGGAAAATGGAAAAGTTCTTGTCTTAGGGCAGATTTCCTTCCTAACTCATGAAACCAGGGTCACCTTGCATCCTGTGTCCACTTGGATCAGCACAGCATGGGGAGTAGCCCCTTCCACCCCAGGATTTGGAGGAGCCATGGAGCACAAGATGGGGTGAGATTATCTTCTGAGAACTTCCCAAAGAAAGGAGATTTTTAGGCAGGCTAGTAAGAGCAGCTCACACAGTGGCAGTTCTGTCTAGGTCACCCAAGCGACAGAAACATGCTGGCCCAAATCTGAGCTCTTAGCAGCCCCTTCCTACTTATCAGGAGTAAAGCGGAGACAGAGTGAAGGCTTGGAAATAAAATGAAATAGCAAAGAGACAAACTGCAATAATTCGAGAAGTGAGAAAAGAAAGCTTTACTTAAGGCAAAAATGTGTATACTCGGAGAAAGGAGAGTGTGGATTACCTCAGAGAGGTGGCACGCTGAAAGTTTGGGGATCCTGTCTTTTAATGCTTTCAGGAATGGGGCAAAGGGCAGAAGGAGGTTGTTGGGCATAGGCTTGATTTGCAGTCTCAAGGCGCTTATCTCTGGTGAAACACCATGTCTCCTCTCTTCTGTTTTCAGTCCTCCAGCTAATTTTGCTAAATAAACCCAACACAAGGGACTTATTTATCCTGTTCTTCTCCAAAATAGTTGTTACCGTCAAGTAGTGGGGACATATAAGTTAAGACTGCTTGCCCTATCTTGAGATAAGCTGTTGGGTTATTTTCTGATTATCAGAGAATACGTTAGGAATCTTACTTCTCAACTCTCTGCTTTTTAGAAAGGAATCTTAGTTTAAGAAGGAGTCCTTTCCTATTCTTACTATACTGTTTGTATCTCAGCATTTTTTGTCATAGATAGGAAAAGTTAATTAGGATGCTTGTCTCATGTCTTTGGCCTACCTCAGTAGCATTGCCACAAAAGATATCACAACCCTCACAGAATGCTTTCCACTGCTGCTGGTCTTCAACAGCATGACCACCTTGAGCGACATCCAATGGTGTGCATCTTTTAGTTATTTCCTCTAGTTACAAATCCTGCTTAGAAGTGATGCCGGGGTTCTTGTTTGCGGAGCCAAAGAATGAGCTTCACAAACAGTCAAGGTAGGAGAGCAAGGTACAGGCTTTTATTTAGAGTTACAGTGAAAGGACAGAGCTCCCGACTCATGCCAGGAGGGGACAAGAGAGTCCGTCCGTAGTGGTGCATTGTCTAGGGGGTTTTATAGGCAGTTGAGGATTTTTCGAGAACATGAAAAAACTTAGGGGTGGGGACTTGTTAATTGGTCCCTGAATATTAAAAATTAACTGTAAGGAATTTCCTGCCTTGATTTCTCTCTGGGACACCAGCGCCTTGGTCTGGGAGCATATCAAAAGGCTGCCTGCCCAGCCCCCAAGGTGGGCTGAGGTATTGTCTACTTGCTAAAGAATCTTGCCTCTTGAACTTCCTGGGTGTTAAAATGCAATCTTATCTTTAAGATGGAATTCTTCCTGCCTTTAACTATGCTGTCTACAGCTGGGTCTGCATGTTAAGTTAGTTGCTCAGTTTACAAAATCACCTTGTCAGATCTGAAGGAGGAAAGACAGCACATAGGCCTGGGACTTTTAGCATGCTAAAGTGAATCTTACACATGGTTACAAATGATTAGCATAATAAAACATGTGCTACTCTTTATCTGGGGAATATTAACTGATCTCACTGAAGAATGATTCTAGAGCTCAATGTTTAACAGAGAGTTTTAGTAGGGGAGTTTCCTTGCATGTAGCTACATTGCTCTGACTGCAAATATCCCTCCCTGCCCCCTCCAGAGGCCCTCACCCTACTTTGACTACATCCATGATCCCTGTCTCAGAAGCATCTGTTTGGCCAATCTTGGGTTGCATATATATGCCTCATCTGTCACCATACCAGACCAGGTATTAATCTGGTCACATTTAACTTCTTGAGGTGGAAAAAAGGATCATTTCCCCCCAAAACCTATCATGCAATGGAGACATCCCACAAACAGGAATGAGGATAGGTTTTTGACAGCAGCTTACTAGAAGGATACTTCTAAATTTAGGCTTAAAATTTTAATACAGGCAGTCCTTGCCTCTCAAGATTCTTATATACTTGAATTTCAGTTACCAAGGTTTATTTAAATAACAACGATACCCCCCAAAACAGCTCAAATTTCAATTGGTTCTGTTAAATTAATTAAACAAGAACGCCATTGGACTGAGGTGGTTCTCATGCCCTGGAGGCCGATGTAAGCAAATCAAAATCTAAGTTTACAAATGTAGTTTAGGCATTTACACATTGGACCTAAGGAGAACCATCATAAACAGCCAATTAGGCTTTAAACTACATAGTCAATCAAATAATTTCCTTTCTTTGTTTCTGTACTTTCTCTGTAAGTCTTTTTCTGTGCTCCTAACCATTTCTGGTGTGGTGCCACAGATCAATTTTTCCTGAAATCAACTCTTAAAATTTTTAATATGTCTCAGATGATTTTTTTGACAGTTTATTAACTATGAGTAAATATATAAAGTACAAACTTTGCTCTTAGTTCTTCAGTCTTCAAGCACTACATAAATAACAGATAACCCTGGGATCAGTGATGAATCACGTAACTTCTTTGTATCTGTTAATAGGTTCACGCACAGCCAATGAGAAGTTGTACTGCTGCTCTGTCTCCTTGTGATAAGCAATATTTCCATAATCTCTCACCTGGCCTTAGTGCATCTGCATATCAATAGGTGTTTCCAAGGAGTGGAGAAGAAATAGTCTATCTCCATATCAGTAGGTAATTACAAGGGGGAGTGAGGGCTTATCTGGATCAAAGAGGTTGGGTGGGGCCCCTTTTTTCTGCAGCCATGTCATGAGAGACAAGGGCAAGCAGAAGTGGATGACTGCTTGTAGGCAATAAACGTGTTTCTCCCACTTTATTTCTTCCTTTGACTGATTTCGGTTCAAAGGTGTTTTGCCCCGGACTGGGAAGGTATATTCCCCCTGGAGTTACACAAACCCACAAATAATTTTACAGAATTGAGTAACTGAGAGAGAGACTTATCAAACAAACATGAGAGTGCAGCAAACAATGGAAATGTGAATACACTGCAAGTGAAATATAAATGCACTTACAAAAGAAATAGCTGATTGTGGGACTATTGACACTGCTCTTGTTCAAGAAACTATGCAGCCAGCAGAACACAGTGAAGATGAACTTTCTGACATGAATGAGTAAAGTGGTTGCAACAAAAAGAATGAAGATGTCCTGAGGAAGTAATGCCAGCAAAAAAAATTCACATTAAAATATGTTTTGTTTCATAGATATTTGCACCATTGAAAGAACATAGGATGAAACACTGGAAGCTGATAAAACTTAGAAAGGACTATGTCAATTTTCCAAGACAGAAAAGATGCCAGACTGTATCATAAGTTATAAGAGGAAAAAGGCAAGCATTATTCAAAGTATTTTTGATAATTTTTTACAATAAAAAATACTCCTAAAAAAATTTAATGTTTTAAATTCAATGTACCACATAAATATTAGTTTTAACATTTTTCATCTCCTTACATATTTGTTACCAATAGCAAAATATTTTTAAAAAATATTTTGGCAAAACTTTCAAAGTTCACAGAACAGCCCTTTCTTCACTGACTGTTAGATGGTTTTGTATCATTTCAGCTTGCGTTGCCATGTTTACAGTTCTGTGCTCCACAATGCAGAGGACTGCTTTTAATTTTTATTATAATGCTTTTAAAATGCCCATTTACCCCAGTTACTTCAGTCTGCATTTCCTAAAACATGGACATTCTTTTACCCATCCAAAGCTTCAATTATCCAAATGATAAAATTGATATTGTAGTAGTATTTTCTAATCTAAAGACCCTATTCCATTTTGTCAATTGTCCTGAAGTTGTCTTTATGGCAAAAGGAAAAGTTTCTGACCTAGGATCTGGGCAGGAATCAGTTGCGTTATATTGTTGTGTGTTTTAAGTGCATAAACTTAGAATAGTTCCACAATTTTCCTTTATCTTTTACTGCTTTGGCTTCTTTTCACGATATTGGATATTCATTTGAGGTAAGTCTAGTATTTCCTCATGATCAAATGCAGTTTGGGAAGGACTGTATCAGAAGACCCAATGTGCCCTTCACAATGCCTCATATCAGGAGGCCTTGGTAAGTATTGTCCCTTTACTTGGTTTTATCACCCACCCATGTAACTTGTCTGAAAAAAAAAATAATGATGAATATGGAACAGTTATTTTTCAATTCCAACATTCTTTCTGTGTATTTATTAATTGGCACTCAAGTGTAAGGAAGAGCTATCTCTTCCGCCAATTTTGTTTATTTATATTTTTGTTTGTGTTATTAGTGTGGACATATGGATTTTTTTATTCCTTTTTCATTTTTATGCCTAAATCATGGTAGAATTAGACAGTGGGACCTACTTCAAGCTGACTCCTAACATATGCTATGTCCTTTATACATGGCCCAATATCTCTCTTTTTTTTAAATATCTCTTTGAATATATAATCATTTTCTGTCACAGTAAGTTTTTCCAGACCAATCTTGTATTCCAAGCCCCAGACTTAACTAACCAACCAGTTCTCCAAAGAACCACCATTCCTTTTCATGAAGAATTATATTTAGAAAATAATTTTGGATCTAGCTGTGCTCATTGCTAGTGGCATGTCATTGCTGCCTAGACTCTGAGTGAACAGAGATGGAAATCATATCAAATTATCTCTGAGTATACTGATGCCTCCATTTCTAATCCAATGACATAGGCATGACTATAGCGTTCCCTCTTTCCAGATTCCTAACACCATTTCCCGAAAGTATCAAACTTGTCTATTATTATTAACAACACATTAACTTACTTTTTAATGGTACATTAAATATAAAAGTTACATAACTCCTAATCAATAGGTCTGGTAAACATATATTCCAAACTAAAATTTGATGTTAGCTAACAGTTCTTTTTACTTGTAACTTCAGAATATATAGTCAAATACTGTGTTTGAGGGTTACTTGAGTTAGTCTCTCCATTCTGCCAGTGTGATATCTTCCCTTTAAAATACTTATTTATGTTTGAATTCCACTTTCTTCTCATGTTGATAATTGTTTGAGTCCATCTGGACTGTTAGAACAAAATACTATAGATTGGGTCACTTTAATCAGTGGGCATTTATTTCTCACAGTTTGGAGGCTAGGAAATGTAATATCAAGGATAGTAGAAGATTCAGTTCCTGGTGAGGACCCACTTCCTAGCTCATAGACAGCCACCTTCTGGCTATATGCTCAAAAGATCTTTTCTTGGTGCATATGTCTAGAGACATGTCTATGTCTTCCTAGTCTGATATGGGATCTAACTCATCATGAGGAGCCCACTCTTCTGACCTAATCTAAACCTAATTCCGGCCCAAGACCCCACCATGAAAAACAATCATGTTAGAGGTTAGGCTTTCAAATTTTCTGGGGACAGAAAACATTCAGTCAATAAGAATATTAAAATATTTTCTTCATGAAACATAACATGGTTCTAAAAGCATGCAATATAAATATTATACTCAGAGAAATATTACCCCTAAACCTTCTACCCCTTGTGTTTCACCCCCAGCATATTCACACATTCCAAACTCTACCTGTAGGTGAGTGATCTCATTAGTTTCTGATACATATTTCACATGTGTGCATGTGTGTTTTGTTTTTCAAAAATGAGCAAATATACAGATTTGCACAGTGGCAATATCAAAACCAATGAGGTTTATATGAGGTGCAATTATTACTAATTGAAAAATAAATAAGCAATATGCACAAATTTTATTTGTTCCCCTTATTTCATGCATAAAAGCTACCACACCATAGATTTATTTTTTTCATTTTGTTTTTTCACTTAATACATATTGGAAATTATTCCATAATAATTCATAGTGGTTTTATTTCTACAAACTTATACAATTTATAAATGTGCCATAATATATTCTACAATTGTCTTATGAATTGGTATTTACTATATTTTCTAATTTCAAATAATGTCACTAAAAGTAGACTTGTTTATACACATTTTCATAACTTTGGAATTGTATTTTCTGGGTAAGATAGGAAAGGAGGGATGCTGAATCTACAGGTAAGTTTGTATGTGTTTTTGTTAGATAGTGTCAATTTCCCCTCCAAATAATTGTTCCGATTTGCATAGCAATAAGCAATGTCTGAGAGTGACACTATCATTTTACTAACAGAATGTGCTATCATTTTTATTTTTTGCCATTTTCATTTTCATAGGTGAGAAAAGGCATCTCAATGCTGTATTTTTATTGCTTGAATGAGTTTTAACATTTTTCATATTTTTAAGAGCTGTGCATATATATATATATATATATATTGGTATCATTAATGTAAAATTACTTGAACAACATTATGGTTACTAGATGTGCCCTATTATCAAGTCCCCCGCACATACCCCATTACAGTCACTCTCCATCAACTTAGTAAGATGCTATAGAACCATTACTTGTCTTCTCTGTATATATTGGCTTTCTGGTGAACCCCCACTACATTATGTGTGCTAATTGTAATACCTCCTTTTCCCCCTTATCCCTCCCTTCCCACCCATCCTCCCCAGTCCCTTTCCCTTTGGTAACTGTTAGTCCATTCTTGGGTTCTGTGAGTCTGCTGCTGTTTTGTTTCTTCAGTTTTTTCTTTGTTTTTTACTCCACAGATGAATGAAATCATTTGGTACTTGTCTTTCTCCACCTGGCTTATTTCACTGAGCATAATACCCTCTAGTTCCATCCATGTTGTTACAAACAGTAGGATTTGTTTTCCATTGTGTATATGTACCACATCTTCTTTATTCATTCAACAATTGATGGACACTTAGGTTGCTTCCATTTCTTGGCTATCATAAATAGTGCTGTGACAAACATAGGGGTGCATATGACTTTTTAAAACTGGGCTCCTGCATTAGGGTAAATTCCTAGGAGTGAAATTCCTGGATCAAATAGTATTTGTATTTTAAGTGTTTTGAGGAACCTCCATACTGCTTTCCACAATGCTTGAACTAGTTTACATTCCCACCCGCAGTGTAGGAGGGTTCCCCTTTCTCCACATCACCGTCAACATTTGTTGTGGTTTGTCTTTTGGATGTTGGCCATCCTAACTGGTGTTTGGTAATATCTCATTGTGGTTTTAATTTGCATTTTGCTGATGACTAGCGATGTGGAGCATCTTTTCATGTGCCTGTTGGCCATCTGAATTTCTTCTTTGGAGAAGTGTCTGTTCAGGTCCTCTGCCCATTTTTTAATGGGCTTATTTGCTTTTTGTTTGATAAGGTGTGTGAGCTCTTATATAATTTGGATGTCAAACCCTTACCAGATATTTCATTTACAAATACATTCTCCCATACTATAGGGTGTCTTTTTGTTCTATTGATGGTGTCCTTTGCTGCACACAAGCTTTATACTTGTTCATTTTTGCTTTTGTTTCCCTGGCCTGTGGAGATATCTTCATGAAGAAGTTGTTCATGTTTATGCCCAAGAGATTTTTGCCTATGTATTTTTTAAGAGTTTTATGGTTTCATGACTTACATCCAGGTCTTTGATCCATTTTGAGTTTACTTTTGTGTATGGGGTTAGACAATAATCCAGTTTCATTCTCTTACATGTAGCTGTCCAGTTTACCAATACAAACTGTTTAAGAGGCTGCCATTTCCCCATTATTGTGGAAATCCATGGCTTCTTTATCATATATTAATTGACCATATATGTTTGGGTTTGTATCTGGAATCTCTAGTCTGTTCCACTAGTCTATGGGTCTGTTCTTGTGCCAGTACCAAATTGTCTTTATTACTGTGGCTTTGTAGTAGAGCTTGAAGTCAGGGAGCATAATACCCCCTGCTTTCTTCTTCCTTCTCAGGATTGCTTTGGCTATTCAGGGCCTTTTGTGGTTAAATATGAATTTTAGAACTATTTGCTCAAGGTGACTGAAGAATGCTGTAGGTATTTTGATAGGGATTGCATTGAATCTGTATATAGCTTTAGGCAGGATGGCCATTTTGACAATATTAATTCTTCCTAGCCAAGAGCATGGTATGAGTTTCCATTTGTTAGTGTCCTCTTTAATTTCATTAAGCATGTCTTATAGTTTTCAGGGTATAGGTCTTTTACTTCCTTGGTTAGATTTATTCCTAGGTATTTTATTCTTTTTGATGCAATTGCAAATGGAATTGGTTTCCTGATTTCTCTTTCTATTAGTTCATTGTTAATGTAAAGGAAAGCCACAGATTTCTGTGTATTAATTTTGTATCCTGCAACTTTGCTGAATTCCGATACTAGTTCTGGTAGTTTTGGAGTGGAGTCTTTAGGGTTTTTTATGTACAATATCATATCCTCTGCAAACAGGAACAGTTTGACTTCTTTCTTGCCAATCTGGATGTCTTTTATTTCTTTGTGTTGTCTGATTGCTGTGGCTAGGTCCTCCAGAACTATTTTGAATAAAAGTGGGGAGAGTGGGCATCCTTGTCTTTTCCAAATCTTAAAATAAAAGCTTTCAGCTTCTCACTGTTATGTATAATTTTTGCTGTGGGTTTGTCATATATCACCTTTATTATGTTGAGGTACTTGTACTCTTTACCCATTTTGTTGAGAGTTTTTATCGTGAATGGATGTTGAATTTTGTTGAATGTTTTTTCAGCATCTATGGAGATGATCATGTGGGGTTTTTGTCCTTCTTTTTTGTTGAAATAGTGGATGATGTTGATAGATTCTCGAATGTTGTACCATCCTTGCATCCCTGGGATGAATCCCACTTGGTCATGATGGATGATTTTTTTGATGTATATTTGATTTCAGTTTGCTAATATTTTGTTGAGTATTTTTGCATCTATGTTTATCAGGGATTTTGGTCTGTAATTTTTTTTTTTTTGTGGTGTCTTTGCCTGGTTTTGGTATTAAAGTGATACTGGCCTCATTGAATGAGTTTGGAAGTATTCCATCCTCTTCTACTTTTTGGAAAACTTTAAGGAGAATGGGTATTAGTTCTTCACTAAATGTTTGATAAAATTCAGCAGTGAAACCATCTGGCCCAGGAGTTTTGTTCTTAGGTAGTTTTTTGATTACCAATTCAATTTCTTTGCTGGTAATTGGTCTATTCATATTTTCTGTTTCTTCCTGGGTCAGCCTTGGAAGGTTGTATTTTCCTAGAAAGTTGTCCATTTCTTCTAGGTTATCCAGTTATTTACCATATAATTTTTCATTGTATTCTCTCATAATTCTTTGTATTTCTGTGGTGTCCATAGTGATTTTTCCTTTCTCATTTCTGCTTCTGTTTATGTGTGTAGACTCTCTTTTTATCTTGATAAGTCTGGCTATGGGTTTATCTATTTTGTTTGGCTTCTCAAAGAACCACATCCTGCTTTCATTGATTCTTTCTATTGTTTTATTCTTCTCGATTTCATTTATTTCTGCTTTAATCTTTATTATGGCCCTCCTTCTACTGACTTTGGGCCTCATTTCTCCTTCCTTCTCTAGTTTCATTAATTGTGAGTTTAGACTGTTAATTTGGGATTGTTCTTCTTTCCTGAGGTAGGCCTGTTTTGCACTATATTTCCCTATTACCACTGCCTTCACTGCATCCCACAGATTATGTGTTGTTGAATTGTTGTTGCCATTTATCTCCATATATTTCTTGATCTTTGTTTTTATTCGCTCATTGATCCATTGATCATTTAGGAGCATGTTATTAAGCCTCCATGTGTTTGTGGGCTTTTTCATTTTCTTTGTGTAATTTATTTTCATACCTTTGTGATCTGAGAAGCTGGTTTGTACAATTTCAATCTTTTTGAATTTACTGGGGTTATTTTTGTGGCCTAGTGATCTTTTCTTGAAAATGTTCCATGCGCCCTTGTGAAGAATGGGTATCCTGTTGATTTTGGATGGAGTGTTCTGTAGATGTCTGTTAGGTCCATCTATTATAATACGTTTTTCAGTGCCTCTGCCTCTTTACTTACATGCTGTCTGGTTGATCTGTCCTTTGGAGTGAGTGGTGTGTTTAAGTCTCCTAAAATGAATGCATTGCATTCTCTTTCCCCCTTTAATTCTGTTAGTATTTGTTTCACATATGTAGGTGATCCTGTGTTGGGTGCATAGATATTTATAATAGTTATATCCTCTTGTTGGACTGACTCTTTTATCATTATGTAATGTCTTTCTTGGTCTCTTGTTACTTTCTTTGTTTTGAAGTCTATTTTGTCTGATACAAGTACTGCAACTGCTGCTTTTTTCTCACTACTAATTGCATGAAATATCTTTTTCCATCCCTTTACTTTCAGTCTGTGTATTTCTTTGGGTTTGAAGTATGTCTCTTATAGGCATCATATAGATGGGTCTTATTTTTTTATCCATTCATTAACTCTATGTCTTTTAATTGGTGCATTCAAATCATTTACATTTAGGGTGATTATCGACAGGTATGTACTTATTGCCACTGCAGGCTTTAGATTCATGGTTACCAAAGGTTCAAGGGTAATTCACTTACTATCGAACAGTCTAATTTAATTCACTTCATGTGCTATTACAAACACAACCTAAAGGTTCACTTTTTTTTCCTCCTTTTTCTTACTCCTCCATTCTTTGTATGTTATGAATCATATTCTGTACTCTTAGTCTATCCCTTGGGTGAGATTTATTTAGCCTTAGGAATACTTCCATCTACTGAAGTCCCTCCAAAATGCACTGTAGAGGTGGTTTGTGGGAGGTAAATTCTCTCAGCTTTTTCTTACCTGAAAATTGCTTAATCCCTCCTTCAAATTTAAACGATAACCTTGCCAGATAGAGTATTCTTGGTTCAAAGCCTGTCTGCTTAATTGCATTAAATATATCATGCCACTCCCTTCTGGCCTGTAAGGTTTCTGTTGAGAAGTGTGATGATAGCCTGATGAGTTTTTCTTTGTATGTGATCTTTTTTTCTCTCTCTAGCTGCTTTTAAAAGTCTGTCTTTATCCTTGATCTTTGCCATTTTAATTATTATATGTCTTGATGTTTTCTTCCTTGGGTCCCTTGTGTTGGGAGATGTGTGCACCTCCATGGTTTGAGAAACTATCTCCTTCCCCAGATTGGAGAAGCTTTCAGCAATTACCTCCTCAAAGACACTTTCTATCCCTTTTTCTCTCTCTTCTTTTTCTGGTACCCCTATAATGTGAGTATTTTTCAGTTTGGATTGGTCACACAGTTCTCTCAATATTCTTTCATTCTTAGAGATTATTTTATCTCTCTGTGCCTCAGCTTCTTTGTATTCCTCTTCTCTCATTTCTATTCCATTTACCATCTCTCCACTACATGTAATCTGCCTTTAATCCCTCTATTGTAGGTTTCATTACAGATAGGGAATTTGTTAATGATTGAATTTCTGACTTAAATTCGTTCCTGAGTTCTTGAATATTTTTCTGAACATCCATAAGCATGTTTATAATTTTTATTTTGAACTCTCTTTCAGGAAGATTGGTGAGTTCAGTTTCATCTGGTCCTTTTTCTGGGGTTTGTGAGATTTTGGTCTGAACCATGTTCTTTTGGCATTTCTTATTTGTTTGGTGCCCACTAGTGCCCATAAGCTCCAGTCTCTTGAGCTGCTCAGCCCCTAGAGTGAGGTTTGGGGTCATAGGGGAGTAGAGCTTGTGCCTGGGGGGAGGAAAGATCTGCCTCCTGATTCCCACCTGCAGTGCCTGTCTCCCCAGTGTCAGATCCAGTGGACCAAGCACAAAGGTGTAAGCCTCTATGCTCTGCATCTCCAGCTGTTGTAGGCGGGGCTTCCCTGTGGCTGGCCTGATGCCAGCACAGTGACTTCCAGTTTGCAAATCAGTGCAGGCAGGCTTGGAGGAAGTTGCAGCAGGCTGTGTGTCACAGTGGGGTTCCTTGGAGCTGTGTAGGCAGGCAGGCAGATGGAGTGCCTGAAGGCCCTCAAAGTTCCCAACCAGCTGGGCTTATCACACCCAGACAACCTTGTCCAGCTCTCCCCTCCCCTGCACAGCAAGCTCCATGCAAACCCCATCCCTTCAGCAGCCCTCTCGCTGCTAGGAAGCCTTTCAGACCACCTGCCTTTCTTCTGACATAGATGGGCTGGATGTGTATTCCCTCATCCACAAATGGCCAGAATATCAGTCTCTCAAACACTCCACCTGTCTGAGTTCCCCAAAGTCCAGAGCACCATACAACATAGGTTTCTGCTCACAAAGCAGATCCCCATAGCTAGGTATTCAGCAGTCCCAAGCTTCCCTCTCTTCCCACCTCCATTTTCCTTCTTTTTGGAAAGCTTGGGTCAGGGAAGAGCTTGGGTCCCACCAGATTAAGGCTTTCTTACATTACCCTGTTTCCTGAGGTCTGCTCTGTTCATGAGGTCTGTATGCAGTATGGTTCTGCCTTCTTTCTTGTTGCTCTTTTAGGGTTAGTTGTATTAACTATATTTTTGTACTATTTGTGGTTTTGGGAGTTCTCCATCTCACCTCTCATGCTGCCATCTTGAATCTCCTGTGCTTATATTTTTATAAATTGTTCACATCTTGTACCAATGTTTCTATGTGATTTTTGCCTCTTTCCCTCAATTTTTAAGAATTTTAAATAGTATTGACATTTATTGTTTATGCATCATATATATTTTTACCCTAGCTTTTCAGTTGCCTTATTTTATCATTTACTTGGTCAATAAAACTTTTTATTTTATTTTTATTAAGCCAAACTTAGCAGGCATGTGCTTTCCTTTTCATTCATTTTTATTTTTTCCTTGAATTCAGATTTTAGAAAACATTTACCTGTGTTTGAATTATAGAGAAAATCACCCTTATTTAGTTCTACTACTCACATGGTTTCGTGTTTTGCATTTATTAACTATATTCAAATTGAGTATAGTCACTGGATATCACCTGAACTTTTACAAATAGAATTAGTCTTAGATTTAATATTGGTATTATTTAGCAAGTTTAAAGTATTTTAACATTTGAAAATGAATGGACTGCACACTTCCTGAAAATAGGAAGCCACTTAGGATAGAAAATGGAGTAAAACTTCATGTACAATTACAACATCAATGGATAGGAATATCATTCATAACCACAAACTTATGGGGCTATTAATTGAACTCTTAGGTGATAAAATCCATGAAATATGAAGAAGTTTCAATTTTTTTACTCTATCAATATTAAAAGTAATTTGCTTGAAAACAATGTCATCAATATTAATAGTGCTTACTATCTGAGGAGGTGAAAATGTCCCTCTTAGACTTAACTTATAGATGACATCTATCACTTGCTATGCACCTTACGTTATTTTGTACTCTTGTTTTTAAGTTATATTGAAGAACAGAAATTAAAGAAATTTTCCTTTAAAAATGCTGAAATTTACTACAATTATTGAATTAGTGATTTATTTTAGATAATAAAATGACATTTATGTATAAAAGGGCAAGATTAAACAACAACAAAAAAGATTATGGCCTTCTCTTTCATATTTATTTACCTTATATATCTGAACTGAATTCTAAGAAGTAGTCCACAATTATTATATATATGTATTTTATAACTAACATTTTATAATATATTGATATAAATATATATGAATTTATATATACAGAATAACTATACTAATTTAAATATAAAATAATAATATATTATGTTAATGTTATATATGCAATATAATTATAATATGTATTGTATAATATATAATATTAATCATATATACATACATAAATACACACACATACATACATACATACATACATAGAGAGAGAGAGACAGACAGAAATAAGGATGAGGAAGAGAGGGAGAGGGTTTACACTTGGTCCTAGCATGCATAATGAGAGCTTCCTATGTCATTTTGAATTCTAGCTGCACTTCAATGAAGAATGTTCAAAGTTGTGAGCTATCGCATGTCCCACTGTATGTACAGAATCACTTAAGGCTCAATTTTGCATCTAACCTTCTCTAAACCTTTGAACTCTACCCTTGATGATTTTTCTGTATCTTCAATTTCCAATCAAAGTAAAGTTACCTACATGTTTAAATTACTAAGTTAATGTGATTTCACATTAATTGATGGTAACTAAGTTGTAGTTTTCTTTTAAACATTTTATGGGATTTGGATGAAGTTGCTATTTCTATTAAGTACACATAGTTCAACATATTAATTGTGATCTTATAACTTTCAAAAATTTCCAATGTTCTTGTTTCAGATAAATTATGCTTTAAAGAGGCTACTTTTATTTTGTACCACTGATATATCTCAATATGGTCTCCACCCAGTAATAAAGTATTTTTATTTTTTACTAGAACAAAGGTATTTTTGTAACAATGGGCAGACTCTCAGAGATCACATCATGAAATTTTAAATAGATAAAAATATGTTAATGGTAGTTATTTATTGCTTTCCAGAGGAAAAAATGATGAGAAGAGAGAAGCCTAGTGCAATAATTATGGCAGTGAGCACAAAAACTTTAAGAATTTTTCCGCCAATTGTTGTGATCAACTTCTGTTTTAACAATAATATGGATAATAATCACAGTTTAGTCATATTGAGAAATAGTGTTTGAATTCAGTGTGCTGGTATGTTTATAACATACCTTTTCAAAATAACTGCAGAACTCTTTGAGAGCTATGTTCTATTAATGATAAATGAAAAAGGGATTATATACAAAGGAAATCAGTACTATATAAATGTTAAATAGCAACATGTATATTAAATTCCTTCCACTAATAGGAAGTCTAAAACTGCAGTAATTATGAAACCTCTTAAACATCAAACAGATATTCATTCTTCTTTTGCATCATTTTTTTCTCTTGAAATGATACCATCAACTGCAGACAGTAAGATGAATTGTAGATTCAACAAATATTGATTGAATGTATATTAGAAGCCAGACATTTTTACTATGCAGTGGAATTAAGAGAAAATTCATCACTATTTAACCAGTTCTACAATTTTAGCTCTATTTCTCCAATTCTTGACATTTGCACACAATATTAAATTAAAACAATTGAGTTTTATCATTGATTCCTTTATATATCTCCACACTAATATTTTCTTTACAACCTAATTTTCTAAAAATCGCCACTCTTTATTTAAAACTGTGTCCCACAGATAAATCAACATGCTACTGTTTCCACTAATTTAATTGCATCTTTTTTCTCATATGTTTAGTAAAAATACTTTATAATCATCCACAGTAGACTTAATAAACTGGAACTAGATATGAAGCTGGCTTTGTTGTAATTTAATCCTTTTGCACTCAATGTCAAAGGAACTCTAGCACCCAGAGCTGTTCCCTAACATTTTAGCATTTGCATTTTGATATTTGATAATTCCTGAGAGTGTATGTTTTAGGAAAATATAAATTTTAAATCTAATGTATCCAATATTTCCGTAAATAATACTAAACACATCCAGGTTATCTTCTAGTTATATAGAAACAGAAAAATGTACAGTATATGAGTAATTAAAACATTCCTAAAGTCAGTAGAATGAAGAGATTATATGATATTGATTTTCTGATATGAAGATTTACAATGGAGGTGACCACTTTCTAAATTTTTTTTTTTTTTGAGAGGGCATCTCTCATATTTATTGATCAAATGGTTGTTAACAACAATAAAATTCTGTATAGGGGACTCAATGCACAGTCATTAATCAACCCCAAGCCTATTTCTCAACAGTCTCCAATCTTCTGAAGCATAATGAACAAGTTCTTACATAGTGAATAAGTTCTTACATGGTGAACAGTACAAGGGCAGTCATCACAGAAACTTTCAGTTTTGATCATGCATCATGAACTATGAATAATCAAGTCAGATATGATTATCTATTTGATTTTTTTTTTTTGAGAAGGCATCTCTCATATTTATTGATCAAATGGTTGTTAACAACAATAAAATTCAGTATAGGGGGGTCAACGCTCAATGTACAATCATTAATCCATCTCAAGCCTAATTCTCGTCAGTCTCCAATCTTCTGAAGCATAACGAACAAGTTCTTACATGGTGAACAAATTCTTACATAGTGAATAAATTCTTACATGGTGAACAGTACAAGGGCATTCATCACAGAAACTTTTGGTTTTGATCATGCAATATGACCTATAAACAATCAGGTCAAATATGAATATTCGTTTGATTTTTGTACTTGATTTATATGTTGATCCCACATTTCTCCTATTATTATTATTATTTTTATTTTTAATAAAATGCTGAAGTGGTAGGTAGATGCAAGATAAAGGTAGAAAACATAGTTTAGTGCTGTAAGAGGGCAAATGTAGATGATCAGATGATCAGGTGTGTGCCTATGGACTAAGTATTAATCCAAGCTAGACAAGGGAAGCAAGACATCCACGGATGCAGAAGATTTCTCTCAAAGCAGGGGGGGTGAGGTTCTGAGCCTCACCTCTGTTGATCCCCAAATTCTCACCTGATGGCCCCCCTGCGACTGTGCCTGTCTTAGGTTGTTCCTCCCTTGAGGAATCTTACCCGTCTCTGGCTAACCAGTCATCTTCCGGGGCCATACAGGGAAATGTAAAGTTGGTAAGTGAGAGAGAAGCCATATTGTTTGCAAAGGTTAGCTTTTTACTTCTTTGCAGATTTATGCCCTGTGGCTTCTATGCCCAGCACTTGTCTCGAGGTATCTTTACCACCTGGAGGAATTATGATACTCGGTAAATTCTATATGAGGCATGAATTCTATTTAAGGGTTGTAATTAGGAAGGAAGAAGAAAAGCTATAGAGGTAGCATATGAAGGAAACATGGGAGGACTGATTATTTCTTTGACATATCTTCTTGTATAGTACCTTAAGTATGTATAGGTTTTAAACTACTAACTAATTTGCACACACAAATTAACATAATAGGAATATGGTGACATAAACAAAGCAAATCTATAATTACCATCCATCTCCAGTGAAGCCAAGAAAACCATTTAGGCACCCTAGGCATTTGTGAAAATTTATCTATGATATGATGGATATTGTCCAACTGTACTTGAACCATCAGACAAATTAAAGCAGCCCTTTTCTGGGATCTGTTCACATCCCATATGTTCTTTTAACCATAGATAGTCTATAGTCATGAGATTTTGGAGTGCTACAACTTGCACCCCTCCCAACTACTGGTTGAGTTCCAACAGTACAGATCCAGTCAAATTCGTTGTCTCACTGTATGCACATGCCAGCCTAGACATCTCCCTCCTCATTCTTAAGGCAAGTCCAGGAGATGGTGGGCTGGATGCAGCCACAACCGCAGCATCATCCGGATCCCTGTGGAGGCTTTTTGATGATCATCCCCCGGCACAAGTCCTCCAGAGAGTGCTGATGCTGGAAGCTCCTCCTCATATCGTTTCTTAGTTCATTTTCTGGGTATCCAAGCTAGGCCTTGATCTTCTGCGTAGAAACAAACAGACCCTTTGTCCACACTTTGACATGCCAACTATACCACTGTGCAGAACTCATTGGAGGTCAGCACACAGTAACTGCTTTTTTTTTTTTTAAATTAAGAGAAAGGAATATTATCAGAAAAGAGTACCTCCATAGCTGATCATCTGACACCCTTTAAGTGATCAACATTAAGGATATTTAAAGCATGCGTTGATCTTTGATTTACCAATAGTTTTATCCTGTTAAGGAGTAATCCCCCTTTTCTTTCTTTCTTTTCCTTTTTTTTTTTTTAATTTTTAATCTACACTTACATGAAGAATACTATGTTTACTATGCTCTCCCCTATATCAGGTCCCCCCTAACAACCACATTACGGTTACTGTCCATCAGCTTAGCAAAATGTGGTAGAGTCACTACTTGTCCTCTCTGTGTTGTGCAGCCCACCCTCCCCTTTCTCCCTCCCCCCCATGCATGCTAATCTTAATTCCCCCCTTCTTCTTTCCCCCCCTTATCCCTCCCTGCCCACCCATCCTCCCCAGTTCCTTTCCCTTTGGTACCTGTTAGTCCATTTTTGGGTTCTGTAATTCTGCTGCTGTTTTGTTCCTTCAGTTTTTCCTTTGTTCCTATACTCCTCAGATGAGTGAAATCATTTGGTATTTCTCTTTCTCCGCTTGGCTTATTTCACTGAGCATAATATTCTCCAGCTCCATCCATGTTGCTGCAAATGGTTGGATTTTTCCACTTCTTATGGCTGAGTAGTATTCCATTGTGTATATGTACCACATCTTCTTAATCCATTCATCTACCGATGGACATTTAGGTTGCTTCCAATTCTTGGCTATTGTAAATAGTGCTGCGATAAACATAGGAGTGCATCTGTCTTTCTCAAACTTGATTGCTGCGTTCTTAGGGTAAATTCCTAGGAGTGGAATTCCTGGGTCAAATGGTAGGTCTGTTTTGAGCATTTTGATGCACCTCCATACTGCTTTCCACAATGGTTGAACTAATTTACATTCCCACCAGCAGTGTAGGAGGGTTCCCCTTTCTCCACAGCCTCGCCAACATTTGTTGTTGTTTGTCTTTTGGATGGCAGCTATCCTTACTGGTGTGAGGTGATACCTCATTGTAGTTTTAATTTGCATTTCTCTGATAATTAGCGATGTGGAGCATCTTTTCATGTGTCTCTTGGTCATCTGTATTTCTTTTTGGGAGAACTGTCTGTTCAGTTCCTCTGCCCATTTTTTAATTGGGTTATTTGTTTTTTGTCTGTTGAGGCGTGTGAGCTCTTTATATATTCTGGACGTCAAACCTTTATCGGATCTGTCATTTTCAAATATATTCTCCCATACCGTAGGGTTCCTTTTTGTTCTATTGATGGTGTCTTTCGCTGTACAGAAGCTTTTCAGCTTAATGTAGTCCCACTTGCTCATTTTTGCTGTTGTTTTCCTTGCCTGGGGAGATATGTTCAAGAAGAGATCACTCATGTTTATGTCTAAGAGGTTTTTGCCTATGTTTTTTTCTAAGAGTTTAATGGTTTCATGACTTACATTCAGGTCTTTGATCCATTTTGAGTTTATCTTTGTATATGGGGTTAGACAATGGTCCAGTTTCATTCTCCTACATGTAGCTGTCCAGTTTTGCCAGCACCATCTGTTGAAGAGACTGTCATTTTGCCATTGTATGTCCATGGCTCCTTTATCAAATATTAATTGACCATATATGTTTGGGTTAATTTCTGGGGTCTCTAATCTGTTCCACTGGTATGTGGCTCTGTTCTTGTGCCAGTACCAAATTGTCTTGATTACTATGGCTTTGTAGTAGAGCTTGAAGTTGGGGAGTGAGATCCCCCCTACTTTATTTTTTTTCAGGATTGCTTTGGCTATTCGGGGTCTTTGGTGTTTCCATATGAATTTTTGAATTATTTGTTCCAATTCATTGAAGAATGTTGCTGGTAATTTGAGAGGGATTGCATCAAATCTGTATATTGCTTTGGGCAGGATGGCCATTTTGATGATATTAATTCTTCCTAGCCATGAGCATGGGATGAGTTTCCATTTATTAGTGTCCCCTTTAATTTCTCTTAAGAGGGACTTGTAGTTTTCAGAGTATAAGTCTTTCACTTCTTTGGTTAGGTTTATTCCTAGGTATTTTATTCTTTTTGATGCAGTGGTGAATGGAATTGTTTTCCTGATTTCTCTTTCTATTGATTCGTTGTTAGTGTATAGGAAAGCTGCTGATTTCTGTGTGTTAATTTTGTATCCTGCAACTTTGCTGTATTCCGATATCAGTTCTAGTAGTTTTGGAGTGTAGTCTTTAGGGTTTTTTATGTACAGTATCATATCATCTGCAAATAGTGACAGTTTAACTTCTTCTTTACCAATCTGGATTCCTTGTATTTCTGTGTTTTGTCTGATTGCCGTGGCTAGGACCTCCAGTACTATGTTAAATAACAGTGGGGAGAGTGGGCATCCCTGTCTGGTTCCCGATCTCTGTGGAAATGCTTTCAGCTTCTCGCTGTTCAGTATAATGCTGGCTGTGGGTTTATCATAATTGCCTTTATTATGTTGAGGTACTTGCCCTCTATTCCCATTTTGCTGAGAGTTTTTATCATGAATGGATGTTGAATTTTGTCAAATGCTTTTTCAGCATCTATGGAGATGATCATGTGGTTTTTGTCTTTCTTTTTGTTGATGTGGTGGATGATGTTGATGGATTTTCGAATGTTGTACCATCCTTGCATCCCTGGGATGAACCCCACTTGGTCATGGTGTATGATCCTTTTGATATACTGTTGAATTCTGTTTGCTAATATTTTATTGAGTATTTTTGCATCTACATTCATCAGGGATATTGGTCTGTAATTTTCTTTTTTGGTGGGGTCTTTGCCTGGTTTTGGTATTAGGGTGATGTTGGTCTCATAGAATGAGTTTGGGAGTATTCCCTCTTCTTCTATTTTGTGGAACACTTTAAGGAGAATGGGTATTATGTCTTCTCTGTGTGTCTAATAAAATTCCGAGGTAAATCCGTCCAGCCCCGGGGTTTTGTTCTTGGGTAGTTTTTTGATTACTGTTTCAATTTCTTTGCTTGTAATTGGTTTAACTTTTGTGTTTCTTCCTTGGTCAGTCTTGGGAGGTTGTATTTTTCTAGGAAGTTGTCCATTTCTTCTAGGTTTTCCAGCTTATTGGCATATAGGTTTTCATAGTAGTCTTTAATAATTCTTTGTATTTCTGTGGAGTCTGTCGTGATTTTTCCATTCTCATTTCTGATTATGTTGACTTGTGTTGACTCTCTTTTTCTCTTAATAAGTTGGGCTAGAGGCTTATCTATTTTGTTTATTTTCTCAAAAAACCAGCTCTTGGTTTCGTTGATTTTTGCTATTGTTTTATTCTTCTCAATTTTGTTTATTTCTTCTCTGATCTTTATTATGTCCCTCCTTCTGCTGACTTTAGGCCTCCTTTGTTCTTCTTTTTCCAGTTTTAATAATTGTGATGTTAGACTATTCATTTGGGATTGTTCTTCCTTCTTTAAGTGTGCCTGGATTGCTATATACTTTCCTCTTAAGACTGCTTTCGCTGCATATCACAGAAGTTGGGGCTTAGTGTTGTTGTTGTCATTTGTTTCTATATATTCCTTGATCTCTATTTTGATTTGTTCATTGATCCATTGATTATTTAGAAGCATGTTGTTAAGCCTCCATGTGTTTGTGAGCCTTTTTGTTTTCTTTGTAGAATTTATTTCTACTTTCATACCTTTGTGGTCTGAAAATTGGTTGGTAGAATTTCAATATTTTGGAATTTACTGAGGCTCTTTTTGTGAGCTAGTATGTGGTCTATTCTGGAGAATGTTCCATGTGCACTTGAGAAGAATGTATATCTTGTTGCTTTTGGATGTAGAGTTCTATAGATGTTTATTAAGTCCATCTGTTCTAGGGTGTTGTTCAGTGCCTGTGTGTCTTTACTTATTTTCTGCCCGGTGGATCTATCCTTTGGGGTGAGTGGTGTGTTGAAGTCTCCTACAATGCATGCATTGCAGTCTATTTCCCTCTTTAGTTCTGTTAGTATTTGCTTCACATATGCTGGTGCTCCTGTATTGGGTGCATATATATTTAGAATGGTTATATCCTCTTGTTGGACTGAGCCCTTTATCATTATGTAGTGGCCTTCTTTATCTCTTGTTACTTTCTTTGTTTTGAAGTCTATTTTGTCTGATATTAGTACTGCAACCCCTGCTTTCTTCTCACTGTTGTTTGCCTGAAATATGTTTTTCCATCCCTTGACTTTTAGTCTATGCTTATCTTTGGGTTTAAGGTGAGTTTCTTGTAAGCAGCATATAGATGGGTCTTGCTTTTTTATCCATTCTATTACTCTATGTCTTTTGATTGGTGCATTAAGTCCATTTACATTTAGGGTGACTATTGAGAGATATGTACTTATTGCCATTGCAGGCTTTAGATTCGTGGTTACCAAAGGTTCAAGGTTAGCTTCTTTAGTATCTTACTGCCTAACTTAGCTCGCTTATTGAGCTGTTATATACATTGTCTGGAGATTCTTTTCTTCTCTCCCTTCTTATTCCTCCTCCTCCATTCTTCATATGTTGTATGTTTTGTTCTATGCTCTTTTTAGGGGTGCTCCCATCTAGAGCAGTCCCTGTAGGATGCCCTGTAGAGGTGGTTTGTGGGAAGCAAATTCCCTCAGCTTTTGCTTGTCTGGGAATTGTTTAATCCCACCATCATATTTAAATGATAGTCGTGCTGGATACAGTATCCTTGGTTCAAGGCCCTTCTGTTTCATTGCATTAATATATCATGCCATTCTCTTCTGGCCTGTAGGGTTTCTGTTGAGAAGTCTGATGTTAGCCTGATTGGTTTTCCTTTATAGGTGACCTTTTTCTCTCTAGCTGCCTTTAAATCTCTTTCCTTGTCCTTGATCCTTGCCATTTTAATTATTATGTGTCTTGGTGTTGTCCTCCTTGGATCTTTTCTGTTGGTGGTTCTGTGTAATTCCATGGTCTGTTCGATTATTTCCTCCCCCAGTTTGGGGAAGTTTTCAGCAATTATTTCTTCAAAGACACTTTCTATCCCTTTTCCTCTTTCTTCTTCTTCTGGTACCCCTATAATAAGAATATTATTCCTTTTGTATTGGTCACATATTTCTCTTAGTGTTGTTTCATTCCTGGAGATCCTTTTATTTCTCTCTATGTCAGCTTCTATACGTTCCTGTTCTCTGGCTTCTATTCGTTCAATGGCCTCTTGCATCTTATCCATTCTGCTTATAAATCCTTCTAGGGATTGTTTCACTTCTGTGATCACTTTCCTGACATCTGTGATCTCCTTCCGGACTTCATCCCACTGCTCTTGCATTTTTCTCTGCATCTCATCCCACTGCTCTTGCATTTTTCTCTGCATCTCTGTCAGCATGTTCATGATTTTTATTTTGAATTCTTTTTCAGGAGGACTAGTTAGGTCTGTCTCCTTCTCAGGTGTTGTCTCTGTGATCTTTGTCTGCCTGTAGTTTTTCCTTTTCATGGTGATAGAGATAGTTTGCAGAGCTGGTACAAGTGACCGCTGGAAGAGCTTCCCTTCTTGTTGGTTTGTAGCCTTTTCCTGGGAGAATAGCGACATCTAGTGGCTTGTGCTGGGCAGCTGTGCGCAGACAGGGCTTCTGCTTCCTGCCCAGTTGCTTTGGGGTTTATCTCCGCTGTTGCTGTGGGCTTGGCCTGGCTGGGGCTGTTCCTCCAAAATGGTGGAGCCCCATTGGAGGGGGAGTGGCTGGAAGGCTATTTATCTCTGTAAGGGGCCTCTGTGCTCCCTGCTGCCCAGGGGGTTAGAGTGCCCAGAGATCCCCAGATTCCCTGCCTCTGGTCTAAGTGACCTGTCCTGCCCCTTTAAGATTTCCAAAAAGCACTCTCCAAACCAAAACAACAACAGCAACAATGAGAGAGGGAACAGAAGGAAAAAAAAAAAGGAAAAAACACGCGATTTTTTTTTTTTGTCCTCAGGTGCCTGTCCCAGGCACCTGCTCACTGGTTCTGCTGCCCTGTCTCCCTAGCACCAGGGTCCCTGTCCTTTCAAGGCTTCCAAAAAGCACCCACCCACTGGTCCCACAGGGAAGGAACGCTCGATATTTTTTGTCCTCAGGCGCTGGTCCCAGGCACCCGCTCACCAGTCCCGCTGCCCTGCCTCCCTAGCACCGGGGTCCCTGTCACTTTAAGGCTTCCAAAAAGCACTCGCCAAAAAGAGAGAAAAAAAAGGGAAAAACGCGCGATTTCCTCTGTCCTCAGGTGCCGGTCTCAGGCACCCACCCACCGGTCCCACAGGGAAAAATGCGGGATATTCTTTGTCCTCATGTGCCGGTCCGAGGCACCCGCTCACCAGTCCCGCCTCCCTGCCTCCCTAGCACCGGGGTCCCTGTCCCTTTTAGGCTTCCAAAAAGTACTCGTAGAAAAGAGAAAAAAAAAAGGGGGAAAAACGCGCGATTTCCTCTGTTCTCAAGTGCCGGTCTCAGGCACCCGCCCACCGGTCCCGCAGGGAAAAACGTGGGATATTCTTTGTCCTCAGGTGCCGGTCCCAGGCACCCACTCACCAGTCCCGCCACCCTGCCTCCCTAGCACTGGGGTCCCTGTCCCTTTAAGGCTTCCAAAAAGCGCTCGCCAAAAAGAGAAAAAAAAAGGGGAAAAACGCACGATTTCCTCCGTCCTCAGGCGCCAGTCTCAGGCACCCGCCCGCCAGTCCCGCAGGGAGAAACGCGGGATATTCTTTGTCCCCAGGTGCTGGTCCCAGGCACCTGCTCACCGGTCCCGCTACCCTGCCTCCCTAGCAACGGGGGCCCGTCCCTTTAAGGCTTCCAAAAAACACTCGCCAAAAAAAAAAAAACCGCTCCTGTTTCTTTCCACCCGCCGGGAGCCGGGGGGAGGGGCGCTCGGGTCCCGCCAGGCAGGGGCTTGTATCTTACCCCCTTCGCAAGGCGCTGGGTTCTTGCCGGTGTGGATGTGGTCTGGATGTTGTCCTGTGTCCTGTGGTCTCTATTTTAGGAAGATTTTTCTTTGTTATATTTTCATAGCTCTATGTGTTTTTGGGAGGAGATTTCTACTGCTCTACTCACACTGCCATCCTGGCTCCGCCCCTCGACCATTTTCTAAATTTAATATCCAAAATAAATAAGGCCATATTTCAAGGTAAGAAATTTGGCTTCGACACCTGGTAATTAATAGATTCAGTTATTCAAAAATACTTGAGTACCTGCTATGAACCAGGTTCCAATCTTGACAAGAGATCCAGATATGAATCTTGCCTAGAGAATTAAGAACCTTCTGGAAAATGTGACTCATCTGATCAAACCATAGCCATTGGACTGTTTATAACAGAACAGTTAAAAGATTCCAAATAAGATTCTTCTTTGTCCCTTCATCTCACCTCATCTACTGCTTTGTTTCTTAGATCCTCTTTCTAGGCAAAATTCCTAAGATTTGCTTACATATGCCATGCCCACTTTCTCACCACCAATTCTATGATCTTTTCCATGCTTAACACTCCATTACTCTATTCTTTTTAAGTTCACTATCGGTCTTTATACTGATAACATAGTGGGTCTTTTCAGTTCTTATTTTACTCAGTGCTTCTGCACATTCCCTTGTTGATCACGAGTTCCCACTCATAATATACTCACTACCATAGAGAGGAAAAAAAAATGCCTTGAAATTTAGTAACAAGACCTTGTAATTCCTATGAACTGCACCACAGAAGAAGAAATGAGGATAAAACTAGTAAGCCTGAGACTGGGGAAAACATACTTTGATTTCTCCACACATCAAAATTAGGGATAATCTAAGACCTGCTCCAAAAACTGCCTTGAGACCAGAAGAAGAGGATGGATTTCATCCTATTCAGGTCATGAGATGTAACATCTTGAAACTCAGCAAGAGAAGGAAGTAGAGTATAGGGTTGTAAGGTGGTAAACTCCAAAAGGGTTATTTGAAAGTGTGTTCTGAAAATTTATATTTGAAGGAGGTTCCAATATAAGTTACAGCTATCTCCAGTAAATTTAAAATTGTTTGTTATGAATATAATTATGTTGAGTAGGTACAATGTTTTCCTCTTCAACTACAACTACACGGGTTGACTCCTTTACTTCCTCCTGTGTTTCCCTTCATTATCTCCATCACATTTCACATACTGAAAGTTTGGGACCTCCATTCATATGTAAATTATAAATACATATTAAGCCCATTAACCTATCTCCAGCCCCAGTGCAACCATGGTAATTCAAGTCACATTATATCTTGCTTAGTCTACTGTGCTAGCCTCTTTTCTGTTTTCCTTATATTTATGCTTATTCTCCAAATAACCATTCTCCAGCCAATAGTTCAAAAGATTAAAATTTGGAACTTCTTATTCTCTTGATAAGAGCTTTCTTGACCACACTTGGAAAACATTCCCAACCATTTTCACAGTCTGCAAGATTTTGCATAATTTGATCTGTAGCTTCTTCAAATTCTATTTTTCCTTTACCCAATATACTCCAGGAACTCTACTAATATTTAGTTCCTGCCATGCAACTCTAGGCCTTTGGAGTCAAGTCTTTTCTCAACCTGGAACATTCTCTATCCCTCCTTTCCCGTGTTTCTTTGTTCAAGGCATAGGGTGGTCCAGGTTAAGTAAATTAAAATCATGTTTTGCACCTAATATTATAGTAAATATAACTTTTTTGCTGAAAAATCAATAAACCAGAATTTACTATTATTAGTGACTATCATGGATATGATCTGGATTGCTTGTTAAAAATGCTGTACTATTTTGCAGTCATGAAGTTTATAAGTTTTAACTGTTTACATTTAGCTGCTTTTGCTTGCTTGATATTCCTTGGTGATATTATTAGGAGGCCATGTTAAATTACTGTCATGACTAATAGGAAAGTTCTGAGAGCAGTAGAATGCTATTTTTATATACAAATACACATATGTCTTGGACTACACCTGTGTATATGTTACTGTGTTGCCACTTATACTTTTTGGATGACAGAACTATGACTTGAAAAAGGAAGGCAATGGAATTTTAAAATAAGTTTGAAAGAAATTAGATGAGGGCCTATGGGTAAACTTAGATGTATTTACACATAAAACCTTTGTGATTGAATCTTTTATATCAAATATTTTTGTTACAATTACTTTTCTCCTATTTGTTATTTTACTTCACTCTATCTGAATATAAATCAAGGCCAACCCAATAATATTAAGAGAACAGATATTTTTACTTCCAAATATTTTAACTTTTACTTTTTTTTAAACTCTTAACTTCCACAATTTTTTAATCAGACAGAACTATCACAAGAACATGAACATATTCTCTATCACATCTCTTCTACATATACTCTCTATCAAACAAGTATTTTCTTTGTTAAAAAATTTTGGCACTTTAATGTTGATAATGACTTAAGCTTAAGTATTAGCAATTACCAAACTGAAATCAAATATATATATTTGGACAGTTGAAAAAATAGCTTATACAGAGAAAAAGAATATTGTAGTGATTGTTAACCTTGCAATGGTAAGAGCAAAATACTTTGTAGGCTGTTGAAAAAGATAAAAAGGGAGGCAACATGATTTGAGAAGATCAACTTATTTTTTGCCTGTCTCCATTTCATATCATTTAAAAATATATGCAACACCTACATTATTCAGCCTCTAGGCATTTAAAGACAAGAAATGGATATGGCATATGAGATGGAAGGAGAAAGAGGAGAGAGTTTGTGTCTACAACACAAGAAAATTGATAGGAATAAAGTTGGAATGATTGCTTTAAAGAAGTTTTAAACTTTTTCTGACTTTAGATAGATAGATTTCAAAAAATTCAACATAGAGGGCAAGGAAGAACACTTCTGATTTCATCCAAATGAAAAGAGAAGGTCACTTTAGATTGCTGAGGAAATCACAGAACATAAATGGGAATTGGTAGTTGCTAACAGAAGCTTATTTTCTTAACTTTAAGTTACCAAACTTGACTTACTTATCATTAAGATATTAAAATACAAATACTGAGGACACTGAGTTGCAGAGGTCTTAAGTGGCTTGCCCAGTTTAAGCAATGTGTATTTTAGACTGGCCTAGGACAGCTCTATGCTAATCTCTGGGTATGCCTGGAAGGCTGGTACTGACCTCTGGCCAAGATAAGTATAAACTGTACTAGCTAGTGATTTATAATACATAGTTAAAAGCTTGGAACTCCCCTGGAATGTAGATGGATGATTTGCACATTACAATCACTTACTGAGCTGGGTTTTATAGCTTCTTGACCCAATGGGATATAAAATATGCCTCAGTAAAGTCATGTCTGAGCTTCCTGAAACTGAGATATGTTGCAGGTATTGATAGTTCACAATCCAAAGATGAAATTAATGAATGTATACCATGTGACTAGGAAGGACCGACTGGCTTCTTTGGCTACAATATTAAGACATGTTCATGACTGCACTTTTCTTCTCTGGTGTCTTATCATTCATATTTATTGGGGCTTTCACTGAGTATAAACCTGGGAATCCTTCTGCTCCTTTCAATGATCTGACCCTGTGTGATCAATGGAAGCAGTGACTCATGAGAAGACACAGAGATATAATGTAGCCTTCCTTATTTAACATACACATTTTATCAATTATGTTTAGGGAAAATAACAATGTTAAAATCAGCTTACTTTTAAAACATATTATTGATGCAAACTTTTAAGGGTGATTAATTCAAGAATGTGAAGTATTTTTCTCTGCAAGTATAAAAATGGAAGCATACCTCAACTAAATAAATTACTGAATTATATTCTGAAGAAATGTATGAATAAACAACACATGTTAAAATGCATTATCCATTTCTCTCTTCAAATATAAGCTTAACTGAATAAATTCAGCAGGAGTTTTTCAGAAAACAGACTATCAATTTTGATTCTACATATGAGATAGAAAAAATGTGTTAAATATGTCAAAACTTCAGAGAAAAAGACTGAAATATTTATCTCTATAGCAACTGTATTCATTTAGAAAACAGTTATACTACTTTTAATGGACTGATAATGGAATAAAACAGAATTATTAAAGTTTCAGAAAACAGTATTTTTTGACAAATAGTAGGACACATTCTTGAGTGACTGAAAATGATAACATATAGAAAGCAGTTATCAGCCTACTAAATCTTAATTATCAAAAAATTAAGTTATCCAAATATTTAATTTAATTAGACTTACTTCTATATCTATGGCCAAGATGATCTTTTGCCAGTTGTTTAGGCATATTGTGATTAAGTTTTTTCAAAGCTTGTTGCTTATAAGATAATGTAGTGAGGTAACCATGATTCTTCAATAAATTTATGTAAATAATATTATGTAGGACATGTTAATATCAAATACTAAGTAAATGTAATATCCCACATACTTCTTTTGCTAGATGAGTATCTATGGAATCGTAAGTATTTGAAAAATAAATGAATTAAAGAATGAATAAAAATTTCAGGAAAGGAATAGCTTTATTATTTGCCAGAGTGAATAAAGCTTTAGTTTAGCTAACAATTTTGAAAGCAGATTTTAAATAATATAAGCTTTGTAAGTTTTGAAAGCAGTGCTATAATTAGAGTTGAAAAGAATGCTAATCAAAACTGAGATTTAAGTCACTATTATATAAAACTCTAAACAAATCTGTTAGCTTTTTTTTAATGAAACCATCAGAATCCTTTCTTAAGCTCAACACTGCTCACTGCTAAGGGAACCAAAATGTTCCAGAGAATAGTGGCATATAGAATATCCTCTTATTCTGAACATTCGATAACAGTTCAGTTCCTTTATTCAACTTATTTTTATTTTCTGTTCCCAGCATTTGTGTCTTCTTCTTGTAATAACAACCATCAGTTACCCACTTAATATAAAATTCTACCTTGAGGTCATGTCTAACTCTATGTAACTAAAAATAATTCTCGGTCAATTGGAAATTTCTGCCCAGACAACAATTGTATTCCATCAAGAAGACTGTAATTCCCTCAGGCTGAAGTCCTGAGAAGCCTGAGGCTTAAATACAAAGAAGGATATTTCTCTCTTTTTTGTATTGTTTCTTGCTAAAATAGCATGCTTGTCAAAGCCATTTAAATGTGTAGATTGATAGGAAGTAAGGCTTTCACTTGATATGTCACAGAGGTAGACAGCATCAGCTGTAGTCAAGGTTCCCTATCTGGGCAGATTTGGTTTCAGAGGTATCAAAGCTCATTTGCCTTTTATTGACATAAACAGGGACAAAGGAATTTGAGACTTAGTGGAAAAATAAGACTACAAAGAAGTCTGTATGTATGAAAAGATTACAAAGAAGTCTGTACGTATGTGAAAATTTTTGCCAGCTCTGTCCAGGATTATAGGATTAATTATTTGCTTTCATGAATTTGAAATCTATATATGAAGAGAAGGAAAAACTTCACGTATCACTTATAAAATGAATGAGACATTATTAACAATGACACCTAGTGGTAGAAGAGCATTGCCACAAAAACATCAGTTAAAATGTAGTCTAAATTAATCTGACCCAATCTTAGTTTTAAAATTCATGGTTTATTATGCTTCAAAGGAGTCCTGAATATATAAAATTTTTAGTGTAGGCTACACGTGCTTCTCAGATGGTTATCTGTGGATTGTCTGCATCACAGCAATCTAGGGTGCCTGTTTGATATGCACAATTTAATCCTTCTTGGTCAAGCAGGAAGTATCCATGTTTTAAAAGGTCTAGATAATTCAAGTATGTATAAATGTTTGAGAACTATAGTAGTACGAGAATGACAGAGCAAGGGGCACTATGGGCACAACAATGTGCTATCTATCTATCTATATCTATCTATCTATCTATCTATCTATCTATCTATCTATCTATCTATCTATCTATCTATCTATCTATCTTGTCATTCCAGTCCTGAGGGGCTTACATTCATATATGATAGGTAAAAGGATAGTTAAATTATAATGTTTATATAGACAGACAAAGGAAAGAGTGACAATATTAGGTGTAAATATGGGAAAGATTCACCATGAATGATACATTTGAACTCATTTTTGATGACTGATCAGGAGTGTGTCAGACAATGACACATGTCAGGAGAAAAACCGTATGTAGGAGAAAGACCTTAAACCTGCCAGCAGGCATAGAGCATTAACTGCATAATACAGCTTGAAAATGAACAGAATATGGTCTGCAAGAGACAAGGAGTGAGAAAGAGGGATGGGGCTGCACATTGTAACATGGTTCAGTCTTTCTGAACTTCTCTCCCCAAACCTGGTGGTGAATTTTGTCAAAATGCAAAGAGATTTTTCTGTTTGTATAAATACACAAAAAAGGTAGATAGATATGAGTTGGAATTTCGAATATATAGTTTTGTTCCCAGTAAATTCTTTTGGAAAATTACTGTTCTTTATGTTAAGGAGATATGGGACCTCAACCTTACCACAAATTAAAAATGAATATCCACAAATTACTTATTTTTATTCATTTCCCCAATCTTTGCTTTAAAAAAAGCTTTATTGAATTATAATTAATATACAGCAACTGCACATATTCAATATTTACAATTTGATAAGAGCTTACAGGTATGCAGTTTATTATTGAAACAAACACCACAGTCAAGGTAATGAACATACCCAGCACCTCCCAAAGTTTGCTCCTACTTCTTCGATTTTTGTTTTTGTTTTTTTGTGGTAAGAACACTTCACATGAGATTATCCTCTTAAGAAATTTCTAAGTGTACAATACTGAAGTGCTAACTATATGCACATTGCTCTACAGCATATCTCTGTTCATTTTGCAGAACTGAAATATTATAGACGTCAACCAACAGCTCCCCATTTCCCACTCCCCCCAGCTCCTGGCAACTTCCATTCTACTGTCTTGTTTCTATGGTTTGACTCTTTCAGCTACCTTATATAAGTGGAATTATAGTATTTGTCTTTCTGTGATGGCTTAATTCACTTGGCATAATGACCTCTATGTTCATTCATGTTGTCGCATATGGCAGGATTTCCTTCTTTTTTTTAAAGGCTGAATAGTATACCATTGTTAGTATACCATTGTATGTATACATACATACATACATATATATATATATATATTCACACACACACACAACAAACTTTCTTTATCCATTCATGTGTCCATGGACATTTAGTTGTCTGCATGCCTTGGCTGTTGTGAATAATATTTCTGTGAACATGAAGACTGCAAATATCTCTTTGAGAATCTGATTTCAATTATTTTGGATATATGACCAGAAGTATGATTATTGAATAATATGAGAGTTCTAACATTAGGATTAGAGAGGAAGAATGGATTGCCAAACTATTCACTGTGTCATATAAAATTCTCTATGGTTTGGATTGAATGCATTTTTTTCTATATGTTTCCTCTATCAGTTACATTGGATAAATTTCTGTCTTTCAACCATTCCAACTTTTATCGTTCACATCTTAGATCAAGTAGCACCTCTGCTAGGATTCTTTTTGGTATGTTCTATCTAAAGTAGCCATATACCTAATTTTGGTCCAGATGGTGTTTATTAGTCTATTGCCTCCAATGAAATATAATTATATTCATGTGCATGGTAAAACTTAAGTATGCAAATATTCAAGAAAAAGGAGGTAAACAAAAATAATAGTTATCAATATTGAACTATTGGAAGTTTCTATCTTGAGTTTTTATTGCTGTTGCTGAATTCCTTCAAATTACCTAAAATCAAGTATATTGTCATATAGTTCCATGAAAACAATTTGAACATTTAAGTAATAAATGTTCTTTACATATTAAGACAATGTAAAAATAGAGGTAAAAAGGAACTGATTAACATTATTTGTGAACATTTATTAATTATTTATGAATACTGAAAAAATTGTAACAAGTATAATTCAGTGGGATATAAAAATAATTATTATAAACCATGACTATGCCTGGGTTATTATAAACTAAATGGGTTTCAAATAACAATAATATCCTTTTAACTAGACCTGCATTGTTTTACTTATGAAAATAGGACAAATAAAAATAATATTTTAAGATAGTCGTCCATTCAACTAGTACTTAATAAGCACCTAAAATATTTTACAATGCAGCAATGGATGAAATAGGGTCTTTGGGACCAATAATCAAGAGAACTGGAAGAGAAAGAAAGTTCAGTACAATTCCAGAAGAAAACTTATTTGAAGAAATAATGGCTTTAAATTTCCCTAATCTGGAGAAGGAAACAGACATCTAGATCCAAAAAGCCCAAATAATTACAAAAAGATGAACCCAAAAAATGCACATCAAGGCCATTATAATTAAAATACCGAAAGTTAAAGAGGGACTCTTAAAAGCAGCAAGAATAAAATAACTTGTTGCATATAAGAAACCTGACCGCCCACCTGCTCCTCACGCCACACACACGCACACACACACACACACACACACACACACACACACATACACACACAGATTACCTGTTAGCACTTTTTAGCAGGAACTTTGCAGGCCAGAAAGGAATGGCAGGATATATTCGAAGTGCTAAAGAAGAAGAAGGGGGAAAAAAAGCTTCTAACCAGTACTCTAAACTGGCAAGGTTATTATTCAGAATTGAAGAAGCAATAAAAATTTTTCCAGATAACTAAAAGTTAAGGGAGTTCATCACCACTAAACCAGTCTTACAAGAAAAGTTGAAGAGATTTTTTTAAGCCAAAAAGAAAGGGCATTAATTAGTAACAAGAAAACATGTGAAAGTATAAATCTTGCTGGTGAAATAAATACATAGTAAAGGCAATAGATTAATCAGTTATAAAGGTAATATGAATGTTAGAAGAAAAAGTAGTAAAAAAAATATATATATATAGGCTGACATATGTGAGCCTCATGGAAACCACAATGCAAACACCCACTGTAGATACACAAAAGATATTAAGAAGTGAATCCAAGCATAACACTGAAGAAAGTTTTCAAAAAACAAGAGAAGAAAGCACAAGAAGAAAGGAGTAGAGAGGAACCACAGAATAGCCAGTAAACAATGAACAAAATTACAGTAAGTACATACGTATCAATAACTACTTTAAGTGTAAATAGACCAAATTTTCTAATCAAAAGACACAGAGCCACTGAAAGGATAAAAAAAAACTGATCAATATGCTGCTTATAAGACAGGCATTTTAGATACAAGGACACACCCAGATGGAAGGTGAAAGGATGGGGAAAGATGTTCCATGTAAATGGAATCCGAAAGAAAGCTGGGATAGCAATATTTATATGAGACAAAATAGATTCTAAAACAAAGACTGTAATAAAGACAAAGAAGGGCATTACATAATGATAAAGGGGCCAGTCCAAAAAGAAGTGCTCTAAATATATAAAGAAAATATTGAAATACCAAAAGGAAGAAATTGATAGCAATACAATAATAGTAGGGCACTTTAATACCCCACCTTTGATAGATCATCCAGACAGAAACTCAGTCAAAAAATATTGGCCTTAAATGATACATTAGACCAGATGGACATAAAAGATATACAGAGAGCATTCCATTCTAAAGCAGCAGAATATACTTTCCCCTCAGACTTGATGAAATAATGGGCAGAATGGACCATACTCTTAGCTCACACCATCAGCCGATCAGTCCTGGGTTGACAAAACTGTCAAAAAATTGTTATCATATACAAATGATCTCAGTAAAACTGGTGAGGATAGTCACCAGTATATTTTCAGCAGTTCTTAATTTTATCAGAATAAAACAGTATTTAGTTCATGCATGCTCTTTTTTTCCTTCTTTACTGTTCTAGATATCTGATAACTCCCTATTAGGAACTCTTATGGCAGGTTCTAGATATGCAAAATAAAAACAGTTTTTAAAAGTAGTAATATACGACTTCTGCTATTTATACTTAGATCATTTCATGACTCAATTCATTTCAATAAATATTCATTAAAAATACATCATATATTTCAGGCAGTGATTTTGTCACTGAAGATGCCAATCAACTAAGAAAAGTTCCTGCTCCTACAAACCTTACGGTAACAGAGAAGAAAACTGGATGATATATAGGTCAGCCTTAGTTAAGTACTCTGACAGAAGTGAAGTAGGATAAGGAGAATACAGATGTGGGCGGACACTATTTACATGTACAGTTGGGAAGTTCTCTCTTACACGGTAACAGAGATGTAAACTGAAGAAATTGAAGGAGCAAACTAGGTCTCCATCAGGTATAAAAATTTTCAAGCAGAGGAAATAAGGCAAAATCTCAGAGACTGAAGCTGCCCAGACTTGGCTTTTGCATCAAAAGGAGGCCAGTATGACTAGGACAGAAAAAGTAAACTGGGCAATGGTAATAGAGAAATTAGATGGCTATTGAAAGGTTGCAAAATGCAGGCCACAGCATGTATCTGTTTTCTTTTTATCCAACGAGTGATAACTTTTGAGTCCATAAATGGTATGATGTAACCCACATGTAAAATCACCATATTATTGTGTGGAGAATAATTATTAAACCACAGATATGTTCTTAATGTTCCTAGAATTCATAATGAATTTCTCTATTCCATTTATTCTCCCATTCTCATCGAAAACCCTTTCATAAACCCTCCTCTTTCCTCCAACTCCCAAAGCCTCCTTCATTATCATTATTCCCACTGATAATTATGATCACATTTAAATATGGAGGCCTTCTGAGGAGAACTTGGGCACAATCTGCCACCACCCATTTACTTGCATCTGTGACCCTAAATTCCGTCTCCTTTTCTGTTATTCTATATTAATGGTCCAAAGGAACAAAAGGCAAACCTTCCACCAGTATTCTAATGATGCCTCCACTTTTGGTATACTCAAGACTTTTGCTTCAGAAATTCCTTCCTCTTTTTTTGTCATCATTATTTTCTTTTTCTATTAGATGATTCTAATTATCATGTCAATATGAGGTTATTTCCCACATCCTTAAAAATATATCAGTCTTGATTCCACTTCTCTTTGAAGTCACCACTCTAAATCCCTGTTTTTCTTCACTCTAAAACTAAAATGAAGAGTGGTCTCACAGACTACCTTATATTTTCTTCCCTCTAATTCACTTTGGAACTCAACCCAAATTATTTCATAAAGTATGGAGGTTTGGTGCAGCATTGGAGGTAATAAGTGTTGCCTGAATCATGACCTATTTCAAAGGTAAGAATGATTGGATGGGGATTTTAAAAATGTAGAGTCAAGAATGACAGATGCTCCTAAAACTACTGTACTCAAGCCTTAACTCTTTTGTGCTTACAAAGGACTTCTCACTCGGAGGACCAGCTGTGTCTTGTTGCCTAAAGGCTTTCTCTGAAGTACATTTATGCAGCCCAAGGAGAAGCTCTCATCCTATGTCTTACTGGAGATTGTACACAAATATCCCCAATTCCCTCCTTTATAAATGTGATAACTCTGAAACATATTTTCAATTCTGTGCAGAGATAGCTCCAACTACCTAAACTTGGCTTTCAAACTCACATTTCATTTATTTCCTTCCTTTAGATTATTTTACTTTCTTATTCTTTGGCAGTGATTGGTGTACATTCCAAATAAATTCTTGCACTCAAATCCTGTCTCTGGGTCTGTTTCTGGGAAAACTAAAACAAAAATATATGATATTTCTAAGTTTTAAGAACTAAAGAGAGTACACTGAAAAGACAGTATCGTAAAATTGAGTTTACTGCCATGAGCAGACTTAAAATGTTATACAAAAACTCATCCATATACTGGCAGCTGAAGGGCATATACTGTGCAAATTCTTTCTACATTTTAAACATTCTAGTTAACACCAAGAGAGGATAAGTACTGGACCCTGAGGGTGTCTCCATATAAGGTCCCTTGGGGTGCAGGATCACCTGAATTTCTACGTTAGATATTTTCGGGTTAGAAGCAGTCGCTGAACTTGCTGCACACTGCAGCAGCCAGAGCGAGATACATGGAGCCCTGTGAGATTAAACAAAGTCAGAGAAGGCCAGGAAAAGTCTTGCCAAAGATTTAAAATGGTGTGCTTATCATGAGAGTGTAAACTGACAGTGTTGACAGCTCCAGATCTTGTATGGGAAATCTATTTATTTTAACCTCAGCTGTCATTGCTACTCAGCCACTTTTCTACTGCTATAAACTCTCACTTTTTGTTAGGTATCTAGACTGGCAGGTGAAAAAAATGAGATTTATATTTTTCAATGAAATAATGAAAGTTCAAAGCATTGCACTGGCAGCTTTGTATCTGAACAATTTTCTACTGCCAGACTTGGGTAGAGAACAGAGCTCATAATAAAACTCGTGGGCAAAACACTTGGCAGAGTATTTCTATAGGTGTCAGGACACACACATACACACATACATTATAAGTGATTTATGTAACCACTTATCATATTTTATCATTACCTAGAGAAATTAGGTACAAACACTTCGTCTTTGGTATTTGATGATGATCCATGTATTCAGTTTAATTTTAATAAAAAGACAACTGTATCATAATCTAAAAGAGGAGGATGGATAATAGCAAAAAACATAAATATTTACAGGTTTCTTCCTGGAAATTTCACTAAAATAAGGATATGAATAAACATGTTTGATACTTGAAATTATATCTCATTGGAAAATATGAGCTACTTCAATAAAAAGGTGAAACAAAATAAATTACAAGCTTATCTTGTGCATAACTTCTAAATAAATAGAGGATTTTCCCAATGCCATAATGTTCACCTTTGAAAATGAAATTGTGTGGTAAAAATAAGGAAATGATACAGAAAGGAAGTTATGAGTATAGAAATCTATAAATATTTTTAAAATATGATTTTTGAGTTAAATTGTCCTGTTGGAAATTGTCAACTTAAAAACTAAATGAGGAATGGAGGAGGTTCAGAGGGAACTCAGGTACATGTTGTCTTAGAAAGAACATGCTAGAATTACTAAAATATTAGGAGTTAACCAATAAAAATTTTACCTGGAAATTTAGAAACTTTAATTGTAACTTGTTGAAAAAATACAGTATTTATAACAAACACAAAATTTACTTAGCCAATGTTTTCAGAAGTGGTATTTTAAATATGCAGGAAAAATAACATGAGTCAAAATGATTCATTGTTTTGCTAGACTATCAAAACAACTACTTCTTTATTTTTCCTACCTCTCTTCCTCTCTCACTCTGTTTCTCTCTCTTATGTTCTATAATGTGAACAGCTCTAAGCAGCAGGTGATTTCAAGAGTATGTACCAGTGATCTGTATGTGTTTTGAGTATCTGTTCACAAACGAGAATCGATACCCCATGTCACTTCCTTATAGTATAATGTCAATACTAGTCCCTGTTTATAAACAGAGAGAAAAGCTTCATAAGGAAATTCTGAACAAAAGGACACTAATTCTTTCTAGGGAAATATCCTCATTTTGTCATGTTATTGGATACATAGGTAAAAGTTAATATATAATAGAAATGATAGGCAGTAGAAATATATGGGCAGACACACTTTCCAGTGTACCCAGAGTACTCAGCACAAGCTCTTACACACCTATTGACATTCAACACATCCACTGGATGAATGAATGAATGATTGTGGAAGTAAATCCACTCACCACTAATTTGTGTACACCAAACACTTTATTGACTCAACAGTCCATCTGGTTTTGTAACATCAGTTTGCTCTTGAAAAAGCTAAAGGAATTTGGGGATCACCTCTGTTTTATTTTGTCTCATAGTTTTGCTTGTCTGTCTCTCTATGTTAGATCATGGCAAAATCTATTTGCTTCCACAATGAACGGCATTAGTAAAACTACCTGAGACATAATTAATTACCATGGTTATCGAGACTACTTTTATCTAGAATTACACTAGAAAACCAAATCCTGCCACCACAAGCACTGCTGGAAATGTGTTGTCCCTACCACTAAATTAACACCTAGCAAATGGTTTTGGCCTAATAATGATTAAGCATGGGATAATTTGTCCTCAACTGTTTTACAAACTTTGTGGGTAAACTGACATTTCTCTAGGATCATCTATGGAAACTAGTGTTGATTCTTTCTGTCAGTGTTTATTCAATACCTGTTCCTGTAATAGTAAATATAATAAACACATACATATATATGTCAACACTATTTCTCAAATAGGAGCCAAAATCTTCATTCACAGAAAATAATTAGGCTCTAAAATAAAGGTAGCTAAGTGATATTAACAAAAGTTTTAAAAAATTCATTATGTTAAATATTTTATGTACAGTCAGCCATGAAATGTTAACAATGGTAACATATTCACTGCCTATGAAAAACAAACATCTAAAAATGCATCTTTCAAAGATGATAATTAAGGCACTACTTGAGCAAATAGACTTTGTATTTTTTTACTTAATCACACAAAAGCAAAATAAGGCACAGATATGCAAAAACTCTGAATGTGATAGATCTGTCTTGTTAAATATTTCTTAAGAAATTTTTAATTGACAACATATGTTAAACATCACAGAGCAATGTGCATGAAGCACTTTGCATCTGCCAAAGCTCCTTAGAGCTAATTCCTCTTTAATATGTTTGTTTCTTTTGTATTACACTGGGCTGTTTTTCTGTGTGTCAGATGCCAATATTGATATTTTATGGGAAACAGGTAAATACAATCTTGGCAACTGTAAAGGAAGTGTATATAAAAGTAATTTTTTAAAAATAATCCATAAATTGACAGCTATTAGAATTGAGAAAAAAATAATTAATTTTACATAAGTACTCAGTTGCTTTTGTTGAATCCAAATAAGGATTTAGGTAAGATGGCATATAGACTCCTACTAAATTTGTATCAGCCCACACACAAGGAAAACTTAAGTTAATGGGGGAAAACTCCAGGGTTTGTGTTAGTTTTATTTCCATTAAGTTTCAGCAAAAGCAGTTAATATTGACTTTATGTCCCATGTGTCCTCTTTGTAATAGTATTTACTTGTAGATCTAAGACAAATTATGAAAATTTCCATTAATTATTACTGTGGAAGTCCAAGAATTGATTAGAAATCAATATACTTTTCCTTGTTTTCCCCAGTTAAGCCTCCATGCAACAAGATCCTTTTTCCATTTAACACGTATCATTTTTTTTATTAAGGTAACATTGATATACACTCTTATGAAGGTTTCACAAGAAAAACAATGTGGTTATTACATTCACCTTTATTATTGAGTCTCCTCCCTGTACCCCATTGCAGTCACAAGTCCCTACTGGTCTTCTCTGAGCTAAGCTGTCTTCCCCATAACCTCACAAAACCATGTGCACCAATCATGATACCCCACAATCCCATTCTCCCTCCCTCCCCAACCACCTTCCCCTACCCCTCCCCTTGATAACCACTAGTTCCTTCTTGGAGTCTGAGTCTGCTGCTATATTTTTCCTTCAGTTTTGATTCATTGCTATACTCCACAAATGAGGGAAATCATTTGGTATTTGTCTTTCTCAGCCTGACTTATTTCACTGAGCGTAATTCCCTCCAGCTCCATCCATGTTGTTGCAAATGGTAGGATTTGTTTGTTTCTTATGGTTGAGTAATATTCATTGTGTATATGTACCACCTCTTCTTTATCCATTCATCCATAGGTGGACACTTATGTTGCTTTCATATATTGACTATTGCAAATAGTGCTGCGATAAATATAGGAGTGCATATGTCTCTTTTAAACTGAGATCCAACATTCTTAGGGTAAATTCCTAGGAGTGCATTCCTGGGTCAAAAGGTTCTATTTTTAGTTTTTTGAGGAACTTCCATACTGCTTTCCACAATGGTTGAACTAGTTTACATTCCCACCAGCAGCGTGGGAGGGTTCCCCTTTCTCCGCATCCTCACCAGCATTTGTTATTCCTAGTCTTTTCTATGTTGGCCATCCTAACCGGTGTGAGGTGATATCTCATTGTGGTTTTGATTTGCATTTCCTTGATAATTAGCGATGTGGAGTATCTTTTCATGTGCCTGTTGGCCATCTGAATTTCTTCATTGGAGAAGTGCCTGTTCATATACTCCATCCATTTTTTAATAGGGTTACTTGCTTTTTGGGTTTTGAGGTGTGTGAATTCTTTATATATTTTGGATGTTAAACCCTTGTCAGATATGTCATTTACAAATATAGTCTCCCATACTGTAGGGTGTCTTTTTGTTTTGCTTTTGGTGTCCTGTGCTGTACAGAAGTTTTTAGCTTGATGTAGTCCCATTTGTTCATTTTTTATTTTGTTTCCCTTGTCTGAGGAGATGCATTCAGGAAAAAGTTGCTCATGTTTATATTCAAGAGATTTTTGCCTATATTTTCTTCTAAGAGTTTTATGTTTTCATGACTTACATTCAGGTCTTTGACCCATTTTGAGTTTACTTACATGTATGGCATGACAATAATCCAGTTTCATTGTCTAGCCTGTAGCTGTCCAGTTTTGCCAACATTAGTTGTTGAAGAGGCTGTTATTTCCCCATTGTATATCCATGGTTCTTTATCATATATTAATTGACCATTTATGTTTGGGTTTAAATCTAGGCTCTTGAGTCTGTTCCATTGGTCTATGGGTCTGTTCTTGTGCCAGTACCAAACTGTCTTGATTACTGTGGCTTTGTTGCGGGAGTCCAGCTCCAGCCTAGGGGCGGGATGCCCGAAGATGCAGGATGGAGTCGGCATAGGAGAGACAGGACACAGAGTCAGTTGGAGGAGGTCTCTTGACAAAGTGCCAATGACAGCTTTATTTATACCATTTTGCACAAGGATATGATTATTTTTTATTGTTCTGTTGATTAATTAGTATAGGCAGTTGATTAATAAGTATAGGCAAGCTTTTTTCTTTCTTCTTTCTAATCTATTCATGGTTGGTCAAGTTTAAGACAGGTGATCATTTTCTGTTCCTTGACCAAAATTTTTCCTAGCAACATGTACTCTTTTATGTTTTACGTTTCTATGCAATGCAGTTTCTAAGTAGTGCATGTGACTGCAGGAGCATGCAGTATGTAGCAGTGACTATGGAGTCTATCAGCTCAGGGTGAAATACAGGTCACCTACTGCCACACAAAATATTCTTAGAGGCTTTAATAAATTTATAATCAATCTAAAATCATAAACTCATATCTTCACCTTATACCCCTTTATAGGGCACAGTAGGCAGCAAACTAAATTTCCCCTTCTTATCTACATTTCTCTTTCTTCTGTGTGGCTACCAAAGTCCCCCTGACATATGCTACACAGGTCTCTGTGACTCCACTACTGCAGGGACTAAACAAGTTCTTACATGGTGAACAATGCAAGGGCATTCATATCATAGAAACTGTTTCTGTTTTAACTACAAACCTTAAACTATAATCAAGTCAAATATGATGTATTATTATTCATTTGATTTTTATACTTTATATATGAATCTCACATTTTCTCCGTTATATTTCTAATGAAATGTTGATGCAGTAGGTAGATGCAAGATATAGATAGAAAGCATGATTTAGAACTGTAAGAAGGCAGGTGTAGATGATCAGGTTTGTGCCTACAGACCAAGTATTAATCCAAGCTGAACAAGGGCAACAAAACATCCACAAGTGTAGAAGATTTCTCTCAAAACTGGGGGGAGGTTCTAAGCCTCACCTCTGTTGGCCCCCAGTCTCTCACCTGATGGCCCTCCTGTGACTGTGCCTGTCTTAGGTTGTTCCTCCCTTCAGGAAACTTACCTGTCTCTGGCTAACCAGCCATCTTCCAGGGCCATACAGGGAGATGTAAAGCTGGTGAGAGAGAAGTAATGTTCTTTGAAAATGTTAGCTTTTTACTTCTTTGGAGGTTTATGCTCTGTGGCTTCCAGGCCCAGCACTTGTCTTGAGGTATCTTTACTTCTTGGAAAATTATTGTATTTGGTAATTTCACATATAGGCACGAATTCTAGTAAAGGGCTGTAATTAGGAAGGAAGAAGAAAAGCTATAGAAGTAGCAAATAGAAGAAAACATGAGAAGATTGATTAAATGTCAGACAGGGTTATTCTATTCAGTATTCCCCTTTAACTCTATTTCTCCAATTTTCCTATAAAACTCTTCATCACTAATTTCACTAGCATTATAAAAAAGGGGGGCATTCCCACTTAGGTGGAGATGGGGTAGTCAGTGTTTGACTAACTAACTGTAGGTTTCAGTATTCTATGCCAAGATTGCCATCTGGCCTCTGTGTGTTCTATTCTTCAGGAGCACAGTTCTGAAAAGCTTCTGGGAAGTTTATGTTCTCCTCCTTTCCGTGCAGCTTAGCAAAGGTTAGCTTAGCCCTTGGCAACAATGCAAGCAAAAACAAAGCTATAGTATAATGGAGAATGACAAAATCAAGGTGGGTAATAGAGGGAGCCAGCTGCGAAGGCCCCTGCTTTGTGGAGTCTTCCTCCAACCTGAGCTTGCTACACAGCTTGAGTAGCATGGCTCCCAGCACTTTGTAGTAGAGCTTTAAGATGGGGAGCATAATTCCTCCTGCTTTATTCTTCCTTCTCAGGATTGCTTTGGCTATTCGGAGTCTTTTGTGGTTCCATATGGATTTTAGAACTATTTATTCTTGTTTGTGGAAGAATGCTGTTGATATATTGATAGGGATTTATTGAATCTGTAGATTGCTTTAGGCAGGATGGCCATTTTGAAAATATTAATTCTTCCTATCCATGAGCATGGAATATGTTTCCATTTATCAGTATCTTCTCTAATTTATCTCATGATTGTCTTATAGTTTTCAGTGTGTAGGTCTTTAACCTCATTGGTTAGATATATTCCTAGATACTTCATTCTTTTTGATGCAATTGTGAATGGAATTGTTTTCCTGATTTCTCTTTCTGCTAGTTCATTGTTAGTGTATAGGATAGGAATGCAACAGATTTCTCTGTATTAATTTTGTATCCAGAAAATTTGTGAGTTTAGACTGTTCATATGACATTGTTCCTCTTTTCTGAGGTAGGCCTGTACTGCAATATACTTCCCTGTTAGCACAGCCATTGCTGTGTCCCACAGATTTTGCAGTGTTGAGTTATTGTTGTAAGTTGTCTCCATATATTGCTTGATCTCTGTTTTTATTTGGTCATTGATCCATTGATTATTTGGGAGCATGTCATTAAATGTCCATGTGTTTGTCGGCTTTTTCATTTTCTTTGTGTAATTTATTTCTAGTTTCATACCTCTGTGGTCTGAAAAGCTGGTTGGTACAATTTCAATCTTTTTGAATTTATTGAGGCTCTTTTTGTGGCCTCATATATGATCTATTCTTGAAAAATGTTCCATGTGCATGAGAAAAATGTGTATTATTCTGCTTTTCGGTGGATTGTTCTATAGATGTCTGTTAGTTCCATCTTTTCTAATGTGTTGTTCAGTGCATCTGTCTCCTTACTTATTTTCTGTCTGGTTGATTTGTCCTTTGGAGTGAGTGGTGTGTTGAATTCCCACTTTAATTCTGTTAGTATTTGTTTCACATATTTAGGTGATCCTGTGTTGGGTGCATAGATGTTAATAATAGTTATATCCTTTGTTGGACTGACCACTTTATCATTATTTAATGTCCTTCTTTGTCTCATGTGACTTTCTTTGTTTTGAAGTCTATTTTGTCTGGTACAAGTACTGCAACTCCTGCTTTTTTCTCCCTATTAGTTGCATGAAATATCTTTTCCATCAATTTACTTTCAGTCTGTGTACATCTTTGGGTTTGAAGTGAGTCTCTTGTAGGCAGCATATAGGTGGCTTGTGTTTTCTCATCCATTTAGTAACTGCATGTGTCTTTTAATTAGTGAATTCAGACCATTTACATTTAGGGTGATTATCGATAGGTATGTACTTATTAGCATTGCAGGCTTTAGATTCATGGTTACCAAAGGTTCAAGGATAATTCACTTACAATCTAACTGTCTAATTTAACTCATTTAGTATGCTATTACAAAAACAACCTAAAGGTTCTCTTTTTTTTCCTCCTTTTTCTTCCTCCTCTACTCTTTATATATTAGGTATTAGATTCTATACTCTTTTTCTATCACTTGATTGACTTTGGGTTAGTTGATTTGATTTTGCATCTGCTTAGTAATTAATTTTTCTACTTTCTTTACTGTGATTTTATTTCCCCTGGTGACAGCTATTTAACCTTAGTAACACTTCCATCTATAGCAGTCTATCCAAAATGCATTGTAGAGGTGGCTTGTGAGAGGTTAATTCCATCAACTTTTGTTTATCTGGTAATTGTTTAATCCTGATTCAAATTTAAAGTGTAATCTTGCCAGATAGAGTATTCTGGATCTGAGGTGTTTTGTGGGAGGTAAATCTCAGCTTTTACTTATCTGAAAATTGTTTAATCTCTCCTTCAAATTTAAATGATAACCTTGCTGGGTAGAGTATTCTTAACTCAAGGCGCTTCTGTTTCATTGCATTAAATATATCATGCCATTCCCTTCTGGCCTGTAAAGTTTCAAGAAGTCTGATGATAACCTGATAGGTTTTCCTTTGTATGTGATCATTTTTCTCTCTCTAACTGCTTTTAATAGTGTGTCCTTATCCTTGATTTATACCATTTCAATTATTGTATGTCTTGGTGTTGTCTTCCTTGGGTTCCTTGTATTGGGAAATTTTTGTAACTCCATGGCCTGAGAGACTCTCCTTTCCCAGACTGGGGCAGTTTTCAAGAACCTCCTCAAAGACACTTCCTATCCCTTTTTCTCTTCTTCTTCTGGTACCCCTGCGAATATTGTTCTGTTTGGATTGCTCATACAGTTCTCTCAATATTCTTTCATTCCTAGAGATTGGTTTTCTGTCTGTGCCTCTGCTTCTTTTTATACCCTTTCTCTAAATTCTTTTCCATTTTCTGTCTCCTCTACTACATCCAATCTGCTTTTAAATCCCTCCACTGTATGTTTCATTTCAGATATGGAATTTCTTAATGATTGAATCTCCATCCTAAATTTGTCCCTGAGTTCTTGAATATTTTTCTGTACCTCCATGAACATGTTTATGATTTTTATTTTGAACTCTCTTTCAGAAGGATTGGTGAGTTCAGTTTCACCTGGTCCTTTTTCCAGTATCTGTGAGATTTTGGTTTCAGCCAAGTTCCTTTGACATTTCATATTTGTATGTGGCGCCCTCTTGTGCCCAGAAGCTCTATTGTCTGGAGCTGCTCATCCCCTGGAGTGATGTCGGGGGTTGCAGGGGAGTGCCACTCCTGCCTGAGGGGAGGAAAAGAGCTGTTTCCTGCTTCCTGGCTGTAGTGCCTGTCTTCACTGTCAGAACCAGTGGGCCAAGCACATAGGTGTAAGCCTCTGTGCTTTGTATCTGTAGCTATCATAGGCAGTTCCTCTGGCTGGCCTGACACCAGGGCAGGTACTGTCGGTTTGCGAGCCAGTGCCAGCAGGCCAGGAGGAAGGTGCAGCAGGCTACATGTCACAGTGAGGGGGGGCCTCAAAGATGAGTAGCCAGCCAGGCGGTGAAGCACCTGAACCTCCTAAAAGTTCCCAACCTGCTGGGCAGAGCATGGCCAGACAAACTTGTCCACCTATCCCTTCTCCTGATCAGCAAGCTCTTTGCAATCCCTGCCCCTTCAGCAGCCCTCTCACTGCTAGGAAGCCTCTCAGACCACCCATCTTTCCTTTGTCTCAGAGCAGCCGAATCTGGATCCCTGTCCTCTACAAATGGCTGGCATCTCAGTTTTTCCAAGTATTCCACATGTCTTAGCTTTCCAATCCCACTAATCTCCAGAGCACCATGAAATGTATGTTTGTGCTTCCAAAACAGATCTCCAGGGCTGGGTGTTCAGCAGTCCTAGTCTTACACCCCCTCCCCACTCCATTTCCCTTCCTCCTGCCAGTGAGCTGGGGTGGGGGGAAGGGCTTGGGTCCCACTGGATCAAGGCTTTGATACATTACCCTGTTTCATGAGGTCTGCTCTGTTCTCTAGGTATATGCATCTGGTGCAGTCTTTGTTCCTGTTGCTCTTTTTGGATTAGTTGTGTTAACTGTATTTTTCTATTATACTTGGTTTTGGGAGGAGTTCTTTGTCTCACCTTTCACACCACCATGTTTAATCTCTCAATACCTATCATTCTTAACACACAACTGAATTATACTGAAGAACTGAAATAGAATTAAAGTCTTAGCAAAGGAAATCATCACTAAATACCAATTTATATATACTACCCTGCACCAAGGATGTTTTGTTGTTCACCAGCACAGAAAGGCTTTTTTTCAACAACAACATAAAAAGTTTTATATCTGTTGTTCCTTAATTTTTAACTAATCTTTCATTGTTCATCACTAGTGTTCTGTGGTTTCTTTCTAAGTCACTAGTTATTTCAAAATTATGTTAAAGCTATTTCATGTGCTCTCTCTCTCACTCTTTCATAGTTATACTGATTCAACTGTCTCTGTCTACCTACCCAGATGTCACTTTTGCACCTCATCTTTCTCCCTCATCCACGTTTCCTCTCATCCCTGGGGAGGTTTTGATTTGGGTACATTCCAGTGGTTACACAGAACAAAACCACCTCAACCACCTGGATGACATATGGAGCATGGTCAATACCTGTCCAGTTCTAACAGGCTGCAACAGGAGCAATCCATAACTTAAGAACATTTTCATTAGAGCCAAAGGCAGTGGGTACTATAGAGAGATTGAAAATAAAGAAAGGTTAAAATTTCCATGGAAACACACATGGAGGGCTGGAAAAAAAAAACACTGAGCTAAAGATGAATACAATGGGAGAAATACAATGGATGTAAAGTGGTCAAGGTAGAGGAAAAGATAGGTGAATTCTCCTTATAAGCATGTGAATGAAAAATGTGTATGTCATGAATTTTCTGAAATACCTTTGAATTTGTCTGATTTGGTATCACCTTTAGCTTTAATATGTATTTTAATTGGTAATCAGTTCATTTTAGATTGGCTCAGAGAGGTCTAGCCATATTAATAGGGCATTACTTGTTAGCTGAATGGAAATATATGAGTCATTTTAATGCTTTCTTTCACTCATAGTATTTTTAAAATATACAAAACTAGTCTAAAATAAAAGTTTTATTGTATATATTTCAATTACATTTCAATTATTTGTAAATAAAACATTAGTAGTAAGAATAACAGACTTGAAAATTAAATATTAGCCTCATTTTTTGAAGTAAAACTGTTATTTTAATTGATTTCTGAAACTAAAGTTCAGATAATGAAGGAATTTCACATATCTTCTCTTTATATCACAAGAAAAAGAAAAGTGGAGGATTTGATGTGATGATTCAGAGTTTTCTTTCTTTGAAGGCTGAGCATTGATGTTCTTACTATGTTATATCCATGGTCCTATCTAGAGGCAATAGCCTTTGAGGGGAAAAACAGTATATTTTGTAACAACTTAATAAATGTTTTTTTCATTGAAACATTAATATTCAGCACAATAAGCAGAGTCTATAAGAAAAATCTCCATCCATAGTAAAGGTTAATTTTGACCAAAACCTGATGTAAATACTCTGCATTTTTGGAAAATCCTGTGTATTATAGCATTATATTCCAAAAGTAGCATATCCTGAAATGATCAAAAAACCCAATGTTCTACTTCAGTATGAAGTTGTGTAATTATTCCTTCCATTGGAAGAGAATCATTTTAGTTTTCCACAGATACAGAACAACTTAGGATGGGAGACAGTATTAGGACACATACTAAACTATAGAAAAGTGAAACAGTCATACATGCATGGCTTTAAAAGTCCAGGAAGAGCTGTAGAACCTTGGCTGTGGAGGAGGGTAGAGCTATATAGGCTGCAGCACTATGGCTACTGTGAATAGAGCAACTCTATCAGCCTGGACAAGTTCCCAGCTGGTTGAGGTGGTTCTGTTCTGTGTAACCACCAGAATGTACCCAAACCAGAACCTCCCCAGGGATGAGAGGAAACATGGATGAGGGAGGAAGATGAGGTGCAAAAGTGACATCTGGGTAGGTAGACAGACAGTTGAAGCAGTATAACTATGAAAAAGCGCGAGCGAGCGCGAGAAAGAGAGAACATGAAATAACTTTAACATAATTTTGAAATAACTAGTGACTTAGAAAGAAACCACAGAACACTAGTGATGAACAGTGAATGATGAACAGTAAAATGACTCAGCTACTTTCCATGGCCAGCTGTCTCTTAGCTGCTCTCTCATCACATTCTCCCTTCTGCCTGTCATCTGATCATATATATTTCATCTTACACATGTGTAATACAAATGTACAGGAGCCATCTTAAGGTCAGTTACAGCATTGCATGACATTTACAAGGAGCATAAATTCAAAGTTAAACCTTTTAAAAGTAATATAGATTTCTGCCAGGAGATAAGTAAGGCAGGACTATATTTAAAAAAAGAAGAAAGAAAATTTCCTTTACTTTTTCTTTATGCATATTTGTCTTCACTGTTGTACTTTTCTAACAGGTGTTTACTCTTTCTACTTCATTTTCCTCTGTCCTTTTTTACATACTCAATGTTCACAATTTCTCCTTTTTCACCTCTTTTTATTTGTCATCCTTTCTCGTGTAATGATGTATGCTCAGTTCTGCCATTAGCCTATTTAGTGAATGCTAAGTGATTTACCAGAAAAGAAAACTGTCCTTCCTCTTAAAACTTGTGGGAATGGATAGATCACAAATATTTATAATGTGTCTCCCTGTAACATTTCCCTGTAACAGTGCTGGCATACATCCCAGAAGTGGGCTGCAATGTTTACTTGTGATACCTAGTGCTCCTACTAACCCACAAAGCAATTATTTAATTTTTTCCTTTTCCCTTTTTTTACTTACAAAATGTTTACTAAGCTAAAGAAATTGCTTTCATTTTAAATTGTAAGTAAAAAATGATAAAATAATATGTAAAGTATAATTCCATGTTGAAAAAAAGAAATATAATCATATACATAAATTGTTCTTGTTTTGTTTTTTTGCTTTATTGAGATAATAACTCAAATATAATGTTGTGTAAGTTTGGGAGGTATGATGTAATGATTTGATGCACTTACATATTGCAAAATGTTTACCACAATAAGGTTAATTAACACATCCTTTACCTCACATAATTACCAAATCATTGTTGTTGCTCTTATGGTAAGAACATCAAAGCATGTTGGTCTGGTTTTAAGATGAGTAAATTCCGTGGATCTAATGTACAGCACTATGAGTAGAGTTAACTCCTTTTCTGATTGGTCTTTGCCTGACCTTGGGAGCCCTAGTTGTGACAGATGGATTTTCTTTTAATCCAGAACAATACAGGTTCAATGGCAGATGTGATTTCATCTAAAGAAAATGTTAATATGTGATGTTTTACATAACTGTATTAGTAGAATAAGATTTGTGACCACCAAATAAACATGTTTCAAATCACTCTTCTTTTATCCTTGGTAAATGCTCTCTGTATGCCTTTCTATTCTCTTTAGGAACAAGAGGCTTCAACTAGTAGTTCAAAATCATTTTTTACATTTCTTGTCTATGGCAGCAACAGGGTCACTGGTATATTTGGCCCCAGAATATAAGTGAGCCTTGAACCATTTCACTTTGGTCTGCCACATATTTTTCTCCCATAAATGAAATAGTCAAATTACTAAAATAAAAACAAAATATCCCACAAAAAGGAAGTGAGTAAATGGCTACCAAGAAAGGATTGTTTGAATCATGTAGCAGGCACATGCGAGACCAATCACTGCAATAGCCCAGTAAACATTTTATAAAGCACTTACTAAGGACCAGGCAGAATGGTGTTAACATAAGAAGTGTTAACAGTCACAAAACTTGTCAGAAAAGTACTATGCATATTCCTATTCTGCTTATAAGAAAAAAGCTTACTGATTTTGAATAAATCACTGATATTTTTAAATGTAAGGGTCTGTGTGTGTGATAAAAAAAATGATAAACCAGTGTGTCATTAATGGTTATATTTAGGAAAAAGACTTAATTATTGCTGTTGCTCTCTTGTTCTTCTCTCCTCCCCTTCCCCTGTCTCCTTCTCCTCCACCTCCTTTGAATCTTCTTAATCATTAAGAAATGATATGCTCTTCTATTATTATATTTAGAAAAAATTATATTAACACTTTTTTATTTAAAAAAGTACTCAGTCTAATTTACTTTAGAGTCATTCCCATCACAAAGGTCAGTGATCTTGAAAAATACTAATGTTTTCAAAAATTAGAAAGAATAAGTAACATATTAAGACTTTAGACATAGCTTTTGGACCTATACAATATACAGTAAAAATGAAACATAATTTTTAACTGCCAAATTTGAAAATATGTAAATTGGTAGGATTTAGTGAAGATTGGCTTTCTTATACATTATTTTTGGAAATATTATTGTAAACATATTAGAAATCAACATAGAAATATACTGCAAGGTCCTTTACAATGCTGATATTTTGATATACAATTGTTCTACATTTTGGATTCTCTCCTAAGATGAATAAAGGAAAATGTTGACAAACAAAAATGTTCACTGCAGGCTTGTTTATAATAGCTGAGTACTGGAATTAGTATGACCATCTACTTTGTAAGGATAATAAATTAAATTATAATATATCAGTTACAAAAGCTACAATGGATGCATTAATATAATACATCAAAAGATTGTTGTATGGAAAAAATATTAAATAAAAATATAAAAAGTGCAAAATTTGACACACCATATTATAATATTTAAATTTTATAGAGAATAATTTTAACAATGTTTATCTATCAGATTATGGTTGACGTTTACTTATTTTCTTGTTTTCTTTTATTCTTTCCCATTGATTATATACCAAGAGAAAAAATGATGGTGGCACCAATGAAAACACTTTGGTCCATAGTACAAATATATTTCTCATTGAAAAAAATAATACACTGGAATCCAGATTTTATCAATCAGCCTCATGCACTGCAGGACCTTAGTCCATCCATCTCTGTGGATCTGATCTCTTGGATTTTTGATCAAATCAAATTACTGATCCTGTGATGCAAGAACGATGACTTCAAATCTCAGTAAATTCAAAAGATTACATAAACCTGGTGAGGCAGGAAGACAGACAGCATACCATACTTGGGTAACATGTAAACTTCACTGAATGGTTGTTTTAAACACAAATTTTTATTTTGTTCTGTTATAAAAGCAACATTAAGGTAAACAGACACAGAACATAATTAAGTGGGAAATATGTATTTTAGAGTTTATATCTATTTCTTCTCAGATCATTTGAAAAATGGGTAAAATTTAATTATATTCTCAATGTTCACTATTTCTGCCAAAATTCAATTAAAATAAGGAGACATCCAGTTGAATACCAACAGTGTGGTATGAATAAATAATGTCTGGATTGACCTTCAAATACAAATGGTTTTATTTAAGTAGCAATGTCCATTTTATTCCCAGCATAATTTTGCCTCTCAATATATCTTTCTTTACAAGTATGTATTCTGGTTCATACTATTTTTTTTAAAAAAAGAAAAAAATATATGTATATACTACATATATTGTTTACATAAATTTTGAATGATAAAAAGTTTTTTAGAATATCTTTCTAATATGCAGACCATATGTATGCCAAAAGCATGTTCATTGCACTGTTAAAAAGAGCTACAGACATCTGTAAATAAATATATTTCTTAGAATGAAGAAATGATAGGAAATTCTATTAAATATTTTAGACCATTAATATTGTCTAATATCTGACAGTGCTGTTAAATTCATTTGCTTTCTTCCAGCAATAAGATTTGTCATTTTCTATGTAATTACTTGTAAAAATTTTGTGGTTAACAGTGCTGTATTCTTATAAATCATTATAAATTCATTATGAATCATTCAATTGATATATTTCTTTAGTTTCCTGAAAGCCATATTTAAATAATCAGAAGTTAAAACATTATTTTGCACAATTTGCCAAAATAAAAATTGGCTTATTAGTTGGGCCACTGTGCTTTCTTTTCAAATCATGCAAAAATATTAATGGCTTTATCCAATATTTGATAATCAGTTCTTAGAACAGATAACACAGTTAGAAATGGAAATAAAATGGCTCACCATTAAATCCAATTACCAGCTATATCTTTATTTCTACACTTTCTCTTTTAGCTGTTTTTGCAAAATCATCACTTCTTCTGAGGTAGGGTAGGGACATGGCACAGGCATCATGACTGACTTTTCCTGCCTATGATGAAATGCCAAGACAGAAACAGTATAGTAAGAATAGGTGGGACCCCATCTTAAGGCTAAGTTTCCATTTTAAAAGCCAGGGTTTTAGGAAGTATGATTCCTAACATAGTCAATAACCTCCCCATCTTAAGGCAGGGCAAGCAGCCCTAAATGATATGTCCCCATTACTTGAGAGCAACCACTATCTTGGAGAAGAACAGGATCAAGAAATTCCTTGTGTTAAATTTATCTTACAGAATATCTAGAGGAGTGATTATGGATAATGACCCAGTGTCTCTCACCGGAGATAGACATAGCATTATGAGATTAGAAGTCAAGCCTACATGCTCCCCAACCCCCATTACCCCTGGTCCTTTGCCCCATTCTAGAAAGTCTTAAAAGACTGAATGCTAATCCTTTAAGCAGGCCTCCTCTCTGAGGTTGCCCGCACTCTCGTCTGAGTATGCACTGTCTTACATCAAATCAACTTTCTTGTTGCATAAGTCAATTGCGTTTGTCTCTGAACTTTTTTCTATGATAAAGACAAGAACTCTCCAACTTCCTTCTCCAGTGGTAAATATCTTTGTCATTTTTCTTTTCATTCAGCTTTCTAGACTTAAGCACAAGTCTTCATTCTCTCTGTTCTACTTCAGACAAGTAAGGAAGGACTACTAAGATCTCTGATTTGGGCCTGCAAGTACCATTGCCTGGGTGACCTGGACAGAACTACAGCTGTATGATCATGCTCTTAAGTAGCCTGCCTGAAATCTCCTTTCTTTGCTTTGGGAAGTTCTCAGAACATAATCTCACTTTATCCAGTTCTCTGTGGCTCCCCTGTGGGGTTTTAGGGACTTAGTTCTCATACCATGCAAACTCAAGCACTGGATGCCAGGTGACACTGGCTTTAGGAGTTGGCAAGGGATTTGCCCCATGCTGAGCAGTTCAGTGAACTTCCCTTTTCTCTCTCTGTCCTTTTTTGCTCTCTGCTGCCTGTATGGCAACTACAATTCATTGCTACTCTCACTTTAATGAATCCCTCCCTTACCTACACTCATCCGACCTGTCCAAGAATTCTTACCCCATCACAGTCAAGAATCTTCGCCACCCAGATTGAGGTATCACCTAGTGAGCTGGGAGAGACCTCCACAGACTCAGCTGCCCAGCAACACTTTCATTAATTAATGCCAGTATGTTGGTGTATAAAATCCCAAGGGAAATCTGTTCATGAGGGTATTTCTGTGAATATGCAATAAGTACATATTTTAATTTTGTGATATCTTTTTTCATCATCTTTTCATCTAAATCTACCAAGCTACCTATCAACCACCTGATACCACGGCAGAAAAACATTCATCATTCACTGAAAACTGGTTTATATAGTAGACCTTGAACATCTGGTTTAAAAATACAACCCATTAATTATATGAATATAATTATATATCGTATGCTTTGCTTATCACCTTGTAAAATATAATGTATAGGTTAACCAAGGATTTTAAGTAACAAAAGGAGAGAGAGAACAAGATGACAAATGTGGAAAATATGTTTATTTTAATCAATAACTAAAAAGGCCAAATGAAATCAAATTAGCAAATTATTTTTAAGAGATAGTGCTTGATGTTTGAAATGATGCAAGGCCAGTATAAGCTCATATGACCATGGTGAGGGTATAAAATTGGACAACTCTGTTACCAATAAACTTGTTAATAAAATACCTAAAATCATGTGTATCCTTTTATTAAAAGATTATAACAAATTCAGGAATAAAAAATCCTAAAATCATGAAATTTGTAAAACAGAATAAAACCAAACAAATCCTTATAGGAAAACACATTGGCAAAAATACTGTTTATTATATCTAAAAAGTATGAAAATAAATTAAATTTCCAATGACAAAATAATAAATGTTGATATATTTACCCAAAGTATTATTATGTATCAGTAATCTTAATAAGAAAGTGCTTATGTTGTAATCTTAGAGTTAAAAGTAAGACAGGAAATTATACATGTAATTGGATAACAAGTATATAAGCACATATAAACACTATGCTTAGAGAAAATGAAGAAAAAGTTTAAAACTGCTTTATAAAATTTTGTCTGTGGGTAATAACACCAGAAAAATTTTCCTGTGCTTTCTGACTCTTTAGATTTGTTAAGAGCTGTAAAACATGCATGCATGCTGACCTTTATAATAAAATTAAAAATAAGAAAGTAATTATATTAGAAATTATGGTGAATGTGAATCTTGTATCTCCTTAGAGATCTTAATTTTCCCCATCTGCTGTTTCTACTGAAACTTTTGCAGTGGCAGCATTATTCCTCAGATATAACATATAACATGTTTATAGGAGATAGAGATAAAGTTGCAAGTCAAAGAAAGGATTGAATGCTTCTAAATATCCACCATAAAAATATGATTATATCATTTATTCACCAATTCTTTGATTTAGAGTAGAATGGGTACTAGTAATAATGATTCTGGAACTAAGGTTTAAACTGGGACTTTCTGAGGCAATCAAGCTTGAAATGTTCACTTTACATGTGAACCCAAATAATGGCAAAAACATCAAAACGAGAATATTAAACATGCTGTTGGTTGTATCCTTGTTTTTGTTCTTTCCTCATGTTCAACCATAACATTTGAAAAATCTTAAAGTGAATATATGCCATTATAAAAAATATTCTTTTAATGGATGAGGTAAAAATTGTTCCTTTGTTAATTCACACCAAAGGCTACTTGTTTTAAATCCTGGCAACTTTTCTTATACTATTTTGTCATTTTTTGCCAGGTACACTTGATCATAGTTATAACCATTAGGTAATAACCTTATTTTTACAAAATATGAATCCTTTTGATATTACATTAGATAGTTCTGAAAACTTCTATAAGAACAAGAAGGACACTTCTGTATTTCATCAAGGATGTGAAATATTCAAATACTTGAAAATATTCTTAAAGATGTATTAGATCCTAGTAAGGTGTACAGAAAAGCAGTTGTAATTCTGACCTTGTCTTCAGTTGTTAAAATGGAAAGTTTAACTTGCATGGTAAAGGCATCAAGCAGGAGCCAATTTAACAAGCGTTACTGCCACTGATTTTCTCAGAAATGGAAATACAATGAATGAAAAACCTCACTCACATTGTTTTTCAATAAATTTTAGCTTTCTTGTAAAATGTATTCTCAGGGGGCATTTTAGTCAGTTTAAATTATAATAGTTTGACTGCTGACTATTACTGTGGCAACTTTTAAAACTGTACGTGTTGTTATAAATTGCCTATGAGTCAGATTCATTGCAAGGTGAGGCAGGGCATTCTGAATGCCCTACATGTTTTTCTCATCTAATCCTAACCTAAAATAAAACAAGCACTCATGCATTTTACTGGCTGCACCCAGATTTAAAAAAATACCTACCACTACTTTCTTCAAGAAAAAAAAGCTAGGAAAAAATATGTTTCTCTAAAAAAAGCAAAGTTTTTAGGATTAGCAAGCATTTTATATAACCTTGTGAAAAGTGTTCTGATTAGCATCGACCTTCCTTTTCACATGGACAATTGCACTAGCCAGGTAGGAAATGAAGTCTCAAAGGTAAAGTAATAGGTCAGTAAAGTCAAGCGTTTAATCAGATAATGGAAGCCTGTGTCATTAATAAGTATGTCATTTGCTTCAATAAAGGAATCACTTTAAGAAATCAAATCAGCCCTGCATAACTCCCACCATTCTACCCCACAGACTCTTTCTTGGTCACTTGCTCCTTTTAATTGCTCCTTCCTCTGAACTCTTGTAACGCTATTGTCTGTATTCTTCATTTTGACTTTAAGTAGAAAATTCTATTATATCACCATGTATATACTTTACATATGCTTAGTTTGCCTAGCCAGATTACTAATGTCTTTAGAACTGTAAATGTGTCTTATTATAAAGTCTCCCTAACAGTATTATTGGCACCTAATGGAGCTAAGTGGCTATGATAAACAAAAAAACTTAGAAAGGGATATGGAATAACATATTCCCTAAATAAAGGAAAATCATGCAACTACATAATACATAATCATATTTTTCAACTGATTATTAAACCTGATAGTTGTTTTAATAAGTACTGATGAGTCAATGAATGAAATAAAAAACAATTATACTATCACTTTTATCGTTATTGGCTATGACTAACAAAATGAACAAAACACAAATTCTGAATGTTCTTAGATTCAGAATTCCTCTGTTCATCTATCTAATTTTGTAGATCTACTACAATGTGTCATACAATGGTAGCATGAGCAATGGCAAGACCACTGAATTAGGGCAAAAAATATCTTGGTCTTTGTTGCTGTTTAGTGGTCCGTTGATGGATAGGTCACGTTACCTCTCTTATTTTTAAAATAAATTAAACAAAACATTTTCCTAATATTCTTCTGGCTCTGAATCCTATGTTTTCCATAATGGATTTCTTTATATTTACAAGTTCACTTTCTTTGGACTGAAGGACATATTTAGTCCCATCTTAACAGAACATGACATTAAAATTAAGCTGGCATCTGGCTCAACACTGTCAGTTGAAAAATTACATGTTTAACACTAGGAATAAATGTATGTTTTCCCAGTAGTCTTTGACATATCTCTAATACTGACCCTCTTATACTCCTTGTATTCCTGTCTTGAAAACTAATTTTGCTATATGACTCCATATTAATCTATTAGCTAGTTCTGTAACTGAAATTTACATTCAAATCATGTTTAGTCTTCTGAGACAGTTCCCAGACATCAATTTTTTTATAGTTATCAGATCTATATATTATTTTCCATTCAATGGTATTGACATCCCATGAACTTTATTCTGCAAGTGTATTTTTATTTTTAAGACATTTCTCTTAAAATATGGCTAAATCAAGTACCAGCAGTATTGAACTATCCCATATCCCTACCATTTTAGAACTATCTCCAAATGACTATCCCAGTGCCTACCCCAAGATCTCCAGTGAGTCAGATTTTACCATTCAAATATGTCACTCTCAGCAAAATAATAATGTATACACGTGGTAGTATTTGTGTATAGATATATCTATGCATACATTGATGTGTATGGGTACACACATTAATGAGAATGATTTTTATATATGGATTGCTGCCTAAGTGTCATACCTTTATTATCAGATTTTATCTGTAAATGAAGAAGCGCAGGTAACACACAGAATGTTTAGCAAATGGAATTTTTTTTTGGTATTATTAATATACAATCACATGAACAACATTGTAGTTACTAGATTCCCCCCCTTATCAAGTCCCCACCCCATACCCCATTACAGTCACTGTCCATAAGTGTAGTAAGATGCTATAGAGTCACTACTTGTCTTCTCTGTGCTGTACTGCCTTCCCCATGCCCCCCACTACATTATGTGTGTTAATCGTAATGCTGCTTATTCCCTTTCTCCTTCCCTTTCCACTCACCCTACCCAGTCCCTGTCCCTTTGGCAACTGTTAGTCCATTCTTGGGTCTTGTAGGTCTGCTGCTGTTTTGTTCCTTCAGTTTTTCTTTGTTCTTATACTCCACAGATGAGTGAAATCCTTTGGTATTTGTCTTTCTCCACCTGGCTTATTTCACAAAGCATAATACCCTCTAGCTCCATCCATGTTGTTGCAAATGATAGGATTTGTTTTCTTCTTATGGCTAAATAGTATTCCATTGTGTCTATGTACCACATCTTCTTTATCCATTCATCTATTGATGGACACTTAGGTTGCTTCCATTTCTTGGCTACTGTAAATAATGCTGCGACAAACATAGGGGTGCATATGTCTTTTTTCAAACTGGAATCCTGCATTCTTAGGGTAAATTCCTAGGAGTGGAATTACCAGGGAAAATGGCATTTCTATTTTTAGTTTTTTGAGGAACCTACATATTGCTTTCCACAATGGTTGAACTAGTTTACATTCCCACCAGCAGTGTACGAGGCTTCCCCTTTCTCTGCATCCTCACCAGCATTTTTGTTCCTAGTCTTTTCTATGTTGGCCATCCTAACTGTTGTGAGGTGATACCTCATTGTGGTTTTAATTTGCATTTCCCTGATAATTAGTGATGTGGAGCATCTTTTCATATGCCTGTTGGCCATCTGAATTTCTTATCTGGAGAAGTGACTGTTCAAATCCTCTATTCATTTTTTAATAGGGCTATTTGCTTTTTGGGTATTGAGGCATGTGAGTTCTTTATATATTTTGGATGTTAAACCCTTGTCCGATATGTCATTTACAAATATATTATCCCATACTGTAGGATGTCTTTTAGTTCTACTGATGGTGTCCTTTTCTGTACAGAAGCTTTTTAGCTTGATGTAGTTCCATTTGTTCATTTTTGCTTTTGCTTCCCTTGCCCGAGGAGATGCATTCAGGAAAAAGTTGCTCATTTTTATATTCAAGAGATTTTTGCCTATGTTTTCTTCTAAGAGTTTTATGGTTTCATGACTTGCATTCAGGCCTATTATCCACTTAGAGTTTACTTTTGTGTATGTGGTTAAACAATAATCTAGTTTCATTGTCTTGCATGTAGTTGTCCAGTTTTGCCAACACCAGTTGTTGATGAGACTGTCATTTAACCATTGTATATCCATGGCTCCTCTATATTATATTAATTGACCACATATGCTTGGGTTTATATCTGGGCTCTCTAGTCTGTAGTCTGTTCCATTGGTCTATGGTAGCCAATGGAATTTTATGTCCAAAATATAATTTTGCCTAAAATTTGTCTGAAGAACCAATAATTTAAAATTCTGATTTTAGTATCACTGAGACAACCTGAATATAAGCATGTTCTGGTTTTGTTTTTATTTTAACCAAAAGAAATTATGCATTAGCTAAACATTTTTCCTTCTATTTCCTGTATCTTACAGGTACAGGTATGATGAAAATGTAAAGGGCATTATATTGTTAAAAATAAGACAAACTCAAAATGGACTCACTTATGCTAAGCTCCCTATCACCTGACTTAGTTTCAGCTCTCCCAGAAATGGACTCTTAAACTAATCAGTCAGGAATCACTTGAATAGCACTAGTTAGATAATCTGCATGACAGACCCCTGCCATCCCCTAAAGGTAAGTAACTTTGTAGGTTATTACCAAACTGCTTTTTTTTTTTTTGCCTAGTATAGCTTCCTTGTTCCCACTCCTTTCTGTCTATAAAGGTTTTGCAGCTCCTCAGAGCTCCTTTCTATTTGTTAAATTGAGTGCTGCCTGATTCCAAATTTATTTTGTGCTGAAATAAACTTCCAAAATTTTAAATATGTCTCAATTTATCTTTTAACAGCTCTGGTGTCAGAAGAGTTGAAGGAGACCCTCAGAGCCTCCCCAAGCAGTGAGTAAACAGGCATAGGTATCTGTTGATCCCCTTGAGTGCATGGCAAGTCCCTCTGTGATCACAGCTCTGCAACTTTTGCATTATGAGCTTTCAGACTTTATTTGAGCATTTTATTTTGAAAACTGAGTCTGGAGGTGGCTGGAGTTGGACTGGGTCCAAGTTAGAAAGTGGAATGGGTCTTATTTGAATGGGTTCAACTTAAACTAGACAGGGTCCAGTGTGAAGCCTCAGCATTCAGGTCTATTATCCACTTTGAGTTTACCTTTGTGTATGGGGTTAAACAATAATCCAGTTTCATTGTCTTGCATGTAGTTGTCCAGTTTTGCCAACACCAGTTGTTGATGAGGCTGTGATTTAACCATTATATATCCATGGCTCCTCTATAGTATATTAATTGACCATATATGCTTGGGTTTATATCTGGGCTCCCTAGTCTGTTCCATTGGTCTACGGTAGCCCTAGAATAAAGCCTCAGGTGAATAAAATTTGTTTTAAGGCTGAACAAGCAGATTAATCTTACCAAAGATAACTGGGTTACAGTGGCCACACTTTAAAACTTTTAACCTAGATACACTTCTCCATTTATGAGGTATCCTGGAATAAAAATGGGACTCAGTCAAACACTCACTATAAAGGGTAGAGGGAAAGTTATTTTTCCTTCTTTACAGTTTCTGGTGACCAGTATGACACCTGCAGGGAGACCCCACTCACTCTGGATCCTAAAGACAGGGTCCTGGGAAAATTCGCAGAAGTTATCAAAGGGTGAAAATTCTTATCCAAGTCAACTTTCCCAGATTTCTGTGGTGCCTGGTCCAAAGAGGAAGGTAAAATTAAATGTTGTCTATTCCTTTTCAAAAATCAGGGGTAAAAAAACAAAACAAAAGACTGCACAAATTAGATAAACTTTGAGCCTAGACTTGTGAATTTGCTCTCAGGTATCATCGGTTTTCCGTCCTTTCTACCCCAGGGACAGTTATTGCCTTCCTGTTTGTCTGTTTTGTGTCCTAAGAACTTTACTGGTGAAATGCACAATGTTGGTGGATTCTAGAGTTTTTGTCCATCATAAACATCTCCCTGATTTCCAATGGTTCAGCTTTTCTCTGAAACAAAGTCAGCCCTTTCTCCATTCTGTCAGGCTCACTAACCCTGGGGGTCTGTTTCCCTGTCTGAGGGACCTTACATCCAGGCTCCAGAAAAAGACTGCAGGCCACAAAGAAAGGGACATGAGGCAAGGGTAACCAGACTAAAATTTCCCATACCATCTACACACCCTTAAATTTTACTGGCCCCCACAGCTGTCACTTTTCCAGTCTACAGCCACAAACTTAAACCAGAATTACCAGGAAGCATTCATCATTCAAAATTTGCTTCCTTCGGTAGATTCCTATTCCCTTGACTAGGAGAGTGAAAATGAGGCTGTGACCAGGAAGCTCCTCTTAACTCTTGCAGATATTACAGAACGTGGTGGTAAAGCAATAGCTGCTAGCTAATGCTTCCTAGGTTCTCTGGCCCACGTTGCTCCTAGCGTCAGATTAGCCCCTGACTACCTTCAATCTGAGCATGGAGGTGTCTGTGCTATGATAAGCACCACTTCCTACACTCAGATTAACACTGTTGGGGAAGTTGAGACTCAGCTACATGAGATCACTGAACAACAGCCAATTGGCTTAAATTAAGAAAGGGAACTCTTTGGTGGAGTCCTTCTTTGACGTTTTTTAAATTCTGGTTTATTTGGGTCTTTAGGACCATGACTTTGAAATACACTCCAGACATTGGAAATTATCCTGCTTTTAATAAAAACAGTGGTCTCCCTGGTGTGCTGTATTCTCTCAAATGCTTTAAGTGCATGTTTGCAGCTGCTAACCACCAAGAGAATGATTTCCCTAAAAATAGAACATCTGAAAAGGAACAGGGAGAATGACCAAGTTAACAAATATGAACCCAACATCAAAACCTGTGAGTGCCATGCATAAATTAAGCAAAAACTGTGATAACTCCAGAGAAATAGCTGGGTGGAATGCTAATGCCTGAATTTTTTTGTTTAAATCAAACCTCTTAGACTAAGAGTATGATCAAAAGGGGGGAATTGTTAAAAGAAGATAATAGGGCCAAAAAACAGAGTCACTTATGTTAAGCTCCATGTCATCAAACAGAGATTTCACTTAATTACATTTGTGGCTCTCCCAGAAATGGGATCTTAAAGCAGCCAGTCAGGAACTTCCAGAACAGCACTAGTTAGGTGATGTGCCTAATAGACCCCAGTTATCCCCCAAAGGAAAGTAACCTTGCAATAATCAACACACCTTTTTGCTTAGTACAGCTTCCTGTTCACACTCCCTTCTGCCTATGAGTCTTTGTTTTGTACAGCTCCTCATAGCTTTCTATGTGCTAGCTTGGATGCTGGCCAGTTCAAATCAATTCTTGCTCATATAAACTCTTAGAAATTGTAATGTTTACCTTTTAACAATATCTAATTAAAATATTTGTTGATTTAAAGGTTATGAACCACTTTCATTTGATCTTTATAATTCTGAGTAGTAAAACATAATTATACTAATATTGTAAGTGAAGCAACTAAGAGGTTAAGTAGGCCAGCATTACAGAATTAATTAATAAAAGACCTAGAACTAATATCAGCATCCTAGTTTCAAAACCATTGCCCTTCTAATGAAAAATACTATACAGTTACTAGTATAATATATGTACCTATATAACATTGTAACTATATGCATATATACCAATACACACACATACACATACATACACACTGATTCAACATTAATTTAGAAAACATTCATCTAGTGTCTATATATACTGGACATTGTTTAAAGCACTTGAGGTATATTAGGTAATGAATGAAGCAAAAGTTCCCTGTCCTAAAGGAATTTACAATTTACTGCCGAAGATAAATAATAAATAATAAATTAAAATACAATGTACAAGTAAATTATATAGTATAATAGCCGGCAATATATACTATAGAAAATATTTTTAAAAAGTGGGGGATAAGGAGATTAGGAGCATTTCTTATTGCTGAGGTTATAATTTAATGAGGGTCGTTAAGGTAGAACTCATGGAGAGGGTAACATTTGAGCAGGTATTTGAAAGATGTGATATATTTGGTCAGCAGTTATTGAGTCTCTATAACCACGGTTGATCTGGCCTATTTGAAGAACAGCAAGGAGGCCAATTGATATACAGCAGATTGAGTAAGTGTTGCAGGATATGTAAAACAAGGTAGAACATGTAGAACTGTTTTAGATCATTTTACAGATGCTGGCTTTTCTGGAATATATGGGACATAGGAATGATAAATATGGTAGTAAGGGGTTGAGATAAAGTGGCAGAAAATTATTTTATCACTGGATGAAAGTAAGAAGGTGAATCACAAAATCAGTTTTTTAAATTTATTTTTAATTGTATTATTATTATTATTACTATTATTATTATTTGGTATCATTAATCTACAATTACATGAAGAACATTATGTTTATTAGACTCCCTCATCACCAAGTCCTCCCCACAAACCCTATTACACTCACTGTCCATCAGCGTAAGATGATGTAAAATCACTACTTGTCTTCTGTGTGTTGCACAGCCCTGCCCGTGCCCCTCCTCCTACATTATACATCCTAATCATAATGACCCCTTTGTTTATCCCCACCTTTATCCCTCCCTTCTCACCAATCCTTCCCAGTTCCTTCCCTTCGGTAACTGTCAGTCTATTCTTGGGTTCTGTGATTCTGTTGCTGTTTTGTTCCTTCAGTTTTTCTTTGTTCTTATACTCCACATATGAGTGAAATTATTTGGTACTTGTCTTTCTCTGCTTGGCTTATTTCACTGAGCATAATACCCTCTAGCTCCATACATGTTGTTGCAAATGGTAGGATTTATTTTCTTCTAATGGTTGAGTAATATTCCATTGTGTATATGTACCACATCTTCTTTATCTATTTATCTACTGATGGACACTTAGGCTGCTTCCATTTCTTGGCTATTGTAAATAGTGCTGCAATAAACATAGTGGTGCAACTGTCTTTTTCAAACTGGGCTGCTGTATTCTTAGGGTAAATTCCTAGAAGTGGAATTCCTGGGTTAAATGGTATTTCTATTTTAAGCATTCTGAGGAACTTCCATACTGCTTTCCACAATGGTTGAACTAATTTACATTCCCACCATCAGTGTAGGAGGGTTTCCCTTTCTCCACAACCTCGCCAACATTTGTTGTTGTTTGTCTTTTGGATGGTGGCTACCCTTACTGGCGTGAGGTGGTATCTCATTGTGGTTTTAATTTGCATTTCTATGATAACTAGCGATTTGGAGCATCTTTTCATGTGTCTGTTGGCCATCTGAATTTCTTCTTTGGAGAACTGTCTGTTCAGCTCCTCTACCCATTTTTTAATTGGATTATTTGATTTTTTGTTTGTTGAGGTGCATGAGCTCTTTATATATTTTGGATGTTAACCCTTTATCAGATCTGTCATTTATGAATATATTCTCCCATAATGTAGGATGCCTTTTTGTTCTATTGATGGTGTCCTTTGCTGTACAGAAGCTTTTCAGCTTGATAGATTCCCACTTGTTAATTTTTTCTCTTTTTCCCTTGCTGGGGAGATATGTTCATGAAGAAGTCATTCATACTTAAGTGCAAGAGATTTTTGCCTATTTTTTTTCTAAGAGTTTTATGGTTTCATGACTTACATTCAGGTCTTTGATCCATTTTGAATTTACTTTTGTGTATGGGGTTCAACAGAGATAGAATTTCATTCTCTTACATGTGGCTGTCCAGTTTTGCCAGCCCCAACTGTTGAAGAGACAGTCATTTCCCCATTGTATGGCCATGGCTCCTTTAATTGACCATATATGTTTTGGTTAATGTCTGGAGTCTCTATTCTGTTCCACTGGTCTGTGGCTCTGTTCTTGTGCCAGTAACAAATTGTCTTGATTACTGTGGCTTTGTAGTAGAGCTTGAAGTTGGGGAGCAAGATTCCACCCCCCCATTTTATTCTTCCTTCTCAGGGTTGCTTTTGCTCTTCAGGGTCTTTGGTGTTTCCTTATGAATTTTTGAACTATTTGTTCCGGTTCGTTGAAGAACGCTGCTGGTAATTTTATAGGGATTGCTTCGAAACTGTACATTGCTTTGGGCAGGATGGTCACTTTGACAATATTGATTCTTCCTAGCCAAGAGCATGGAATGAGTTTCCATTTGTTAGTGTTCTCTTTAATTTCTCTTAAGAATGTCAGTATGATCAGTGAAATAAGCCAGGTGGAGAAAGACAAGTGCCAAATGATTTCACTCATCTGTGGAGTATAAGAACAAAGGAAAACTGAAGGAACAAAACAGCAGAATCACAGAACCCAAGAATGGACTAATAGTTACCAAAGGGAAAGGGACTGGGGAGGATGGGTAGGAAAGGAGGGACAAGGATGGGGAAAAAGAAAGGGGGCATTATAATTAGCATGTATAGTGTGTGTGGGGGGCACGGGGAGGGCTGTGCAGCACAGAGAAGACAAGTAGTGATTTTACAGCATCTTGCTATGCTGATGGACATTGACTGTGAAGGGGTATGTGGGGGGGACTTGGTGAAGAGGGAAAAGGGGGAGCCTAGTAATCATAATGTTCTTCATGTAATTGTAGATTAATGATAGCAAAATAAATTTAAAAAACAAGAATGTCCTGTAGTTTTCAGGGCATAGGCCTTTAGCTTCCTAGGTTAGGTTTATTCCTAGCTATTTCATTCTTTTTGATGCTATTGTGAATGGAATTGTTTTCCTGATTTCTCTTTCTATTAGTTCATTGTTACTGTATAGGAAAGCCACAGATTTCTGTGTGTTAATTTTGTATCCTGCAACTTTGCTGTATTCCAATATCAATTCTAGTAGTTTTGGAGTGAAGTCTTTAGGGTTTTTTATGTACAATATCATGTCATCTGCAGATAGTGACAGTTTGACTTCTTCTTTACCAATCTGGAGTCCTTGTTTTACTTTGTTTTGTCTAATTGCCATGGCTAGGACCTCCAGTACTATGGTAAATAACAGTGGGGAGAGTGGGCATCTCTGTCTTGTTCCCAATCTGAAAGGAAAAGCTTTCAGCTTCTCGCTGTTTAGTATGATGTTTGCTGTGGGTTTATCATATATGGCCTTTATTATATTGACATACTTGCCCTCTAGACCCATTTTGTTGAGAGTTTTTATCATGAATGGATGTTGAATTTTGCCGAATGCTTTTTCAGCATTTATGGAGATGATCATGTGGTTTTTGTCCTTCTTTTTGTTTATGTGGTTGATGATGCTGATGGATTTTTGAATGTTGTACCATCCTTGCATCCCTGGGATGAATCCCACTTGGTCATGGTATATGATCCTTTTGATGTGTTTTTGAATTCGGTTTGCTAATACTTTGTTGAGTATTTTTGCATCTACGTTCATCACAGATATTGGTCTGTAATTTTCTTTTTTCATGGGGTCTTTGTCTGGTTTCGGTATTAGGGAAATGTTGGCTTCATAGAATGAGTTTGGGAGTATTTCCTCCTCTTCTATTTTTTGGGAAACTTTAGGGCATTATGTCTTATCTGTATGTCTGATAAAATTCTGAGGTAAATTCATCTGGCACAGGGGTTTTGTTCTTGGGTAATTTTTTGATTACTGCTTCAATTTCTTTGCTGGTAATTGGTCTGTTTAGATGTTCTGTTTCTTCCTTGGTCAGTCTTGGAAGGTTGTATTTTTCTAGGAAGTTGTCCATTTCTTCTAGGTTTTCCAGCTTGTTAGCATATAGGTTTTCATAGTATTCTCTAATAATTCTTTGTATTTCTGTGGGGTCTGTTGTGATTTTTCCTTTCTTGTTTCTGATTCTGTTGATGTGTGTTGGTTCTATTTTTCTCTTATTATGTCTGGCTAGAGGCTTATCTATTTTGTTTATTTTCTTGAAGAACCAGCTCTTGGTTTCATTGATTTTTTTTCTACTGTTTTATTCTTCTCAATTTTATTTATTTCTTCTCTTGTCTTTATTATGTCCTTCCTTCTGCTGTCTTTAGGCCTCATTTGTTCTTCTTTTTATAATGTCGTTAATTGTGACTATAGGCTATTCATTTGGGATTGTTCCTCCTTATTTAAATATGCCTCGATTGCTATATACTTTCCTCTTAAGACTGTTTTTGCTGTGTCCCACAGAACTTGGGATTTTGTGCTGTTGTTGTCATTTGTTTCCATATATTGCTTCATCTCTATTTTAATTTGGTCATTGATCTACTGATTATTTAGGAGTGTGTTGTTAAGCCTGTATGTGTTTGTGAGTCTTTTTGCTTTCTTTGTACAATTTATTTCTAGTTTTATACCTTTGTGGTTTGAAAAGTTGGTTGGTAGAATTTCAATCGTTTGGAATTTACTGAGGCTCTTTTTGTGGCCTTGTGTGTGGTCTATTCTGGAGAATGTTCCATGTGCACTTGAGAAGAATGTGTATCCTGTTGCTTTTGGATGTAGAGTTCTATAGATGTCTATTAGGTCCATCTGTTCTAGTGTGTTGTTCAGTGCCTCTTTGTCCTTACTCATTTTCTATCTGGTGGATCTATCCTTTGAAGTAAGTGGTGTGTTGAAGTCTCCTAAAATGAATGCATTGCATTCTATTTCCTCCTTTAATTCTGTGAGTATTTGTTTCACATATGTTGGTGCTCCTGTGTTGGGTGCATATATATTTAGAATGGTTATATCCTCTTGTTGGACTGAGCCCTTTATCATTATGTAATGTCCTTCTTTATCTCTTGTTACTTTTTTTGTTTTGAAGTCTATTTTGTCTGATACTTGTACTGCAACACCTGCTTTTTTCTCCCTGTTTTTTGCATGAAATATCTTTTTCCAACCTTCTACTTTTAGTCTGTGCATGTCTTTGGGTTTGAGGTGAGTCCCTTGTAAGCAGCATATAGATGGGTCTTGCTTTTTTATCCAATCTATTACTCTGTGTCTTTTGATTGGTGCATTCAGTCCATTCGCATTTAAGGTGATTATTGAAAGATATGTACTTATTGCCATTGCAGGCTTTAGATTCGTAGTTACCAAAGGTTCAAGGTTAATTTCCTTACTATCTAAGAGTCTAATTTACCTTACTTAATATGCTGTTACAAATACAATCTAAAGGTTCTTTTTCTTTTCTCCTCCTTTTTCTAACTCCTCCATTCTTTATAGATTCAGTATCATATTCTGTATTCTTTGTCTGTCCCTTGATTGACCTTGGGGATAGTTACTTTAATTTTTCATTTGCTTAGTAATTAGCTGTTCTACTTTCTTTACTGTGGTTTTATTACCTCTGCTGACAACTATTCAATCTTAGGCACACTTCTATCTATAGCAGTCCCTCCAAAATAGACTGTAGAGATGGTTCGTGGGAGATAAATTCTCTCAGCTTTTGCTTATCTGAAAATTGTTTAATCCCTCCTTCAAATTTAAATGATAATCTTGCCAGATAAAGTAATCTTGGTTCCAGGCCCTTCTGCTTCATTGCATTAAACACATCATGCCACTCCCTTCTGGCCTGTAAGGTTTCTGCTAAGAAGTCTAATGTTAGCCTGATGGGCTTTCCTTTGTATGTGATCTTATTTCTGTCTCTGGCTGCTTTTAATAGTCTGTCCTTATCCTTGATCTTTGTCAATTTTATTACTATAAGTCTTGGTGTTGTCTTCCTTGGGTCCCTTGTGTTGGGAGATCTGTGGATCTCAATGGACTGAGAAACTATCTCCTTCCCCAGACTGGGGAAGTTTTCAGCAAGTACCTCCTCACAAACACTTTTTATCCCTTTCTCTCTCTTCTTCTTCTTCTGGTATCCCTATAATGTGAATTCTGTTCTGTTTGGACTGATCAGACAGTTCTCTCAATATTCTTTCATTTTTAGAGATCCTTTTTTCTCTCTGTGTCTCAGCTTCTTTTAATTCCTCTTCTCTAGGTTCTATTTCATTTATTGTCTCCTCTACCATATCCAACCTTCTTTTAATACCCTCCATCATGTTCCTCAATGGTTGGATCTCCGACCTGAATTCATTCCTGTGTTCTTGGATGTCTTTCCGTACCTCCATTAGCATGTTGATGATTTTTATTTTGAACTCCCTTTCAGGACGATTCACAAGGTCCATATCATTTAAATTCTTCCTGGGTGTTGTATTAATAATTTTACTCTGGACCAGGTTTCTTTGTCATTTGATATTTGTATATGGCATCCTCTCATGTCCAGAAGCTCTACTGTGGAGTTGCTCAGCCCTGAAGCAATGTTGGGGGTCGCAGGGGAGCGGTATTGGTGCCTGGGGGGAGGAAAGAGCCGTTTTGTGCTTCCCAGCTGCTGTGCCTGTCTCCACTGCCTGAGCCAGTCGGCCGAGCACACAAGTATAAGCTTTTGTCCCAGAGCAGCCGGATATGGATCCCTGCTTTCCACAAGTGGCTGGAATCTCAGTCTCTCTAGGAATTCTGCCTGTATTAGCTTTCCAACCCCATAATCACACGAGTATCATGAAAGCACCATGAAATGTATGTTTGTGCTCCAACAGCAGATCTCCAGAGCTAGGTATTCAGCTGTCCTAGGCCTTCCACTCCCCCCCTGTTCTGTTTCTCTTCCTCCCACCGGTGAGCTGGGGTGGGAGAAGGGCTTGGTTCCTGTTGGGCCATGGCTCTGGTATGTTACCCTGTTCCATAAGGTTTGCTCTTTTCTCCAGTTGTTTGCAGTTTGGCACAGTCCTCTTTCCTGTTGCTCTCTCAGGATTAGTTGCATCAACTATATTTTCTAATTGTATAGGGTTTTAGGAGGAAGCCTCTGTCTCTCCTCTCACACCAACATCTTTAGTCCCTCCAAAATCAGTTTTAAGCCAATCATATGGATAGTGAAATTAAAACAAAAATTATGACATTACTGTTAAAATTACTGAGAGTGAGACAAGTCTTAAAATCTTTGTGGTTTGTACGTACGATTGACCTTGGGATTAAAGATAATCTGCACTCTAGGAAGAACAGTCTATGCAAGTGTCTGATAAGTGCATAAAAAGTTGTAGAATGAATGGCACTAGATACAGAATTTTGGTTTTTAAAGGGGAGGGAAGGAGGTTTTCTACAAATAGTAGGAAAGAAACTGATTGTATCTTAACACCTAACTTTACGAAATTCATCCAGGAGGGAAGAGTTCTTGAGAGAGCTACAATAAATCATTTTTCTGAAATGGTTTAGGGTAAAAAAACCATTACTATATATAGTACTGTAACATATATTCTCTATAACAAGTTTTAACATAATTAATCTTAATGGACTCTTGTGTCCCTGTTTCACATTGTTAGCAACGACTCAGCTCCTTATTGTCAGTAAGATTTTTCCTTTGTGTTAACACCATCATTTTCAACATGTGCCTATTAAATTCACCTTGGAAGAGAGACTAAGAGTCACCAAGACAGGCTGTACATTATTTCAGCCTGCATTCCATTGGTCCGAAAGATCCAATAAGACCCTATCAGAGGTATTGTCCATACTTTGAAGATTTATGTTGGAATCTCTCTAAAATTCTTTTCGATCTTGACAACCAGTGATGCTGGATTTTTTGATAGAAGGTTGAACATTTGAAATTTAGATGAAGAGAAATAGTGGCATGAAATGAGATGAGATAAAATAAGAAGGCATGAGAAGGGTAATCACAGAAGAAAAAGATGGAGCAAAATATAATATTTTACTATATACTGTGCCACAAGAAAAGAAAATCCTCAATTAAATCATTTTAAAAATGCCAATGTAGAATATACTAAATGAACATAAAATTTAATAAAATTATTAACTGATTGTTTGCTAAGATTAAATATTTTGCCTTTAAATGACATGGGATAGTAGAAAATGTTTATCAAATATAGTTATGCCATTTCATACAGATTCGAGATTCTACTTAGTTTTTAAATGTATTTTATTAAGAGAATATATTTGCTTATTCTGAAAGAAAACTTATTTTCAGTGGTTTGCTACTACAGAAAAACTTTCTCCTATTGAGATTGTCTTGATAATGAAAATAATCTGAGGGTAACAAACTAGAAACAGATACTGATTTCTGACAGGTTTTTAATAGAAGGAATGAATCTCATTTATTAATAGTTTGTTCATTAAGCCTAGGAAAGAACTGAAACATCTAGTATTAGGCTGGTTTTTAAAGTATTCTTGATTTCATTTTTGAGATAATCTATGAAATCAGGTGTTTGGATTTGTCCTTAGTAAATTTGAGATTTGTCCTAAGCAGCAGAAACATATTGAAGTGTTCCTATGACATAAATGCAGCAGCCCTTTCCAAAGCAAAAGGTTAACTGTTTTTCCATCAATGTACTTTCAATTCAATTATTTTACATTTTAGAAGGATGCAGGTGGTAAGATCTCTTCATAGCCTCCAGAAATAAATCAAGAAGGTCAGGCTTGAAAAGTTCACAATTATATTGAATATATTGACATCCAAGAAGGACTAATGGGATAAAATAAAGAAGACTATAACAATTATAATGGAGAAGATAGAGGAAATTAATAGTAATCACAGTGTGTTAACAGAGATAATTTAATAGCAACTTCCTTTTTAAACTATGAAAAGACTATATACGTAATAGCTAAAATTATTAATGTGTGCATACATACATAAATATATATTCATATAGGTAAATAAACATTATATATTTAAAATACATTTATAAAATAATATATATACATATGTATGTATGTGTCACCTGGACAATCTGATGGGTAAGCATATCAATTTACATAGCAAAAACTTGGACTCTATAAAACCCAAACTTTTATTTCTTTATGTAAAAATGTGAAGATACATATTACAGGCAATGCTACGTGCTAGGATATATAAAGAAGAATAAAAGTGCCAAGCTGTTTCAGTAAAGCGCTAAGATTTCAGAAAATGGTAAGGCTTGTAGTTCTGCAGTTTTACCAGTGCAAATGAATGTTTGCAAGTGTCTGTGTGCATGTGTGCAGACAAATATAGTCATATATATATATATATGCACACACACACATCAACAAACATGTATTCAAGTACACACATGTAGACATGTTTCTGTGTATCCATTTACTCACACCTACATATATAAACTTTTTGCAATATACTGAGTCTTTGTTACTTGTATAAAAGACCTTATTGCTAAAGGTATAGATTGAAATTGAAGATAAATCAGGTTATAGCAATCTGAATCTGCTAAGAAGTAAGATCTTTGAGTGGAGGGACCAGTAACTCCTAACACTTTGTGTAGATCCTCACAAGATAGTTGTTGACTGAATATGCCTTTTTATTACTACAGCATTTAAGTTGATTGTCTCAGGTTTCCCAGATAGATTGTCATATCAGCAAAAAATGATCATTTTTATTTCTTTTTCAATGTTTTTACTTTTCTCTCCTTTGTCCAAGTGTATAGTACCATTTTTTATAATGCTATGCCCATTTTAAATACCACTTAAAGACCTATAAAATAGCATTGTATAACATAGTAATATTTAAGCACTTCAAGAGTGTTGTAAGATTTAAAATATAATATTGACATTATTAATATAACATTGAAATATTGAGTATGCCAAATTAAAATTTGCAGAAACAATTAAGTTGCACAAAGATTTTCCACATTAAAAAAACAGAGTGGGGGGCATATTGTAAAGAACTGTTAATCCCACATTAAAATTTAATTTAAATTATCCTGATGAAAAAGATAACTTACTATTACAATTTTGCAAATATGCTCATTTTTTCTATGTCCACATAGAGTGCTCTTCTTTCCTTAGTGAACACCTTTCCTTGCTCAACCACAATTAGTTAGGCCAAGGTTCAGTTTGCCCCCATGCATTTCCTACAATGTTTTTATCAAAGATTTTATATTTCTCCATTCACAGAGGGGAACTTGTCACCCAGGACAAGTTACATGCAAACTAATTAGTTTGAATTAAAACATTCAAATTCACTCTGTTGAGAAGAGTTAAGTATCTTGTGTGCATTGGTAGAGGGTCCAGGCAGCTGGGTTTTTTCTGTTTCTATCATTTACTGACTAAATGAACTTGTATTAGTTAATAAGAAAATCTTGTTTCTCATGTGGAAAGTTTTTGTTTTAAGAATTTATTAAATATTCAAAATATAATAAAATTCTTATTTTATTATAGGATAATTTAGTACTGAATGTGATGTTTTTAATAATTATTATCAAATAACAGGTGTAAACTGGGGCCATCCTGGCAAAATAGGATGGATGACCAATCTAAATAACTGTGCAATAAATATGAGTTGTATCAATGATAATAATGATGCTGATACCTCAGACATTTTAATCTTAGCATTCCCTTGAAAAACATTCAAGAAATGTGTATTAAGTTTCTTTTTATTGCCATTTATGGAGGCACCGGTATTAATCAACCATAGATTTGTTCTGTCTAGTGTGTGTGTGTGTGTGTGTGTGTGTGTGTGTGTGTGTGTGTGTGAGAGAGAGAGAGAGAGAGAGAGAGAGAGAGAGAGAGAGAGAGAGAGAGAGACTTTTGGCAAAACAAGAAATTTTCTCTGATTAATCAGGTATTTCAATATAATATAGGGGTTAACTTCTTTGGTGTGGATTAATGTGAAAATTAAATTTGAATATATATATTCAGCAATACATACATATATATTATGTGTTGTGGTATTTACATATATTTCCAGAGAGAGAGAGAGAGAGAGAGAAAGAGAAAGAAAGAGAGAAAGAGAAACCTAGTAAAGTGTCTGATACAAAAGTCAGTAAGTGATAATTTTATTTCTTTCTATACTGGATAAAGTTAAGTACGTAGCATATTTAAGCAACACTTTCTAAGAATCAATGATGATTTATTTCAGTTACACATGCGTCCATCTGGTGAAGATTATTGTCTTTATTGGTACTTAAAGGGAAATTTAACTTAACATGCTAAGAAAAAAAATTAAAGAATTACCTGTGAATCATAACTTTTGTTATGGTATAAAAGTTCATGTATTTCACAAAAGAATAAATTTAAGCAAGAATATATACAATTAACTACTTGTAACATTCAGAATGTGCCTGATATTAACATCAAATCATTTTTGGTGAGAATGTGGCAAATGTACTCATTTCATTCCTCCTTGTATGCTACCTATTTGAGGATTCCTGAAAAGGAATAGCAAAGTGAGAAACAAAAGCATTTAAATAGATAGGTCAAGTGTTTTATTCCAATTCCTCTAATTTAAATCCTGGCTTGTGTTTTAATATCATTTCCATAATTACACTCTGTTTGTTAAGAACGCTGTGAGTTTTACTATCAATGTTTTACTCTATTGCTTACCCAGAAAATGTGTTATACAGAATTAACTAGACATTTTAACTTCTTATTTTCTACTTTACTTATTATCTGTCCTTAATTAGCGGAAGAATTATTGTGGCATTTAATCTTATCATGATTTTTCTAGATTCTTGTATTAATCTTGAAATCCAATGAACAGGTTGGGGGCTAATTCCTCTAATATAAAACTTTATACATCACAATTTCTAGATCTGCTTAATTTTAAGAAAAAAATAAAACCCGTGTTCAAATAAATATATCATTTGAAGATTTTCTAGTTATTAATATAAATAAAATACTCCTGATGAAATTGAGCATCTCATCTCTTGGACAAGCTTAAACTAAATTTTGATATGCTGTCTTAGACACTGCCTAAACCAAATATATTTAAGGAATGGGGATAACTTTTCTCCATTAAAAAAATGAGTAAAGTCATGAATGTGTCAAAGTGGCTTATTAGAGCATTTATTCTCTTATATGAAAAATAATTGGCGTTTTTAGAGTTACCAATATCTAGCATATCTTGAGTATCATGTTACAATTTCCCATATAAACATAAGACTCTTTGCTATAGAATAAATGTTTGCGTCCCCTCAAATTCACACTTAAATCCTACACCCCAGTGTGATGTTATTAGGAGGTGGGGCCTCTGGAATCGCAGATGAAGGTGGAGCCCTAATGAATAGGCTTGGTACGCCTATGTAAGAATCCAGAGAGCTCCCTAACCCTTTCTGTTTTGCGAGGAACACTGAGAAATTAGCCCTCTATTAACCAAGAAGCAGGTTACCAGTAGACATCTCATCTGCTGGTGTCTTGATCTTGGATTTCTCAGCCTCCCGAACTGTGAGAAATACATTTTTACTGTTTACATGCCACCCAGATTCTGGAGTTCTGTTATAGAAGCTTGAATGGAATAAGACACACTTGAGGAAATTTAAAGAAAATTATAATTCACTGTGAAGAGGTCAAAAAAATTCCCTGAGTCAGTAATATACCAGTGTGCTGTAAAAGCTACATATTGTGGAAAACATGAGTTATTATATTTAGAAGCAAAGCTGCATCCTGTTTAAAATATTCTATTACCCAGAGGCATGGGTGTATACAATTGTCAAACTGTGGCTTATTTTTCTGATTTCAACCACAGTAACACTGATGATTATTTTGACGTCCTCTCCTCTATAGCATCATTTGCGTGCCTGTCTAATGTTAGTACTTTGTGCTGAACTTCTATAGCATCTAAAATAAACGTAAGCTTCAAATCTAATAGATTTGTCTTTTTGCTTTATGGAAGTTAAAATACTGAATATTCTTAATATTTACACACTGCCTTATATTATCGAATAGCTCTATTTAAGTTACTGGCTTACATACTTTTTAAATATAAATAATTATTGACTTTAAATACTCTGCTGGTTTAAAGTCTTATTGGGATTTTATTGATCAACATACAGCAACAGCTGGCTTTGTGACACACCCTTGTCAGTCAGTAAATTAATGTGCACTGAAGCAAACTGACAAAACTACAGATTGGAGAGTGTTAGGTAAGAAGGAAAATATTCAGATGTATTGCCTGAAGAAACTTTAGTGTAATTAAGCTGGGTTTGCAAATACCAAAAGATTTACTGCAAGCATATTATAATCTCTCAGACTCATAAAAGCCAATGCAAAACTATTTTATTCTTCCAAGACACCCTAAACTGATTATATTAAGTGAAACCACAATACCTTAATGTTATGTTCTAGAACTTCATTGATTTTCATACTTGCAGTTGTAGAATACAGATGGAAAAACTTTTGTCTTCTTTCTTCTTGTTTTTGAGAACCCAATGGCCATTAACCTATTTCAGAAAAATTAGATTGATGAAATGATAAGAAATGAAAAGCAACATATTGATTAAAAAGAAATAAAATATTTTACTTATATTGTTTTAAAAGTTAAGAAAAGAAACATTTACCAATAAACCACCAAAAACAAGATAAATATGCAGTTAAATATATACACATGCAATTATGTTTATATAATTTTATACCTTATAACTTGCTACTTGTCAATATTTTCTCAAATTTCTTTATACCCAGCTTAAATTCTCTTTTCCTTCATGAATATCAATCCTGTGAATATCCCATCAACTGCTTTACCTTTCTTTAATACTGGTAAACTGCAATCTTAGTTGAAGCCAGCTCTCAGCCTGCTCTATGCCAGCATAACTGCATCAGAATGAAGCTGGAGCATATTGTTACCTTTTTGACTTGCCTTTTTTAACTTCATGATCACTATCCTCAAGTGAGACCTTAATGCTTCCAGGCAATCGTATGTATTTCCTCTGTTTAAGTAACTTTCCTTCATTCTGATACTGTTGTACTATACCTTCTGCTGCTTTTTCAAATTTTTAACACCTCCTACACTCTCTTCACAGTTGATGACTTTGCTCTCTATTTCACTTGTAGAAGCAATTTCCCTGAATCATGCTTCTATTTATATCATCTTAAAGGAAAAACAAGAAAAACAAAAACCCTCTTAAAACCATGTCCCTTATATAAAAGCAGATTTTGTTAAAATCAATAATGACATCCATATTTATATATGCAATGGACAATATTCACTCTTTATATCACTTAAATTAGCAATAGCATTTGACACACATGATCTCATATTACTATTTGAACAACTTCTTTTTTAGCTTTCAGACCATATTCTCTTGGCTGTCCTGTTATCTCAGTGCAAATTCATTTTCAATATCTTTTCCTAATTCTTTTTCATTTGTTTGAACTGTTAATGGTGCCAATTAAAGGATTAAATCCATGAAAAAACAAAAACAAAAACAAAAGCAGCTTAACTCCTCATGATGGTTAATTTTATGTGTCTTGATTGTGCCAGGCTGTACTCAGATATTTAGTTAATATTATCCTGGGTGTATATGTGAGAGTGTATCTAGATGAAAATAACCTTTGAATTAGTAGACTGAATAAAGTAGATTGTGTTTCCCAGTGTGGGTGGGACCATCCAATCTGCTGAAGACTTGAATAAACAACAAGGCTGAGTAAGGGAGAATTTATCTTCTTTGTCTTGGATCAGGGATGTTAGTCTTGTCCTAGCTTTGGATTCTGATTCAAACTTCTTAACTTTATACCACTGGCTTTCCTTCTGAGAAAGAAATATCATTACTTTCCGAGAGATAATTTTTTTTTTTTGTAAAGAATATTTATTTGACTTTTCCATCAATTTTTTTTTTTTGAGAGGGCATCTCTCATATTTATTGATCAAATGGCTGTTAACAACAATAAAATTCAGTATAGGGGGGTCAACGCTCAATGTACAATCATTAATCCATCTCAAGCCTAATTCTCGTCAGTCTCCAATCTTCTGAAGCATAACGAACAAGTTCTTACATGGTGAACGAATTCTTACATAGTGAATAAATTCTTACATGGTGAACAGTACAAGGGCATTCATCACAGAAACTTTTGGTTTTGATCATGCATTATGACCTATAAACAATCAGGTCAAATATGAATATTCGTTTGATTTTTGTACTTGATTTATATGTTGATCCCACATTTCTCCCTTTATTATTATTATTTTTATTTTTAATAAAATGCTGAAGTGGTAGGTAGATGCAAGATAAAGGTAGAAAACATAGTTTAGTGCTGTAAGAGGGCAAATGTAGATGATCAGATGATCAGGTGTGTGCCTATGGACTAAGTATTAATCCAGGCTAGACAAGGGCAGCAAGACATCCACGGATGCAGAAGATTTCTCTCAAAGCAGGGGGGGTGAGGTTCTGAGCCTCACCTCTGTTGATCCCCAAATTCTCACCTGATGGCCCCCGTGCGACTGTGCCTGTCTTGGGTTGTTCCTCCCTTGAGGAATCTTACCCGTCTCTGGCTAACCAGTCATCTTCCGGGGCCATACAGGGAAATGTAAAGTTGGTAAGTGAGAGAGAAGCCATATTGTTTGAAAAGGTTAGCTTTTTACTTCTTTGCAGATTTATGCCCTGTGGCTTCTATGCCCAGCACTTGTCTCGAGGTATCTTTACCACCTGGAGGAATTATGATACTCAGTAAATTCGATATGAGGCACGAATTCTATTTAAGGGTTGTAATTAGGAAGGAAGAAGAAAAGCTATAGATGTAGCATATGAAGGAAACATGGGAGGATTGATTATTTCTTTGACATATCTTCTTGTATAGTACCTTAAGTATGTATAGGTTTTAAACTACTAACTAATCTGCACACACATATTAACATAATAGGAATACGGTGACATAAACAAAGCAAATCTATAATTACCTGAGAGATAATTTTTAAAAGTGTATAAGAAATATCAAGTAAAAAGTCAAGTCTTAGCTTGGCTTCCCTTAATAAGGGCATCCTTAGATAAGTGGTCATATATAATAAATTACTCTCAGAAGATATCCCAGAGAACTGGAGGATTGGGTTGATGTCAATAGAAAAGGAGAGACAAGCCACGTTTGCTTATCTGAGCTGGCTACCTTTGTGAACACAGATGCTCCATCCTGCTGGGGACCATATGTGGGCGGGTTTTTTCTAATTGTTAAGTTTTAATTTTTTGTACATTTTGGATAGCAGTCCTTTACAAGATGTATCTTTTCCAAGTATGTTTTAGCCTGCTTTCTAATTCTCTTGATATTTTCTTCACAGAGCAGAAGTTTTAATCTAAATGAAGCCCAGTAAATCAATCTTTTCTTTTGCTGTTGTGCATCTGGTGTTGTATCTAAAAGGCATCACTATACCCAAGGTTATCTAGGCTTTCTTCCATGTAATCTTCAAGGGGTTTTATGTTTTTTATTTTACCTTTAAGTTCATAATCTATTTTGAGTTAATATTTGTGAAAAGTGTGAGGTCTGTGACTAGATTCATTTTTTAGCATGTGGTTGTCCAGTTATTTTAGCACAGTTTGTTGACGAGACTATCTTTGATCTATTGTATTGTCTTTGCTCCTTTGTCAAAGATCAATTAACTACATTTATAGGGTTCTCTTTCTGGTACCTCTCTTCTGTTCCATTGACCTATTTGCGTATTCTTTTTCCAATATCACACTGTCTTGATTACTGTAGCTTTATAATTAGTCTTGGAGTCAGGTAGCATCAGTTCTTCAATTCTATTATTTTCCTTCAATATTAAGTTGGCTATTCTGTGTCTTTTGCCTCTCCATATAAGCTTTACACTGAACTTATGAATACCCATAAAACAACTTGTTGGGAGTTTGATTGGAATTGCATTGAATTTATAGATCAAGTAGGAAAGAACTGGTATCTTGACAATCTTGAGTTTTCCTATGCATGAACAGCAAATATTTCTCCACTTATTTAGTTCTTCTTTGATTTTGTTTATCAGAGTAAATGGTGTTTTCTTACTTTAAAAGAAAGCACCAATATAAAGGCAGCTGCACAATTTTCTAGTCATTAAAATTTGTGTTTCTGTATTTCTATAAAGCAATGGTAAAAGGATGGACTTTTTTCTAAATAGATAAACAGCTTACCCAGATTCTGATAGTATTACAATAGTGAGCCACAAAATCTATGTTTCAGGTTAATTCAATTGTCTTTGATCTTTGTTGATGTTACTGTTGGATCTGACAGTTTATTGATTATCCACTGCATATTTCAGTGTTGTTATCTGTCATCATTTTTTAATGAGCTGTCATCATGTATTTTGAGGATATGAGAATTTATTTCAAGGGCGTTATGTTAGAAAGGTAACACTGAATGCTAAATAATTATTTTTCTTATGTTTTTGGTATTAAAAGCTGGTATCTTCTGGAGGTTAGAGATAGTACATTTAATTTATTAGAAAAATATTTTGTCCTTTAATGTGGTTATGTTACATAACCATATTCTGGCTCTTAAATACAGATTTAAGAAGAATCTTAAATAAACCTATCACTTCTTTGCAACCCTAGGATGCACAGTGTTACTTACTGGATGTAGCAACAGACTGGCATTTTTCTGTGTTTGCCTTATAATACTGCATAGTTTATGAGACAGCTAAGTGCTCAATTACTTAGTATCCAAAAGAACACCTGAGGTAGTGTGGACGCGATCCTTAATTAAAATGACAGGCACTTTTCTACCCAATCTATCAAGAGCAACTTAAATTCAAAGTCTATTTGGAATATCCTAAATTTCAAACTTATCTTATAGATCATTAACTACATAAATTTTCAATTAAGAAAAACTACAACATATGATTTAAAATTTGTAGTATTGGTGTTTGTTTCTGAAGATACCAGTTACAGAAATCTAAACATCATTATGTCCAGATAGATGCCCATGTTTATTAAAAAGAGATTTTTAGCTCCTCAAAATATAGCTCTCTGGTCTGGTCCACAGAAATGAAATGACAAAGAGAATCATTGTTTGGAAAGTGTCACAGTAAGACATGCATAATGGGCTGCCACTGCGATTCTACCACCTTGACAAGTGGCCCTCTGTTAAATGTATCTAACCTTAGCATAAAGAGAAAACTCAAGAGCCAAGGCCAAAGGACAAAAGGACAAAATGCCTTTGGTACAGATCAACTAAAGAGCCTAAAGGCTATAAGCTGAAAATTCAGGCATGAGTTCCCTGAAGGAACCACACCTAAATTTGCTAGATCAGCTGTTGCAGCAGCCAGTTCATCTTAAGGAATGGAATAATTGGTCATTAAATAAATGTTCTGATATTTTTAAATTACAAAAATATATGCATGTGTGTATTGAACAAAATACATTGAAACTTGACCCAAAACTTTGTTAAAATTCCTGTGCCATTCTTATTTAAATATAAAGACCTAACTGATGATAAATGATTATCATTAAACATGTTTTTATATTCATCAGTTAAAATAATATAGTATAAACTTATTCCCAGGTATAAGTTGAAATTTTAAATTATCTTTTAAGAACTGTCAATCATACATTCTGTTCTCTTAACCTTTCCTAGCATAATTAGGATATTTTCAGCCAATATATTCAGAGAACATAATTCCATTTACTATCAGTTTAAGTCAAATGAATTAAGTAAATCTCAACAAATATGAATCAATGTATTCTACCCACATATTGGTGACTCTAGAAATGACTGTGGTGTTAAGGGTTATGCTTAATTTTACGTTCATTTTTTTATTAGTTTTTATTTCTACCAAAATATCATTTAAAATGTCACTTTACAATACAATTGAATATTTGGCATCCTATGGAGCTTTGTATTCTTTTTTTTCAAAGGCATAAAAAGAATAGTGTGAATGTGGGGCAGCTAATTGTTACATGGGACTTGGAATAAAATGAACAACACACCCACCACCCATTCTTCCATAATTCTTTCTTAGTGTCATGCTGTTGCATGTTAATTTTTTTTCACTTCCATTTATTAGACTTCTGTAGAATGTGATGAAAGGAAATTTTTGTGTAAAATGTAAAAAATATTTATCTAAAAACTAAAAACAAGTAAACTAAACCACTAAATTTTTCGACTGCTTCCTTAGATAGTAGTTAGGAGCTATTTTTACTGTTACCATTTTTTTTTTCAGATCTAAACCTACAAGGCATTTAACATAAGTAATACATATTAATATGTCAATATACTGTCTCTGGTATTTGACACCTAGTTAGCATTTTTATTGAACGCCTGTGTTAACATTTTCAGACATGGACTGTTATTAATTACCAATTTAAATCCATACTTTGATACCATGGGTCACCATTAAATGGGTCATTTCTGCAGTAATAGCTCTTACTAAGAGCAATACTTCAATTTCAGCAGATTTCAGTGTTAATAATTAAAATGTGCACGTACCACAACCTATTTGTCATGGTAACTAGACAGCATAAGACATTAACATGATTCTGCTATTGATGAAAGACACCATTCCATTCCACTGCTATTTTCAAAAGCATTTCAGTTCTCTTAATCTAGTCTAATTAAAGGAAACGGGCTATTTACCTGTCATGTAAAAATAATAATTTCATATCTTAACAGTAATCTGGGGAGGTATGATTGCTAAATTTGCTAGTTGACTCTGTAGGAAATATTGCATGTAATTTATTGTCGTTTCGTTAGTTCTGCAAAACCTACTATCGCTGGCATCATTAAGGAACTAAGATTCATTCCTCTGTGCATATTCATCTTCAGGAAATCCCAAATGTAAAATGTTGTTCAAATTTCTTTCTCTCCAGCCCGTAATTTCCTACAGGCTACTTTGTATTCCAAAGAGATAACTGGCAAATTTGAGCAGAAGACTATGGGATGGCAGCTCTAAGATTAAAGTTTTGTCTCTTTGAGTCTAGCAAAGGGATCCAGAAAAAAAAAAAGTACCTATTCACCCCGAGCTACTGTTTTCTCTTGAGTGTTATTTAAACTGTTTTCCTTCTGGCTTTGGGATTCTATAGTCTCTGGTAAATGCTAGAATAAAACTAGATTTAACAGAAATAATTTCAACTGTAGAAAATAGACTTTGACTTTATGTGATAAACAGTATATATTATAATTACATTTATGGAGTATGTTTTCTCAATCTTAGATGTATTACAATACCACTATCCCTTAAAAAGGAAGTGAATGTAAACCATTTCATATTTTCTTTATCCAAAAACAATTATATAATATCTTATATGAAAAACACAGAAATTCTTTGAAGAGTGATAGGTGATTTAAAAATAAGAATGGCCCATCCCCTCAAGAAGTTCACAACCCATGCTCTTTGTAGAGAAAAATAATTTTTATATATATGCATCAACATAAAGTTTTCTATTTTAAAGTATTGCTGTGCTATAAAATGAAAAGTAAACTATTAATGTATTTTCTAACTCAAGTGTCAATACTTAATTAGAGCTATGAAGGAAACACGATATTTTTCATGGTCTTCTAAATGTATCTGAATTTCATTTTTATGGTGCACCCATCAGGCAATCAGCTGGCCCAACTGAAATGTCATGAGGCGAGGTCAGCCATCATGACATTTTTAATCAGACATTTTTAATCAGATCCCTGAAGGTAGAAAGCCTTGTAGCCACTGGAAGGTAAATACAAGACAATTTTACAAATTGTGGCTATTACTGCTAGGTGAGGGTAGTGGCATTGATGCCTATCTGGATTCATTACTCATATTTGTTCCAAAGAGAACAGTTATCTTTTTAATTTAAAACATTGTTATGTATCAATTCTACCCTCACTTATCATTGTGCCTTGCTGGAAGCTGATGTCAACCCTAGCTTGAGGGGTGGACCTGATTATTCTAAGAGAGGGTTTCTCAACTGTAATGCTATTTACATTTTGACCTGGGTAATTCTTCATTCGGGGGCTTCCCTGCTCATTGCTGGTTGTTTAGCAGTATTTCTGGCCTCTGCCTACTAAGTGCTAGTTGTGCCCTAGAGTGTGATACAAAAAATGTTTCCAGATATTGTCAAATATGCTCTTCAAGGGCAAAATCATCCCCAGGTGAGAATCACGGGTCTAAGGAAACTCTAAATATCCTTGCCAACCATACACTCAGAAACATGCCATTAGATACAGAAGACTTCTGGGAAGATTCTGAGAAAAAGTTTCAGCATTGCTAAGAGAGCACAATGGGGAGAGGCCATTTCTCTTCTTCATCTGAATACTGTGGTGTCTGGATCTGGTGCCTGGAACTGCTGCAGCCATCATTCTATGATTCTGAGGATGAAGCCAATGTCAAGGAAGGTGAGAGAATAGATGGAAAGATGCTGAAAAACTAAAGTTATCAGGTGGTTAAATAATCAGCCATTATTTGGACCCACCATTGGGACTTCCATTAATGTAATAGAAGTTATTTCCTTAGTCTTTAAGCCAACGTGAATTAGTGTTTTGTTATTCAGAGAAAACATTTTAAATGTCACAGTAGGGAAATATAAAATTTGCATTGGGCTTTATGAGTCTTTTCTTTGGCTTTTTTTCCCTCTCAGATGGTTTAGAAGCTTAAAATTCTATACCAAAACTCTCTCTTTCTTTATTTCTTTATTTAGGTTTTTCGGCTTATCAAAGTGAAAGAAATACTCTTTTGTTACCAAAAACTAAGCTGATTAATATTACATTGAAAATGTCTTAGATACAAGACTAATTTTAAAAAGATTTTGTTTCTGTAAAGTCAGGGGAGTAGCATACATTAGTTTCGGTAAAGGCTAATGAGGCTGCAGTGTAGTATTTATGACATGGAAGTGCCTTTTTTTTCTCTCACAGCTTTTTTTTTCCCCCAAATGACAGCTATTTTCAATCTGACTTCAAGGTTTGTAACTTACTTTTCTGGATTAGTTCTAAAACATATTGTTGAAATTCAGATACATCACAAGCCACTCTACCATAACAACATGAATCATAGCTCTTCATGGTCTGTAAGCTTAAAAAAAGAATTTTGAGGAAGATGAAATTCCCTTGTCTATTGAGTAAATTGCGACCTTTAACTTAAAAGAAGTTCTGTCCTCCGTATGATGTTTATATTCTTCATCCCAAATGCATAAATAGGAACTTTCACTTTTCTTGCGTCTATATAAGGCTAATACATATATTTTTTGTTCTAAAATTGTATGTTTTATTTCATCACCTTAAGAAATTATTCCTTTTTATACAGAGAGCTGATTCATCACCTAAATGTTGCAGGAGTCTAACATGCAATTTCTGAAATGTGGAGATCAGTATGTACCTTCACCAAATACATGTGCAAACACAAGTATATTCACAAATACAGTTACAAAAGAGATCAACAAAACTCTAGTATTAATTTCATTATGAAAGCACTGATGAAAAGCTCTTATGAAGGAAAATTATTTATAAGAAGTAGCATAAAATAATCCAATTAAAAAATGGGTAGAGGAGCTGAACAGACAGTTCTCCAAAGAAGAAATTCAGATGGCCAACAGACACATGAAAAGATGCTCCAAATCGCTAGTTATCATAGAAATGCAAATTAAAACCACAATGAGATATCACCTCATGCCAGTAAGGATTGCCACCATCCAAAAGACAAACAACAACAAATGTTGGTGAGGTTGTGGAGAAAGGGGAACCCTCCTACACTGCTGGTGGGAATGTAAATTAGTTCAACCATTGTGGAAAGCAGTATGGAAGTTCCTCAGAATGCTCAAAATAAAAATACCATTTGACCCAGGAATTCTACTTCTAGGAATTTACCCTAAGAATGCAGCACTCCAGTTTGAAAAAGACAGATGCACCCCTATGTTTATTGCTGGACTATTTACAATAGCCAAGATATGGAAGCAACCTAAATGTCCATCAGTAGATGAATGGATAAAGAAGATGTGGTACATATACACAATGGAATATTACTCAGCCATAAGAAAAAAACAGATCCTACCATTCGCAGCAACATGGATGGAGCTAGAGGGTATTATGCTCAGTGAAATAAGCCAGGTGGAGAAAGACAAGTACCAAATGATTTCACTCATCTGTGGAGTATAAGAACAAAGGAAAACTGAAGGAACAAAACAGCAGCAGAATCACAGAACCCCAGAATGGACTAACAGGTACCAAAGGGAAAGGGACTGTGGAGGATGGGTGGGGGCAGGGAAAAAGAAAGAGGGCATTACGATTAACATGTATAGTGCGTGGGGGCCACGGGGAGAGCTGTGCAACACAGAGAAGACAAGTAGTGATTTTACAGCATCTTACTATGCAGATGGACTGTGACTGTGAAGGGGTACGTGGGGGGGACTTGGTGAAGGGGGGAGCCTAGTAAACATATTGTTCTTCATGTAATTGTAGATTAATGATACCAAAAAAAAAGAAGTAGCATAGACCTACAGATTTAAAGTAGCTGTTACATTATTAAATGTTACACATCTGCTCTGAACACCCTCCTATCCTTCCAGATTATAACCTTTATAGCGCCAATAGAAACAAAATGCTCAATACTTAGGACTTCAGTGCACTGATCATTACGTTTTTCACTGTCTCTCCCCTCCTTGATTACCTCTTTCCTTTCCTACCTAGTGTATCTTCTGGTCATTGATTATAATGCCACCTCTCACTCTGTCACACCTGCTTGGCAAAATCATAATTTTAGTTATATCTAATCTTAGGCTACTCTGACTGCATTAACACAGCTAAATGTGAACAGAGAAAAATAACCAACTACTCTATGTGCTCTCTCTTGAACTGTGTTATTGTGAACCTCAAGTGAACCTCAAGTGGACACTGAGCGCTGCCTAGTCTCCATAATGCGATTCTGTATTCTGTTCTCTTCTCTACTCTACTTGAAAACTATTGTACACTCTTCTCATTACCCAAAATTCATCACTTTCTCCTCTATCCTGCTCTCAGGTGACAACTCTGTTTCCTATTTCCCCAAGAAAGTTAAATAGAAGATTCCAATAGACATCTACTATTTTTTTACCCATCATCTAACACATCAGCCCTTCATCCTCTTCAAAATTGTTCACTTAACATCCTTGCACATCTAACTTTATTGGAAAATCCATGTATACAGTTGACCAGGCCAAAAACTCTGAAGTCATGAGAGCCCTTTGCTCTGTCACACCTTCCACTGCATTTGTCAGGATATCCTATTGATTCAACCTTCAAAACACATGAACAAACTGACCCCTAATTAGCATCTCCACTTCCAGCAGTTAATTCTCTCACTGTATTATTTAAATAACCTCTGGTTTGTCTCCATGATTCTATCCCTATTCCAAGAACTGTAATCTCAACACAATTGCTACAGTGTTCTTTTATAAACCTTCCTTGGACTTAATGAGTTAACCCATTCTGTTTCTAGTAAACTTTTCCTGTGTTTTATTTTCCCTTTGATAATTTGATATAATTTTATTTTACTTTCAAATGACTGTCTTATCCAGTTCTTTCACTATTTGATCATGTGATTTTTCTGTTTATTTTTCTAGTTCCGATTATATTGCACACATTTCTGTGGAGCTTTTGTTACATGTTAGTAACATGGAAAGTCTTCAGCTATTATTTTATTTTATTGTCAATAACTACAGCATTTTTCTTTTAAATTCTCTCCATTATCAGACAGTATTTGTTTACCAACCAGAACCTCACCTTAATAGCAAATGTCATTAAGTATAGCAAATATTTTTTAAATTATTATATCTTTACTGAATAGCTACTAATTACCAGCTTTGTGCTAGATTCTGTAAGGTTGGAGGTTTATCTTACAGATTCTGGGAATGTATTGGTATATAATCGTGATTCTGATCTCAAGAGAAGTTTTATAAGACAGTTTAACAGTTACAGTACAGTATATAATAAGTGTTAAAATGTATGCATTTTAGTGGAGATGATGAATTAGAGTGTTAAGGAAACATATAAAAATATGCCTTTTGAATTCCATAATGAAAAATTAATAGGACTTGCTTGGGCACACAGAGGAATAAGAGGAGGAAGGGAATCATGAGCTGGCAGCAAACGAACAACTATTGGGAAATGACATAGTATGTAGGGGAATGTCAGGGACTGAGATGTGAGAAGCAGGCTATTCTATTCTCTAGTAGCCATCCAAGATGGAATAGGATAATGAAAAGTCCTTTCACTGTTTCCTAGTTTCTTTATTGTTTTCAGAGATAATAGCCTGTGTTTCTTCTCCATTAATATTTTTGGTTATCTATTACGTGTTACATTGATTTATTTCAAATTACAGCTTTAACATAGTACGTTTCTGTATTCACAGTGAAACACATTGTCCTTCCCATAATCTTTACTGTTAATGTTCGTAATTAGTCTCTTTCTCCTTAAAGGAGAAAACTAGAAACTATTACTTTAATCATTACAAAAGAAGAGTCTACAAATTGCCCAAAGCAAAGGGGAAAAACTGTGAACTACTACCATTTTAGCTGAAGAAGAAGAGCAAGGAAAATACAATCCTTCTCAGTTATGTGTAATATAGATATTTCTCATCTCTTTTTTTATCATCACTCATTCAATAAACATTAATGGTTTAACTATTACATTTACATCGTACCATAACTGCATTGTATGTTATTTTGTTATATCATACTAAACTACATATAACACCCTTACTTAACATCTGAGAAAGTAAAAGTAAATTTCCCCCCTAAAGTACATCCCTAGAAGGGAAAACTGTATCATGTAATTGGTTTTCTTCTGTTCTGCATGGCCTGGAATGTGAGGTTCAGATAAATGTAGTCTGCCTTATAAAATGCACATTATGAAAAAGAGGCAAGATCATACAATGATCCCTGGAAATTGACCAAAAAGCTGGTGTTCTATCTCTGGACTGAAATGTGCATTTCAAAGAAAAATATGTATATATTTTAGCTTCCTTTATAAGATAAGTAATGATTGATATTATATTTTTAGATAGGAACAAAATGTTTTATCATAATTTTAAATTAGTATAATTTATTATTTTCTCTTTCTTGTTAAATATTATCTTTGGTAAATCCCTTAACATTTCTGAATGTTTTGAATCTGTAGAAGTAAAAATAATAATAATAATAATAATAATAATAATAATAATAATAATACTTTTGTCATAGTGTTTTATACAATCTGCATTTTACTTGGTGAACCTCATTATTTTTCTTCCCTTGGTATCTTGTCCCTTTCTACTTGATTTTACTTCTTCCACTGTTCACCAAAAACATTTGATAGAGTTTGTCAGGTAATACAAATACATCAATTACTCTTTTCTAGAAAAAGTAAGATAAAACACATTTTGTTTATACACAAATATATAACATCAATCATTATTTATCTTAATTAGGAAACTAAAATTTTTGCATATTTTTCTTTGAAATGCATATTTATATGCCATATATCTTATATATAATGCCATATCTTTCATTAGAATATCTATTACATATGGAAAAAATATCACTGTAACAACCCCTAGATTATGATTAAGAAAAACATATTCTGGTACTAGTAACTTGTTTGGGCATGTGAATTTAGTTATATGAAAGAAAAGATTTAACAAACATTAGCAAAGTCAAAAGTTATTTGCACTTTGAAAAATTTGACTCATTTCACAAACATGTTATTTTTGAATGTTTAATTTTATTGAAGCCTAGATTTCTAATGAAGGGGCTTGATTATGACAGCTAAGTAGCATTTATTATTAACATAGTGTATAAGGAATATTTTGTTCACTGTGTAGCATATTCTCACAAATTTTTCACCAATTTGAGTACCACATTTATTGGGTTTTTCTTGGTATAATCTTTAATACTGTTATCATTTCCAGCCTCATGTTGGTTCTTCTCAATTGTATTTACTGGATATACTTTGATTATGAATTATATCCAAAACTTGGGGTACCATTGGAGTGATGAAAAATAGCACTGATAAATGACATTTGGATGATCTGAAACATCATCCTTAAAATAGCTCTTTCATTAGCAACTTTCATTGATTAACATAATTTTAGAAGTAATACACAGGAAAGAATCAGAAAAATACTAGAAAATATATCTTACTACTCTAAGATTCGGAGGAATACAGAGTCCAACTTTAATTGTAAGACTTATGGCCAACAGAGAAAAAATGTATTAAGATGTGATAAATGTGAAGGCCCATACAGATGCATTATCAACATCCTTGCTTCTTTTAATTCTCAGTTTACTTAAGAAAATATATCTGTTAATGTTTGAAGGTATGTTGGTATAAAGTCCTGTCATCATGTAAAGTGGACTAAGAAAAACACTGAATTAAATAAAAGTCTTTTGTATTGTACATTATAACAGATGCTCAAAACATTATTCCTTTCTATCTAATATTTTATACAGATTTAGTGAAATGACACTTCAGCATTTTCTTTTTTCTTTTTTCCTCTGACTGCTCTTCCACTCTTTATCCTTTTACCAGATTTGCATGAATCAAATAGAGATCAAGCTGGAAATCCAATTTGACTGATAGGCATCATTATAATCTCAAAATTGCCCTTCTCTTTAGATGACACTAAGTGCTCTCTGATTGGGTCAAGAAAATTATGTCTGGCTCCAGAATCTTCACTAGAGACATCTTAGAATTCTTACAATGAGTGTTGAGTATACCTCATAATGATTTTTATTAGACAGGCATAGAAAAATCAGACTGTAAATAAATCCTTGGACAAGGATACTAAAATCATCTGCTTAATGGTGTATGACTAGTTCTACTTTTTTTTGCTGTTTCTTGTCGTTTTGATTAACCATTCATTCTATAAAAATTTAAATATCACTTGAACACAACATAATCACAAAGAAAAGGAAAACAAAAAAAATTAAGTGATAGTAGGCATTACCTACTAAAAAGATCCTGTGGATCTTTGAAATCCACAAAAAGTAAACACCCATTCCAAAAACGTGACACCTTATTAGAATTTCTCAAATTTCCTTCACAACTAAGACTGACCAGGAACTTATGTCATAATTTTCTGGACAATTAGAAGAGGAAAACGTGAACAAATCACTGACAGGTCACTATAGGTTGATGCTAACACAAGAATATAAAGAATAGTTTCAAATATGATGTCAAACTTTCTTATGGATATAGACTGCATTAAGTGAAATGTTTTTGATCAAGTTTCTCAACCTTCATACTACTGAGATTTTTTTCATGTGATAAAAACATTTACCATGAGATTTATTCTTTTACAAAATTTTAAGTGTACCATACAGTGCAATTACCTGTAGGTGCAATGTCATACAACAGATCTCTAAAACTTTTTTTTCTTGCATAACTGAAATTTTATAGCATTGAAGAGCAACTCCCATTTCCCCATCCCTCTCATCCTTGGGAACCACCATTCTACTGTCTGCTTCTATGATTTTGACTATTAGAGATACCTCATATAAATTAAATTAAGCAGTATTAGTCCCATGACTGGCTTATTTCACTTAGCAAAATGTCCTCCTGATCCACTTACATTGTTGCATATGACAAGATTTCTTTCCTTTTTAAGGATGAATATATTCCACTGTATGTATATAGCGTATTTTCTTTACCTACTCACCTGTTGATGGACATTAGTTATTTCCATATCTTGGCTATTGTGAATAATGCTGTTATGAACATGGGAAAGCAGATATCTCTTTGAGATCCTGATTTAAGTTCTTTTGGGCATATGCCCAAAAGTGGAATTGCTGGATTATATGCATATGATAGTGTAGTTTTGATTTCTGAGGAAACCCCACACTGCTTTCCATAGTGGCTGTATCATTTTACCTTCCCATCAAAAGTAGACAAGCATTCCAATTGCTCTATATCCTCATCAATACTTGTTACATTTTATTTGTTTTTATAACAACCATCCTAACAGGCGTGAAGCAATAGCTCATGGTTGTGACTCACATTTCCCTGATGATTAGTGATGATTAGTATATTTTCATATAGCTACTGTTAATTTGTAAATCTTGTTTGGAGAAATTTTTATTCTCTGCCATTAAAATAGACATACAAATCAATGAAATGGAATAGAGAACCCAAAAATAAACATGTTTTATTCTATTTACCCATTTTAAATCATTTTTTGTTTGTTTTTTGCTATTGAGTTATATAAATTCCTTACATATTTTGGATTAACTCCTTATCAGAGATATGGTTAGCAAATATTTTCTCTCATTCCATTTGTTGTTTTCTCATTCTGTGGATTGTTTTCTTTGTTGTCCAGATACTTTATAGCTCCACGCGGTTCCACTTGTCTATTCTTTTTTTTTTGGCCTGTGCTTCTGGTGTCATATGCAAGAAATAATTGCAGAAACTAATGTCATTAAGATTTTCCCTTATATTTTTGTTCTAGGAATTTTACAAGTTCTGGTCTTGTATAAATTTTTAATCCATTTTGAGTTGATTTTTGTGTGTGGCATAAGATAAGGGTCCAATTTCATTCACTGAATGTGTATATCCAGTTCCCATTTGTTAAAAACACTGTTTGTTCCTCATTTTGTATTCTTGTCACCATACTGAAGGTCAGTTAACTGCAAGCATGTGTTTATTTCTGGGCTCTCCATTCTGTTCTGTTGTTCTATACATGTCTGTCTTCTCACCCCACCATGCTATGTGAATTACTATAGCTTTGTAGTATGTTTCGGAATGAGGACATGGATGCTACCAACTTTGCAGTTCTTCCTTAAAATTGCTTTGGATACTTAGATTCTTTTGTGGTCCCATATGAATTTTAGGATTTTTTTTCTATTTCTGTAGAAAATGCTATTAGGTTTTTATAGGGATTGTATTGAATCTCTTTGGGTAATGTGGACATCTTAACAACATTAAAGTCTTCCGATCTGTGATCACAGGAAGTCTTCCCATTTATTTTGGTTTTCTTTTATTTCTTTTACCAGTATTTTGTAGTTTTCAGGATACTTTAATTTCCTTGGTTTATTTCTAAGTATTTTATTCCCTTTGATGCACTTGTAAATGGGATTATTTTCTTAATTTCTTTTTTGGACAGTTCACTGTCAGTATGTAGAAATGTAGATAATTTTTATATGTTGATTTTGTATTCTGCAACTGTAATGATTTGATTTAGTAGTTCTAATTATATATATATATATATTTTTTTTGAGGCTTAAGGGTCTTTCATACATAGATCCTGTCATCTGCAAACAGATACTTTTAAGTCTTCCATTTCAACTTGGAGGATTTAACTCCTTCTTTTTGCCCAAAGCTCTGGTTAGGACTTCTAGCAACTTGTTGAATAGAAGTGGTAAGAGTGGGTATTCTCTGCTTGTTTCTGGTCTTGGAGGAAAATCTTTCAGTTTTTCACCATTGAGTATGATGTTAGCTGAATGTTTTGTTACATAAGGCCTTTATTATTGAGATACATTCCCTCTATACCCAGTTTGTTGAGAATTATCATAAAAGTGTGTTGAACTTTGCTTTTCTACATCCATTGAGATAATCATGAAATTTTTATTTTTCATTCTATTAATGAAGTATATCACATCAGCTGATTTGTGTATGTTGAACCTTACTTGCATGCCAGAGATAAATCTCCCTTGATTATAGTGTATGATCCTTTTGATGTTCTGTTGAATTTTGTTTGCTAGTATTTTGTTGAATATTTTTACATCTATGTTCTTCAGGGATACTGGACTGTAGTTTTCTTATAGCATCTTTGGCTGTGGTGTCAGGGAAATGCTGGTCTCATAAAATAAATTTGGAAGTGCTGCTTCTTCAATGTTTTGGAATAGTTGAGAGGGAATAGTGTTCATTCTTCTTTAAGTGTTTAGTAGAATTCACCAGTAATGTCATCTCTTCCTAGGTTTTTCTTTGTTAGGAAGGTTTTGACTGCTGATTCAACCTTCTCATTTGTTATTGGACTGTTCAGATTTTCTATTTCTTCATGATTCAGTTTTGGTATATTGTGTATTTTTAGAAGTTTATCCAGTTCTTCTAGATTATTCAATTCCTTGTTGCTTTGTGTTGGTGTCTGTGCATTCGAAGTAACAGACATCTCTCTGTTTTTATGAAATTTACAAAGACATACATTCACTAATCAACTTGGCTGGACATTCTGGGAGCCTATCAAATAGCAAGACACTCATCTCTTCTCCTTTGTTCTTAGCTGCACCCTCAAACTATGCCAGTTCCATCAGCATTCTAAGTGAAGAAAAAAAAAATCCTTGAGCAGTTCACTGAGAGGTCAGGACTTTGAAGACACACTCTGCTCTTCTCTTCTTCTGGTGAGAAAAGCCTCAGGTATGAGCCTCTTCCCAGTCTCAGTCAGAGTCTGGCTGGACCTTAGCAAGTTGCCCATCCTTTTTCTTTTGTTCTTAGGTGTGCCAGGGACTGAATGATGCCAATTCCTAGAGCACTCTGGGTGAGGGGGAGACAGAAACTATCTCTCAGGTAGCTCACCATAAGGCCGGGATGTTGGACAAATGTTCTACTCCCTCTGACCCCTGATTGAAATTGCTGTCTAAGATGATTTATCTTGGCCCTGAACTGTGCCAGCTGCTGTAGGGGCTGCCACAGTAATGCGAAAATTTTTCCTTATTTGTTTCAATGCAGCTAGTCTCAGTTGTGTCTGGGGACTGAAACTTCTTGACTAGATTCTGGAATACTCATAAAATAATTTGGTCCATGTATTGTTAAAACAATGTTTCTGTGGTAAATTAAGACTGGAATTTTCTCTTGTTCTAGTTTCCTGATATAAATCCCTATATATACATATCTTGTTTTTCCCCTCTGAGTTATGCATATTTACTCATGAGTTTTTCCATACTGGTACATATATTTTGTTAAAAGATAAATTGAGATATATTAAAATTTTTGAGTTTGAATATGTGTATATTTGAATTTGTATATACAGAGGTGGTTCAGAAGTGCTTCACCCACAGGACATAGGAAAAAGACATAGAGAAAGGGTTTAAGTAAAGAAAAGAAATTATTTGATTGGTTATAGCTTAAAGCCTAATTGTCTGTATGAGATTGGTTGCCCTAAGTTTTCCGTGAGTGAAAGCCTTGAGTCATTTACAGGCTTAGATCTTGGTTTGCTTACACAGGCCATTACATAAGGGCAACAGAGCCACCTCATTCAAAGGGCTCCTACTTTAATTAACTTGGCAATATAGAAATATGTAAATAATACTTTCCTTAAAATCAAATGTACCTAAAAGAAAAGACTTATGTTTGAAATGATCAATACATTTTCTGGTTCACTAAAATAACTCGATTAGATCTTCATCTGAATGAAACCAGTGTGAATTACCAAATGTCATCATTTAAATGTTGATATACTTTGTCAGAGTTTTACAATAAAAACTGTTCACATGACTGGGAATAGTAAGATAAAATTCAGTCTCCTTTTAGCTAAAACATATTGACTATATCTGAAAGACGGCTTATGTTGCTAATATTGTTTTATAGTTTAATTGCACTGTTTTAAAAATTTAGAAAATTGTAGTTTAAACATGGATATTGCATCATAAAATCATTCCTACTGTTTATAATGTAGGTTTTTACTACGTGCAAAATTAATATTCATTTTTAACATGAGTTTTAGTCTAAAATATAAAACAATTAATAACTAGTACATTCTGGGGCCTTTATCTCTTGTGTGGACTTTCAAAATTTATTGATTTTTCTCCAGGGCTGATTAGAAATAATTTTCAACTAAACTGTTTTATAAGAATTAACTGAGAACCAAATTCTTCTTACAGAAAACATTTCTTCTGGAATTACTTAACTTTAAAGTACCCATTTCTCTTTATACTTACATGAAAATACTTTAACTTTTCCTCATAATTAAGAAACAATTTAGTAGTTTGGGGATATCTGGGTGGTATAAAAAAGCATCAAGTAAAAATATGGTGCCAAAATTTTGTTGGATGATAAATAAATATGCATTCTCTCTAAGTATAATTAAGTGTGCCAACTTGGGATTTTTGTTTTTTTACCAGTGCACAAAGAATTTGATACACTATACTATTTTTAGTTTATTTTTATTTATTCACTACCAAACTATCTTACAGCAATGTAGTTAGGGCAAAGTTGGCATAAAATAATTCTATCTATCTAAATGTGAATTATAAAGCATACTATGGTAAATCACAAATGAGAATAAGGAAATAATTCCTCAAAACAATGTTTAGAAGACTATACATTTAAATATATGTCTACCAAGTATGAATTGTAATTCGAGTGCTGTTATAAATAATACATAAAATATTTAATTCTGAGGGATTTAATTTGCCCAAAAAGGAAATAAAATATTTTTGTATGCCATTATTTATTCATATGTCCATTCATTTAGGGAGTATTCATTGACAGCCATGCTGTGCCAGAAACTACAAATTGATAATATCTGATGAGAAGGATATCAATAAAGTTCTAAGTACATTATTATTTTCTGTTGTTTGAAAAAATCTATTCTACATTCTTCTTCTTAGTCAGAATTTCACTCCACATGAGCATAATGCTCTGTCTTTCCTCTTCTAGTATTGGAGATCTGGACACTCTTTAAACATTTAAAATGGAAAGAATACCAAGAGATTATGTAGTTCACTGGGCAAGTAATTGATATGTCTGCTTTCAACCCCATGCCTCTTTATATGCCATGTTCGACAACCTTATCAACTGTATTTATTTTTAAGGGTAATGGCTCTTTTTAAACATATTAAGAATACTTAATGAGGCTTCTTTCTGGAAAATAAACCTTTAAGTTGTAATGACAAAATACAGGAAAAAGATTCTACATTTGCTGACCATTGATGAACTTTAGTAATTGTGTTACCCACCTCATTTCATTCTAGGCTCATTAACCTCAGTGTGTTTTATTTAATACATCACTTTCCATAGTGTTTAGCAATTCATTTGTTCAACAAGGATGTGAGTGCCTAAGCTCTAGATGAATGACTGACTAACCAGAATAGGCTGGTAATTATTTCCTTCAGTGTGGCCTAGAATTACAATATGAGTTGAATAATAGAATTAACACTGTAAAAGAACTAGTAGAATATGAAAGGAAAAAATCATGCTTGGAAAATAATTAGAAGTGCTTAGCCATGTGCTTAAAAATGTTTTTTGAATAAAATTATATTTGATAGAGCACTTTCAATTACTGTACCTAATTTAAGAAATATAAATATTTTTTTTCAATTTAATACATCTAAACAATTTTAAAAACAGTTTTTGGAGACCATTGATTTATGTATTCAGTGTGAATGCCTTCTATATGCCAGGTACTTTTCCAGAACTTCAGATAATATTAGTGAAAAAGACCAAAACTCTTGCTTCTTGAAGCTTACATTTTAGCCATAGTTTAGTAGATAAATAATAAATAATAAGTATAAGAAGTAAGTTATATCTTATATAAGAAGTTGATGAATACTATGGAAAAAATACAGAAAAGAGTCCTAGGTAAGGGAAGTCACAAAACATTGGAAGGAAGATTTCAATATAGAGAAATTAAAGTAAGATAAATGTACTTATGCAGTTAAACATCATGTGAAACACCTTGTTTTTCCTTAATAAATTGGTTTTCCCCTCATTCTTTATGAATTTTCTCCAGAAATTGATTTCCATTTACTTAGGCTTACACATACCCCAGAAAGTACAATGAACAGCCTTTCTTACTCTAACCCCTCAAAATTTAATCAGCTTTATCTAATTTTTCACTAATTTAAAGAATCATAAAATATAATTTGTATCTTGACTCTAAGTGAATACCTCTCATTTCCCTTTATTCTTCTGTGTTTTTTTTTTAGTGCATTCTTTCCCCATCTCTCACTATATTTGCATTAGCCATTGGCTATTAAAACCCCATTTATGGCAACACAGCACTCCCCTAAGACCCTCCCTCCCTTAAGAAAAAAAACAGAAGAACCTCCAAATACTAAAGACCAACATATAAACTATGGCCTTCTTTTTTTCTCCTACTAGTTATTTTTGCCTAACACAAATGAATATTAATAATTTCAGGACTTGTGTAGTAGAAATGCAGGTGTATGTGGTACATTGGTGAAAGGCAAAGCTAACTCTATGTACTTTGTGCAATGTATATAAGAATTTTATGTAATGTATATAATAATTCTAATATTTAAGGTATTTTATATATTAATGTTGGATAATAAGATATTTAATAACACCAGACCCATTTTTTTAGCTATTGGCATTGGAAAAAAGGTGCATTTTAAGACCTTGCTAAAAGAACCATCTTTTTTTATGACCTAAACGATTTAGGATTGACCTTGATGTATATAGTGAGCGTTAATGCTCCACAGCTGCACTGCCACCTATTAGAAGAGAAGGAAATGAAAATCAGACTTGTTTTCCTCCATTCAAACTTTTTCTTTTTTGGTGGTGGTGGTTTTGGAGACGTGTTAATAAGACACAATATACTATTTTTTATGAGCACTCACTTATTTAAAACATTTTCTTGTTAGTTCAATGACAGTTCATCAGTGAATGAAATTGTGAAGTCTCAAATCGTATCCTTAGTTTTTGTGTTGTTGTTGAAATTAATCATATTCTGGGAAAGCTTTTCAGACATAATCAATGTTTATGTATCATAATCTGTTCCTCGGTAGCAATGGTGTGTGGTTGTTAACCATCCCAGGAGCATTTTCCTTTTAACACAGGGTTTTACTGAGAAAAATTGAGCCAGAAAATCTCTTAAAACCAGAATTTCATGACATTTCTGTGGAAGTTTATATAAGCAGTTTATCAGCATCCATCAAAAATCTCTGATATGACAGGTATTTATGCTTTAACTATTTTTTTTTGCTATTAAAAGCTAAGATAGTAGGAATGTATATCATACAAGAAATACACAATCATATAAGCAGCAAAAAAATCCCAATATACAACAGTTTCTCTCTCATATTTATTAATGGACTCTGATTTTTTTTCTGAAAAACTTCACACCTGGGATAAATTCAACATTTTCCAACCTCTCTTGCATTCATTATAACCATGTAACTATATTTTAGCTTATTAGGTATCAGTGAAAGTGCTATAAAAGTAATTTCGAAAACTCCTTTAAGGTTTCTGTCTCAGCTACCTACTATGCACTTTTTGTCCTTCTGTCCTTTCTCTGTCTTACTACATGCAATGCAAATGGGATGCATGGAGCACTATCTAACCCCTGGAAATCATCTTTGAGAATGGAAGATACATGCTAAGGACAGCAGAACAGAAAGAGAAGGAATATGGTTTCTATGGCTTATGGAACCACTATATACCATGTTCATTTATCTCTCGATTTCTTTCATTCAAAAGACAAATCTTGTGTTTAACCTTTTCTTATTTATTTATTTATTTATTTTTTGATATAAAGTCCAACCGACATCCTGCTCAGGATTCAAAATTCTGGGAAAGAATGCTTGCTGCTAACATAATATGTGAATAGATGTTTCACAGGCCAAAGAGCAATCAATATCCACTGCAGGTAGGTAGGTAGGCAGGTAGGTAGACAGATAATTTCCCTCAAGGGTCCTCAGAACAAGAACAGTGTTTTAAATAGTGAATGAGATTTGCAAAAGCATCATTCCTAAATTCACAGGGAACAAGCTGTTTCTTAAATCAGCTCTCACTGAAGGTAACTGTCATCACCACAAAGTACCTGTAGTAAAAGTAACTCAGGGAAGTTAGTGGTATAACATTGCCCAAAGGGGTGGATCTGGTTGATTTAATTAAATTGCTTTAATTCAGTGAAGACTTTGAGGAACTACATTCTTCAGGATGCTTATAAGATTACATTTATCTGAACTAATTCTAATTTATTCTCATTGTCCAACATCAGAATGGAATCATTCCATGTTGGCACATAATCTTTAGAGAAAGCTACATAAAAAGTCATTTCACTGTATTCAGTGGAGCTACCTTTCAATTATGGGTAATTAATCAGGTATTACACTTGTAGATTTTATGTACATTTTGATATTAATCCTATTTTAGGCAATTTTATGTGCATTTTATACATTTATACATAAGAAACAGATCAAATTAAGTTATGTGCATTTTTTCCAGGTCACAGAGTTGGTAGATAGAACTAAAATTCAAACTTAGGCCTTATTACAAAAATCCTACCCTCATCATTCAAAACCCTGTTTTCTATGAGGTGATGAGAGAAAACATCTGTAAATGTGTAGGACTATAGTAGTCCTTGGCAAATTGACATCTGTAAATGGAACTGAAGTCTTATATGTGTGTAAAACAAGCCAGATGTCTTACCTTGAGTAATGGATTCTGTATCTGTGTGAGCAGAGTCTCTCACCTGTGAACAGAAAGCTGTCTTGTGCTATACTGGTATGCTTGGAGCCTGGCATAGCTGGAGGCCCCAGGCTTGCACCTCTACACACGAGCACCTTCTCTCATTTGACAAAATGTGAAAGCATTTGGGAGACCCTGTCTTATACTAACTGGAAAGTATTTCTTAGACATTCTTGTAAGGTTGCCAGATTCAGCAAATAAAAATATAAGACACCCCAGATGATCAGCTATGGAGGTATATTTTTCTGATAATATTCCATTCTCTTAAAAAAAAAAAAGCAGTTCCTGTGTGGTGACCTCCAATGAGTTCTACACAATGGTATAAAGGGCATATAAAAGTGTAGGCAAAGGGTCTGTTTGTGTTTATACAGAGGATCAAAGCCTAATTTGGCTACCCAGAAAATGAACTAAGATACGATATGAAGAAGAACTTCCAATATCAGCATTTTCAGGAAAACTCATACCAGAAGATGATCATCAAAAAACCTCAGCAAAGATCCAGGTGCTGCCACAGCTGTAGCTGCATTCATCCCACTGGTTCCTGGACTTGCCATGGGAATGAAGAAGGAGTTATCTAAGCTGGCCTGTGCATACAGTAAAACAACAAATTTGACTGGATCTATACTGTTGGAACTCAACCAAGAATTAGGAGAAGTGCAAGTTGTAGCACTTCAAAATCTTACAACTACAGACTATCTACTGTTAAATGAACATATGGGATTTGAACAGTCCCCAGGAATGGGTTGTTTTAATTTGTCTGATTTCTCTCAGACTGTTCAAGTTCAGTTGGACAATATCCACCATATCATAGATAAGTTTTCACAAATGCCTAAGGTGCCTAACTGGTTTTCTTGGTCTCACTGGAGATGGCTGGTAATTATAGGTCGGCTTTGGTTATGTAGCTGTATTCCTATTATGTTAATGTGTGTGCACAATTTAATTAGTAGTTTAAAACCTATACATGCTGAAGTTACTCTACAAGAAGATATGTCAAAGAAATAATCAATCTTTCCATGTTTTCTTCCGCCTGCTACTTCTGTAGCTTTTCTTCTTCCTTCCTAATTACAACCCTTAAATAGAATTCATGCCTCATATCGAATTTACCGAGTATCATAATTCCTCCAAGTGGTAAAGATACCTCAAGACAAATGCTGGGCATAGAAGCCACAGGGCATAAATATGCAAAGAAGTAAAAAGCTAACCTTTTCAAACAATAAGGCTTCTCTCTCACTTACCAACTTTATATTTCCCTGTATGGCCCCGGAAGATGACTGGTTAGCCAGAGACGGGTAAGATTCCTCAAGGGAGGAACAACCCAAGACAGGCACAGTCGCAGGGGGACCATCAGGTGAGAATTTGGGGATCAACAGAGGTGAGGCTCAGAACCTCATCCCCCGTGCTTTGAGAGAAATCTTCTGCATCCGTGGATGTTTTGCTGCCCTTGTCTAGCTTGGATTAATACTTAGTCCATAGGCACACACCTGATCATCTACATTTGCCCTCTTACAGCACTAAACTATGTTTTCTACCTTTATCTTGCATCTACCTACCACTTCAGCATTTTATTAAAAATAAAAAAAATAATAATAATAATAAAGGGAGAAATGTGGGATCAACATATAAATCAAGTATAAAAATCAAACGAATATTCATATTTCACCTGATTGTTTATAGTTCATAATGCGAGATCAAAACTGAAAGTTTCTGTGATGAATGCCCTTGTACTGTTCACCATGTAAGAATTTATTTACTATGTAAGAATTCGTTCACCATGTAAGAACTTGTTCGTTATGCTTCAGAAGATTGGAGACTGACAAGAATTAGGCTTGAGATGGATTAATGATTATACATTGAGCATTGACCCCCCTATACTGAATTTTATTGTTGTTAACAACCATTTGATCAATAAATATGAGAGATGTCCTTTCAAAAAAAAAAAAAAGAAATCAACAGATAAAAAAATAAGTGGAAGAAAGATAGAGTTTTCAGATCCTACTTCAACCTTTAGGGGGCCTGTGCTTTTGGATTGTGTCAATCTGTCTGAATTATGGAAAAAATATATACAGGAAGAATATTACTTTAATTCCTATTTTAAAATAAATATTTAGGGATGTAGTTTGTTAAAATTAAACCCTGCCTATAATTACTATAATCTTTTATAATTTTATGCAGGAAGAAAAAAAACTTCAGGCAAACTTTTCATTAACAATGACATTTCTTGGTTTTATTTTAGAATTAATAAAAGCCAGCTACCTCTGCTACCCCCACCCCCAGAACAAAGATAAAGACCATGTCAAAGGTACATTCTGTTCTGACTTTTAGGAAGTTGAAAACAATAAATTATATGTGCTGCTTCTTTCCAGTTTTTTCTCTCATAAACTCAGAAAAATTCAAAGTTTCATTCTCACCCATGGCTATTTTGCTATGCATAAAAAGCAGCTATATTATGTATGCAAGACATCTCATTCTATTTATGTTAACTTCCCATTTTTAAAAATATTTGTATTTTGGACTATTTTCATGAATTGTGTCACTTAATAATCCTTTAGGAGTTTCTTAGCTCTACAAACAGCCCTATGTTAATATGCAGCATTGTGCAGAAATAACCTTCTGCACGAACTTGTTTCACTAATTTTTTTTTTTATTTTTCAGAGTTAGGAAAAAAAACACTTCTGTATCGCTCTCAAAAATTGGTTACAGTGTCTTAAGTATAGAAAAGATTATTTTTCTATGAAAATAATTCTGGATTCCAAACCTCTCTTTACTGAAAGAATGTTTCAATGCTTCTCATAAAATTATAAAGCAGGGGAGTGGCAATGAATCTTGCTAGAACAATGGAGATTTTTAAAAGATGGTATATATATTACATATTTACAATGACATATACACACACATTACAAATACACACACACAATATATATTGTTTATAATTATATGCCGTTGAGAGTTTTAATATTGTAAATTGCAAAGTATTAAGAGTTTTATTCATACCTTTTATAAGGACACATTCCTATGATTTAGCACATATTTCTAGGCTTTGAGTATAAAATAACATGCAATAGGCATGTCCCTCAGTGAGAACAGTATGTTGTGGAGAGGCTAAAAATTAAATAAAAATTCTAGGTGTTTTGGTGGAACAGGACAAACTACCATGAAATACAGAGGGAAAGGGGACACATTCAACCTGGAGACATTAGATCTCACTAAGAGATATACTTTAATGGTAAAATAATTTAGAGTAGTGTTCCAGAAAGATGGAAAAAAATACACTTGCGAAGGTTCTGAAAACAGAAATGAGGTTTCTGGATTAATGTTATGTTAGGCATTAATAGTTAATTCAAATATTAGATACTACTGTACCTCTTCCAGGATATAGCCCATCTTTTTAGTAATTCAGTCTAAAGATGAAATTATGAAAAACTGTACACTTATTTCTTTTGATTCATTACTGCCTGACACAAACTTACTATACTACCTTATTAGTAAAGAATTCTTATTTTATGTATGTGGCATATGCTATTCTCAATTGAGCTATTTTCTTAGTAGGATCCTTTTTAACTAATGCCTGATGTGTTTATCTTGGTGAAGCTTATTCTAGTTTATTTTATAAAGATGATTTCTGCAATGTTCTCTGTCTCAACTATTCTGCCATTAAAGTAAAATCAACCAGTATTTTGCTTTTAAAATTTATTTAAACATAGAAAGATACTCTGTCAATTCATTTATAGTATCTCGAAACACATGAATTTTTGTCAGTTTAATTTTGTTTGCTTTCTAATATAAGCATATTAATGCTTTCTAATATAAGCATATTAATGCTTTCTAATAAATAAGCATAAATTATTCATATCTTCTGGTCCAAGAAGAGTTCTTTTGCTATGATCCTGCTTGCTCTTTGGTGAAATTAATCTGTCTTTTAACGTGAGCCACTTTGTTATGGAAGACACTTGTAGTTTACTGTATCATAATTGTGACTAGACTGGAGAAAGGTGCTTCCCCTGTGCATCCAGTTTAATAAATCTAGCTACCATCTCTGTCCTGGCATGCAAGGTCACATACTCATCAAACTCAGTACTGGTCATCATTGAAATTCTGGTGTTGCTCATGGGAGACAACTACAATATACTTTATCATATATTCTGGAATTTCATCTTTAAATGAAGTCTCCATGGAAGTAGCACAACTTTAACTTATTGACTAGAATTCAGACTATTTAGTTTGAATTCAGTTTATTTAGTTTGGTCATACCCTTTCTTTTTTTTAAAGTCCTTCTTATCCTCAATAATCTCAAAGTCATGTTATTTTAATTGTTCTTTTCCCTTATATTTTTAAAATTCTTATTAGAATTTGTATGAGATCTTGACTGATTTTCTTGTAAAGGCTTTGGACACAGTAGAACTTATGCAGAGGACAAGGTTTCTAGAGAAGTCCTGGAGGTCTGGCGTGCTAGTCTTCACAGATATTATAATTTTGAGTAAAACTGTCAACAGGTGGGTTTTGTGTCAGCTGAACTTCTGGAAGAGTTAGAGGAATCAGAAGGGCAATTTTCAATGGGAAGAAGATTTGTGATGGGTAGGTGGGCTGAAGGGAGAGAGAGAGTGGTGGGGACAGCACCACTGTAGACAAGTGAAAAACCTGCAGTAGATGATTTTTCACTGGTGAGATTAAAATGGCCATTCAGTGTGAGTTGTTTTATATTTGTGAGGTGAGATATTTGAGATTTTTATTCATTTATTAATTAAGTCCAAATCCAAAAACTATTTCTGAGAAGATGATGTAACATCTCTACTGGAACACATGGAAACTTTTGAATGACTGCTGTCTGCATCACTCTGATTCAGATTTATATTTCTAGAAGCAAGAACTCCTATTTGTCTGATTGTACCTAGGCCAGCCTCTTTGATTCTCTTTAAATATCTAATCCTTTAAAGTACATGTAAGGAATGTCCTTAGGATTTCAAACAGCTACTTACTGCAGAATTACTATGAGGGAGTCCTGCTCTTTTGAGTAATGCCATCATTTTCAACAGAGCAAGAAGCTCAGGCTTCTTATAGGTCTTTATTGCCAATAAAGGGCAGACCCCTGTTGTTGACAATGCTGCTGAGAAAAACTGCTGTCCACGTGTAACCTCTGAGTTGTATTTTCAGGGTTCTTTGGTAATAACCTTTTCCTCTCAGGCACTGCATCTAGTGAATTTACACCCTGCCATGGTCTGAATATTTCTGGTTCCTCAAAATTCCTAAGATGAAATCCTGATGTCTTACCTGATGGTGTTAGGAGGTGGGGGCCTTTGGGAAGTGATTAGGTCATGAGTGTGGAGCTCTAATAATAATAGGATTAGTGTTCTAATAAGAGAGACCCCACAGAGTTCTCTTGATCCTTTGGCCATGTGAACATTTAGTGAGAAGTTTGTGACCTAGCAGAGGGCCCTTTCCGGACCTTGCTGGCATGTCCACCCTCTAGAATTGTGAGAAATAGATTTCTATTGTTTTAAGTCCCTCCCACCCCCACCTCACAGTCTGTGATATTTGGTAATAATATCATGAACAGACTAAGACACACCCTTTTCCTACTTTTCTCCTTGGAATGAATCTAAGGTCAGTTCCTCTAAATTATGGTCTTCTGTCTTGGAATTAACATCTGTGGGTCTGGTCAGTCTCTAGTGCTGACAAGCTCCTGTGGATGAGCTTCCAGAGCAGGACAGAGATGTTTTCTAGCCTTAGTCACCCCTAGTGCTGTTCCTCCCACAGGCCCACTCCCTCCCCCCCTTGGGTCCTCTATGTCTCCCACTGGCTCCAGCTTTTACTGTGGGCTCTGCAGCCCCTGCCACAGCTACAACAAACATACTGCTGGGCTCCTTCCTTAACTGTGTCAGAGAAGACACACAAACCTAAAAAACATTTAAAATAATTTCCTTCCAAAGGACACAGGCATTTAAAGAGGCATAAACATTTATAGATCACAATTGTCTTAACAAACAAGTATTTCTAAAAATAATTTAAATCTTAAATCAATGGATAGTAGCATTTATGATTCACTTAGTATGTAAGTATATTTACTTTACAGAAATAGTTCTAGTTGGGTTAGAAGCTAGAGAATTAAGTACTCTGTAAGGCTTTTAAATCACCTAAGTCATATAATAGAAACCATAATTTTGTGCATAAGAAAAACTAATAGTGATAGATATCTTTTCTGTCATACAACTCACTTAGACTAATAGGTACAGATTCAATTAAGACCTACTCTATTACAAGTTCCTTTTCTTTACTTGGTTTATCTTACAGTTTTTTATTTTTCTTTTTTAATAGGGGTAGCATATTCCTAGGAATTCTAATACACTGTTTACTAATCATACATTGTTGCTACTGTTGTTTTTAATTTTTCTGCTTTGATTTAGATTTCACATTAGGCATTTCCATTCGTGGATTATTTCAAAGATTGGACTCAAAGTTATTTCATTGTCCTTTAATTGGGTAAACTTAAATTCCATGAGAATGTCTTCTCACAGTGCTATCATCCACTATTACAAAAGTTATTAAATAATGTCATATTCTTGCAACAGTTGATGCCTATCACACAAGAGACTTTATGGCATCCAGTCTTCTAGCCATCATGGAGTATTAAATTTGCATTCAATTATCTTTCACTTCTGTGGAATGAATGGGAAAAGTAATCCTTTAGATTCTCTCAGTTAAGGAATTTTTTCAGTGGTAGTGGCTGTATTAATTTGGAAAAATGCTAATCTGTTATACAAAGATAGCCCAGATATAATAGTTTGTATAAAACTTATTTCTTTTTATTTAATAACAAGTACAGAATCCAGCAAAGTTTTTCTGTAAAGGACATAAGGTCACTGTTATTGCTACTCAACTCTGCTGTCATAGCTTTAAAGTAAGTAGACAATAAATAAATGAATAAGCATGGCTGTGTTCCAATAACATTTCCTTTACAAAAACAGTGTGTAGGCTGTATCTTCTCTACCCTTCATTTAGAAGGAAGTAGTCCAGCTCTGTCATGCTCATAAAAAGGATTTTGCATTTTCTCCAAACATCACCTTATCTCAGCAAATCACTAAATGCTTATCTATAGCAGAGAAGGGAGAAAGTGAAGTTTAGGGCAATACTTTGTAAGAAGACTACACTGTTCATTGACTTACCCCTGGCTCATATTTAGCCAGTGGTCCCATAGAATGAGCCTTGATCTGGGCTCTCATAGGCATGAAAAAAGACCAGAAATTTTATTCTAAAAGGAAGAATTGAACTATGAACCTTGAAGGCTGTTAACCACTTTCCAAGTGGAATCACTCCTTCCCTTAAGGGAGATAATCCAAAATCTCATCCAGCTACAACATCCAACTGGAAGTCTGGGATATCTGCACAAAGCCAAATCTTTCTGATTACATACGGATGTGGCTCCTTGAAATCCAGCAAACTATCAGCTTTCTTATCTTGCTCCTCTTCCAACTTAATACTCAAAAAGGAGTATGGATGGGTTAGCGATAATAAATGCTCTCATTCAAAAACTGTAGAAATAGGAAACACAGCAGTCAGGCATTCACAGCAGTTGTAAAAGTTGGTGGTTAGGAGTTTTGAGTACTATCTGCAATGGCATAAGCACACACCTTGAAATCTGTGGGATCTGTAACAAGAGTGTAAAAGGAGAACCACATATGATAAATCTAATTATTTAAAGTTATATTTGGTGCTAACTATTAAATAAAGTAGGTTCTGTGATGCTATCTTGAAAAAGAATATACTTCCTTACAACAAAATTTTTGGAAAATGCAAATCAAAAACTTGTGTAAGATTCTAAGTCAGTTAAATGTTTTTAAAGTTACAAAATGCAAGCCATACTGCACATGTTTGGGTGTACTGCTAACAAGAAAAGCCCACAAACACATGGAGGCTTAATAATATCCTCCTAAATAATCAATGGATCAATGATAAAATAAAAACAGAAATCATGCAACATATGGAGACAAATGACAACAATAACTCAACACTGCAAAGTCTGTGGGATGCAGAAAAGGCTCTGTTAAACGGGAAGTATATTTCAATGCAGGCCTACCTCAGGAAAGAAGAACAGTCTCATATGAACAGCCTAAACTCACAATTAAGGAAACTAGAAAAAGAAGAACAAATGAGCCACAAAGTCAGTAGAAGGAGGGATATAATAAAGATTAAAGCAGAAATAAATAAAATTGAGAAGAATAAAACAATACAAAGAATCAGAGAAAGCAGGAGGTGGTATTCAATATAATTAACAAAATAGGTAAACTGCTAGCCAGACTTATCAAGAAAAAAGAGTCTATACACATAAACAGAATCAGAAATGAGAAAGGAAAAATCACTATGAACACCACAGAAATACAAAGAATTATTAGAGAACACTATAAAAATAATATGCTAACAAACTGGATAGATAACATTCTAGAAAATAGATAACATTCTAGAAAAATACAACCTTACAAGGCTGACACAGGGAGAAACAGAAAATCATAACAGACCAATTATCAGCAATAAAATTGAATTGGTAAGCAAAAAACTACCTAAGAACAAAATTTCTGTACCAGACAAATTCACTGCTGAATTTTACCAAACATTTAGTGAAGACCTAATACCCATCCTCCTTAAAGTTTACTAAAAAGTAAAAGAGAAGGTAATTCTATAAGGCCAGAATCACTCCAATATCAAAACCAAGCAAAGGCACCACAGAAAAAGAAAATTATAGACCAATATCCCTGATGAACATAGATGCAAAATACCTCAGCAAAATATTAGCAAACTAAATTTAAAAAATACATCAAAAGTTCATCTATTATGATCAAGTAAGATTTATTCCAGGGATGCAAGGTTGGTATAATATTTGAAAATCCATCAACATAACATGCCACATCAGCAAAAATAAGGATAAAAACCACATGATCATCTCATAGATGTTGAAAAAGCATCTGACAAAATTCAACATACATTCATGATAAAAATTCTAAAAAAATGGGCATACAGGACAATTACCTCAACATAACAAAGGCTGTATATGACAAACCCATAGCCAACTTAACAGCGAGAAGCTGAAAGTCTTTTCTTTAAGATCAGGAACAAAACAAGGGAGCCTACTCTCCCACTTTTTTCAATGTAGTTTTGGAGGTCCTAGCCATGGCAATCATACAACAGAAAGAAAGAAAAGGCATCAAGATTGTTAAAGAAGAAGTTTAACTGTCACTGTGTACAGATGACATGATATTGTACATAAAAACCCTAAAGACCTCACTCCAAAACTACTAAAGTAACTGAATTCAGCAAAGTTGCAAGATACAAAATCAAAACACAGAAAGTTGTCGCATTCCTATAAACTAATGATGAACTAGCAGAATAAGAAATCAGGAAAACAATTATATTAACAATTGCATCAAAAAAATTAAATACCTCAGAACAAACCTACCCAAGGAGGTGGAGGATCTATATCCTGAAAACTACAAGACGTTCATGAAAGAAATTAAGGAAGAAACCAATAAATGAAAATACATCCCATGCTCATGGATAGGAAGAACTAAAATTATCAAAACAGCCATCCTGCCTAAAGTAATCTACAGATTCAATGAAATTCCTATCAAAATACCAACATAATTCTTCAATAAACTAGAGCAAATAGTTCTAAAATTCATATCGAAACGGAGAAGCTGGGTTCATTATACTCCCTGACTTCAAGCTCTTCTACAAAACCACAGTAATCAAGAAAATTTGGTACTGGCACAAGAACAGACCCATAGATTAATGGAACAGAACAGAGAGCCCAGATAAAAATCCAAGCACATATGGAAAATTAATATATAACACATTAGCCATGGGTATACAATGGGGAAATGCCAGATTCTTCAATAACTGGTGTTGGCAGAACTGGACAACTACATGTAAAATAATGAAACTGGATTATTGTCCAACTTCATATACAAAAGTAAACTCAAAATGGATCAAACACATGAATGTCAGTCATGAAACCATAAAACTCTTAGAAGAAAACATAGGAAAAATTCTCTTGAATATAAACATGAGCAGCTTTTTCCTGAATGCATCTCCTTGGGCAAGGGAAACAAAGCAAAAATGAGCAAATGGGACTACATTAAACTAAAATGTTTCTGTACAGTAAAAGACACCATCAGTAGAGCAAAAAGGCATCCTACATTACAGAATAATATATTCATTAATGATATATCTGACAAGGGGTTAACATTCAAAATATACAAAGAACTCACACTCCTAAACACCCAAAAAGCAAATAACTTGATTAAAAAATGGGCAGAGGATACGAAGAGACACTTCTCCACAGAAGAAATTCAGATGGCCAACAGGCACATGAAAAGATGCTCCACATCACTAATCACTAGGAAAAAAAACACAAATTAAAATCACTATGGGATATCACCTCACATCAGTTAGAATGGCCAACATCAAAAAGACAAGCAAACAACAAATGCTGGTGAGGATGCAGAGAAAGGGGAACCCTCCTACACTGCTGGTGGGAATGTAAATTAGTTCAACCATTGTGGGAACCAATATGGAGGTTCCTCAAAAAACTCAAAATAGAAATACCATTTGACCCAGGAATTCCACTCCTAGGAATTTACATGAAGAAAATAAGATACCTTATTCAAAAAGACATATGCATCCCTTTGTTTATTGCAGCACTATTTACAATAGCCAAGAAATGGAAGCAACCTAAGTGTCAATGAGTAGATGAATGAAGAAGAGGTGGTACATATACACAATGGAATATTATTAAACCATAAGAAACCAAATAGTACCATTTGCAACATGAATGGGGCTAGAGGGTATTATGCTCAGTGAAATAAGCCAGGAGGAGATTGACCAAACAATTTCCTGCATTTGTGGAGTATAACAACAAAGCAAAACTGAGGAATAAAACAGCAGCAGACTTACAGACTCCAAGAAGGGACTAAAGGTTACCAAAGGGGAAGGGTCGGGGAGCATAGTGGGGAAGGGAGGGAGAAGAGGATTAAGGGGTATTATGATTATGATTGGTACACATGTGTGGGGGGGTCATGTGGAAGACAGTGTAGCACCGAGAAGACAAGTAGTGTCTCTGTGACATCTTACCATGCTGATGAGCAGTGACTGCAATGGGGTGTGTGTGGGGTACTTGATAATATGTGTGAATGTAGTAACCACAATGTTTATCATGTGATACCTTCAACAGAGTGTATATCAATGAAATTTTAATAAAAAAAGTCCACAAAACAATGTTACGTTTTTTGCTTTAAGAGAGTCAAATGCATTTCTAACAAATTATTATGTTATACAGTTTTTATATTTATACAGTTATGTTTTTAAAATTAGGAATAAGATGATTAGAATAAAAATAAAATCATTGAAAGGAGATGAACGAGAGTTGTACCTATTTAAAAACTTTGCCACACACATTTTCTACCTTCAAGAGAGTTTACAAATAAATTATTATTAACAATGATTGACAAGGCTTCTGGATCATGAAATCAATCTACAAAAATTATGTTCATTTCTGTACATCCCACAAGAAACAGCAAATATATTAAGAAATATACCCCTTACAGAAACAACAAAAATATAGAATACAGAAGAACATAAGACAACTGTTTGGACTATTGTGAATTAACCTGTAAAGCTTATTGAAAGGCATTAAAAATCTGAAATAAAAGGATGTATAAAATATTACTTGTTAAAATTCTTAATAAAATAGAGATGTTAATTGCAGACAAAATGGAAATCTATGCCAGGATTCCTCACCTGGCTTTAATATCACCTACTGCAGACCTGAAAGAACCTGTTTGCATATCTATGGCAGAGCACTGGTCAGTCATGGGATAAAGGCTCAGCAGTGGGGTGGAGAAGAAATGCACATTTTCTCCCTTCTTCAGCTTGTAGTAGGTAATTAGTTGGGTGTCTGCCAAACACCATATATACACCTGCCCACAGAATTCCTCCCTGGTGCTAGGGGATGGGGAAGGTGGGAGACTGGGGAGAGAGTGATGTAAGTGAAGGGAAGCCTGGAGGGAGCACCAGAAGGGAATAGAGGCTAGCAGAGGAAAGCCCTGGAGTCCCCGCTGCTAAGAAAGGATTAAGCCCATGCTAGGGAGAAGTAGGAAGGAGCTCCAGACCCAGATGCTTGTACTCAGCTAGGTGACCACCAGGAGAATAAACATGGTATGAACTCCTTTTAACCCCACAACTTGTCATTGTCTTTATTCATTCTCACCAAATTCATAGGGAACTTGCTCAGCACAGGGAACACCCTCCTGCTTGGAGCAACATAGTTCTCCCAAATTGTTCAATATAGGAAGCACAAGTTTAACAAAAATCCCATGTCTTTTTTATTTCAGTGAAAATTTGGCAATCTAATGCTAAAATTTATTCAGAAATATAGATGATCAAAAGTCAACGAGACATTACTGATGAAGAACAGCACACTATGGGGATTTGTCACATAATAAGTCTTAAGTTGTTTTCAAGTGCAAATAAAACAGTTTACTACCATTTGCTAAGAGAAGACTACTGAGCAGAATATAACGTCCAAACTACTGAGCAGAATGCAGCATTTGGATTCTGTAAGGAAAATTCATATATGGCAAAGGTGACATTACTAATAAGAAAATAAGATGAAAACTAGGGAAATGCCATTGATATTATGAATTCTATAGCTATTATTTAGCTGGAACCAGACTCTGTACCTCCTCCTACTCTTGAGATCTTAGCCACATAGCTGATTATTTCCTGCCTGGCAACTGCTCCCTACTTCCTTATGAATAGAAACCTCCTATATTGTAGATATTTTTTCTTGTCATTGAAGGGGGATCTTTCCACCTAAAACCTTAGAAATCCTAGAAAATTTACAAGTTAATGTAGTCAAGGGATTTGAGAATCTCTCTCTTAACAGGTGGTTTCACAAAGTCAGTTGTGAACTCTATTCTTTATCCACATCCTTTCTTTCTGCCACATAACTCACAGTAAAACTAATAAAAGCAGAGCTAATATTTTTCAATGTCCATAGGAATTTATATAGAAAGAAATTGCCTGAGGCAAGGCACTTCTGTGAATTTTTTTCCTAAGTCTTCCAAAAATTTTAGCCACAAGAGAAAAATGGTGTCCTTCAAATGGCTCCAAAGCATTAAAATTCTTACGGTCTAATGCCGTAATATTGCTAGAGCTGTTATTTCTAAAATTTTAGATTGGAAACAATAATAAAAGAGCAGTGCATCTAAAACATAAAATAAGCAAAAGAAAAAGTAAATGCTTATATGAATGAAAACAACAGAGAAAATGCTGCTAGCTTATTGCTCATATCAATGCCAACAGAAACAAACCATTACTCTGTTTAATTACATAGTGATTTGCAAGGAACTCCCACTCTTTAATATAACAAACCTTTTAAGGTGTCAAACACTGCTAATACAATACTTTATCTGCTTACAAGGGAATTATAGCCTAGTAAGTGAGGGAAACTTGACTGAGCAAAGGAGTAACACATAACTAACTCTACCTTGAGAAGACAAGTAAAGCTTCCTACCACTGATGCTAACAGATTTGACCCATGCAGGAAAAATAGAAGGCCAAGCAACTGTTCAATGAATAAAAATCTGCAAAAACAAAAAGGTATAAATGAGTTAGTCCTATTTAGGGAACAATAAGAAATTTAGTTTAACATAGTGTTGGATATGCTTAGAGGAAAAATGATCGGGACATTAGGTAATAATTAAATTTAACATTACATTTTGAATGATCACATGAAAATGTATATTGTACAGAGTACCATGTGTTAGGCAGTTTTAAACCTGTTACATGTATTAACATGCTTAATTTAAAAAATTTATTAAGATATCATTGATATACACTCTTATGAAGGTTTGACATGAAAAACAATGTGGTTACTACATGGTTACTACATTCACCCATATTATCAAGTCCCCCCCTTACCCCATTGAAGTCACTGTCCATCAGCGTAGTAAGATGCCAGAGTCAATACTTATCTTCTCTGTGCTACACTATCTTCTCCATGACACCATACAACATTTATATTAATCATAATAACCCTCAATCCACTTCTCCCTACCTCCCCACCCACACACGCCAAGAGATTGTGTTCGATAATCTCTAGACAGTTCTTGGAGTCTGTGAGTCTGCTGTTACTTTGTTCCTTCAGTTTTACTTTGCTGCTATACTCCACAAATGAGGGATACCATTTTGTACTTGTCTTTTCCTGCCTGGCTTATTTCACTGAGCATAATACCCTCTAGCTCAATCGATGTTGTTGCAAATGGTAGGGTTTGTTTCTTTCTTATGGCTAAATAGTATTCCATTGTGTAAATGTACCACCTCTTCTTTATCCATTTGTCTGCTGATGGACATTTAGGTTGCTTCCATATCTTGGCTACTGTAAATAGTGCTGCAATAAACATAGAGCTGCATATATCTTTTTGAATCTGAGATGTTGTTTTCTTCGGGTAAACTCCGGGTCATATGGTAGTTCTATTTTTAGTTTTTTGAGGAACCTCCATATTGTTTTCCACAATGGTGGAACTAATATATATTTGCACCAGCAGTGTTGGAGGTTTCCCCTTTCTCCAAATCCTTGCCAATATTTGTTGCTGCTTGTCTTTTCGATGTTGGCCATCCCTACTGGTGAGGTGATATATTATTATGGTTTTAATTTGCATTTCCCTGATAATTAGCAATGTGGAGCATCTTTTCATGTGCCTGTTGGCCATCTGAATTTCTTTGGAGAAGTGTCTGTTCGTATCCTACACCCATTTTGTAATCAGGTTATTAGCTTTTTGGGTGTTGAGGCATGTGAGTTCTTTCTATATTTTGGATGTTAACCCCTTCTTGAATACGTCATTTACAAATATATTCTCCCATTCTATAGGATACCTTTTTGTTCTGCTGATGGTGTCCTTCTTAGCATGATGTAGTTCCATGTTTTCATTTTTTATTTTGTTTCCCTTGCCTAAGAACATGTGTTCAGGAAAAAGTTGCTCAAGTTTATATTCAAGAGATTTTTGCCTAATGTTTTCTTCTCAGAGTTTTATGATTTCATGAGTTATATTCAGGTTTTTTACCTATTTCAAATTTACTTTTGTGTATGGGGTTAGACAATAACCCAGTTTCATTCTCTTGCATGTAGCTGTCCAGTTTTGCCAACATCAGATGTTGAAGAGGCTGTCATTTCCTCATAGTATATCTATGGATCCTTTATTGTATATTAATTTACCATATATGGTTGAGTTTACATCTGGGATCTCTATCCTGGTCCATTAATCTATGGGTCTGTTCTTGTACCAATAACAAATTGTCTTGATTACTGTGGCTTTATATTAGAGCTTGAACTCAGGGAGCATAATCCCTGCAGCTTTATTATTCCTACTTAGGATTGCTTTGGCTATTCGTGGTGTTTTGTGGTTCCATATGAATTTTAGAACTATTTTCTCTAGTTAATTGAAGAATGCTGTAGATATTTTGTTAGGGATTGCACTGAATTTGTAGATTGCATTGAATTGTAGGCAGGATAACTATTTTGAAAATATTAATTCTTCTTATCCATGAACATGGATTTTTATTTTTTTAATTTATCTCATCTTTTTTTTTTTAGTTTCTGTGTATAGGTCTTTTACGTACTTGGTTAGGTTTACTCCTAGGTATTTTATTCTTTTTGATGCAATTGTGAATGGAATTGTTTTCCTGATTTCTCTTTCTGTTAGTTCATCATTAGTGTATAGGAATGGAACAGATTTCTGTGTATTAATTTTGTTATCCTGCAACTTTGCTGAATTCAGATATTATTTCTAACAGTTTTGGAGTAGATTCTTTGGGGTTTTTTATGTACAATATCATGTCATCTTCAAACACTGACAGTATAACTTCTTTCTTACCAGTATGGACCCCTTTTATATCTTTGTGTTGTCTGATTGCTGTAGATAGGACCTCCAGAACTACATTAAATAAAAGTGGGGAGAGTGGACATCCTTGTCTTGTTCCCAAACTTAAAGGAAAAGCTTTCAGCTTCTCACCATTGAGTATGATGTTGGCTGTGGGTTTGTCATATATGCCTTTTATTATGTTGAGATACTTGTCCTCTATACCCATCTTGTTGAGATATTTTTTCTTCAAAGGATGTTTAATTTTGTCAAATGCTTTTTCAGCACCTATGGAGATGATCATGTGATTTTTGTTCTTTTTATTGATGTAGTGGATGATGATGGATTTTTAAATGTTGTACCATCCTTGCATCCTTGGGATGAATCCCAATTGAAGATTATGTATGATCATTTTGATGTATATTTGAATTCGGTTTGCTATTATTTTGTTGAGTATTTTGAAGCTCTGTTTATCGGGGATATTGGTCTGGGTGGGATTTTTGTGGTATCTTTGCCTGATTGGTATTAGAGTGATGCTGGCCTTGCAGAATGAATTTGGGAGTATTCCCCCCTTTTCAACTTTTTGGAAAACTTTAAGGAGGATGGGTATTAGGTCTTCACTAAATGGTTGATAAAATTCAGCAGCTAAGACATCTGTTCCAGGGGTTTTGTTTGTAAGTAGTTTTTTGATTACCATTTCAATTTCTTGCTGGTAATTGGTCTATTCAGATTTTCTGTTTCTTCCTGGCTCAGCCTTGGTAGGTTGTATTTTTCTAGAAAGTTGTTCATTTCTTCTAGGTTATCCAATTTGTTAGGATACAATTTTTCTTAGAATACTCTAATAATTCCTTGTATTTCTATGGTGTGTGTAGTGATTTAACCTTTCTCATTTTTTATTCTGTTTATGTGCATACACTATTTTTTTCTTCATACGTCTGTCTAGGGGTTTATCTATTTTGTTTATTTTCTCAAAGAATGAGCTCCTGCTTTCATAGATTGTTTTTATTATTTCACTCTTCTCAATTTGAATTATTTCTGCTCTAATGTTTATTATGTCCTTCCTTCTACTGACTTTGGGCCTCATTTGTTCTTCTTTTTCTAGTTTCATTAATTGTGAGTTTATACTGCTTATATGGGATTGTTCTTCTTTCCTGATGTAGGGGTGTATTATAATATACTTCCCTATTAGCACGGCCATTATTGCATCCTGTAGATTTTGTTGTGTTGAATTATTATTTTTATTTGTCTCCATATATTGCTTGTTCTCTTTCTTAATTTGGTCACTGATCCACTGATTATTTAGGAGCATATTGTTAAGCCTCCATGTGTTTGTGGTCTTTTTTGTTTTCTTTGCATAATTTATTTCTAGTTTCATACCTTTGTGATCTGAGAAGCTGGTTGGTACAATTTCAATCTTTTTGAATTTACTGAGTCTCCTTTTGTGGCTTAGTATATGACCTATTCTTAAAAATATTCCCTGTGTAATAATAAATTCCACTTCAAGCTCCACTACAAAGCCACAGTAATGGAGAAATGACAGCCTCTTCAACAACTGGTGTTGGCAAAACTGGCAGCTACATGCAAGAGAATGAAACTGGATTATTGTCTAAACCCATAGACAAAAGTAAACCCAAAATGGATCAAAGACCTGAATGAAGTCCTGAAACCATAAAACTCTTTGAAGACAATATAGGCAAAAATCTCTTAAATATAAACATGAGCAACTTTTTTCTGAAAGCTTTACCTTGGGCAAGGGAAACAAAATAAAATATGAACAAATGAGACTACATCAGGCTGAAAAGCTTCTGTACAGCAAAGGACACCATCAGCAGAACAAAAAGGCATCCTATAGTATGGGAGAATATATTTGTAAATGACAACATATCTGACAGTGGTTCACATACAAAATATATAAAGAACTCACACACCATAAAACCCAAAAAGCAAATTATCTTATTAAAAAATGGTCAGAGGATATGAACAAATACTTCTCCAAAGAAAATTTCATCTGGCCAACAGGCACATGAAAAGATGCTCCACATCACTAATTATCAGGGAAATGCAAATTAAAACCACAATGAGATATGACCTCACACCATTTAGGATGGCCAGCATAGAAAAGACTAGGAAGAAGAAATGCTGGCGAGGATATGGAGAAAGGGGAACCCCCCTACACTGCTGGTGGTAATGCATACTAGTTCAACCATTGTGGAAAGCAGTATGGAGGTTCTTCAAAAAACAAAATAGAAATACCATGTGACCAAGGAATTCCACTCCTAGGAGCTTACCCTAAGAATGCAAGATCTCAGTTTCAAAAAGACATATTCACCCCTATATTTATCACAGCACTATTTACAATAGCCAAGCAATGGAAGCAACCTAAGTATCCATCAGTAGATGAATGGATAAAAAAGATGTGGTACATATACACAATGGAATATTATTCAACCATAAGAAGAAAACAAATCCTGCCATTTGCAGCAACATGGATGGAGCTAGAGGGTATTATGCTCAGTGAAATAAGCCAGGTGGAGAAAGAAAAGTATCAAAGATTTCACTCATCTGTGGAGCACAAGAACAAAGAATAAAAATGAATGAACAAAACAGCAGCAGACTCACAGAACCCAAGAATGGACTAACAGTTGTCAACTGGAAAGGGACCGGGGAGGGTGGGTCGGAAGGGAGGGAGAAAGGGTATAAGAGGCATTATGATTAGCAAACATAACATAGAAGGTGGGACATGGGGAAGGCAGTATAGCACAGAGAAGACTAGTTATTCTATAGCATCTTACTGTGCTGATGGACAGTGACTGTAATGGGGTATGTGGTGGGGACTTGATTATGGGGATAATTTCATAACCACTATGTTGCTCATGTGATTGTATATTAACAATACCAAAAAAAATGAGAATAATGGGTATACTTCTGCTTTTGTATAGAGTGTTCTGTAGATGTCTGTTAGGTCCATCTGTCCCAATGTGTTGTTCAGTGCCTCTTTCTACTTATTTTCTGTCTTGATGTTTTGCCATTTGGAGCAGGTGGTGTGTTGAAGTCTCCAAAAATGAATGCATTGCATTCTATTTTCCCCTTTAATTCTGTTAGCATTTGTTTCACATATGTAGGTGCTCCTGTGTTGTGTGCATACTTATAATGGTTATATCTTCTTTTGGGTCTGGCCTCTTTATTATTACATAATGCCCTTTCCTTGCTTGTCTCTTGTTATTTTCATTGTTTTGAAGTCTACTTTGTCTGATACAAGTAGTGCAAAATCTTCTTTTTTCTCCCTTTTAGTTTCATGGAATATCTTTTTCCCTCCCTTCACTTTTAGACTATGTGATTGGTTTTGAAGTGACTCTTATATGTAGGCAGTGTATAGATGGGTGTTTTTTTTTATCTATTCAGTGAATCTGTGTTTCTCTTTGGAACATTCAGATCATTTACATTTAGGGTTATTACTGATACATATGTACTTATTACCATTGCAGGTTTTAGATTCATGCTTAACAAAGGTTCAAGGGTAACTTCCAGGGTAACTTCATTTCTATCCATCTAATTTAAGTACTTACTATTCTATTACTAGCACAATCTACAGGTTTCTTTTTCTCCTTTTTCTTCCTCTTCCTTTCCCTATATATTAGGTATCATAATCTGTACTCTTTGTGTATTCCTTAGCTGACTTTGGGGGTGGCTGATTTGGTTTTGCATCTGCTGAGTAATTAATTGTTCTACTTTCTTTACTGTGGTCTTATTTCATCTCATGATAGGTGTTTCACCTTAGGAACACTTCCATCTATAGCAGTCCCTCCAAAATACACTGTAGATGGTATGTGTGAGGTAAATTCTCTTAGTGTTTGCTTTTCTGGAAATTGTTTAATTCTTCCTTCAAATTTAAATGATAATCTTGCTGGGTAGAGTTTTCTTGGTTCAGGCCTTTCTGCTTCATTACATTAAATATATCATACCACTCCCTTCTGGCCTGTAAAATTTCTATTGACAAGTTTGACAATAGCCTGATGGGTTTTCCTTTGTACGTGATCTTTTTTCTCTTTCTGGCTGCTTTTAATACTCTGTCCTTATACTTGATCTTTAACATTTTAATTATTATATGTCTTGGTGTTGTATCCCTTGTGTTGGGAGATCTGTGCACCTCCATTGCCTAAGAGACTATCTCCTTCCCTAGATTGGGAAAGTTTTCAGCAATTACCTACTCAAGGACACTTTCTATCTCTTTTTCTTTCTCTTCTTGTTCTCATACCCATATAATGCAAATATTATTCCATTTGGATTGGTCACAAAGTTCTCTCAATATTATTTCATTCCTAGATATCCTTTTTTCTTTGTCTCAGCTTCTTTGTAGTCCTGTTCTCTAATTTCTATTTCAATAACTGCCTCCTCTACTTCATCTATTCTGCTTTTAAATCTCTCCATTTTGTTTCATTTCAGACACCATATTCTTCAACATTTGTATCTCATTCCTGAATTCCTCCCAGGGTTCTTGAATATTTTTCTGTAGCTCTATAAGTATGTTTATGATTTTTATTTTATTTTGAAATCTCTTTCAAGAAGATTGATGAATTCAGCTTCACTGGACCTTCTTTCTGGTGTTTGTGGGATTTTGGTTTGAACCAGGTTCCTTTGATATTTCATATTTGTATGTGGGGCCCTCTAGTGCCCAGAAGCTCTACTCTCTAGAGATGCTCAGCCCCTGGAGCAGTGACATGGGTAGCTGGTGAGTGGCGCTGATGCCTGTCAGGAGGAAAGAGGTCTTTCCTGCTTCCTGGCTGCAGTGCCTATCTCCACTGCCAGGGCCAGTGGGCCGAGTGTGCAGGGAGAAGCCTCTGTGCTTTGCACTTGTAGCTGTCATAGGTGTGGCTGCCCTCTGGTTGGCCTGGCACAATGGCAGGGCAGCTGGTTTGCAAGCTGGTGCTGGCCTGCATGATGGCACAGCAGGCTGTGTATCACAGTTGGGGTCTTGGAGATTTGTAGCCAGCCAGAGGGATGGAAGCCCCGAAATTCCTGAAAGTTCCCAACCTGCTGGGAAGAGTGTGCCCAGAAAATTTTGTCCACTGGTCCTTTCTCCTAAGCAGTGTGCTCTGTGTCATCCTTTCCCCTTTAGCAGCCCACTTGCTATTTGGAATTCTCTCATGCTACCTGCCTTTCTTTTGTCCGAGAGCAGCTGGATTTGGATCCTTGTTTTTCACAAGCAGCTGGAATCTCATTTTCTCCAAGTATTCTGCCTGTCTTAGCTTTTTAACCCCACTAATTTCCAGAGCACCATGTAATGTAGGTTTGTGCTCCAAAAGTAGATCTCCAGGGTGGGTGTTAAATAGTCCTAGGCCTCCACCTCCTCCCTGCTCCATTTCTCTTCCTCCTTTAGTGATCTGGGGCAGGGGAATGGGTTGTGTCCCATTGGATCTTGGCTTTGGTACATTACCCTCTTCTGTGAAGTCTGTTCTTTTCTCCAGGTGTATGCAATCTGGCACATATATACCTATATTTTCATATTATATGTGGTTTGGGGAGAGGTTTCTGTCTCACTTCTCATATTGCATCTTTACTCCATATAATGTGCTTGATTTTTATAATGCTCCTCTAAATATATATCAAATAAAAACTGCTCAGGACAGATTAAAGGAAAGCTTTATTCAATATTCCTGCAATAGAGGAAGTAGGTTGAACTTGACTCTGCTGAAAGAAAAGGCAGGAGAGTTTTTAATTCCTAGGGTGAGATAGCAGAAAAGTACTGAAGGAATTAAATGGGGATCTTGGTCAGTATCATTAGGATACCTGTGATTTCTAATTGGCATTTACTAAAATTTTGTTTCCACTGTCACATTGAGACTGGAGGGGTGGGTGCACTATTTTTCTTGTTGATTGCAGTACATATTATCTTGATGATTACATTTCTAGCTTGCAAAACTGGCTAGAGACTGTGAGAAGATCTGTATATCAAAGACACAAAGAATTTACAACTGGTAGTTTTCTGAATTTAATGCTTAATGAAAGGGAGGTCAGGGGCCTATAGTCAGAAAGAAACCTATCTACAGTTTGGTCAGGCTTAGGGGAATATTAAGGTTTTTTCGGTCAGGTAAGTGCTATTATCTTCCCATTTTACAGATAAGAACCCTGAAGCATAAAGAAGGTAAACAGATTGCCCAATGTTACATGGTTTTACATAGTGATTCAGAATTAGAACCCAGACAATCTGGCTCTAGAATTTAAAGTCATTTCTGAAACATAATACTAATGATTAGAAGCTATTCAGCGTGTTCTTAATCTCTATTTAATTAACCATATTTGAAGCTTTTGTGAAAGTATTGTGAGATCTGTGTTTTAGGAAGAAACTTCCTGGAATTTCTAAGTTGTATGGAAAGGTACTGAAATTCATGATACTGGCAAAAAGAACACTGGATCATTCCTATCATGGCAGGTCAAAGGTACTGGAAATGTTAGGTAGATAGATATAAGCAGTGAGGGAAGGATAAGATAAGGTTCAAGGTAAAAACTGCTCAAACCCTGCCCAGATAGGGTGTTCCATGAGAAGAGAACAAAGGCTTTTTGCATTGAGATCACTTCCTTGCCTTTGGGGACCAGGCCAAACTGGTCCCAACCAGATCCCAACACAATTGCAACTGAACAAAACTAGGAACTCCCAAACTGCATTCATCATAATCTCATTAAAATAAAATTTACATTGTGGTTTTACTCCCGCTGGCCCCATAGCCTTTTCTGTGTACATTCTAGGAAAGGACATGTGCACTGAGAGGGATGCCTATACAAATGGGCCTGTCAATCAAATGACCCCACCTTGTCAATCAAAGAGGCATCAAAATGTAGTAAAAAGGCCTCCTGCCTAAAAGGTTGGGGCCCTTGTCTTACTTGACTCTGGCCCACTCCTCCCCTTGGAATGTATCCAAATTAAACTTTGGTTTTGTTTCTGCTTTTCAATTCTTTGTTTTGGGGGGACAAGAACCAGGAGAACAAACTACACTGGCAATGGCAACAGTGATCCACGATATGTATTCAGCTTGGAAGTACAAATACAAAGATGGGACATGCCTTTAAAAGTAAATTTCAAGTTCAGTCATCTTCAATGCAGTACGTTTGAAAGAGAAGGGAAAAAGAAATGGAGGAAGGAAAGAGAAGAGCAGAAACACGCAGTATTATTGATTACTCCTATACTGACAGATATGATGCTGAAGCTCTTTTTGGTTTACAGCCTTCTTCCCTCACTCATAATTGGTTCAGGAACCAGGGTGGGACTGAATATGTGATGGAGCATTCCCCTGAATCCATTCTAATCTTCTTCCATTCTGTTTGAACTGAAAATGTGCTCTTCTGCTAATTTAAACTAACCCCTCTGCCTATGACGTGAAAATCTCATTTCCTCAACAGTATTTAGATCCTCACACTTGATTTTTCCTTTCTCTATTTTTCTTTTTAATGAGCCCTAATAGTTGGATTTTTCTTATTGCATTTGTGAATGTTTTTCAAGTATATCTGTAAAGAGAAAAATATAAACAATTAAAAACAATAAAAACCAAACCTTACCTTGATCCCACATCCTCCACTGGATATATCATTCCTCTCATTCCTTTTATAACAATATATCTAATATGGTTAATGATAGATCTCCATTTTCCCATATTGAATACCCTCTTTAATTGACTATGACTTGTCTTTTGCTCCTGGGACACTAGCAACTTCCATTCCCACCAACATAATGAATGATATCTACATTCCTATTAGGACTCATCCTTTTTGATTACTTCCAAATACTCTGTACATTTTCTTTTTTTCTTTCATAACAGAGTCCTCTCCTTTTTCTAGTTTCACTTGTAAGTTTAAATTCATGTTATTCCATTTCTCAAGTTTCTACTCAAGGACTTCTCCTTTTTTTAATTCTGTACTTATCCCTAGAAAATCAGCATTAGATTAAGAGTTTCAAATAGCAGTCATACTAAAAAAAATCAGAAATTTACATCTCCAAAAAAAATAATTTCACTGTTAGGCTCCTATATCCCACTCATAATTTGACCTCTTCCATTAGACTTAAAGTAAACATGTTAGCAAGTAAACTAAATTTCTTCACCACGGATCTTATTTCTTTAATATTATTTACAATTCACTCCACAATCTATTCAAATATAAAATGTAGTTGTCATCCTTGACACTATTTTCTCCTGTACTCCTCTAGTCCAAAGTATCCTCTTTTCCCATTATATTACTCCAGTAATACTACCATTAATTTGGTCACATTAATTATCTAATAGCAGAGTAGATTCTGGGGGTGTGATTGCTGTTAGTTCTCATATTTTAGCTATAAAATGCATACTTCTATTTCTTTGAGATTCATGTTTTTCTCATAATAAATCTATCCAATAAAGAGAACTATGTGTTCTGCAAGAGAAAGGCTTGATTGTTTAGGTCAGATATTTATGCATTCTGTGGCCTTACATATTCCAATTCAAATACATTTGCCCTGTTAAATGCCTAGGGTTTAAGTATAAATGGGTTCTGTATAATATTTTCCTTTAACATTGGGAAATCTATTGTAAGACTCTAAGATTAAGTCCCAAGATGAAACTGTAAACTCACTCACAAATCCAAAGGAATGTAGAATGAAGGACTTCAAATTCTTGGATAATTAATTACCAGTACCTCATTGAGCTCTTCTAGGACTTGTACCTTAGCACGGAAAAAGGGTAGTAGAACATTTTTCAAGTTGAACTTCATGGCAATTATTTTTCTTAAAAGCAAAGTTATTTATTTTCCATCATATATTTTATTCTGAAGATATAAACTTAGGGTTGAGGTAATAAAAATGCTATCTGTCCACCTACATCTTTGCATTCCTACCTACAATTTAAGATTTAATAAAATGCATCACAGGTTTCTCCTATGTTAAAGAATGTAACAAATTAGCAAATAGTCTATCAATGTCTTTGAGGTCTTACATATTTGTTTTATTATTTTATAGATGCAATATTCAGAAAAAACACATTTCATTCAATGAAAATGTTCAGGATTATAAAAAACAAAGTGATCATGGTTAAGATTAAATAGACTTAAAAAAACAATAGAGCAAAGATTAATGCATGTCCAATTGTTTGCCATATTTGTATTTCTATATTAAAATTTAGGTTTCCTAAAGTTAAGTAGTTTTTCTTTCTAATTTAATGTGTATTTGAATGGTAAGACTATGTTTATTTTAGCTGACGCTAGAGAAAAGGAAGAAGAGCCTCTTCTCCTTGGGGCAAAAGTTATTAGCCCTGGTCTGAGTAACGAGGGAGCACTGCAACGTTTTGGTTGAGAGGAAGAAGGACCTTTGACTAGGTAGAATAAAGCTGGGCATAAAGCAGGGATCTAGTCTGATAATTTAAGATTTGATTCTGTTTTGTATTTCCCTTCATTATCTTTGAAACTGTTTATTTCAGATTTGAATCTGAGCTCTACTCCAGACAAAAACAACTAATTATTCTTTCAAAGTAATTTGGGGATCATATAAATTTTACTAAAGTTTTTCAGTGTGACTGTGAAGGTTTAAATCATATTTTAAAATAGAACTAAACCAAATTAAAACAAATAAGCAAACAAAAAAAACCTCATAAAATCCCAGTAGATATTTATTTCCTTTTCAAGTATCACTCTTAGGCACCTGCCACTGGGGTCATCTTTCTGGACTGATTTTCCCCACAAAGCAGCCACATTTTTCCTGGTCCAGGTCTTTAGGAACATAATCTCCCATTTGGGTCTGTCAGTATCTTTTGTTCTTTCTCTGTATCACTCCTCTTAACAAACCACAGACCTGCAACACAGATAGATATTTCGGGGTGGGGCTTGGAGCCTACAAACATTATATTGTTATATTTTGTTTGTTTGTTTGTTAAACACAGTTTCATATACTGTGTTTTCTCTTGGAGAAAGTTACTGACTTGAGGAAAGGATCTGTGTCTATTTTTATCCTGTTTACTTTTTGTACATAATAGACATTAAACGAACTTACATAAGTAAATAAGCTACTTAATAAGTGCAAAACTACACAGTAACTCAAAACTTACAGATGAAAGTCAATACAACAATTATTTCAAAAAAAGGAAACTGCGAATATTGACTGGGAGGAGGAAGTCTCACTTTTCTTTGGGTGGTTGTAATACTGCTATACTTTGCTAATATCACAGAGAAGGCCTGCACCAGGGGAGTTGCTCAGATGCAGTAAACTGAACAGCTTCAAAGTCTCAGTTTTCTAATAGGTAAATTTTTACACTGGGAACACTGGTCTCTTTATAAAATAGTTACTAACATGCTAGATTGAAGGAAATATTCAAACCAGATTTAAATTCAATAACAGCAGGGACTTCAGAATGAGCATAATGTTATCACGGTATTATTGCAGAACTGAGATTGTCTGGTATTTTTCTAGCTCTAGGAATTTCTTTCATAATGAACTTTCAAATTCCCTTTGGTAACTCATGATTAGATGTTATTTGCAGCCATACAAGTTATTACATAATAATTATCCAGCCTTTGTGCTAGTGTTTGTTTTGCTTAAATACCTGTTTGGGGTTCTCTTATAACAAAATACTGCCCAAATCTAAAAAAGGCCAAAGTAATGATTATTTTTTTCTGATTTGGGGGATTTATTATCTTAAAAATTCTTTTTTTGTCATTGGCATGAATTTTCACTCTTTAGTGTTTATCAAGAAATCTACATAGGCTAAAATGCAATTGGACAAAAAATGTTGTAATTTCCTTTGTTTACTTTATAATATATTCTAAGCATTTCCTCATGTAAGGGAACAAGTAAGTTACACAAGACAGTGGTGACTAAGCAATACAGTATGCCTTTATCTCCACCATATATATATAGTATATATATATATATATATATATATATATATATATATATATATATATTCTTTTTTTTAAACCAGGAGTTTAAGTTGTTTTTAGGAGCAGTTCAGTCCAACATATTGCAAGAAGCAGAAGTCAACTTACATCCTTTTTAAACACTTATGTCATGTTACTTGCCTTCTCAAAAAGACTCTAAAGCTATTTTTAAATCTCAATACTCAATACAATTGTTCAAAACTTGTATATTTTTTTCTTAGCAACCCCTCTCCTCCAACATGTACAAGTCTGCCTTTCTTAAACAAAATCTGAATTCCTGTACTCCTCAATTTGAGACCCATGAAATTCATCCTGAAAAGTCTTTCGGTAGTATTACTGATCACTGTCTATGTGACATTATACAAGTGAGTTAACCTATTGCTACCTCAGTTACCTCTTCAGTTAAATGAGGATAACAATTGTACCTACCTCAATAGGAGTTTTCAGAGATTAAACAAGATAAATATTTCCAAGACATCAAATATGTGTCAGACACTACTTTAAGCAGTAGGCCTGCATCAATGAAATAAACGCACACAATAAATTCCTGACATTTTGGAGCTTTCTGTCTAGTTAAGAAGAGAATGGTAGTTATATAGGTGAGTGAGGTCTATGAGGATAATGACGTTCTTCAGTTTGGAGGGATTGAAATGTATATTGAAAAATAATAAGATCACCTTCTCAAGCTCTGTGTGGTCTTTACTGGGAAAATGTCTTTACCTACTTCTGCATATTTATACTTAATAATTGGAATTAAAGAATAGTCAATATTTATTGAGTGTTCACTATATGTATGTATAGTACTTAAACTTATGCATGTGTAATCTTACTTCATCTTTACACCATTAGTCTTTAAAAAGTAAAGTAACTTCAGTCAAAATTTTCCCCAATATTTCCAGATTTAAATGATTTCTTCTTTCCCCATCCTAAAAATCAGTTTGAGCTTATACAGCTTGTATAACATTTATAAACATGACCAATTATAATAAAAAGTATTCTAGACAGTGTTATCATGATAATTTTGAGATTAATGCCTTTATTTCCACCTGAACAATTTCCTATAGCTAATTTTACTTGTATTACAATACATACCTGCAATGAATAAACATCTTTATTCCATGAAATAAATGTTTAACATACAACTTGTGTTTATTTCCTAAATGAAATGCTATTTTTAATTAATAACTTTGTAATGAATATTTTTTACAGTAGAATAATAGAAGTTAACTACAAAGTTAAATTTAGACTACATTTTAACTTTTAAGTTGCAAAGCTTACTAAAACCTTATAAATATGAACTGGTATTTTGATATGCTAGCAACACTGTCAACCATAAAACAAAGGGCCGAAACACTCAGCAAAATATTGTATAAAAACAGGAATATTTTAACTAAAAAAAGAAAGTCCATTTAAATTGCACCCAATCCTAATAATAAAAAAATTCTTAAAACAATGTAACTTATACTGAGAGTTTCTGCACTTCAATATGAAAAATAGAAACAACAAAAGTATCCTTAACATAAGTCAAAGAAAATATAACCTGAATTATTCTTCCAGTTTTTTTCCAGTTTTAAGGCTAATGAGGAAAAGCTTCCAAAGGTGAGAACAAAGTAATACTAACTTTTAATGACTAACTATAGTTAAAAGAGAAAAACTCAATAAACAAAAGTATGCAACAAAAACAGTATAGAAATATACAAATGGAAAGTAAAATACTGCTTAACATGCCTTATAACTTTATTATTCCTTTATATACTGGATATGTAAAAAATCACCATTTAAAAAGGAAAAATTTGATGAGGAATATGATTTGCTGTCATCTGTAAAAAATACAGAAAATATTACAAAATATTCATAGTATTTATTTTGCATAGGTTATGTGATATCCTGCAATAATCATTTGGTAAATAAAGACAGTTCTTGTTATTAAATTTATATGATGTATAAAGGAAAACTACTTTAAATAAAATAATTTAATCAGAATAGTGTTAAGTATTTGATTTGAAGGGGATGCGTGTAATGTTATGAAAGTTGATAATCAGGACACAGGTCTGATCTTTGTGAAAGGAAATGGATCCATATATTCTTTTCTGAATAAGTGATGCTTGAGCTGGGTTAGAAGGACAGAAAATAATTAACAAAGACAAGCACAGCTTATTTAAGAGATTATTGAATGATTATGTTCTTCCTAAGAAGATCTTCACCACTGTATTATAACCCTTCCACAAAACATGTAGCATTTGATTTGTGTTTCCTACCTCCTTTTCAAGAGTGAAGCCACAGAACCATCACCTGAGGGAGCCCTATGTGAGTGGAACTGAGGTTGAGCAAGAAGGGATATGATGATGAACAGGTAGAATAGAGAAGAGGGAAATAATTCTTCCCTCTCCAGTTTATTAAAGATTAAGCCAGAAGGTAGAAAGGTGAGAAGGTCCTTATGTCCCTGTAAGAATAAATACTACATTGTTACAGAATCTTCTAGAGTCCTGATGCCAAGGTTTTAAATTAGCAAGAAGATAGGAAGTGATTGAACAAGTAGGGGAGTGTACTGTTTAATATAAGGGACAAATACAGAATAAAACATACTATTTTGCCTTATAGTAGAATTGTAGACATTCATGCCCTATAGAAATTACAAAAGACCTAAAAGATTTAATATTTTTCATGTGAACTTGTTATCTGAAACAATGAGACTCAGTTTCCTCACTGAACAAGAGGAAAGGTTACCATAAGAGACTATGAGGACTGCAGTTTTCCATTTGCATGACCTTGGCCATTGCGTTACTTTTATCCCTGTGCCTACTTCTTACAGCATTCTCTTGACCTTGCCCCACTTCCCTCACCTTACTAAACCTGAATTACCCAAACAACAAATGTTAAACTGGAAAAATAATTCCTTGCTCTTTAGAGAACCATTTCTGACCAACTATCTGGGAAACTATCTGAACTTAGTCTGAGACCTCTGTCTAAAGCCCTATAAATACAGTGTCCGCTCTCACACCCCAATCAGAACAGTCCTTTGGAGTTGTCTTATGTTATAGCATTCTAAATAAAGCCTGATGCTTAACAATGCTCTGGTTGATTTTCTTCCACAAAATATAGTTTAGTGCAAGCTGCACCACTAGGTCAAATAATTATTGCTCATAAACCTTATTTTACATCTAGAAAATTAGTATAAATAAGAAAGGTGCCAACTCTATTCTCCTTTATCACCACCTTCTTTTTATGGTTTTTGTGACTTTGGCTTCTGGACACTAAGAAATCAGCAACACATTGTGAAAGAACATCCTTCCTGCCATTTTTCTGTAGGAGTCACAAAGTTGTAAATAATGTATCAGTGTTAATTTTAATAGTCCTGAAAGGGGGTATGTTCTGTTGATAATTATAGGCTTTCTTCAAATGTAAGGAGATAGGAATAATTTATGCCCATAAATTGCAAAAGTTCAGACAATATGAAATCACATTTAAAGTATTAAAAATGTTAAAATGAACATTTATGATTTGAGTCACTAAAGATATAACAATTAATATCAAAATATTTTCATTAATTGTAACTAGTATCCAGAGAAGCTAGTTTTCAGTATGCCACAGACACTTTCTCATAGTATTGTGAATTCAAGCATTAGATTAGGGAATGTGATGATGTGAATACTGAATGTCGTTTAACCTCCTTTCAGCAATTCAACACAAGATGAATCAATGGATTTCACAAACTAAAAAATGAAACCATTTGGTCATTTTCCTTACTTTTTGTTTACTTTAAATTTGATTTTAAAAAAGATCAGAATAAAAACCTCAAATTACCTTTAAAGGTAATATTTTCTGGGTTAGAATCATAGATAAATGAAATAACATTTTTCAATGGATAAATTAATAAATTTAAATGATGTAACCCCATTTATGGCTATTATATATAGAAGAGTAGATATATTTTATAATGCATTAAATATATTTCTTAATGATCACATTAACACAGTTGTAAGGTCTTTTAAAACTACCCAAACATTAGTCTTTGTATTAAAGTTATAGGAAAACATTTTATTTTTATTGCCAAATAATTTAGTATCCAACAATCTATATCAAACATTTTCTCATAGTCTATTTGCAGAACAAAACATTTCTCCATGCTTAGAGTGGATACAGAGACCCAAATTGGAACAATAAGTCAGGTTCTATAGCATTACAATAGAAAGCTCTGCTAAATAACATTGATAAATTTAGTGTTATTTTCACTGAAGAATTATCAGCAAAAAGACTGTTCAAAACTATAACTATTGTCTCCAAATAAATGAGGCTGGCATTGGCTGCAGTTCTGTTTTCATTTTCTGTTCACTCCTACATCTATCCGAATTGAAAATAATATGACAGGAGTTATACTGCCAACTAAAATATTTCACTGTTTTACTTTAATCCATTTTCTTTTCTACATTACACTCTAGTTTTCTAAGAAGGTCAATAAAAATTTGTAACAACCTTTGAAACTAAATGTACAAAAATCTCTGCTCTTTTAAGCCAAATAGAGCCATGAAGGAGAATGACATGGTGTGGGGTGTCATGGATGGTCGATAATGTATAAGACTTTCAAGCTTTTTATTGTTAGAGAACTGAGCTGGGTATCAGGACTTGATTATCTTAGCACCATCACTACCAATAGCTGACTGTAGGGTGGTAAGTCTTCTAATCATTTTTTTCCCTTACTTTCCTAATATGTAAAAAGAAACATGAAATGCTGCGATAAACATAGGGGTGCATCTGTCTTTTTCAAACTGGGCTGCTGCATTCTTAGGGTAAATTCCTAGGAGTGGAATTCCTGGGTCAAATGGTATTTCTATTTTTAGTTTTTTGAAGAACCTCCATACTGCTTTCCACATGGTTGAACTAGTTTACATTCCCACCAGCAGTGTAGGAGGGTTCCCCTTTCTTCACAACCTCGCCAACATTTGTTGTTGTTTGCCTTTTGGATGGCAGCCATCCTAACTGGTGTGAGGTGATAACTCATTGTGGTTTTAATTTGAATTTTTCTGATGATTAGTGATGTGGAGCATCTTTTCATGGCCTGTTGGCCATCTGAATTTCTTCTTTGGAGAAGTGTCTGTTCAGCTCCTCTGCTCATTTTTTAATTGGTTTATTTGCTTTTTGTTTGTTGAGGTGCATGAGCTCTTTATATAATTTGGATGTCAACCCCTTATCAGATATGTCATTTATGAATATATTCTCCCATACTGTAGGATGTCTTTTTGTTCTACTGATGGTATCCTTTGCTGTACAGAAGCTTGCTTTTAGTTTGATAGTCCAATGGAATATTATTCAGCCATAAGAAGAAAACAAATCCTACCATTTGCAACAACATGGATGGAGCTAGAGGGTATTATGTTCAGTGAAATAAGCCAAGCAGAGAAAGACAAGTATCAAATGATTTCACTTATCTGTGGAGTATAAGAACAAAGAAAAAACTGAAGGAATAAAACAGCAGCAGACTCACAGAACCCAAGAATGGACTAACAGTTACCAAGGGGAAAAGGGACTGGAGAAGGTGGGTGGGAAGGGAGGGATAATGGGGAAAATGAGGCATTACAATTAGCACACATAATGTGTGTGTGGGGACATGGGATAGGCAGTATATACAGAGAAGACCAGTGATGATTCTATAGCATCTTACTATGCTGATGGACAGTGACTGTAATGGGGTATGTGGGGGAGACTTGATAATGGGGGGAGTCTAGTAACCATAATGTTGTTCAAGTAATTTTACATTAATGATATCAAAACTAAAAATTTTTTTAAAAAGTAACAAGAAGTGATGTCAGCAAGAAGACAGAATAAGACACTGTAGACCCTCTATCTCCCTACAAATACATCAATACAACAATAATTCACAAATTCCCTTTGTGAGGAATAATAAATCAACTGTAATGCTCCTACCTCCTGGGATAATGCAAAACCAGACTCACCAAAGCCAACACGGAGATAAGTGACACCCTCTTGCCGAGACCCTGACTCTGGTACTGTGTCCATCTTATTAGGAAGAGACTCAGAGTATCAGATTCGCCTGGGGGTGGGAAGAGTAGGTTCACATACAGTGACTCGACTTTCTGAGAGGGTTCTGCAGAGGACCAGCTTCAGTCTGGCCAGTCTTCACACTTGGAAGGGTCGTGAAGTCTAGCTACCCAGAGAAGAACATAGGTAATAAATTTGTCTGATAAACACCATTGATCCTACCCCCTGCTCAGCACAGAGCAAGTAGATGAGAAATCCCAGATCTGATCTTCCCCCTGAGGAGTTGAAAGTATTGATCTGTGCATCTAGTACCACAACTTTTCCAGGGCTGCTTCCCAAATCTAGCATCTGTCTTGCCAGTTCTGGAGCTCTGATGGGTCTGTCACAGTCTAGTTGCCCAGGAGAGAATTAGGTAGTAGTTTGGACTGTAGATGCCACAGCTGTATGCCCCATCCCTGCAGCTCAGGATAGAGCAAGCAGACAAAAATCACAACTGCCTGCTTCTGCCTGAGGAGAGAATCTCTGACCAGGTTTATTGGTGGAGGCCCTCTCCTATATGAGGTTAGTCCATGAAGACTGGAGAGTAGCCTGTTTTGTCAAATGCATAGACACCAAACCAGAGAGTCAGGGAAAATGAAGAATCCAAGGCAAAGATGTTTCAAAGAAACGAGTAAGATAAATCTCAAGGAACTGCATCAAATGAACTACAGTTATAAGATGTATCTGAACAGAGAGTGAAAATTAACTTTCATAAATATGAAGCTTGGATTTTAGATAGTAAACTTAAAAAGGGTCTCTTTCCTTTTTTTAAGATCAATCATATATTGACTTTACCTAATGACTATTTTCAACCTTATCCAGAAACTAAATTTGATTATGCTTTACGTACAATGGTGAGTTCATTAATACAACCAGTTGCATTTGGATATCTCTAGACCCTGAGTTCCCAGTTGTGAATCCTGGTCCTCAACCTCAGAGTGAACACTTTTCTAAAAGTCACAGCTAAAGCTGTGGTTATTTATTTATTTATTATTTGTTTATTTAAATTAAAGATGTGTTTAAATTGGCCTTGCCTAGCTGTAGCTGGAGTTTATGTCTGTTACCATTTTTGTTTGTATTACACAGGTCTTTAATTTATTAATAGTATTCATCTACCTATTAATTATGAATGTGGTTCACCATCTTGCAAGACAGATGCATGAAGTATAAGAGCCAAATATAACAACATAAATTCTGTCTTGAGCAGAGCAAGTAGCTAGGAAAGCACTTCCCAAAGAAGTGAAGTGACATTTGAACTAATATCGTATACATACTATTTTTAGACTATGATTACAATGAAATTATCAGACTGATTTAATCATTATTACATTCCTACAGATATTCAGAAAGCAAGGAAAATTCTTTTATAAAGGAACAATCCTTTTGCTGCTCTAGGACATTCTTTCAAAATTATCCTCCTTAGCATGAAAATACCAAACTTTCATGGAAAATATATTTAGAAATGGATTCCTCCAATTTGGATTCTTCTCTGGTTCTTTTCCTGTCTTAGGTATGATGAATATACAAGAATATAATGTACTATCTGTGCATCATCAGTACACCATAGTGTGTGTGAGGTCCAGGGCACAAACATACTGATTGTTCTGTGTTAAAATGTATGGACATTCATAATTAATAGGTAGATGAATACTATTAATAAATTAAAGACCTGTGTAATACAAACAAAAATGGTAACAGACATAAACTCCAGCTACAGCTAGGCAAGGCCAATTTAAACACATCTTTAATTTAAATAAACAAATAATAAATAAATAAATAACCACAGCTTTAGCTGTGACTTTTAGAAAAGTGTTCACTCTGAGGTTGAGGACCAGGATTCACAACTGGGAACTCAGGGTCTAGAGATATCCAAATGCAACTGGTTGTATTAATGAACTCACCATTGTACGTAAAGCATAATCAAATTTAGTTTCTGGATAAGGTTGAAAATAGTCATTAGGTAAAGTCAATATATGATTGATCTTAAAAAAAGGAAAGAGACCCTTTTTAAGTTTACTATCTAAAATCCAAAACAATCTGTGAAATGCATAAGAGTATTAACTTTTCCTTAGCAGTGAAAAATTTTGAAATGCAGAAATTTTTATTAAAAAGTGTTTAAATTTTAACTGTGTCTTACCTTTACTCAGCTATATTTGTAAGTAGGGTTAATGCGTGGTGCAGAGATGACATTTGTCACTTATTCATAGTACATTTGGGAGACTATACCCAAATCCTTGAAACCAACATCACAGAGTCAGGAAAGAAAGCTAGAATTAACAAATAGTCCATGTGAAAAAAATAATCTATTTCATCTTGTCAACAATGATTCTAGAGACAAATCACAGAATATAAGGGGAAGGAAGTTTAGTTGTCTGATTGCCTATGATAATTTTGGGGGGCCTTTTCTAATTAAAAAGATTTTCTAAAGAACACCTGTGGGACTTTCTAAAGCCAGTTTAGATGAGTCAGATAATTATGAATTTTAACAAGCGCTCTTCACTTCCTAGTTGTGTGATTTTTGATAATTTAATGTCTCTGACCTCAGTTTCCTCAGCCAGTCTAACTAGAATAGACATCTCCACAATTTCCTCCCTGTGCATTGAGCAAATCTATAATTCTAGGATCACTGAGAAAAGTAACTATAAATGTAAGTAATTTAATGCAGATCAATGAATGTTGCAAGCTCTTTATGAATGACATATATTCTGTATTAATTTTATTAGTAAGTATTAATTATGGCAATCATTCTCATATGCCAAATTTGGATATATATTAGGTTTGACAGCTCTCATAATTTCACTAATTTTCTCTCAGATCATTAGCTGACTTCTGTTGCAATTTTTCTTTGGGGATGAAAGATATTATAACATACAAGCAAACTAAAAGAGCTCCCTTTGTGTTTTCCTGGATTTATATCCACCATTTCCATCTCCCACTCTTCCCACAGGCAGTGCTTCTTGAAATTGTGGTTTTCAAACATTTTTTATCATAAGCCACAGTAAAAAGTTCATTCAGAGCACATCACAGTGCTCTCCTCAAACACACAATTATGTAAACAAACAATGTTACAAAGATAAGCCTTCTCAAACTATTATTCAATTTTATTTTTCCTTAAGAAATACTGTCAATGTGTTGCTGCTGGAAGTTTAACAATCCATTGCTCTCAAAGAAAATGAGTTGCTAAGTATAGTCCATAAAAACATTCAAATAAGAAATTATTACATTGAATCCTACTAGTAATAAGAAGAAATTCATGACTTTTGTACTATTTTCCAGTTTGTTAGATCTGTTTGCCACATTGTCCATCAATTTCGTTTTCTTTAAAATAAAAGCTGTGATATTCTCCACTCAATAAAACTTGCAAAATAGCAATTGCGCTGGATCGGTGCTTACTGAGTACAAATTACATGTAAAATTATTCAAATGAACTGATTAAGAGTGACTTGGTCCTAATTTAAAGCACTATCCTTTTCGTTTTAACACTAGGTTAAAGAAATAAAGAATTGATATTTTAGTGTAATATTACATTTTTTAATATAAGCAATAGTAATTATCTGTTTTTGTTAATCATTTACAGAAGGATTATCTATACTGAAATTAGGAAATTATTTGTGGGGAAGTAAAACATATCACCTGTGATTCTCCTTAATCTGGGATAAGACTTCTTTTCCTAGTCTCACACCCAAACAGGGTACCATCAAGCAGTATATAGCTTCTGACATTTGGATAAGATTTGTTATATATAAAATATGACTAAGGCTTCAAATAGCAGAGTGCTTAATGCCTCTTCTTTTTCAAACTACCTAGTAATTTTTCTGCAATGGCACATTGAGAATGTTAAATAACAGCTGTAGAAAATAAATGTTACGGAAACAGATATAGATGATATTTTAAGACTACCTGAACAAAGATATCAAAATACCTGTATAGGAATTTTGGGTTTGGAGCATAGGCCTAATGATTTCCTCAAGGTCACAGGGTTGACCAGGGGTTCAGGCTTGATATTGAGTATATCTGCCACTTTGTTCTAAGACCTGAAAATTTCCCCCTTATGATATAAACAGTCTGCTCTGGAACAGAAAATATAGTTTTAATATGTAGGTTAAAGTTGGAAGAAATTGCCACTTTTTAATCTACCTTATTTTAAGCTTATCAATTCCTGTTCTATTTTATAATTATATGTAGTACACATAATTTATGTTTTGATTCCAATACTTTTTAGACATTGACAGTAAGCATAGGATGCCAAAAGCACTGTCATGTCTTGGACAATTCTTTGCCTCTAATAAAATGAGACCAGATACACTTCATAGAATTTAGCTTCATGCTAGCTGACTCTATTTCATATAGAATTTACACAAGCCTATGCTTGTGGAGTTAACCTCAATAATTAAACTGAATGAAGATATTTTGATTTTATCCATGTTCATGTAATAAAATGAACCACAAAAGAGTTAAATTATTTTTATATCTCTTCAAGTCCTTGCAAATTAAATTATATAAATGTATGAACTGAAACATTATGAGTCACTGAAAAGCAAAGTTTCTGAGTAAGACAGCAAAATTGTCCACCTACCTCTCTGTAACATAATGATACAAATACGTTTTGACATGTGCATGCTTCATAGCCACAATATAACTAGCAAATCACTTCTCATAATTCTTAAATTTATGATTGCTATTAATCCATGACATTTAACTGACTCTGAAGACCCCAAAATTTCAATATTTGAATAAATTTCTGCCTTGTTTGCTTCAGTAATTTCACTATGTTAAGTGTCCCCATGTATTCATAATTCACAAATAAATACTTCAAGAGTGAAGCTATTTTGTCTCCAGTATTCAGAAAATTAAGTAAAGATAGTTATGGCAATGTAGATTATCTAATATATAAAGGCTTATGTATTTCACAGTGTCCTTTAAAAAAATAAATTTCTAAAATTGCTTAATTCAGCATTTGAAAAAAAGATGGATTCAATCTAGGCACAGAAAGGAGCTGCATGAACTAATCGACTGTGTGCCAAATAAAACCCTTGTCTGAAAGGCCATGGACAGAATTTTTTTTCATGTGTTCTTACAGTAAATTTTACCAGGGTATAGGAGGCACCTAGCCAGCAGTAAAAAGGCAATGAAAGAGAAGAGAAGTGCAAGGGGAGAAAAAGTAATTCACTAAAACAAATTTACTGGAAGTCTTTGGGCAGCCGCCAACTAGGATAAAGGCAAAGCAGAGGAACAAATTACATCAACGTAATTTTAGCAATGGAAAACAGAGGTATGCCAACGGTAACAACCTTTCCCAAAGGGTTATTAAAAGAACATATTTTGGATAAAGTATAGGCAGTCTCTAAAGGAAAAACTGCCTATGATGTTTTAAAACAGTAGATGATATTGGAAACCTGGAACATATTTTCCCATAAACATGTAATAAATGACGATTAGATCATCACTCCAAAAGCAAGTTCTATTTCAGCAATAGTGAATACAAAGGCTATTACTAATGGTACAGCTGCCTGTGTGTAAGGACATATCCCAGGGATGTGCATTCCCATGCCTATTTCAAAAGACAAGATCCTCTTTCTTATTGCCGAAGAGTATAAGGAAGATTTCTGCTACTGGGGGAAATTTTCTTTGAAGAGCTGTCTTTAGGGTATGAATCAGTTTCCTACCAGGTGGGACCTAGGAACAGAAGAGGTTGTGGTTTTCAGGGGTGAGGAAGGGCTTAATGATGAACAGCATGAATGGAATAGTCAGAGTTTAAATAGATGTCATTTCCATCTTTTTATTTATTTATTTTTGTTAGTCCCAATAATCAGTTGCTTGTTTTATTTTTCACAGTTTCACTACTCCTTTGCTAGAACTATGGTATACTTTTCTTCAAATTTTGGTGGAATATTAGACAGCATTCCTTCCTTCCTCTATCCCTGTCAAATATGCAGACATTTCTACATACTTGTAAAAAGAATTAAATAGGTGAATAGTAATATTAAATCCTTCTAGAGACCTCTTCTCTTTTTTAAATTAGGAGCTTTAAATAAAGGTAACTTTGAAACATAAGTATTACATGAGTGATTAATGTTAGTTACCTAAGAGTAAAAGTACTTTTTAAACTTTGTTTTATAATTTTTGAAAAATGGAAAGTGGAGAAGAAGGTAAAAGACGGTAAGGCTTCTTGGAACCTTACTGGTAGGAGTGAAAATGGTTGTTCAGTAAGTAACCAATAGGATATACATTTCTTCTTTTTCATCTTCCCAGACTTCCCTCTGGAAAGGAAAGACAGGACAGGAATTCAAGGCAAAACAAATTGGCTTCAAATGAAAGGTCAAGAATAAAGAAATTCAAAATGCAGGGGATAAAATAACTTCCTTTTATTCTTCTAGGCTCTCTGGCTGGGCTAAGGACAAAACTGTCATTTTTCTCAAAATAATTTTATCAGTCAATGAATGTGTATGTATACAAGGATCATAAGCTGGTTCTGTGTGAGGGAGAACTGTTCCTTTCTGCAAATTTCAGTATTCAGATTATACCAAGAATCTGACTCTGGGATGATAACAAAGAGAAGCAGTGTGTGTGTGTGTGTGTGTGTGTGTGTGTGTGTGTGTGTGTGTGTGTGTGTGTGTGTGTGTGTAATATTGCTCTATAATATTACAGCTTTAAAATTATGTAGTTCGTCTATATTTCTAGTTTAGATTATGGTGATCACAGGATATGCACCTGGACTAAGTAGATATTGGATTCCTCCTACAATTCCATCAGAATATACAATAGAAAAATATAAACTTTCTGTAGGAAATGGCATGCTAAATCTTAATCATAATTTTTTTCATTACCCTTACATTTATTATTAAATAGCTGAAATACTTTATTTTTCAGTTTCACATCAAATAAAACTACACTTCTGATAATATTTTTACCATTAATTTATCTTGAAAAACAGTTCAAGTCTAATTATTCATTTTGATATCTTAAGCACCTTGATTTTTTTCTGCAAAATATTTTGCATTCAATACATTGAAATAACTGATGCTTTCTTCCCCAAAAGAAAAAAATAAATTAAACTATGATGACTCCAAGGACTTTTGTTTTAAGCCAGATAGTAGACACAAAATTTTACTTAATTCTGCTAAAGGCTTCACTTTATAATTTCTCTTATTGTATGATATTAAGTAATGATAGAAAGCACAGCATGCTCAGTGATATATATTATACCAGCAGTTGTAGAGAGACATGGGGTATGTTAAAGTTCTTTTCTAGGTTCTAAAATTTGAAATGGATAATGCATATGACCCTCTCATCACAGCAGACTCACTATCCCCAGAGCACACTTTCACTGGTTTGTTAATCTCTATCTGAGTAGTAATCTGGGCACCAGTATAATAAAGATCAAGTTGGTTAAAGTATCTCTGGTCCTAGTTTAATGCATAAATACTTCTGGCAACAAAGATAAAGCCCCAAAATACCCAGAGGTATCTAAGCAACAGCAAAGTAAAGATAAAATTTTTCAACTTAGTTGAATTGCTGAATTTAAGGTCAATACAGAAATTTTACCAATGTACCCTGAAATAAATTGAAAAATGTAGTACTTCAAATAATGTATTGTAGAAGATGAAGTGCTTAACTTGCTGTTATGGGTGTAGTTGTCTGTGGACTTACTCCTGTAATGCTCACTGAAAAAAGAAAGTGATGAATCTTTCAGACATATGACATAATTTTTCAAAAGTATGTTGAAAGAAAGTCACTGCTTACTGTGTATTCAATGTTAACAAATATTTCCAGCTATCAGAATATTAACCATTGTGCAAAGATACAAATTTAGGCTTATGGAAATATAGAAGGTTTGTAAATATAGATGACAATTTTCAGGTTTATTCTCTGTAGAGCACCAGAGATTAAGAATTCTAAGTTAATTATTATTAGAAAGTGAATTGTTTAATCTTAACTTTATGAAATTGTCTAATCATTTTGTGGTAAATAAGTAATTGATAAATCAGATATTCGATCCATGCATCTAATTAAAATTATTTACTGGTAGCTTATTAATGTATCTTTTTCTATCACTTGAATTTAGTCAGGCATATAAACCCATCATCCCAAGGCAACCATGTTTCTCTCAAACCTATTTATAATAATGATACTTTAGAGGTACACAATTCCTGTTTTTTAAAAGATGTATTGTTTTTACACTAATGAATATATTAAATACAGCTATCTAAAAAAATCTGTTTCTTATCATCCCCATTTTACAGATGAGATTACATAAGGCAAGAAAAAATGATTGAGATAGTCCCAGGGTCCCAGGCTACTGATACGATAAAAAGTAAGAATCTTCCAACAGTGCTGTACTTCGACCTAAGAATGACTAACTGGAAATAATTATTCATATAACACTGTGGTTGCCTGTAAAGGGAAACTTATTTTCATTAAAATAATGGTTTAAAATCCTTAAATCATGCTAGTTTTCACATTTTATAACTGTTCAAAGAATGTGAGACAGAATTATAGCCATCTTTTAACTTTGATTTAAAAATTAATTTGACAATTGAAAGCTATAAATAAACTAGTTGATTCTCTCCTTTGGGTTGTATTATATATGCATAATTATCTGAAGTCAGTGAGCTTTGCAAAACTGTGCTTACATACTGTGATGGATCTGAAACTGCTACAAAACAAAAAGGGCCCATCTTTTCTCCAGAAGCTAATGAAAGAGGTAGGGGCACTGTCAGTGCTCTACGAAGACGCCTCAGACACTCTTTCTGTCATGTGCCACTTCTCTAACTTTGACATGGACTGGCTTCCAATCATGCCTGTGGCTCATCTTGGAGGACTGCCCATAACCCTTTGGAGTGCATAGCCCTTAGCCACAATGAGAGCTAGAAGTTCCTGGGTGTTTCCATCTGGGTACGAAAGCCAGCTCCCTTAACTCAATACAGGACAACTCAAAAGATAATTCCTTTGCTGAAATCACATTGAAACAAGACTTATCACGACATTTTACTCTATCTTGGTTTCTTCCTTATCCTTGACAAAGTTCCCCTACTCTCTTGTCAGATTCTCATCATACGTTACTTGCACATGAGGCCCTGTTTCAGGTTGTGGCACCAGCCAAAGACAGTGGATAATTCACAATCACTTCAATGCAGCTATGGATCCCAGGATTTACAGACGAAGTAACTGAAACAAAGTTATCAGACTGTTAAAGGCTGAAGAGGTCTTAAATAGACGGACTTGAATTCTAAATTCCATGTTGTTTCAAAGGTACTAAAATTCAAAAGGGATTATTTAAGCAAAAACCTAATACAGATAAAGCAATTTTGCTTATAATATCCAGATAACAGAGAAAAATCTAAGAGTTATATCCCCTTCTAATAACATGAATAATTTTACATATGAAACAGGTAATCTTGATAGTGACCTCAAGTGTATAGTCTTTAGCATATTATTAAATGTTTATACTTATGTACAGTACAAAGGACAAGCCTTCATCCTTCAATGCTGTGAAGAAATGAATCTACATCATTACTAAAGCCTTTTCAAATTCTACTTCCTTGGAGATTTTTAAGGCACCAAGGTCATATTTAAAGACAAAGGCTTTCAGGATTCATTTGTTTACTAGTGTTACATACCAGAAGCTCATTGTTTCAACCTTTAGGTTACAAGCAGGTGAAGGAGCCCAGCAACTCATGAGCCACACTAGGTGGCCAAGGAGATGCTGGCGAGACTTGGGGGCAAATACCCATAAAGCTTTTGACTAGGCATCTGCTCCCTCTGGTCTCTTGGTATCTCACCCACTCGATGGCACATAGTGAGCTTTATCACTGCTTTCTGGACCTGTCAATATCATTAGTTTCCAAGGGTTGCCACAAAAAAATACCACAAACTGGGTGGCTTAAAATGACAGAAATATATTCACTCACAGTTTTTGGAGGCTAGAAATGTGAATCAACATGTTGAAAGGGCTGGTTCTTTCTGAAGGTTTAGTATCTGTTTCATACTTCTTTTAGCTTCTGATGAAGGCTATCAATCCTTGGTGTTCCTTGGTTTGTAGAAGCATCATTCTAATCTCTGCCTCTAGTTTCATAGGATGCTCTGCCTGTGTGTCTCTTCCCTTATAAGGACACCACTTATGAGTGTTATATTGGATTGGTACTGAATTAGGCTGACTCCTAATGACCTTGTCTTAATTTGATTACATCTGTGAAGACCCTATTTTCAAGTAAGGCACATACTAGAGGTTAGGACTTCAACTCCTCTTTCTGAGGAACACAACTGAACAACAGCAACAACCTTCCTACCTAATCTCCACCTGATTAAACTTCCCCTGTTCCTGTGCTCTAAGGTACTCCCTCTACATTCCCCCTTCCCCTCAAATGACACTTGTGTGATTGTTTTGTTAAGCTCAGTTTTCACACACACACAGACACACACAAGGCAGAGAATACAGAAGGAGTAACTAATTTAGACTTGGGCAATGAGGATAAGAAAGGAACTTTGAAAACTCCAAAAGTGTGCATCTGATTGTTAACATAGAGAAAAACATATTTGTATAAAATAACAATGGCCACTTGCTATATACTAGCACTAACCTCAACTTAGAGGGCAGAGGTACCTCTTATTAATCATTTATCTGCAGAAAACATAGACTGATGAACAGCTGAAAGTTAATGAAATACAATGAACTATTTATAGATATTAACTATATTAAAGTGAGTATCTCATTGAACTATTTCTGGAAAACAGTATTAATCAAAGATTTTCACTTTAAAGGGAAGAAAAATGTTCTATTCAGTTCCAGAGTAGTCCCTAAAATATTTTTATAAAATATGGGATGCTTTTTAAGGTACTAAGTATATATTAAGGAAATCATTCATTTAACAAATATTTATTGAGCACCAATTATGTGACAGGGATGTAGTTAATGCCAGAATTACAGAATGATTAAAAAGAAAAAATGACTGAATAATTTCCTCACGGAGTCCATAGTCTGGCTGCTAAAATTTAAGTGAATGTAGAAAATACATAAAATAATACAAGAGGTAAGGAAGAAAAAAATAAGGGAGGTATATAGAATGTTCCAGGGGTCATGGAATTTCAAGTTTAAGGAAAAAGGTGACATCTGAGCCAAGATCTGAAGACATAGAGGGAGTAAGGTCTGTGGATATCTGGAGAAGATTAAACATCATAAGAAGGAATGTGCCTGGAATATTTGAGGAACGTCAAAGAAATCAACTTGGTTTGGGTAGAGTGAGTGAGTCAAAGAGTAAAAGATAAAATATGAGGTAAAGAGTCTTTTTGGTCTCTATAAGGATTATGCTTTACAGTTTGCATGAGTTAGGAAACCAACAGAAAGCTTTGAGCCCAGAACTAAAGACTTTCATTTTACAGAATAGCAGGGTTTTTCTGGTTACTTTGGTGAGAAATAAACTCTAGGAGGAGGAGCAGAAATATTGAGATCTGTTAAAAAGCTACTGTGATGACCTAGACAAACAATTATGGTGGTTTAGATCAGGTATAGCAGTGCAAGTGAGAAGAGGGTATACGGCCTAAATATAACTGAAGGGAGAGACAAAAGAATTTGTTAAGATTAGATTTGTAACATTAAAAAAGGGAGAACTTAAGGAATATTTTAAGGTTCTTGGCTTAAACAACTTAAAGGATGTGGTTGACATTATAAAGAATTAAAGGTTGTGAAAGAAAAAGGCTTATGGGGGAAACAAGCAGTACAGTTTTAAACATGTTAAGTTTGATATGCCAATTTTACTTCCAAGTGAATGTGTCAAGCAGTTGGAAGTAAATGTGCAGCTCAAGAGAGAGGTCTGGACTGTATATATAAATACACCAGTTGTCCAGGTCCACAGATAACGAAAGCCATGATGCTAAAAAAGACAGATATTCAAGGAATTGTATGTAGAAAGCAAAGAGAAGTTTTCAAGACCAAGCCCCTGAATTATAAGAGATGTAATCTGAAGAGACTAGAAAATGAGAAATCTGCAAAGGATATTGAAAATGAGCACTTGTATGGAAGTACCATGAACAGCATGGTATTGATCTGAAAGTCAAGTGAAAAAAGACTTAGAAACTAGAAGACACTACCTTATTATTGCCCAAGGCTTACTCCTAAACAAACATTCTTTAAAACTAACCTGAAACAAAGTACAGTCAGTGCCTTAGTTTGCAAGATATTCACAAATGTGACAGACTCATGGTGAATTGTCTCCCAACAATTAGTAGACAATTTACCTTCATGAAAAAAAAATCAACTGCATCTTTGTATGTTGATAGAAATGATTCAGTACACAAAGGAGAAATATATGATGCCAGAAAAAGTATAATTTTTAGAATGATATGCTTGAATAGACACAAGTACATGAAATTTAACATATAAGTGAGTAATTTGGCCTCAGATACCTCTACCAATAGATCATCCATGGAAATAGAATGGCAGACAGAGCACATGTACACACATGATGGCAGTGGAATGTAAGTGGCATTGGAAGTTATTGCAAGTTCTCTTCTGATTGCTTTTCTATTTCTTCAGTGGAATAGAAATCAAGGTAAACAGATGAGAATGAGGACTGGACACAGGGCATACAAAGTTTTGGAGAGAGGCCAAGATCTGAAAGGGTTGTTCAGGAAATGTAGACATATAAACTCAGAATCTAGAAGCATTTAGAGCAGACATGGCTATAGCTGACATAGGTACTATGCGAGATTATCTTTTGTTTTCCTCCTGCATCCTATTCGTCTCCAGGATGCTTCCTACTTATACAGATTTTATCCCATTATTTTAGGTTTTCAATTGAATTCAATAATGAGAATTCACTGAACGAGACTGAAGAGACAAAGGAAAGTTAGGTCAGGGTATCAATTCCTCAGAATATGTCTCCGATAGGGCCCCCATTTGTTGACTGTGTCTCTTAAGTGAAAGTCACTGCTTCTCTTCAGATAGACTTTTCTTCATTCTGTTTCTATTAATCTTTCTCTGCCCTTGGCCTTTCAGACTTAGGGTTGGCAAATGTTTGCTACCACTAATCCTAGTGTGTGATTTCTTTTTTGTTTGAACCTAAACAGTAAAACTACAGATATTATTCACTTGACATTTTGTTTACTGAGTAAATGAATTTACAGAAATTCTTTAAAGTTGGGATAAGTCCAGTTATACTAGACTTAGTAGGCCTCTAATGCTTAAATCGGGTTCATCTGTCATGGTCTCTCGTAACTGAGTCCATTCTCTTAACTTTTCCTGTATATTCTAAAATGTATAGTATATGCCAGAGACAACTGCTTCTTCAAACTCATTGCAGGCTTCATGTCAGGGACAGTATGGTAGCAAGAAGTTCACTGAAAAATTTGGTAGTTTTATGAAATGCCTTCTCACTTTATCTAATACATAATACCTCTTTTGACTTTAAAACATTTATTTTCCTGTTTCCCAAGAACTCATCATTTGTTTTAAGAAATTCTTTCACCATGTAGCAAGATTTCGTAACATTTAATTTTTGAAACCTAATCTTTTAAGTCCCCTCTTTGCGTCCTTTCTAATTGGTTCTTTATCTTTAAATTTCAACCTCATCCTCTACTCTTCTTCACTATCCTTCAAAATTCTAACTGGAAGACACTCTGGGCTTCAAAGTTAGAATATCTTGGATTTGTATTCAAGACCTAACATTTGGTGTACCTCTGTTTATTTAGTGTACATTATTTAACTTCTCTAAATGTCTGTTTTCCTCAGTAATAATAATAATTGCAATATACTTCTCAGTTGGCTTAAAAAGATTAAAATGTAATTTGCCTATGTAAATGGCATATTTCTAAACAAGAATTCAATATATGTTATCTTTTTCTTTTCTGTATCCTTCATTTCATGGTGATCTACACAGTGATATTTCTAACATTAGTATAATTTAAGAATAGCATTTATATCATTCAGCATATTTTTACAAGTACCATAAATATATCACTAAGAAATAAGTAAAACTTTAAAAGGAGCTGTGCTTATAACTAAAATGCTCTATCTATATTTGGTTACTACAACACAAATTCTGTATGTGCTAGTGAAGAAAGCAGTAGGGGGAAATTCTTGCAACTAAGTAAGCATCTGACAGTGGTGGATATTTTAACTTTAAAACCAAAAAGAGTGCTACATTGAATTAAGAAGAATTCTTTTTGAAAAGATGAGAAAGCATTGCCAAGTATGTAATAAAAATATGATTTTTAAATTTGAGAAAGAAAACTTTGCTTTGAGCTACATATGCTTTTAAAAGATAAACAAAACAAACCAACAATAAAAAGTTGCCTTTTTTGTCTATCAGTGTTTAAGACAGCATATCATGGTTCTTTTTTAATACTGTGCTATGCCAAATCATCCCACTGGACAAACACCAGCTGAGCTTTTTCTGAAATAACATAGCAATGCAAGGCTTGACTTCAAAAAGCACTAGATTTCATTCTGTATGTGGAGAAAACTTCCTAAAGTAGTGGAAAGAAAATGTCAAGAAGTTCTATTTTGGTCTTCATACTACAAAGTGAATAATTCTATTTATTACTGAAACACAATAAGGTGGGCTCAAGAATAAGACTGACTTACATATATATAATATATATAATATATATATATATATGTCTAAACTGAACTTGAGTGCTGAAACGATAAGATTTAAGATGCAGACATTGTTTTCCTCAGCAATGGTTCCAGATGAAAAGCTTTAGTATCTAAGGTTCTATAAAGGGATGAAGAATTTATACTATACAGAAAAATGAATATTATTATTATTTTTTATGCTCACTCATATTTTGTAAGGGCCTTGGAATGTATTCATAAAATTGAATTTAAAGAATTTAATTCACTTATTACATGTTTATTATTATATTTCTATTCTGGAAAGAGTTAAATTATCACTATTTGGAAAAGATGTTGGAAAACTATGTATTATGCCATAATGGAGGTTTTCTGTAATTGTGACCCAGAGATTATAATCCAAATATACTCATAAAATGGTACAAATACAGTAAATATAAAAATAACTTTTAAAATAGCTGTTTTATTTCATATTTTCCCAAAAGAATCATCTCTTTGCATACTAAAAATTAGTATTTAACAATTTCTTGGATAATCATTTTATCACATCAGAAGATAATGCTAAATAAATAAACTCATGCTCCTGACTTCCTACTATCAGTCAAAAATGATTTTTGAATTCCTATAGTGTGAAATAATGTCAACAGGAATCAAACTGTCATAGAAATTCTCAAGAACAAAATAAGAAATGAAATAAAATGAGACAGACCATTTAGAATTCTTGATTTTCCTAACAAAGGAAAGTATCAGTAAAGGAAATAGCAAGTGAGATACTGAATTAATCATGGTACACAGAAGAAAAAGTATTAGTAAATGAAAAAACATGAACCATGAAAAACAAACTAAAATTGTACCAAAACTGAAATAAAATCCTGATATATCATGAATTAAACTGAAAATCATAACAACATGAAAAGTAAATGTGGATTAAACTACAAATTCTAATATAATTAAAGTGTGAGTATAACAGAAGGAAAAATATGATTTGGGGCTGGATATGAGAAAAGTTAGTTAATATTAATCTTGTATTATAGAAATGTTTACATTGGACACAGCATAGCAGTGGTGGACAAAATAATGTATGAAACTGAAAAAGAAAAGAAACAAAGAAGACAAGGGAAGAGGGTGGGAAGGAATGAAATAGGGAGAACATGTTCTTTATAAATATGGAGTTGAATGTCTGAAAACACAGCAAAATATTTGTGATCGATTCTTTGTGGGGAATGAGGCATAGGATTACAGAAGACTGTCCTGATTTGTTTTTGTTTTCTTTTTGAATTAGTTTTGTGTTATTATCTTTTAGACCACATATAAATATAAATTTGAAAAAAATGAAAAAAAATCCGTTAATACTGGCTTATTTCTTATCTGCTTTCTATTCAATTACATATAAAATAGAACATTATTCAGATACAATTTTTGTATAGTTTTTATATTTATCACTTTAACACCAAAATTGTTTAGTGGATCTTCAATTTTTTAAATTCTTGAAAAACAAGTACACATATAGATATAGATACATAAAATTTTGAATCATCTAAATCTACTCTTACGTATTAATTACGGGATGAAAAAGTAAAGCACTTGTTTAAATATTCTAAGTACTTAATTACAAGGTGAATACTTGTCTTCCTTCATTTCATAGACCACAATCACTTAAAAGTCCACTATTAAGGCAAGGACACAGTTACCATCTTAAACTCAAATAAGAATTAGGCATGTTCAGTAGATTCATATTTTATGTATTCAGGACAATATATACCTGAAATTTCCCTTAAAACATGCCAGAAGTCCCACAATGATTCAAAATTAATAATACAAAAATTAATGATACAACAATAAACCAATAGAATTAACTGAACTATATTAATTTGAATAAAAGAATGATCTGCTGGTTTACTATGTTGCTTATAGGTACATCTTCAGTGTAGAACCAATTTGAAGGGCTTATATTAAATATAGAAAAAGAGACTAAGCAAAACAAAAATGAAAGAAAGATAAGGCAAGGGCAAAAGGTCAGGCACCAAGCAGGCAGGGCAAAGGAGCAGCCTCAGTGTGAGAGATTTTTCATTGTCCAGCAGCTCATATTAAAGGACATCATTGGTAGAAATAATAACCTTCAATTGGTGAGCTTTTTAGAGGGATATGCCACAGAAGGTTCTGCAGAGTGGTGCAGTGAGCTTCAAAGTCTATCATATTCTTGATAATAAGAGACATTTTTCATTTTACTGCACTAAATACACCTTTGGGTGAAGACTGAGAGTAAATAACAAAAGTTCACTCTGTAGAGGCAGTCTGTTTTGTAGGGCTAGGGCAGAGTAGTGTGGTTCAGGTATATACGTTCCAGTGAGCTAACTTAATGCAAGGATGCGTCTTGGAAAATTTTGAGGCAACAAGAGCAAACCTATTTCTCGTGCTCTCAGACATCAGCTGTATTGGCAGACTTAAGAGTACTTGAGTGGCAGATAAATGAAACTGGACATCGTTAGGAAGTAACTGAATAGTGTATACTCTGTTTCACTTGAAAAGAAGATCTATGTGGACTAAACCTATATAGCTGGTGGCAAAGCTAATTTTTGAAAAAAAAAAAAAAAGAGCAATGACAAATATCTCCTGGCTTTTATTACTACATTAATGGAGACTGTGGTACCTCTGCATGGAATTTGGCTACAAATAGGTTTATTTGCAAGAAAAATTAATAACAACAATAGTGGTAATAATAACAATAAAGAAGCACTTAATTTGGGTTTAATTAGTTGTTCAATCAAACATGTACTCAGTTGAGGGTTCACATCTTTCACTATGAATTCGAAACACACTAACACTACTGAGAAGCTGTACTGAGTTACAGAGCTTACTACGTGTTTTACAAACCCCCTAATAATCCAACCTTTGGTGGAGCCAAATAAATCAAGCTGCACTAGTAAAACCTGTCAGTTCCTCAGCTGCAAGCTTTCCTCATTCTCTTTCTTATTTTAGATTCAGGCTAATTAATGTAAATGCTCAAATCCGTGCTTTCCTCTCCCTCCTTTGTAACTTCTTTCTTTCTGTGTGGACCTACATTAGCAGGAAAACAAATCCATGGGTTTTCATCACTGTCTGGTGTTCTTAGTACTTTTCTCTAATCCTAGTTTTCCACTGTCCTCAGTACTGACTTAAGTATGTTTACCCAGTACTCTTCCACCCCCACAACTGCTTCCCCACTTTTAGCTTGTGATCTTTCTTTTTCTCATAATTCATTAAAAAACAAATTTTCTCAGTCAGGCCTTTCTTATCTTCCCTTATGTGTTCAACCTCACCTATTACAAAATGACTAAAGTGTTCTCCGTAATTATTCTGGATTCCTTCCCTTCTCATCACCAAAGACTCCCCGTCACTCACCCTTTCCTGCTCTGTTATCTAGCAATTCTTCCCTGAATCGATCAGTCAACAAAAAAAATGTAAACTCTGCTAAAGACATTAGCTTTTTTATCCAGGCAAATACCAAAGAGTTAGTGAAACTGCGAGCTCACATGCTACTTTTCCTCACTATTTTTCAAACTGACATTTCTCTGATTGGATCTCTGGCCTTTGACTGATTTTGGTTCTGCTTCTCTGGCTGTAGGAATCAGTCTCAGACTGAATGGCCCCTGTGGTCAGTTGAGTTTTGTTAGGTCTCTAGGTAGCTTATTTTCCCACAGAAAAATCATAGTTTTGCCATGTATCCTTTCTACATTTGTCCTTCAGAAAACACAGTTGATCCTCTAGCTTTCTTAAGTCAAGAACAGATTGAATCTTGTCCTCCAGTAGTCTGCTTTCTTAAATTTTATTTTAAAAATATTTTGTTTCTTTTTTTTTTACTCAATGTTTGCCTCTGGGACCTAAATCTCATTCTCATGTACACAGTGTGGCCAAGGCCAGATATTCATGCAATAACAATAATCCTTGGAATGACATTCAAATTGAGGAAGTCTACAGGATAAATCCCCCTTCTCTAATTATGAGATAAAACTTCCAGATTGCTTAAATCTAAAGCAAACACTTATGCAATATATCACCATAATGACTTTGCAGTACCATTTACTTTTAAATTTCTTCAAAACCATATATTCATGCTCTTCAATAAGTAGAGTATTATATAGAACAATATTTACATAGTTCATCAAACACTTCTCTTTTCCTTAATTATAAAAGTACTGCATATTCATTGTATTAAGTTAAATTATCACCAAAACATACAGATTAAAAAAGGAAAATTTTCTGTATCTTATTTTTAAGTCACCTGCTGAGAAACATGTTAAAGTTTACAATGCATTAACATAATAATTTCATACTTATAAAATATTTCTATTTCAATTAACCTATTTTAAAATTAAAACTTACTGTTGTGATATAGCAGTCTAACAAAGTGCTTATTATCTACCAAGTATCAATAAAGATTAGAATGACTGTTCCATTTAGTTTTGCAAGGTACAAGTCATTTTGGGTGAAACAATGCAATTTGTATTGGCCTTTCCAATCCAACCATGATCTTCTTCTTTGAAGTATATTTAAGTATGACATATGATTTAATTTTTAAATATCAGAGCAGCTGGCCAAATAGACATTTTTGAAGTCCCAGTCTGGACAGCGTCACATTCCTTAAAATGTGGTCAGTCAAACCATATTGATCACTTAAAAATTTCAAATTAAATAATTAGAACAAATTAAAGACCCCATTACATAGACTTCCCATTGTCCTGATTTGAGCACTATTCAATAGTTTTAAAAATTTTTTAGTTTTCATGACATAGAATTTTCTTTTGAAGTTGCTTCTTTTGGGAGATAGCTATTGCTTTACTTCACCTACTTCCGTTATCTAAAAACTGTTTATATGGGCAGATATATCTTAATTTTTTAAAATAAAATACAAATGTCCCTACAGACACTGGCTCTGAGGGAAAGAAAGATCACACACAACACTTGTGTTTCAGGACTTACATGTGCAAATTTCATTAATGCTGATTATGTGTTTTCAAGGTGCATCCCCTTGCATTCTGCCTTTATTATCAAGAACTTAATGGAAATTCAAAAAAAAATTTTTCAGTTTTCAACGATTTTAAAGACCAGAAACAGTAAACAAAATGAACCAATACAAAATTTTGATGAGCAACACATCAAGATGAAATAAATTTATAAAAGATAGTAATTGAGGCACAATTAGTTTGCACATGGCCTAAGCTTGGTGGATACTAAAGTTAATTTTTTAATAGAACAACTAACCAACTGCTGATAACAGTTTCTTACCTGATACATTTATATAGGAATCGATGATATGGCACATTATGACAGAGTTAAGTACTCCTCAGTGCATAACTGTGTTCATTAAGTCAAATGAGAATGCCATAAAAACACTGTTTATGGCCATATAGGTTAGGTTTTACAGAGACATAATCATTCTTTTCATACTATGATTTAGAAAGAAAATACATTCATCTTCTGAGAAAATAAAGTGATGGAGGGAAGTATTAGCAAGATTAATTTAAGTGGCAGATAATCTACCCAAGGCTGTCTCTTGCCTTTGCTTTTATAGCGACATTTATTCTTGGTGGGAGGGAAATCACACTGAGACTCAGGGAGCACAAGGATGATGATTCTAGGTCTGAGGATGTAGGCTGACATTTTTTTCTGTTAGACTATTTACCCATCTATTTATTTATTTATCATTCTTTTTCTTTTTTTTTTATTACAGTGTCATTGATATACACTCTTACGAAGGTATCACATGAAAAACATCATGGTTACTACATTCACCCATATTATCAAGTCACCACCACACCCAATTACAGTCACTGTCCATCAGCATAGTAAGATGCCACAGTAACGACTTTTCTTCTCTATGCTACACTGTCTTCCCCGTGAACCCCACACACTATGTGTGCCAATTATAATACCCCTAAATCCACTTCTCCTGCCTTCCCCACCTACCCTCCCCTACGCCTCTCCTTTGGTAACTGCTAGTCCTTTCTTGGAGTCTGTGAGTCTGTTGCTGTTTTCTTCCTTCAGTTTTGCTTCATTGTTATACTCCACAAATGAGGGAAAGCATTTGGTACTTGTCTTTCTCTGCCTGGCTAATCTCACTGAGCATAATATCCACTACCACCAGACATGGTGTTGCAAATAGTAGGATCTGTTGTCTTGTTATGGCTGAATAGTATTCCATTGTGTATATGTATCGCATCTTCATCCATTCATCTACTGATGGACACTTAGGTTGCATCTATATCTTGGCTAATTTAAATAGTGCTGTGATAAACAAAGGGGTGCATATGTCGTTTTGAATAAGGTATCTTATTTTTATGTAAATTCCTAGGAGTGGAATTCCTGGGTCAAATGGTATTTCTATTTTTAGTATTTTGAGGAACCTCCATATTGCTTTCCACAATGATTGAACTCATTTACATTCCCACCAGCAGTGTAGGAGGGTTCCCCTTTCTCTGCATCCTTGCCAGCATTTGTTCTTCCTTGTCATTTTTATTTTGACTATCCTAACTGGTGTGAGGTGATATCTCATTCTAGTTTTAATATGCAATTCCCTGATAATTAGCAAGTGAAGTATTTTTCATATGCCTGTTGGCCATTTGAATTTCTTCTTTAGAGAAGTGTCAGTTCATATCCTCCACCCATTATTTAATCGGGCTATTTGCTTTTTGGATGTTGAGGGTTGTGTCCTTTATATATTTTGGATGTCAACCCCTTGTTGGACATGTCATTTATGAATACATTCTCCCATACTGTAGGATACCTTTTTGTTCTTCTGATAGTGTCCTTTGCTATGCAGAAGGATGTAGTCCCATTTGTTCATTTTTTATTTTGTTTCACTTGCCCAAGGAGATGTGTTCAGGAAAAAGTTGCTCATGTTTATATTCAAGAGAACTTTGCCTATGTTTTCTTCTAAGAGTTTTACGTTTTCTTGACTCACATTTAGGTCATTGATCCATTTTGAGTTTACTTTTGTGTATGGAGTCAGACAAAAATTCAGTTTCATTCCCCTGCATGTAGCTGTCCTGTTTTGCCAACACCAGTTGTTGAAGAGGCTTTCATCTCCCTATTGTGTATCCATGGCTTCTTTATTGTATATTACTTGGCCATATATGCTTGGGTTTATATCTGTGCTCTCTATTCTGTTCCATTGATCTATGGGTCTGTTCTTGAGTTTGTACCAAATTTTCTTGCTTACTGTGGTTTTGAAGTAGAGCTTTAAGTTGGGAAGCATAATCCCCCAGGTTTATTTTTCCTTCTCAGAATTGCTTTGGCTATTTGGGGTCTTTTGTGGTTACATATGAATTTTAGAACTATTCATTTTAGTATGTTGAAGAATGCTGTCAGTATTTTGATAGGGATTGCACTGAATCTGTAGATTGCTTTAGGCAGGATGGCCATTTTGACATTACTAATTCTTCCTCTCTATGAGCATGGGATGCATTTCCATTTATTGTTGTCTAATTTATCTGAAGAGTGTCTTGTAGTTTTCAGGGTATAGGTCTTTCACCTCCTTGGTTAAGTTTATTCCTAGGTATTTTAGTCTTTTAGATGCAATTGTAAATGGAATTGTTTTCCTGGTTTCTCTTCCTGCTAGTTCATCATTAGTATATAGGAATGCAACAGATTTCTGTGTATTGTTTTTATATTCTGCAACTTTGCTGAATTCAATTATTAGTTCTGGTAGTTTTTTAGTGGATTCTTTAGTGTTATTTATGTACAATGTTATGTCTTCTGAAACCAGTGACAGTTTAACTTCCTTCTTACCAATCTGGATGCATTTTATTTCTTTGTGTTGTCTGATTGCTGTGGCTAGGATCTCCAGAACTACATTGAATAAAAGTGGGGTGGGCATCTTTGTCCTGTTCCTGATCTTAGAGGAAAAGCTTTCAGCATCTCGCTGTTAAGTATGATCTTAGCTGGGGGTTTGTCATATATGGTTTTATTGTATTGAGGTACTTGCCCTCTATACCCATTTTGTTGAGAGTTTTTATCATGAATGGGTGTTGAATTTTGTCAAATGCTTTTTCAGCATCTATGGAGATGATCATTTGATTTTTGCCCTATTTTTTTATTGATGTAATGGATGATATTGATGGATTTTTGAATATTGTACCATCCTTGCATCCCTGGGATGGATCCCACTTGATCATGATGTCTGATCCTCTTAATGTATTTTTTGAGCTGCATTGCTATCCAGGGGGATGGATCACCTGAAAGTCCTAAGAGTTCCCAACCTGCTGGGCTGAATGAGCCAGGACAATTTTGTCCACCTGTTCAATCTTTGCCCTTTTAGCAGCCCTCTCACTGTTAGGGAATCTCTCTGATTGCCTGCATTTCTTTTGTCCCAGAGCAGTCAGTTGTGAGTGCCTCTTCTCCACAAGTAGCTGGAATATCAGTCTTTCCAAATGTTCCACCTGTCTTAGCTTCTCAACCCCACTAATCTCTAGAGCACCGTGTAATGTAGGTTTGTGTTCCCAGAGCAGATATCCAGGGCTGGGTGTTCATCAGTCCTTGGCCCCCACCCCATTCCTGCTCCATTTCTCTTCCTCCCAAAGGTGTGCTTGGGTGGTGGAAGGTCTTGGGTCCTATTATATCATGGATTTTGTAGTTTACCCTTTTCCATGAGGTCTGCTCTTTTCCTCAGATGTAGGCAGTCTGTCTCAGCCTTTTTTCCTGTTGCTCTTTCCGGATTAGTTGTATTTGCTATATTTTCATATTACATGCAGTTTTGGGAGGAAGTTTCTGTCTCATCTCTCACACTGCCATCTTTAAGTCCACTGCCTCTTCTGTTAGATTTTAATCACCCCATTTCAGTCATGTATCATTCCTCAAATGGTAACATGGTATCACTGGTTAAACAATAAAATTCATTTATTTTAGAAATCCAAAACAATGAAGGATTAAATAGTCCAAAGGAAAATTTTCCTTGTTAGATAGAAAGTCATGGAAAAATACCTGATAGTTTGAGTAAATGGCATCTGAGTTGAAATAAATAAATACCAATAAATGTTTAAATAATTATAAAACATGTAATAAATTGAGTTTAAAAGATTTATAAAAACAGTAGAAGTGCTAGATCTGTTCTGTTCCCTCATTTAATAGGATTTCTGGGGAAAAGAATAGATAATATAAGGTAATATACAATTTGTAAGTGGAACTTTCCAGTTTTTAAAAATCTATCTGATGTTTAAAATATACTTTAACACCTTTCTGGCTATCTCTTTAACTATTACCTCAATTTTTATAGTCAGAAAACATGATCTACATGCTCACACTATTACACAAAACTAAGATATATTCCGTAGTGTGTTAGTTCAGAAGATAACATAAAGTTACTCTAGAAAAACAGTCTTTCTACTTATGCCCTTTCTTAGCTTTTGCTATGAGCTGAGGTGACTTTTTTGAGATATTTAAATTCTTTCAATGGCCATTCTATATGTTTTACTTTTTACTTATTTCCCAAATCTATCTCTGTTCTAGTATAGTTCCCATCTATACATCTTCAATAGATTGGATAATAGATTTCTTTTTTGTTGTTTTGTTTTTTGAATGCAGTGCATTCTATTTTCCCCTTTAATTCTGTTAGTATTTGTTTCACATATGTAGGTGCTTCTATGTTGGGTGCATAGACATTTATAATGAACAGACTTCTTTTTTAATGGTGTTCAAAATGATCAAAAATGACAACTGAAGTGATAAATATTTATCCATGAAGTGAACTGCCTCCTCTTGCAAAATGCGGCAGAAGGCAAGAGGCTTTGATAAGAGAAAGAATAAAAAACAAGGAAGAGACAAATAGAAAATATCTCATTGGCTGGGGCCACAAAATCAACTTTGTTTGGGGTTAGAAGGAACAAGGAAATAAGTGTAAAGCCAAGATTTAGCTTGGCATTTCGGTACTGGGTGACTGAATATACTGTGTTTCTCATTGAACGGAGGATTCACAGGGACATGGGAGTTATCTAAGTTTCAGTTTGCTGATATGAGCAGGAGCTACATCTTGAGTCTAGAAATTTATTTCAACAACAGATAACTATAAGTTATGGCATTATTTAAAATGTGGATCATAATAACTGACTTTGGGCAATATTTGTAAAATTTGGCTCCTAAGTTATCTCATGTAAAAAAAAATGAGGATTTTGACTTTATATATCCAATAAATAAAAATATAATATCAAACTGTTAACTAATGTATGCTATAATTAATAGAACAGATTAGCGATTTAGACTGAATATGTATGTAATACAGAAGTATCCTCATTTATGTCCTTGATATTTTCCAAAATGAGCACATGCATGCACATGCATAGGTACAAACACACATGCTCAAGTTCTTTCTTGGGGAAGCACAAAATCTACTCCCACTTCAGAAAACCTCTCCACATAGGTAGTAGAGAAGGGAAACAATTTTATTACTGAATAAACATTAAGCCTAAGTAAGATGTACATCATAGGAAATACCCTAAAAGAATGCAAAGACAAAAAGGAATCTCAATCCTTACGTAGCCAAGCAGACACAGCCCTTTACATACACATTCTCATGATAAACAATAACTATCCTTCATGGAATAGGACCTGTCAGCGCCGATTGCCACACATAGCTCATCCTAGATTCACCTGGTAATTGGAGTGGCCATTTGTGCTTTTATTCAACATTTCCCATGTGGCTATCCTAGCTTCTCCCATAAAATATATTTTAAGGGAGTTCTAAATAATAAATTGCTTGGTAAGTAAAATAAAAGAGGTTCTAGAGGCTTTCAGTAATTTTTTGTTTCTAGTTTTTCATCATTTTACCTTAGTTTCAACTCAACAAGGATAGGGTGTAAGGACTTTCACAAACTTTGATATCACACAGTCTATCTCTATTCACAAGGTAAAACACATCAATTGTGCTTTATCTGAATTATATTCTTCCCCAGTACCATATCTTCCTACCTTTCAAACTCCATGACTCCTCTCTTACTATCTCTGGTAACACACAGGTGTTATGTTAGTATCTCCTACAATATCCCATGGTGTCTACCAGGCAGGTCTATTATTCTGAATCTAAATCTCAGAAAAATGAAACAGAATCTCCAGTATCTTGATCAAGATACTCAAAATCTGCTTCAAGTCCACTATTCTTCCCCATTATGCAACTCAGTAAACTGAATGCATTCCAGTCAAATAATAATTAAAAACAACTCAAAAATGACCAAAATATTGGTGGCATTTACTTCGAGTGCAGTGAAATTTTATATGAAAACTAACATAACACCATAATGCAGACACACCACTAAAATAGATACAGAACTATCTACTGCAACTTGGTTTTCATACATATAATCAATCACATACTACCAGATATTTGGTGAGCTTTAAGGATATTCCCTTGTTTTTCTTTCTTCCTTTTCAGTAATTAAGACTACACATGCAAGTGCCTACTGAAAATATTACACATATTATCAATATTCATATATCTGTCATTGAAGACTAAGGTCAAAATGAAATGAAATGAGAGCAATTTACTACATATGATTGCTGCAGAGGGTCAAAGTACCACTGGACAGTACTGATTAATTCTTTATAACTTTATAATGTACAACAGAACTATGAACATTATGTGGTGAGTTTAGCCTTTAACCACAGATATAAAAATCACATAAATTTTGAATAAGTCAGTCACTGAAGAATCTGCTAATGATGTAGAGTGGACTGTTTGCAGCTTCTTGCTTTTCTAAATGCCTTTCTCTACTAAGCCCCAACTAAGGAACTATGCAAAATAAATACTAAATGAATAAAAAATGAAACAAGGAAAAGAGAGGAAAGAATAACATAGGGACTGATGTGACACCCCCTTATTTATATATCACTTTGTCAAAGTTATATCCCCTCAAGTTATAATGGCAACCAAAAGCCTTCATCCCCATGAAAGCTGACAAGCATGCAGCAATGACTTGCTAACAGGTAACATATGATAAAGAAAACTGAACAGAACATAATAAAAGGCAAATAAAACTGCCCAGGAATGAGAGTGGACAGTGGACAGTGTGGTTAGGAAAATGAATTCCAGTAAATAACATAACTGTTTTTTAGTCAAACATACCAAATTTATGAATTATTCTCTTAGAAAAAAATGCATGGGCTTATTTGTAAAATTTTGTTGCATGTGTGTTTGTGTGTGTGTGTGTGTGTAAGCAGCATGGAGCAAGCATCAGAAAAGGATCATTGGCTTGCATAATGGAGATGCAGAGTACCTAAAAGGAAAAAGGGTAAGAAGGCAGTGGTCTTGGAGAATGCTCCATGTTAGATATCATGCCCAGGGAAGAGGCTGCATTTGCTGACCCTTTAAGCTACTTCCAGATCTGTGATTACTTCATTTTTGAGTTCAGAGGAACATAGAATAGTTAAAGGAATGTGGGTTTTGGTTTAAGATCCAGACTTGAGTCTTACCTACAGAGCTTTCTATTATCATGTACTCAAATAAGTAACTATGACATCTGAAATAAAGTCATGGGTGAGAAAGTGTTGTTGTTATTTTTAATGCACTCTGTAATACAGTTAATAATTTAATGGTTATGTGTAAGAGCTTTAGATTTAGAAAGGTTTGGATATGAATCCTGACTATTACTTGCCAACTATGAAGCTTTGTTGAAGGAATTTAAATTCTCCAGGTCTCAAATTCCTTGTCTGTAAAATAAGGATTAAAAAAATTGTCTCAAGGTCAATTCAAGGATGAATTATTTGATATTTATAAAGAATTAACCTCAGTGTGTGGTGCCTATATATGTACAGTAAGTGTTGGTTATTTTTTTGTTCTTTAATTCACAGTGATTAAGGCATGGAAATGCCCAGTAATCATTTACTGTGGCATTTTCTCTTCCAACTCTTAGATATTTTTCAGCTAATTATCTTGCTTATAAGTATCCCTTCCTACAAAGAAATTATTTCTGTTCCTAATCTTTTAATTAGGAATTATTTTATGATCTTATTTCAGAGATTGAAGGGAATATCTGGGAAGTCTCAAAATGACATATGTTTTAACAGAAGAGCTTTCTATGCAATGTGATTTCAGACACACCAAAAACACTCTATGATAAAGTAGTTTATGTCAAAATTATGATGGTTAGCACCACTTTCTAGGGTTAGAAGTTATAAACTAACTGGACTTTCTCATTATTTAATTTAAAAGGGCAATTAGTAAGCAAGTGATATAGAGATCAGTAAGCTAACAGAGACATGAAGCAGTCTAATTAGTAACCTGCAGTGACAGATAGGCCACACCCTAAATTTGATCCAGATTTGGAGACTGGTAAGGCCACAACCCTCAAGAATTGCACAGAAGTCAGCAACACTTTCAGTTTAGTTTAAAAAAATAACCAAACAGCAAACCCACTAACAAAGCCATTCTTCTCACTATAATAAGGCCTGGACTTCTATCAGTATTGTTCCCCATAAGCTCAGTGCTTTAACAGCTATTTAGAAAATGTGAATAGCCCAGTTAAATTAGTATCATTTATTTTAACTTTGAAAAATATCAGAGTTTAAGACATGAGAGGATAAAAGAGAGGACAGAAACAACACCGCTGGGAGGCTTAGGGAAACCAAAACCATTTGACTAACTGAACAAACACACAAGATCAACAAGTCAAGTCAGACTCGAGTGAATCAGAGATCTTAGTATCAAACTTTGTTAAACACTTTCAAGGTTAAAGATGATTAATAATGAGCTAGATGAAGCAGATATAGGATAGGAGAATCAAGGACAGGACTTCAGGTTTTCCCTCCCTGCACTGGACCTGTTCCTTGGGCTCAGGACACATAAGATTTCTAAATGGCTTTTGTGAGGCCTCTCATGGAGTGGGGAGCATTTCTGTTACTACATGTCTGCATTTTATATGCAGTATGTTAAAAGTTTATATGACATTCTCCAGAAAATCAGCTACATAGATTCTGGGTTCTATTTACTATAATTGATCCATACAGGAGCATCTTGCCAAGGACATTTCATAGACAATTTCTCTTTCTCCAAGGAAATATTGCCATTTGTCTACTGACAAGAGTTCTCTTTACAAGGAGATTAAATTTAGTCACTTGCCATCTTTTCTTATCCTTGGTTGTATCCTCCTGGTAAAGGGAGTGAATGGACCATAGGATAAGTGATTTAATTCCTTTCTCCTACTAATACAACACAATTTTTCCTTCTTTTGGTGTTTTTGTGTGAGGTTGCAAGAACAAGGGGAAAAAACAAGAGATACTAACCTAAAAACAAGACCTATGTTAAATTTGGAGACAGAACGAAGCCATAAAAACGGAAGTGAAGAAATTTGATTTGCTATGTCTGTGAGCTTAGTGTTCTCTAGTTCTTCATTACTCTGTCTTCCTCTCCTTCCATGTCCTCAATTCTTGCTACAAAATCTAGAGAGAGAGAGTGGTTAAGTAATTTGCCCAAGATAACTGAGCTGGTTATGTTGTTTAATAGTTGACTGCACAAACTCAGGGTCTTTTACATTAGAAGAAATTGATTTTTTTTTTGTTTCTTCTTTACTGAACTACCTCCAAATGATCTCAATCTTGCAAAACAATTTACTATATGATTTATTCAAATAAATTCATCCAGAATTTAACGTATCTATTGCCATGTTGGATTCTAAGGATACAAGGTAGAATGAAAAACTATATCCTCTGGCCTCAAATGGCTACTTTCTAGTGGACTTTAAAGGTAAAAAATACAGTAGTAAGTAAAAAATATTATGGGGATGCATACAGGGGAATTGATCCAAGCCTCCTGAGACATGAAGGTAGTCAGGAAAAGGATGGAGAGAACATTCTGTACAGATGTAGCAACAAATATATAGCCTTAGAAGTGATATGGGAAGCTCAGTGTGTTAGTATTTCTTCAATAAAGATTCAACAAAGAATGTGAAGGAAGAGAAAGTGTGAAGTGGGATGGACAAGTAATAAGAAATTAAATACTTAAAGCATTGAATAAAATGCCAAGTAGTTGGAAATTTATTCTGTGATCAACTGGTAGCCTCTGAGGCTAAGTATCACAATGTCATGGCCAAATTTATTTCTTGAGCATAAAGAAAACTCTCTGTCAGCAAACAGATAAATGAGCCACTGGGTTAAATACAATTAAATGGAATTCTTTGATTCATAACCCAATGGTGTCATTAATATGTTGACATTCATTACCAAAGTCACAGGGGAGATTTATTATTCAGTGTTTTCTAAAGTCATTTGGCCATGGACTTCTCCATTCTCTTTTGAGATTGCTATTGCCAAGTGTTTTTCTGTCTGAGAAAATTACTGTCACTGTAACATAGAAATAGATTGAATTGAAGCATAACTGTAATCAAGAAAATCAGTAAAGGGTCTGTTCCAATGGTAAGATTTTAAAGGAATGAATTAAGATACTAGGGGAGTGGTGAAAAAGGTTTGAAAGATAGTAAGGGTGTGGAATTTACAGGAACAGAGTAATTGTCAAAGTGAATAGGCATTAGTTATTTGAAATATCTTTCCAGATAATTTGGTAACCCCTCCTCAACATTGTCAGGAATCACTCTTCAAGACCTGATTCAACATTATAGGTACCAGACTGGACCCTGACTTCTATCTCTTGGCCCACCTTGAGATAAAAAGAAACATCCAATAATCCAGTCACATCTAAAGACATTGACATCTTCTACATCTGTGCAAAGAAGGTCCTATTCTCATTCTGTCACCTATCTCTGTTGCCCAGTTGTAGTTTCTTATGTGAGATATATAATTCGTCCCTTCATCCTTCAAGAGAAACCAATTTGGTTTAGCCTTGCAATCCATCCAGTCCACCATAATGTAGTGCAGTAATCATAGAACTACCATAGCCAAATAATAAGGAGGAACAAAGAGGTTATTAATAATGCACAGCATGCTGTAGCTTTAAACAATTTAGGCATGCTGGCTTCACTGTCAGAAGGGATTTTGGGGGGAGATGGTGTTGTACTAAGTAATTTCATGTACTTGTTATCATGATTGTTACAAAGTGCCTTGATTTGGTAGTTTGCTGATCTAAAATAAATATGACAAAACTTTAGTGAATCAAATAATTAATAAGGTGGATAAGTAAGAAAAAATTGTGAAATTGTGACCTCTCCCCACCAAATTCACACTTTTGGTTTTCCTTCTTGACACATGATATTGCAAAGTTATGGAAAAGTGAGGAAAAAAGTGATACTTTACATATTGATAAATATTTAGAAACCTATTTTGAGATTAATGCATTATTATTAATATTTAAAGTTTAAAATATGGTGTGCTTTTAAAAAGCAATTAAGATTCTAAAAGAATGAAAACAGGTGCCTGAATTTCTAAAGTGAGCACAAAATAAAATGTGGCATTATGTGTCAAAACTGTAATAATAATTTCAATATTAAAAAAATATTTGCTACTGTTGAACAGATAGGTCATATTTGAGAGACACAGAGGAAAAAAAGCAGCTTCTAACTATGTATTTATTTTGTTTTATAGATATCTTCATTTTAAAACTATTGCATTTTAAAGTGCTCTTCAGAGTAGTATTCCCTGGGAGAAATTATTCATAAATGGCACTAATGAGTGTCAAGCTGCATTTCAAGGCATTTTGAAAATTGTCCTATTAATTAATGATGTAATTAAGCTTTTGTCAGTGACATATCATACTTCTGACAGGAATAGATGGCCTGTGTAAGTCAGTGCCAGGCAGCCATCCAGGCAGCTACTGTGTGTAATGGATGGTAGCAATTCAGCGCAGGTTTACAGTGATGGGACCACCTACGTGAGGGAGGCTGGCAACTTGCATACACAAACAGTGCTTTGCACTGCACCTCAGGAAATAACTGTAGCTGAGACTGATGTGGATGACACATTAGCCTTTTACCATTAAACCATAAATAGTGTTGCTCTGAGCTTTTGTGACAAAAATGTCAGTTAGCTTCCAAATTTCATTTTCACTTAATTTTGTATTCTAATTCATTTGTATATTAATGTGAACATGGTGCAGAACTGTTAGAGTATAATACCTCACTAAGGCTAATAGGATATAATACACACTTATTGAGGGTAATAGTTATACACGTTTAAAAGTCCCCCCCTCCGCCCACCCATCTATTTGTGTGAGAGAGACACCACTGTTCAATGCCTCTCAAGTATCAGTGTGTCTCAGACAGTAAGATTTAAACTTGGGTACTGAGAAATAAAAGAAGTATAATTGAAAGAGAAGAAAAATCTAAGTACACTCATATCAACACAATTAAATAAAAATCACTTTATTCTGCACTTCCCTCCACAACAGATCTCTATTAATTATATTATTAATAATTTACATTCTGGCTCCAGCTATCAAGGTCTTAAAATTGAATAAAAATCAAATACAAGGATGGAATTTCCTTGGTAGAAATATTTCACTTCAGTGATGCTCACAGGTTTAGAATGACTTCTTTTCAGAAAGAATTATTTTTTTTCTTACACATTTTTATATTTTCTAGCTTCTAACAATTAATGTATTTTTTTAACATCCTGTTTTCATGAAAAATTACAAAGTATATTTTAATTTGCATTATATGTATTTAGGCCCTAGTTTTCTAGATATCTTCCAAGTTTTGAATGCAATTATAAAATGGCTAATTGGCAATCATTCAGAATCAGTGTTACTATACTTAGCCTTTTTAAAGCAGAAAAAAGGACATTAAAGATCACCTCTTTTGACCCACCTCATTTTACAGATGAAGGAAAGGAAGCCTGAGAGATTAAATAACTTGTCCAAGGTCATGCATCTAGTCAGTGGGAGAGAGAGATCTAGGAAGTCACAGTTTAACTTCTTTTTCCAGGGTTGTTTTCAGAAAAGGTTTTTTTTTTTCTTTTTATAGAAAGAGTAAATAAGATGACAGAGACAAAGGGAGAGAGGAAAGGAGACAAAAAGTGAAAAGAGGTATGCAGGGGAAAAAGGAAGCAAAGAGAAATGGAAAGAAAGAAGGGAGGAAGAAAGCAAAAAAAAAAGATATTATGAGGATTTTATTTCAATCCTTTAAGATGCCTCACTAATTTGATCAAGTAAACTGTTCATCTTTTGGCACATGGATTGAGTGCTTAACACTGTAGAGTAAATTGCCAACTTACAAATGAGGTGTGTTCCAGAATTCCATTTTGCAACTTATTTTAAAGCCCATTTTAGTCATAGGAACAAGATTATACCAGTTCTATACCTAGTAGTTTATATAACCCATAGAAGACCTTAAACACACCTGTGAGAAAAGTCAGGGGGGAAGGACTGCTGATGGCTGCTTTTGGCCTCTTCTAAATTACAGTGATTAAGCTCTTTCCTGAAATTTATGTACCTCACTCAGCAAATTAGAGCCCTTCTTTTATCATAACCCATCTTCACTAGAAGGTAGTGTTGTTTAGATTAAGTGTTGTTACTTAAACATTCCTTTTTTGGCAAATCTTACATATCCAATATGGGTGAGCAAAGTATGTCTTCCAGTCACACAGCACTTTCACTAATAGAAGTTTCCAGCAATAGCTGTAGCATTCATTAGAACAACAACTAAAATGCAGATGGTGATCTTCCGTGCTACCTATGATACTGTTATTTTCATATATGGATTTATTTATTTCCAATGACTAGCCCATGTGGTAGATATTTGGTATTATTTTATAGGTAAGGAAACTGAGGCACAAGTGTTAAGCAAGTTGGCCAAAGTCACACAGGTAGTAAATAGCAGAGATGGAATTAAAACCAACTAGACAACCTAGTTCTAAGATTCATGGAGCCAGAGAACCCCCACTGCTTGTTGGAAGGGGCAGATTAGTAAACACAGAATTAAATCAGAGTATTAATGATGATTTTCATGTTTTCTTTTTTATTCTCTATGATCTGTCTTTACAGTTCCATGGAATAGAAAAGATGGTCACTGCAATGGTAGAAGCAGCAATGCATTACAAGGGGCAACTGGCAAAGGTTTTTCTCTTCCTTCCTTTTGTTGTGCTGGTGGGGAGAAGGCAAAAGAAAATATGCCGGGAGAAAGAGAGCAACCTAACATCAGAGAGGTTTTCCTTTCATTTTCTGAGGATGAATTATGTCCCCCAAGCAAAAAAAAAAAAAAAAAGATGTGTTTAAGTACTAATCTCCAGCTAAGTCATAATGTGACCTTATTTGAAATATTGTCTTTACAGAGGTTATTAAGCTAAAATAAAATCATTAGGATGGACCCTAATAGAGTATGGCTGGTATCCTTAAAAGGCAGTTGGAGGTGGAGAAAGGTTTGGACACAGAGACAGACATACACATAGGGAGAATTTCATGTGAACAGGAAAGCAGAGATTGGGGTTATGAATTTATAGTCAAGAAATTCCAAAGGTTGTAACAAACCACCAGAAACTAAGAAGTGTAGAACAGATTCTTTCCTCAGCATCCTCTGAAAGAGCCAACCCTGACACCTCAGAATTCTAGCCTCCAGAACAGGGAGGCAATTAATTTCTGGTGTTTATACCCTTCAATTTATAGCAGCCCTAGAATACTAACACCTAAACTAATAACTACCTCCAGCTTGCACAGATGGGGGAAACCCAAACTAGAAAAGGAGAGGGGGTGAGAGGAGCTAAAGTCATATCTCCAGATATGGAAGACGGCATTTCATATGGTTACTGAATTAGGGTAGGTTTTATTACACAAAAAGTAAAGTAAAACAAAAACAAAGCAAAACCTGCTATTCATCTGGAATCTTAAAATGCAGTTGATCATTCTTCTAATTCTATTACTTTTTACTCCAACTATATGCCTTATTTTTTAGTAAAATTTTTTCCCTGACATTCACATCCATAGGTACTAGGTATAAATCTTACTCCAGCTTCGGGAGTGTGATAGCAACCATAGTTCTTCAGTTTTCAAAAATAATTTAAATCAGACCCAGTGTCTATCCCACCTGAATCTTAAGCATATTTGTTATTAGTTCCCTGACCAGAAGTTTGAATAATGGGGATCAGCTTTCCAGGGGTTCACAGAATATCAGATATTTATTCGGAAAAAGAGGAATGACCACTAGCTTTAATCACTGATACCTGTATTTTCAAAGCTCAAACAATTCTTTGGATCAGGAGATCAAGTGGCTCATGTGCTACTCTATGGACATATAATTTTATTTTCCTCTGGTGTCCTGCTAGCTCCCAGAGTAATACCAGAAGACAATCACACCAATATATGGGATCAGCAATCTACTCTTTCCCTATTCTGAAGGTCCTTCTCTCCATCTAGTTACTCCCAACATCCTTCTCTCCATCTAGTTACTCCCAACAAGCCCTACCTTATTCTTTGCACAAATCCCATTGTATAGCGAGCTCTGTTTTAGACACTGACAGAAATCTCTCCTGAAGCAAAGGAATTGGCCTGGAAACGGATTGGGGTCTTTGGAAGAAAGCAGGAAATAATAACGCAACAGTGAAATGTCCTGTGATACTCATCTCATTGTCTCCTGGATGTCTCCACTTCTAAGAGTCAGTAATTCCATAAAATCAACAGAACCTAAAAGAACTCTTCATGCAGCACTAAACCTTCTTATCAAGACAATACTAATTTGTCCCCATCTCAGTATGTGCACTGTGATACAGTTACCTAAAGCAGAAAGACCTGTTCATCATCTTTCACTCTTTTTCTAATACCAACATCCAAGCAAAAGTCAAAACCTCTCTATTCTACCTCCTTCACAAATACACTTCAAGTCCATCTATTGCCATTACCTCAGGGCATCATCGTTCTTGATTGCATCCTGCATAATGTGAACCATTCAACAGCAGAGCTCATCAATATCACCATTCAACAGTTTGCAACAAACGCCTATGTTGCCAAGCCATTCTCCACATTTTTTTTTAATATCAAATGTGATGAGAGCATTAATTTGCCTAGGACTCCACCACAGCCTGATGATTTTCACGGTGAAGTTCAAATTGCTCACAATGCCACACAGACCCTTTTTTACCTGGTTCCTGGTTACTTTCATGCCCTCATGTCTTACCACCATTTTTTCCCCTCTCTACTCACAAGCTCTATAATTCATATCTCAGACTTACAGAGCTATTTTTATTATAAACATTTTCTGGAGTTTCTCTTGCTTCTTTCTAAGCTTTTAAAAATGCTATTTCTTTTCCTGGAGTATTCCTAACCATCCCGACTTATACCTCTACCTCATTTTGTCCCCTAATTTCATTAACAACATTTTATCATCTAAAAATCAGTGAAAGCATTCCTTCTTCTGGAAGGCTTTCTTGAACTCCCAACATTCTGAGTTAGAAGAACCTCTTACGTGCTCAGATAGTTCTGAAGCTTCTCAAAATTGTATCGTACTGAGTTATGATTATCTGTTCACTTGGCCGTCTTCTTCAGCTGGATTATAAACCCTTCCAGAAAAGTGATGGTGTCTTATTAATCACTGCATCCTTGGTGCCTTACAGAGATCTGTCATTTAACAAGTGTTAAATGTTGAACAAATGACTGAATATCCCAAGAGCATATGTGAGTGTTACATAGTTAAGTCAGGAACTGCCTATTAAACTTCTCTAATTAGTATCTCTTTATAAGAATCTTAATAATATTCTTTCAAAAATAGTTGAAAACAGATAAGCAGATGAACTCATTTCTAAGAATTAAAAAAGGAAAGGAGTTAATGTATTATCTAGTATAAAGGATTTGCTGTTATTTTGTTTTCTTCTTGTGGTTAAGGACCCAGAATTACTTTATTATACTAAAAGTCTCGCAGGATGACTTTTTACGTATTCAGTAATGATCAGTTCAGCACTAAATGCAGAAAAAGAGCTCAGTACCCATTTAGTGAATATCTAATATGTTTAAATTAAATTGGCAACTCATTATAGTGACTAAGACATAGAATTACTTTGTCATAAATTATAGGTAATCTGTATTTTCACATTAACTCTATTACCAGTAATAGAGTTTTAATGTGGTACTTACACTTTGATAAAAGAGAAATCATGTTGCCACTAGAAATATGTAAGACGTGGATAGAGAAAAAATGGGGTAGTCAGGGGAAAAAAAAGGAATGAAGGATGTGGAGGAGAATGAGGAATTATAGGAAGAACCAGAATGACTAAGAATATAGCAACAAAGAGAGGGAGAAAGAAAAAAGACAGATAGGGGGAGAAAAGTAACAGGATGGGTAGCAGAAATTATAGGGAAGGTAGGAACATTAAGAAGAGATGAAAGAAAAATTCAGAAGGAGAAAAGAAAGCACAGCATGAAATGTATGTGGATTACTGCTATATTGAGAAAATGAAATGATGCAAATAGAAATGCATATACCCTCTGAATTTAAGTTTAATCAGGAAGTTTTCTCATGACTAGCAAACAGAAATAGATATAATATTACACACTGAACAACCTGATAGTAATTATTAATAAGCTTATTCTATAGCCTGACATTATTCTACAAGTGATAATTAATAGTGGTTGTGCAGTGGGGGAAATGATTTTCCTTCTCTCCAGGCTGTATGAAGGCAAGACAGCACTAAGTGACAGTCAGGTTTATGTTTGCATTTATCAATGTGACCGCATGTTCCTTCTTCAGTGTGCTAGGTTCTGCAGTACCAGTATACATCCAGGGTCAGGGGAAGAGGGAATGTGTAACATACTCATTAGCTCAGACGTTAACAACAAAAAAAAAACATGTGCAGTGGTCCCATATTATAGAAGTATTTTTCTCCTTAAGAATGTACTTCTTTTTTTTTCTCCAGGACAATTTTTTCAAACCCACTTTATATGTCTGCTATAATGCCTTTAGAACTCACAATTTGATTATCTTTGTTAGAGAATAAAGGAAAGATTTCATAGTGGATTTTAGGAATTGGAGAGTTTTGGAAGCCCATATTGAAAAAATAAAGAACGGGGACTTTCTGACTCTCTATCTCTCATATGATTCATTTGAATTCTGTGGTATAGATAAATGGAAAATGCAAAGTAAAAGTCTAGAGCAGACAGAATAAATCACCTTATTGCAAGAGGAAAGCATCTGTATAAACAAGAGAGGAACTGATTGAATGGCCAGCATATCACAAATTCAGAGACACTGGTGTTACACTGGATTTCTATAAATACGGGTATTGGTTCAAGACCTTAAAAGCTTAAGTTTGATAGAAGATGGAAACTGTTTATATTTTCAAATTGTCTGTTAACTATATTCAAATTCTCAAAAATTTATATGCATAAGACAGAGAAAATTAGAGTAGGATGAGTAAAATAAAATTTGAAACATTTAGGAACTCCTAAATAATAAATATCAACATGTTGACACATTATTAGCTGGAGATTTATTTGATAGCATAAACATTTTTATGTAAAAAATAAATAACAACAGATACATTGGGTCAAATCTTTCCTTTTACTTTAGGAGACACAGTTGAGATAAATGTCCTTTGCAGGTGAGGTGGGAGTAGAGTGAGATGGGTTTTTGGAGAGTGGTATAGGGGATTATATACAGGTTTCTGACCATAGTACTCTGATCTTTCTTCCATGGTCCTTTCATTTACAAAGAGAGTTGTGAGAAAGAAAACCGCTGGCAATAAACAGAAATACCGTATACAATGGTCTCCCCACTCCCAAATCATTAAAAATAGACTACCTTTTTGCATCTAATGGAAGAATTAGGATAAAAGAGTACAACAATATTTTTTAATTATCCTGTCCTCTTGAGAAAAAATGAACATTAGTACATCAGCAGACAATTCATTTGGGAGACTTTTGTGGTCATAAATACTCAGTTCAGAATTAATTCTCTGACCATTCACCTATTTGTCATAGCTTCCTTAATGAAGGTCCTTAATTGAGGAAATAAATATATAATGATATTGAACAGGTATGCTTTCTAAAGCTCTCCTCCAACCTAACTGGCTCTAACTTTAAAAACATCATGCCATTAAAAGAAACTTACCATAGAAAATTAGAAATCTTAGATACTTACAGTTTCCTGGGAACAATATTACATTTATATTCATAGCTACTTTAAACTTGTTTTAACCTCTTCCTCACCTCATTTTTATCCACCACCACCAACCATCCTTACTAACTTATGTTAGTTAGGATACAATTACATACATATTTATTGATTTGGTAGTTCTGTGAATATTGGAAATCTTATGTGTTCATTTTTCATCTATTTATCTTTTTATTCTGATGCCCCAGAGGGTGTCTTTCCTCTATTACATACAATTAATGCTTGCTGATTTAAAGTGCTTAAAAATAATGTAACCATAGGGTAATATTACCAAGTAAAAATAGTCAACACCTAAATTTATTAAATGATATCCTAAAGATGATTTAAAAATAAAGCCAAATTATTTTTCCAACCACAAATTTTGCATAAGTCTTTGGTCAATTTGTTTCCAAGAATAATGCTTTTGTCTTTTTAATGAGAAAAACAAATTATGTTAAAATGTAGCTTTTTTTTCTATAAATCAGATTTCAGGTCTGCATAAGTCTCTGGTATGGTTCTTTCGCTGGAAGTAATAATGGACAGGGAACAATCATTTTAATAATTAATATCAACAACACAACCTTTGAATTAGGACAGGATGCTGCCTAGTGAAACTTAAGAGCCAAAACTGCACTTTGTGTTATTGGTCAACTGGTATAAAAATACATGTTAAGGTCCTCCAAGAAGAAGAGACACCAATAAGGAATTAAACATCTAAGCAAATTATTAAGAAACATCTGTAGGGGAAAGGTGAGAGAGCCTAACGAGACTGGAAGAGCTGTCAGACCATGATGCAAATATGACTCTTGTGAAGAAAGGGGAAAAGAGTCTTAGACTGGAGTGCAGTTCTAAACAATTTTGACAAGACCAAAGGAATCCTTGAGACAAAGTCACACATTGGAGGAGTACTACTTTCCCAGGAATAAGCTCTTCTCAGTATCCCTGGCTAAGCTTAGTCACTTGTTGGGAGCACCCAGGTAATATGTGGCTTCAGGGCACAGAAAGGTTATGGGTTTTAGAAAGCAGTAGCAGGGATATTTGAACAATTATGTACCTCACAGTTGACTTAATGGCTGTGGTTAATTGATGGTGTGTTTTAAATTCAAGGGGTGATGGTAGAGAGGAATGACAGTAGTTGACCAATAAAAAAATAGACATTAGAATAGTGGTATGGTCTGGGTGGAAGCAAGAACTAGATTGTTGGTTTGTGCAAAGGCCCTGGAATCAGGTTTTCAATTCAAATACAAACTCTGAACTTGCTAGCTATGTATTTGTGGGCAAATTGATCAAGCTTAACTTTCATTCATTTCATTATCTGTAAAATGAAGTTAATTATTTAGTCTCTCAACAAGGAAGTAATATTATTTTCTTAGATTGTTAGCACTGGAAGGCACTTAAAGATCATGCCCTACAACTACAACTACATACATTCCCATGGCTTAAGCTAAGTGGATTCTTTAAATTTATGTGTGAGTTGAAAAGAGAAATGGATAAAGAAATCATCTTTGCCTTCATGACAAAGGCAAAGGATTGAAGGGAAACTAATAAAAAACGTTGCCCCAAAATATATTTAAGCCATTGGTAAGTTATTAACCACTAGGTTCCATTCCCAATATATGTATGTATGTATGTATGTTTATACATACATGTGTGTGTGTGTGTGTGTGTGTATATATATATATCCAACTAAAATTATACTTACAATAAAATCACAATTTATCATGACATTTAACTTTAAGCATTGAAAAATATTAGACTATATTTAGAAAATGATAATACAATGCAATACTCAAATAAAACAGATTTATTAAATTTCCATATAAAATATTAACTTTGCTCATAGAGAGGTAGTACATACGCATATAATACATCAGTCATTCTATAATTTTTTTTGAGAGGGCAGGTCTCATATTTATTGATCAAATGGTTGTTAACAACAATAAAATTCTGTATAGGGGAGTCAATGCTCAATGCACAATCATTAATCCATCTCAAGCCTAATTCTCATCAGTCTCCAATCTTCTGAAGCATAACGAACAAGTTCTTACATGGTGAACGAATTCTTACATAATGAATAAGTTCTTACATGGTGAACAGTACAAGGGTAGTCATCACAGAAACTTTCGGTTTTGATCACGCATTATGAACTATAAACAATCAGGTCAAATATGAATATTCGTTTGATTTTTATACTTGATTTATATGTGGATACCACATTTCTCCCTTTATTATTATTATTATTTTTATTTTTAATAAAATGCTGAAGTGGTAGGTAGAAAGCACTAAGCATATAGTATACTGTTTTCCTTAGGACAGGACAATTTTTCACTGGGTGAAGCTGTCCCTGCAGTGCAGAACAATGAACATCCTAACTCCCATACACTTTGAAACACCTAGAGGAAAAACACCCTACTCAACTGAGAAAAGTACAAGATTCTACTTATCAGGGAGATCATTCAGGTTTTATGGGTCTTGAGGATTACAAAATGTGGGGTTTATCTTTAGGAAAAACAGTCAGAAATTAATTTTCAAGAATATATTTATTTGCAATGAGAAAATAGATTACAAAAGTTTCAAATTTTAAAATTGACAAATCAAAATCGAAGCATTTTAAAATTAATATTTTTGGCAATAATCTGTTTCATACATTATAGCCATCTGGTTCATCATTTAAATATAACTTTCCCACAGACTATCTTCGGATTTCATATATGTTCAATCTTATTTATACTAAACTATTTTGTATTTTAAGAAATTTTCTTCTTAGCATAGTGTTTCTCACCCTACAAATACATCCACCTACATTGGAGAGGAGGAGAGTCACTTAGTATATGTGGAAGTGCCTCTGAACCACATAAATATCACCCACTGCCTCTCACCCCCAAACGTTCTCCAAGTCATTTTCCTATTATTTAGATTCACACTAAGGTCTATTCAGACATACCCATTAAAGGGGAACTGTGATGGAAAGAAAATCCAATATAAAGACACCAATGATTACAATCAGTTGTGGTCAAAACATCCTACTATTGAAAATTTTACAAATCTGAAAGCAATTTTACTTATGAAAGCATTGTCAAGAAGAGACCTTATGCAAAGAGCGACCCTTAAAATTGAGCTGCATTAGCTTGTTGATAAATCTGCCTCATTTCAAAGAAAAGCATTTCTCCCTCAAACAGCAACAACTGCATATCTGTTTACCTATTGTAGAAATGCATGTTACTATTATATTAAAAACTCATTGTGACTATGGGGACTAAATTCTCTTCACAACTATTATAGCTTAGTTATACTTTTCATTTTTTTATTAAACTACTAAATACTACCAGTTTTAAAACTACTAAATACTTTCCTGGTTACCCTGTGAAATTTCAGCTATTAGCACATACAAATGTTCCATAAAGTTACTAGTGTCAAAGGTATCTTTATGAAATATAAATTTTTGAATTCTAAAACATCATATCATCGGCCTTCCTTCATCCCAGAAAATAACTGACCTTCTCAGAGGGAATTTATAATTTGACATATATGATTTTAGTGTTTTCCATTTATTTTCAATTTCATATTCATGAAAACTCCTAAATTTTCTATGATTGCTATTGTAGGTTTTACTGTAAATAAAATAATTAATTCCCAATGGTTACATACATAATATACATAACATATAATTGTGTAATTATATATAAATGTAATTACACATATACATATATATGTATGTATATATATTAACCTCCCATCAATGTCACAGATGTATGTTTTCCTATCCTTTAAAATCCCAGTCTCATAATTACTAAGATAAAGGTTAAGAGTTCAAAATCAAATAATCCATTCATAATGCAATAAATCCTAATAAAACAGTTTAAGAAATCTGATATAATTGTTCAGCATTGTTTTTCTTTAATTTAAAATGAAGCTAGAATATAGAAATGAATACTGAATGTGGTATAAGATATATTATGTTGTGAAACATGCAGCTCTAATAAAACATCTGCTCATAATGCTGTTTCCTTCTGTGCAGAAATAAATTGAAACAACTAATCATATAAAAATACTGCTACTTTCAGGAATAGACTAGCCCAGTTTTATCCTTCTGCAAATTGGGAAAAGATTGGAATTGTTTTACATTATTTCACAGGCTCTGAGTTGCAAACATTTGCACTTCAGCAACTACCACATTTTAAAAACTAGACTAGCAGAAAAACACTTATTCTATCAACACCTTGTTATATGTGTGAAAGACAATTAATTTAATCCACAAAGTGATTCTTTATTATACTTTGGAATCCTATGGATTAATCAATGCTAAAAAGCTATATTCCACATCACTAATGGTTTGTGTGTAGCTAGCTGCTAAAGAACTTCTTTTGTCCTGAAGGAGTAAGTGCCAAGCTTTCAGCATATTCACAATTTTAAACACCATTTTAACACATGCTTAAGCTGGTAATTTGACTTATAAAAATATTTAAGGGACTGTTACAATAGTGCTAAATGCACTTATAGCACATAAACTATAGTAAGCTTGTCACAATTGCTTGGAAATGTGAGAAATACAATACTAGAATCACTTTTTGAGATCTAAACATAACGAATAAGATTCATGTATAGTTATGCAAAGTCACCTAAAAGAAATATAAAAGTTTCACCAATCCCCACTGCTTAACCCAGCACAGAAATTATGTGTATTAATTATTAATCACATACATATTACTATATATTAAAAAAACAACCCTGTACCCTGAGAGTGTTGATTGCCCTTAGAAATAAGGAAATATCAGACACCCAGAGAAGTGACCCTCATATGCAGCAAATGAGCATTTTAATCCATGTTTTAGAGTATATTTGTTTTATAATATTTAAAATATATCAGGTACATTTTGCATCAATTAATGTACAAATATTGGGGAGAATACTTAAAAATTATTTTTAGTAGCAGAATGTAAAATAAAAATGTTTAGATACTCACATAGACAAAGCTATACCCAGCCTAAGTCTGTCCAGTGTTTTAAAGAGCCTTAGTCAATAAAATACGAGGGGTCAGATCTTATAAGGAATGCCACCCCACTATGAAATCAGTTATCTTAACCTGACATTATGCTAGTTCAAACCATAGCTATAGTTCTTTCCATAAAATTCCAAATAGATATTCTGTTTTTATTAAAATCAATACTATGACTTTGGTTAATGTGCAGTAACTCAGGAAAAAATGTAACCTAACTCAGTAATCAGTGTTTTCACAATAAGTTTTGTCAGGAAAACACCAAAGGGATTGCTTCAGACCTTGTTAAAATCTTCAAGTCAATGAGTGCCACATGCCAACTTAAGAAAAATAGCCTGACAGTCTTGTCCCTTGAAGTACTCACCTTAAATAACGACACGAATATGTGTCTTGCCGATGGGTTTCAGCCCCTGAGAAGTTCCCTATGGATTCAATGTGACCAAAGAAACTGACAGCAGAACGTTCTTTGGGGTGAAAGGGTTTATTTCCCAGCTTGTTCTCCCGGCGGTAGGTCAAGCACTAGTGTCTCTGCCTCCACCCAGGGCACTGGGCCGAACTCTCTATATAGTGCAATAATAGCTTATTGCCTAAAGGTGTGGAAGCAGTAGCCTAGCAACAGGCCAGTTACATCATCAGGTGGTTTAAGTTCAGTGAGGATCCTGCCCATAGGAACCCCTACTTCCCCACAATATGTAAAATCTTTTGGGAGACTGATATAATAATATCCTCTAATATATAATATCTCTTTGTAACCATGTCATGTATAGTGCCCTCCCACAGTCACACTTGGCCTTGACAATTACTTTGACCTATCAGACATTAACAAATAAAAGAAAAACAAGCTTGAAACATATTTACACATTGAGCTACCTCTCTTATGCTACTGTCTGGAACTCTTTCACCAATATGTGAGGAAGTGCGTGCTAGTCTGCTGATTACAGCCGGAATCAACCCAGACATGTGACTAAGGTCATACTGAGTTACATCCCTAGTTAAGAAATCAAAACATCAAAGTATTTCCTTTGAGTTTATCCAAGAGCAGAAGCAGAATAATCACCAACTAAATCCAGCCAAGAGTGCTGACCCACGAAAATATGAGCATATAAAAAGTTTGTGTTTTTAAGTTTTGGGAGACACCCACTTATAACTGAGACAAGCATTCTAGAAGTTTACTAAAAAGCGCAAAGTCTTTTTTAGTTAAAAAGTTTAATAGTAACAATTCCAACCCTAAAGTCAAGATCAGAGTTGAAGCAAGTCTCTAAGAGAGAACAATGCTTCTATGACGAGCTAGAAAATAATGTTAAGAGATTTGTGTAGGCATGTGTGTGTTCGTGTTTTTACAAAACTGTAGCAAAATGTTTTAGAACAGTTGGTGTTCTAAAAGGTAGGCCCCCGGAGGAAAAAGGATGCTATGGGAATTATCATTTAGTGGTTATACATTTGCCTACAAAAGAACGGAGGAAACTCCTCTAACAGTAATGGGAAGGCTAACAGTAAGTTTAAAAGATTAGGTGTATTGAAACGGTGTGAGAAGCTTTATTTTTGTTTATCAAAAGAAATTTCCCCCAAGGGGAAATGGTACATCCCACCAATGGCTTCTGATTCAACAGTGTGACTAAGAATGGAGAGGTTAGTTTAGATAGCAGTTGAAAAAAACCAAAGGGTAGAAACAGGTAATCAGAGAGAAAGATGATACCGAATTTTGAAAGGCATATAGTTTCTTATAATCAAATAAGATTACACATATGAATATATTACTTAAAATGTAGGTATTATCTAAATGTTTGTATTGCTACCTCATTATCACAGGATTATTCTGCTTATACTCCCTTAGTTTTTTAGGAGCTGCTATAATGAGGGGCTAAATAAATAACTGTTTTCAGCTGGGAGAAACTGACTATGCTCAAAGTCTTCGAATTGTAATCTTTTAAATATTTGCACCTGCAAACATTTGGAGCATAACATCATGATGTGTCTTCCAAAAATGAAACAAATGAATGTGCATGCATGTATTGCTATTTTTGAACACACACACAAGTATGCAAATTTTAAAACAAATATTTCAAGACAACTAAAGCACATCTTTAAGATCTGAGTGAAAATCTCATTTTAATCTTAAGATATCTATGGGTAAAATCTTGAAAGGAACAAATTAAAATGTGTATGTGACTATAATAAAATAATCACGTATTAATTGAGAGGGTTTGGTTAAACCCCACCTTATAAATTTTTAAGAAAATTTGAATTTTGACCACTATAATAAGCTGTAATATTGGCCACTTACCAAAGAGTATTTAGATGGAGATAATGAGTTTGCAGACAATTCTCTTATAGGTTATTTTCTAATTTTCAGCATGATATGTTTCTGATAACATATTTTGAAATAAAACACATAAGTTTATAGAATCATATCTTTGTGCTTAATAGTTTGTAGGATGGAGAATGATGGGAGTTCTATTAACGGTTCTCTCTCCCTCTGTCTTCTCTGTACATATATTATATATAGCTATAATACATAGATAATAATATACATATCTATATTTTATATAGATATGTATGTATCACTATTTATATATAATATACATTATACTTATATGCTATTTATATACACATACATGTCACTATACATTTTATGTATCGATGCTTTTACACTTATGTATATATGTTACTATGTTACTATATTACAATATATGTTTAGATGTATCTTTGTGTGTATGTTTATGTATAGTCTTTATCTCATGTTTATGTATTGACATGAACATAATATATATGACATTTTCCTCCATTTTTAGGTCCTGTCTTCTTTAGAAACAGGCAACCTGATGATGGAGTGGGAAAATTAAACATGATATATGGACTTCCAGCACTGCTATTAAAGGCCACAGTGTAACACCTTTCCTTGATACCACTGGGACAATGACACTGAGCCCACTTTTTATCTTTCTGGGATGGTACAAGTAAATCAACAATTAAATAAGGGTACGGAAAAACAGTGTGTCAGAATTAATTTCTTTATTTTCCAATTCACCCATAAATTAAAACATGCCACTTGAAAGGTTCATAGAAGAATGGGCTTAAGTCATGGGACTATTTGAACTGGTGCTTTGTGCACTTTGTAAATTATCTAAAGCATCTATTAACATAGGAGTAAGAGACAGCAGATTAAAGTTTATCCAGTAAATGTTCTTCATTCATTACTACCTGGGGAATAGAAAGAGAACCAATCTTTACTGAGCAAACTTCATGTCTGTCACTGACCAGGGGTAGGTTTAGACATATTTTCTCATTTAACCTTCATAATAATATCATGGAATACATTCAATTACTAAATTTACAAATAAGGAAAAGGAGGCTTAGGGAGATTTTTGATTTTCCCCTTTTTACACAGTACATAAACTGTGTAACAGATGTGCTATGTTAGTTTGAAACTTAAAGCCGCACTCTTTCCTACCCTATTCTTAACCTCTCTAGGACTTGGTTTCTCCTTTAGCAGACAAGATTGTTGGATTATTGTTATTGTTGTAAAAGATACCCTATAGGGAAAATACCACATTTAATATTAAAAGATTGTGTGATTTTGAGTATACATGTACTAAAACTCAAAAGGCATACCTTGAACTTATATTTTAACATAATTTTAAGCCTTGATGCAAGTAGTTGCAAATTTTTCTCTTATTTCAGTAAAAGATTATTAGGGTGTAGTTATAAGAATGATAATGGTGTTCCTTTATTTATTTTTTGAATTTTCCAGTGAGATTCCATTGTAAGTAAAGTAGCTGCTTCTTCTACTTACTATAAAACAAGTTTTATGCTTACATCATTGTTACACTGGAACATAGGTAGCTGGTAATATAAAAAGTACTTATTAGACATATACACTGACATGTGACTGGTGGTTACTATGGGGTAGTTGGGGAGGGTGGGTAAGGAGCGTGAGGGAGATAAAAGAGCACAAAAACTCTCAATCATAATGTAAGATGGTCATGGGGATGGTAGTAGAGCATGGAGAATATAGCCACTGATTCTGTAACATCTTTCTATTTTGATAGATAGTAACCACACTAGTTGGAGTGAGGATTAATAATATGTGTAACTGTTGAACCATCTTGTTGTATATTTGAAACCAAAATAAGATTGTATAGCAATGATACCTCAATTAAAAAAAGAAAACCTGTTAAAGAATAAAAACACTTACAAAATTTTGTGTTTAGAGAGTTCAATTTTAAAATGGTTCAATCCTGGGAAACATAAATTTTGCAAGAAGACACTGTTACACAGCTCTAATGTACTCTGACATTTGGTATATCAACTAATAAACTATTAACAAGTTACTTTAGTATTACTGATGTTAAAACACATGGACAATAGCTAGACAAGTTGCTGTTAATGACTACATTTTCAGATTGAGAATATTGATATTCAGTTAAACTAAGTCATCCATTGTAGTCATTTTCAAAAAAATCTCTAAAGAAATAGCTGAATTAGAGAACTGCATGTACAGGAGAAAGCTGAAATGAAAAAAATAAGCAAGCAAATAGTATACAAAATGACCCTTTCTCTTTGGGTAGATTTGGGACTTTAGACAAAAAAAAAATGCTAGTTGATTTTGGTTACTTAATCAAAAGAAGAACTTGAATCTGAGTCTATATTAAGATTCTCTAGTACAAAATGAATGCCCTAGAAAAGTTTAGAATGACCAATGTAGTATTAGATTAGTCCGGGACATCATTATAAACACATGATTAGCTTAATTATAGATGGATTAATACAATAATAATTACAGATATGTGTGTCTGTATGGATTGGTATATGTGTATATGCCTTCTAGTTCTGTCTGCTTGAAGGGCCCAGAGAAAAATACTTCAATAGCAATGAACACACACAGCATCCAGATTTTAAGTTTCTAATAGAATTTACCAATGAAAAGAGCCAGGGTTTCTTGGAGAATGGATGGGACAGGGAGTACACAAAATCAACATGAGAAATTTGAAATGCCAGAAGGTAAGGAAATGCTCAAATTAAAAAAAAGAGAGAGAGAGAGAGAGAGAAAAGAAGGAAGGGAGGGAAAGAGGAAGAGAAGAGGAGAGGAAAGGAGAGGAGAGGAGAAAAGAAGAGAGGAGAGGAGAGGAGAGGAGAGAGGAGAGGAGAAAAGAAGAGAGGAGAGGAGAGGAGAGGAGAGAGGAGAGAAAAAGAAATGAAAGACAGGACATGTCAAAAGATAAAGGAGCCATTTAAAAGAGCAAACTGCCAAATCTGGAACATCTGAACAACAACAACAACATAAATGCTTACTGATTATAACTGAAAGGTGAAGCAGCAAATGCTGATATAGAAGCTATGGCAAGTTATACAGAAGATTTAGCTAAGAAAATTGGTGAATGCAGCTACACTAAACAACAGATTTCCAGTGTAGACAGAATAGCCTTCAATTGGAAGATGTCATCAATCTTGAACTTTCATAGCTAAAGAGCAGAAGTCAATGCCTAGCTTCAAAGGACAAACTGACTCTCTGTGAGGGGCATTGCAGCTGGGGACTTTAAATCGAAGCCAAAGCTTATAGGCCATTCTGAAAATCCTAAGGCCCTTAAAAATTATCCTAAATCTACTCTGTTTGTGCTTTATAAATGGAACAACGAAGTCTGGATGACCGAACATCTGTTTATAACAGGGTTTGAAGAATATTTTAAGCACAATGTTAAGAATGCTCAGAAAAAAGATTCCTTTCAGAATATTATCACTCCCTGAGACCACCAAGTGGCCACCAAGAGCTCTGATGGATTGATGGAGAGGTACAGTGAGATGAATGATGTTTTCATGCCGGCTAACGCAGCATTCATTCTGTAGCCTGTGGATCAAGGAGTAATTTTAACTTTAAAGTCTTATTATTTAAAAAATGCATTTCATGAGGCTACAGTTGCCATAGATAGTGATTCCTCTGATAGTTCTGCGCAAAGCAAATTGAAAGCCTTCTGGAAAGGATTTGTCATTCTAGATATCATGAAGAACATTTGTAATTCATGGGAAGACATCAAAATACCAACATTCAGAAGAGTTCAGAAGTTGATTCCAGACCTCATGGATGAATTTGAGGGGTTCAAGACTTCAGTGGAGGAAGTAACTGCAGATATGGAAGAAATATCCCAAGAACTAGAATTAGAAGTAGAGCCTAAAGATGTGACTGAATTGCTGCAATCTCAGGAAGGAGTTGCTTCTTATGGATGAGCAAAGAAGGTGGTTTCTTGAGATGGAATATACTCCTGGTGAAGATGCTGTGAAGACTGTTGAAATGACAACAAAAGATCTAGAATATTATATAAACGTAGTTGATAAAGCAATGACAGGGTTTGAGAGTACAGACTTCATTTTTGGAAGAAGATCTACTGTAGATGAAAAGCTATGAAACAGCTTTGCAGGCTACAGAGAAAATTTTCATGAAAAAATACATTTTTTATAAATAGTCAACTGATGTGGCAAATTTCACTGTTTACTTATTTTTAAAAATTGGCCCAGCAACCCCCAACATTCAGCAAGCACCACCCTGATCAGTCAGCAGCAGGTGCATCAAGACCTTCCACCAGCAAAAAAGATTATGAAATGCTGTAACCTCAGACAATAGTTAGCATTTTTAGCAATAAAATATTTTTTAATTACAGCATTTATGTTTTTATAGACATAATACTATTGCACATTCATATACTACAGTATAGTTTAAACAAAACTTTTATATGCCCTGGGAAACTGTGAAGTTCATTTGACTTGCTTTATTGTGATATTTGTTCTACTACACTGGTTTGTAACTGAACCTGCAATATCTCTAAAGTATGCTTATATAACAATAATGAAAATGTTTGAAATATGAGAATTACCACGTGCAACACAGAGAATGAAATAAGCAAGTGCTGTTGGAAAAATTATACCGGTAGACTTGCTCATGCAAAGTTGCCACAAACCTTCAATTTGTAAAAACCACAATATCTGCAAAGTGTAATAAAGTGAAGGGCAATAAAACAAGGTATGCTTGTCAATTCTTTCATGTTTCTTGTAAGATTATTTTCTTAAGAAGACTGGATACCACTTTTTGAAAGAGCCACAAGAATTTTCAATATATAATATTTCTTTCCATAAGAAGCAAAGACAAATGAATATTTGTTATGTATCTTGTGATAAAGGCTGAAAAGTAGAAAACTATTTGAAATTTTCTTTTTATTTTACCAAGTAGAATCTTTTTCACTGAATAAAACTAATAGAGTGTTTCAGCTATTTAGTACTTATAAAAGAAGCTAGCATGAGGCCAAATACACAAAGGAAGGCAGAGTAGAGAAGACACAGATAAATGTCTTGTCACATTGATCTTCTCATATTTGAAGACAAAAACAATAATCTGTCTTTTTGTATATTTGTTATTGTATCTATACCTACAATTCCAAAATAAAAACCGGCCCAGCTCCCATCTCTGACAATGTTTAGTGATAAGGACATAAGAATATAAACAATTAATAACATAAAACCTTTGCCATAGATACCCTCTTACATGGCCCCCAGTGGCCCTCACCATTGGTGGCCACACCCTTGTGGAGTCCCTTTCAACACTGAATCAGGGCTGATATATGTGATGCAAAGAAAACTGTGGAAGTGGCATGGTATAAATTCTGAGCTTAGATCATAAGAGGTATTTCAGCATTTGCTTTACCTCTTGAATCATTTGTTCTGGGGGAATCTAACCACCATGCTCGGAGACAGTCCAACAGCCCAGAGGGAAGGCCCTTCCTGAAGAGGAATGGAGGACTTCCAACAAGAGCCAGTTACAACCATCAGCTATGTCACTTAACCTTGGAAAGCAGATCTTCCACCTCCATGAAGCCTTTGGATACATGACTGAAGGCTCACAGACATCTTATCACAACCTAATTGAGAAACCATAAGCCAGAACTGGCCAGAGAAGCCCTCCTGAAGTATATATAGATCCACTGAAACCATGAAAGGTAATAAATGATTATTATTAAGTCACTAAGTTTTGGTGCACTTACTACACAACAAGTATCTCATACAGCCTCCACAATTTGTTGTAGTCTGGCTTTCTGAAGGGTTGACTAAGAGAATTCTGATTTCATGAACACCAAATAGAAGTATTAGGGTGATATTATGTGAATGTCTTTGTGTGAAAGCCTTGTTTCCTGTTTTTCATATTGCCTTCCAGAACACAGGCAAACAGGGTTATTTTCAGACAAATTAGTGGGGAATTCCACATAGGGAAACAGACAAAATGGAAGAGCAAAAACCTACTACAGATTCTGAACTTTTATGATTTCCCAGTGAAATACCTGGTTCTCTATCAGATCAACATAAAGTAAAGCTCTTCCATCAACAACAGTTCTGTCTCATCGCAGAGATTTTCTATTAGTTTCTTAGAGTTTCACATTAACTATGACAGGGCACCCCAAAATCATCAGACATTTAAGAGAAGTTTCTACATATTTAAGTCAGACAGAAAGCAATAATGAAAGAAAGGAGTTTGGAGAAAAGAGAAAAGTACAAGAATCAGTAAAAAGTTAAAAAAATATTGAAAAAAGATATTGTAACCACAAAAAAGGCAAACATTTCTAGAAGATATTTTAGATAAAAAAAGTCACTAAATTAAAAAAATAAGATAGGTTAAGAAATAAATAGTAAATGTGAAATATAAAAACTAAAATTATCAGCCAGAAAAGAACAACAAAAAAAATTAACAATGAAAGTGATAAGAAAATTCTATCATGATACTTGAATAAAACAATTCAGATTTCAGGAAAAGCAAGGGGAAAACGGAAGTGAGGTTTTAATCAACATGATGATATGAAAAGGATTCTCAGTCTGAATAATAGGAATTCCAGACTAAAAGGGACTGCAGAGAGTCCAGCACAATAAATTAAGAAAATATCCATAAAAAGACAAATCATTGTGAAATTGCAGAAGAGCCGTGATAGAGAGGAAATCCTAAAAGCTTTCAGAGACAAAGATTAAAAAAATAATAGGTCATCGATAGAGGGATTAAAGATGGTGGCATGGGAGGAGAGACAGAGGCTTCCCCCTAAAACTGGATACAATTAGAAAATATAGTTGGTGTAACTAACACTGAGAGAGCAACAGGAAAGAGGATGGTGCCAGACTGCATACACCTGGAGAAAAGAGCAGACCTCAAGGAACAGGGTAATGTACCAGAGCTGTGGCTCCAGCGGACCCAAACCTTTCCCCCACTCCAGCTCATTGGTGGGAGGAAGAGAAACGGAGCAGGGAGGGAGTGGAGGCCTGAGACTGCTGAATACCTAACTCCAGAGATCTGCTCTGGGAGCTCAAACCTACATTTCATGGTGCTTTCATGATACTCGCATGATTACCAGGCTGGAAAGATAACAGGCAGAATTCTTGGAGAGACTGAGATTCCAGATGCTGTGGAAAGCAGGGATCCATATCCAGCTGCTCTGGGACAAAAGTTTACACCTGTATGCTTGGTCCACTGGTTAAGGCAATGGACACAGGCACAGCAGCTGGGAAGCAGGGAACAGCTCTTTCCTCCTCCCAGGCACCAATACCGCTCCCCTGCAACCCCCGACATTGCTTCAGGGGCTGAGCAGCTCCAGAGTAGAGCTTCTGGACACCAGAAGGTGCCATATAAAAACATGAAATGCTAAAGGAACCTGGTCCAGAGTAAAATTAATATAACTCCAGAAAGATTTAAATGATACAGACCTTATGACTCTTCCTGAAAGGGAGTTCAAAACAAAAATCATCAACATGCTAATGGAGGTAAGGAAAGATATCCAAGAACTCAGGAATGAATTCAGGTCAGAGATCCAATCGCTGCAGAGCATGATGAAGGGTATTAAAAGCAGGCTGGATACAGTGGAGGAGATGATCAATGAAATAGAAACTAGAGAAGAGGAATACAAAGAAGCTGAGGCACAGAGAGAAAAAGGATCTCTAAGAATGAAAGAACATCGAGAGAACTGTGTGACCAATCCAAACAGAACAATATTTTCATTATAGAGATACCAGAAGAAGAAAAAGAGAAAGGGATAGACAGTGTCTTTGAGGAGGGAGTTGCTGAAAACTTCCCCAGTCTGGGGAAGGAGATAGTTTCTCAGTCCATTGAGATCCACATATCTCCAAAAACAAGTGACCCAAGGAAGACAACAGCAAGACTTATAGTAATAAAATTGGCAAAGATCAAGGATAAAGACAGACTATTAAAAGCAGCCAGAGACAGAAATAAGATCACATACAAAGGAAAGCCCATCAGGCAAACATCAGACTTCTCAGCAGAAACCTTACAGGCCAGAGGGAGTGGCATGATGTGTTTAATGCAATGAAGCAGAAGGGCCTGGAACCAAGATTACTTTATCCGGCAAGATTATCATTTAAATTTGAAGGAGGGATTAAACAATTTCCACATAAGCAAAAGCTGAGAGAATTTACCTCCCACAAATGGTCTCTAACATGTATTTCGGAGGGATTGCTTTAGACAGAAGTGTTCCTAAGGTCTAGCAGCTGTCACCAGAAGAAATAAAACCACAGTAAAGAAAGTAGAATAGCTAATTACTAAGCAAATGCAAAATTAAATTAACTATCCCCAAAGTCAATCAAGGGATAGACAGAATACAGAACATGATACCTAATATATAAAGAATGGAAGAGGAAGAAAAAGGAGAAAAAGTAAAGAACCTTTAGATTGTGTTCATAACAGCATCTTAAGTGAGTTAAGTTAGACTCTTAGATATTAAGGAAATTAATCTTGAACCTTTGGTAACCACAAATCTAAAGCCTGAAATGGCAATAAGTACATACCTATCGATAATCACCCTAAATGTAAATGGACTGAATGCACCAATCAAAAGACATAGAGTCACTGAATGGATTGAAAAAAACAAGACCTATCTATATGCTGCCTGCAAGAGACTCACTTTAAACCCAAAGACATACACAGACTAAAAGTGAAGGGGTGGAAAAAGATATTTGATGCAACTAACAGAGAGAAAAAAGCAGGAGTTACAGTACTTGTATCAGATAAAATAGACTTCAAAACACAGAAAGTAACAAGAGACAAAGAAGGGGTCAACCCAACAAGAAGATATAACCATTATATATATCTATGCTCCCAGGAGCACCCACATATGTGAAACAAATACTAACAGAATTAAAAGGGGAAATAGAATGCAATGCATTCATTCTAGGAGACTTCAACACTCCATGAACACTGAAGGACAGATCAACCAGACAGAAGATAAGTAAGGAGACAGAGGCACTGAACAATGCAATAGAACAGATGGACTAACAGACATCTACAGAATTCTACACCCAAAAGCAACAGAATACACATTTTTCTCAAGTGCACATGGAACATTTTCAAGAATAGATCATACACTAGGCCACAAAAAGAGCTTCAGTAAATTCAAAAATATTGAAACTGTACCAACCAGTATCTCAGATCACAAAGCTATGAAACTAGAAATAAATTACGCAAAGAAAATGAAAAATCCCTCAAACACATGGAGGCTTCACAACATGCTCCTAAATAACCAATGAATCAGTGCCCAAATAAAAACAGATATCAAGCAATACATGGAGACAAATGACAACAATAATTCAACACCACAAAATTTGTAGGATGCAGCCAAGACTGTGCTAAGAGGAAAGTATATTGCAATACAGGCCTACCTCAGGAAAGAAGAACAATCCCATATAAGCAGTCTAAACTCACAATTAATGAAACTAGAAAAAGAACAACAAATGAGGCCCGAAGTCAGTAGAAGGTGGAACATACTAAAGATTAGAGGAGAAATAAATAAAATTGAGAAGAATAAAACAATAGAAAGAATCAATGAAAGCAAGAGATGGTTCTTCGAGAAAATAAACAAAATAGATAAACCCCTAGCCAGACCTATCAAGAAAAAAAGAGAGTCTACACACATAAACAAAATCAGAAACAAGAAAGGAAAAATCACATGGACACCACAGAAATACAAATAATTATTACAGAATACTATGAAAAATTATATGCTAACAAACTGGATAACCTAGAAGAAATGGACAACTTTCTAGAAAAATTCAACCTTCCAAGGCTGACCAAGGAAGAAACAGAAAATCTGAACAGACCAAATACCAGCAATAAAATTGAACTGGTAATCAAAAACCTACCTAAGAACAAATCTCCTGGACCAGATGGCTTCACCGCTGAATTTTACTGAATATTTAGTGAAGACCTAATACCCATTTTTCCTTAAAGTTTTCCAAAAAATAGAAGAGGAGGGAATACTTCCAAACTCATTCTATGAGGCCTGCATCACTCTAATACCAAAAAGAGGCAAAGACACCACAGAAAAAGAAATTAAAGACCAATATCCTTGATGAACATAGATGTAAAAATACTCAACAAAATATTAGCAAACTGAATTCAAAAATAAATCAAAAACATCATCCATCATAATCAAGTTGGATTTATGCCAGGGAAGCAAGGATGGTACACCATTCGAAAATCCATCAACATCATCCACCACATCAACAAAAAGAAGGACAAAAACCACATCATCATCTCCATAGATGCTGAAAAAGCATTTGACAAAATTCAACATCCATTCATGTTAGAAACTCTCAACAAAATGGGTATAGAAGGCAAGTACCTCAGCATAATAAAGGCCATATATGACAAACCCACAGCCAACATTATACTTAGCAGCGAGAAGCTGAAAGCTTTTCCTTTAAGACTGGGAACAAGACAAGGATGCCCACTGCCCCCACTTCTATTCAACATAGTACTGCAAGTCCTAGTCATGGCAATCAGACAGCCCAAAGAAATAACAGGCATCTAGATTGGCAAGGAAGAAGTTAAACTGTTCCTGTTTGCAGATGACATGATATTGTACATAAAAAAACCCTAAAGAATCCAATCCAAAACAACTAGATCTAATATCTGAATTCAGCAAAGTTGCAGGATACAAAATTAATACACAGTAATCTGTGGCATTCCTATACACTAACAATGAACTAGCAGAGAGAGAGAAATCAGGAAAACAATTCCATTCACAATTGCATCAAAAAGAATAAAATACCTAGGAATAAACCTAACCAAGGAAGTGAAAGACCTATACTCTGAGAACTACAAAACACTATGAGAGAAATTAAAGAAGATACCAATAAATGGAAACACATCCCATGCTCATGGATAACAAGAATTAATATTGTCAAAATGGACATCCTGCCTAAAGCAATCTATAGATTCAATGCAATTCCTATCAAAATATCAACAGCATTCTTCAATAAACTAGAGAAAAATCATCCTAAAATTCATATGGAACCATAGAAGACCTCAAATAGACAAAGCAATCCTGAGAAGGAAGAATAAAGCAGGGGGGATTATGCTCCCCAACTTCAAACTCTACTACAAAGCCACAGTAATCAAGACAATTTGGTACTGGCACAAGAACAGACCCATAGACCAATGGGACAGACTAGATACCCCTAATGTAAACCTAACCATATATGGTCAATTAATATATGATAAAGGAGCCATGGATGTACAATGGGGAAATGACAGACTCTTCAACAGCTGGTGTTGGCAAAACTGGACAGGTACATGCAAGAGAATGAAACTGGATTATTGTTTAACCCCATACAGAAAAGTAAACTTGAAATGGATTACAGACTTGAATGTAAGTCATGAAACCATAAAACTTTTAGAAGACAACAAAGGCAAACATCTCCTGAATATAAGCATGAGCAACTTCTTCCTGAACCCATATCCTCGAGAAAGGGAAAAAAATTGAAAAATGAACTCATGGGACTACATCAAACTGAAAAGTTTTTGTATGGCAAAGGACATCATTAACAAAACAAAAAGGCATCCTACAGTATGAGAGAATATATTTGTAAATGACATATCCGACAAGGGGTTAACATCCAGAATATATAAAGAACTTACACACCTCAGCACCCAAAAAGCAAATAACCTGATTAACAAATGGGCAGAGGATATGAAGAGACAGTTCTCCAAAGAAGAAATTCATATGTCAACAGACACATGAAAAGATGCTCCACATCTCTAATCAGGGAAATGCAAATTAAAACCACAATGAGATATCACTTCACACCAGTAAGGATGGCCAGCATCGAAAAGACTAAGAACAACAAGTGTTGGTGAGGATGCAGAGAAAGGGGAACCCTCCTACACTGCTGGTGGGAATGTAAGCTAGTTCCACTATTGTGGAAAGCAATATGGAGGTTCCTCAAAAAACTAAAAATAGAATTTCCATTTGATCATGGAATCCCACTCCTTGGAATATACCCAAAGAATACAACTTTTCAGATTCAAAAAGACATATGCACCCCTATGTTTATTGAAGCACTTTTTACAATAGCCAAGATATGGAAGCAACCTAAGTGTCCATCTGTAGATGAATGGATAAAGAAGATGTGGTACATGTGTACAATGGAATACTATTCAGCCATAAGAAAGAAACAAATCCTACCATTTGCAACAACATGGATGGAGCTGGAGGACATTATGCTCAGTGAAATAAGCCAGGCGGAGAAAGACAAATGCCAAATGATTTCCCTCATTTGTGGAGTATAACAATGAGGCAAAACTGAAGGATTAAAATGGCAGGAGACTCATAGACTCCAAGAATGAACTAGTGGTCACCAAAGGAAGGGCTGTGGGAGGGCAGGTGGGGATGGAGGGAGAAGGAGACTGAGGGGTATTATGTTTAGTACACATGGTGTGGGGGATCATGGGGAGAATAGTGTATCACAGAGAAGGGACATAGTGGATCTCTGGCAACTTGCTGCACTGATGTACCGTGACTGCACTGGGGTATGGGTGGGGACTTGATAATATGGGTAAATGTAGTAACCATATTGTTTTTTCATGTGAAACCTTCATAAGAGTGTATATCATTCATACCTTAATAAAAAATTTAAAAAATAGGTCATCAACAAAGAGAATAAAATGAAGTGCCTTTTTAAAATAGTAACCAAAGAAAACAGAGTTATGAGAATACTGTAGGCTTAAGGTTTCCAGCAGCCATTGTGTCTTCATATTGAAAGAGCCTGAGAATGAAGGTAAGTGAAGGAAACATATGCAAAACATGCAAGAGGAAGACTAACTTCTGAAGTCACTAGTGAAAGTCAGTCCCACTTTTGGACAAGCCAGTTGCATACAACAGTAATTACTCTTTTGTTTTAAGCTAATTTAAGTTTTATTTCTGTTACTTGGTATTGAAAATCTCCTGACAAAATATCATAACTGCTATAACACACACACGCACACACAGGCACACACACATGTGCATGCATACACATATATAAAACATTTACCTCTTATATGCATTCAAAACTTAGAATGTTTATGTTATGTAACTTTATCCAAAGGTCAGAAACAGATGTTTCCATCTGGAAACCATCGAGTATCTTGTTTCAGATTTATATGTTGAGATAGAAATACAGACATTTCATAAATCCCTGTGAACTGACATATAGAGGGACATGGTGATTGGTAAGGTAAACATGAAAACAGCATGTCTTAGGATGCCCCAGAAGTCGAGCCTAAGTTGAGAGTTTGTGAGAAAGTGATTTATTAAGGAAGTCTTTCCAAGGAACAGCCAAATGGAGTAGAGAAAGCAGAACAGTGGGGAGCAAACGAATCCACGGTGGTCTCAGGAAGTCTCGTCAGGAGGATAGTAGCTATATCTCAAATTTAAGTTATGCTTCAAAACTGTCCTGACCTGTATCAAAGAATCTGAGGCTTTCTTAGTCCCACACTTGTCAGTCCTTAGTTGGTGGTCAACCAAGGAGATTCAAGTTCCCAGGCACTTCTGGCTATCTGGATCTGTGCACGAAGCAAGTTTAGAGGGCCCCTACCTGCTCCCTGTTCACCTCTGCCCATAACCTGGAGGGAAGCTGATTAACTGTTGGTGCTTTGCTGTCTTATCTGTTACATCGACTACAATAGAGTTTGGCAGACAAGTGGTCAATCCTCTTAATCTCTGGGTTTACAGTAACTTTTTTCCTCAGTGCTGCACTCCAACCCTCTCCCAAGAGCCTATCCTAAAGTAATTCTCAAATCCATAATGTTCGAAACTGAACTCACATAAAGAAGTCTTCTCTCTAGGTCTTTGATGTTGGCATTTGGAAAGATTAAACACCTAACTGTCCAAGTGGAAATCAGAAGTGCCATCCTGGAATCCATCCCAATTATCTCTCTACTAACTCTGGTCTCCCTTTATCCAGCTTGCTTCATTTTAGTTCTCCCATTACTGCAAGAGGCTTTTCCCTTGTCATTATTTTTCAAGCACACATCTATCTGATCATATCACTCCTCTAATTGAAAATGTTCACTGGCTCCTTACTGATTATAAACTCCTACTAAATCTCCTAAGAGCCTCCTTCACCCCAATTTTTGACCCGATTATCTTACACACTTATGTTGCAACATACTGAATAATTTGCAGTGTACTGATCTCATAATACTCTCTGATTCCCTTGATCCTTTGCGTATGCTGTAACTTCAGCTGGAAATAGCCTTTTTCTTCTACCCTTCTTCCCTGTCCTATACCGACTAACTCCACTATGCCATCCAATCACTGAAATCACCCTCCCTCTGGGGACTTCTATTAATTAATATTTGTTTAGTTGCCAATTGTATGCTCTTGCCCTATTCACACTTTTATTTCATACTGTATTTGACTCTGTACTTTCAGTCTTCAAAACCAAACTTAAGACCCTTGAGGGCAAAGAAAGTGGCTGATTGTTTAGTGAGTCTCCAAATCCAGTACAGTGCTTGACACAGATTAATCATTCAGCAAGTCTTTGAAAGAATTTAAATGAATTAATATACACATAAAAATACTCTTCTAGTTTTACTTATTTAAAAATATGAGTATATCATTTCTTTTTTTATGTTTTCTTCTTCTTTGACTTTCACCATGATAGTATCACTGAATAACCTTAAATTTAATTCTGCCACATCAGCCTCTGCCTAGAGTAAAATAAATTATAGAAAAGATCATTAATGTTCTTAACAGATTTGAACACTTTTCTAGATAGTTCACAGCTTGACAGGCATTTGTCATAATCAACAGTAGACACTTTTTGCTTATAATTATTTTAAAAACACATAAAAAAATCTAACTGTCCAAAGATTGGGGAAATGCAATGACAGCAACAAAGTACTCACATTAAGTTTTAAGTGTTGATAAAGCTGCAAAATCCATTGATGGTGAGCTTTTTTCATATGATTCTTCTATCTCTATACAAAATCTCTTCAAAAGGCAAGCAAAGATAAACATATAGGCAGGGATATGAAAGGGAATCTCTATTCTCTTGCAGGAAAGCAATGGGCCCCTAAGAAGTTATCCTATAGTTGTCTGACCTTTTCAATTCCTCCAGTATCACACACACACACACACACACACACACACACACACACACACACACACACTCCTCTATATAACATTATGCTCCCATAGAAGATAGAATGACCCTGCTGCTAAAGATAATATATTACTGTAAACAATTCATGGGAAAAAAATTAAAAAAAAACAACAGAGATTTCTGAAATTCATTTGCAATGTAAATATATTTATATCATTATTCCTTAGGGGAAAAAAAAGCCTACAAGTAATACTGGATGACCTCACTTCCTCAGCAATTTCAACATGAAATAATACTGCATATTTCACAGAGCTATCAGAGATATGATACATAAAACTTCTGTCTCTGGAGTGCGAAACCTTATGCCTGACTACCATATTTTGCCAAGTCTCCTGCAACAAAGCCATAATCTCAATTAAAAGAGCTTAGCACAGATTCTATTCACTGACCTTTGCAAAGAACATAAACTCCCCACATGTATATTCACACTTTCACACCAGAGCCTCACATCTAGTCCTAGCAAAGGACCTTATTTCAGTTTAGGGAACACATTTCTTACCTTAGTGTTTCAGATATTACCATAATCATTCTAGATCTACTTTTTTTTTCCTGCAAAAATATCCCCCATCAGAATAGTTTCAAAGATCATAGGGAATTTAGAACAGGTCGTACATTAACTATTTCCTCTTCTAATGCACTAGTGCCCATGCTCACCCCTGGTTTAAACATGGCTACAACCAGGATATATGATTTTCCTTCTGGTTGTTTCCTTCTCTCCTTTAAATATCCTTTGCATATTTATGTTTTCCCCTTCTTTTACCTTGCTGCCATGATAAGCTCCAGCTGAAGAAGACAATAATTATACTATACTGTCCTCTCTATATACACCTATTGCTTACCAGGGATGCAATGCAAGTGCAGAGGTGCTCCCCAAGACTCCTTATCTTCACTACCCCCACTAGGAGCACACACATGCAGAGACATGGCATCTTCTCCCTTTCCTCTAGCAGGGGAGGATGGAAAGGGCAGATCAAAGGTGTATGGAGAAATATTGACATATGATTTCTTTATCAACAATGGAGATTAAATTTTCTGAGAAATAAAAACATCGGTTTGTCCCAGAGCACAGTAAACATTCGTTAGGTAGTGTAAACCTACCTATAAGTTATTTAATTCTCCTCTGAGAATATAGTACTAATAATTAGATGCATTCAATTTGACTAAGATGTGAATATTATAATCAATGTCAATCTCATTTTTTTCATGCTAAACTTAAAGAATTCTATTACAGAGTGCTCTTATTCTTTTGTTATTATTCATTATTAAAGAACTCCATTTATAACTGCCCCCATACTGTTTTCCTAATTGAGATCAACGTTTACATAGTAGACCCAAACTCAAGTACTCATCTTCCTGCTATCCTAATTTATTCATGAATCTGGATTGTCTTAGAATTCAAAATGCCAGAATGCATAAAATTACACTATGTAGAAATCAGTTTGAGGTATCCTCTAGGAGAGAAAACAGAGTTCCAAAATCCATATAGAGAAATGAAAGGAAAAACTCTCTCTAGAGTTTATGTTTTATTTAATGGGTAATATTTCAGTAGGAAGAGAAATGGTGCTATAAGTTACCTTCTGTCAGTGAAAAATAAATAATATATTTTGACAGTGCTGCATGATATGTAAGAGTAAAACATCACCTTTGTCCTCATTATATGCAAGTCAAAGTTTCTGACTTTTTAAGAAGAACCTGATATACAGTTATTCAGAAAGCATATAATATTTGATGCTAGCTGATATTTTACATTTTATGTGTCTACTTATTCAAAATTATTATAATTATTAAATTCCACACTTGAATTTCAGAACAAAAAAGAACAGTAGAAAGATACAATCATCAACCAAATCTACTGAGGGTTGGAAAAGTAAATGGCTGTACCCAAAAGAACAGGTATCAGCAGCAATCATAAGCACAGGAAACATTTTATATTCACATAAATGTTTTTTTGAAGCTTTCAAGTGTATCTTTTTAATTTCTAAATTAGTTGAATGAAAGGTAAGAAACCTGAGTAACAGTTTATTTTATAGCATAAAAATATGTTGTGATTAATCAATTTACTTAAGGTCACACAATTCACAATTAACTAAGTTAAGATCCTAATTCAGGTCCACTGATGCTAATTCACTATTTTCAATTCTCCAGTGGAAATAGTTCCTGGTCTTAACAATTCTTTGGGACAATTGTTAAACAGCCCAGATCTGGAAGCCCTTCCTTGAGATATTGATTCATTAGGCTGAAAATATGTATTGAGGTGTTGTCCCTCACTGCCATTTAAAATTAACTTGAGAGACAGAACTTCTATTGTATTTTCTATTCATGTTGATAATAAGTTAAGCAGTCTTATTATGTTAAGATGGAAAAACATTTGTTGGGCACTGAAATTGTCAGAGCAGAACTGAGAAAATAACAGCAGACATACCCCACCAAAATCCAGATATTCTCATGCCTAGATCTAATCCAAATTCAATTTTTCAAACAAGGACAAAGAGACTGATCCAGAAAGGAAACAAATGGAAGCATGAGTCTTTAGTTTTGCAATACAGAAAAGAATAGGGACTTTTACTTATCAGAATTGAAAGCAAGATCATATGTGAAGTACAAACTAGTAATTTTAGAATACAGTAAGTAAAACATGCCTGTGGAAATTACAAATGCATTAAATATTTTATCCAAGACATAGTTAAGTGATGCAAATCTCTGGGAAAAGATGTCATTAGAAATTATAATCTGGATGTTAGGAAAAAACTGCAATTCTGCATAGCAAAATGGTACAAATAAAGTTATTCTGCATACCATGAACTAATAATATTTAGAAACAGCCTTGCTTTCCTTGCCTACTGCACAAGTGACATAAGGCCTAGTGTGATCCGCTTCTTTTCATCTGGTGCAAGTGGAAGATTTATTAAGGTTAAAAGAAGAATCTAGGACAGTATTGACCAGTGGTTCATCTAAGTGACAATTAGGGTTTTGCCAATACTATTAATCATTTGAGAAGTTTTTATGATGCCTTAAAAATTACACAGCAAATAAAAAGTGAAATCTAAAAACAGCAAATACTATTAGCCCAAATAAAAATAAATTAGCACTTGTATTTCCATCAGGGTTTAAATTGACACGTTCTTAAATATGTTTGATGTGATTTTTTGCTTCTCAAACAGAAGCATATGAAAATTGAAAGTTTTCCCTTGATTGTCCTTCAAGTTAGTCGCCACCTCTTGCTGGTGACCACAGATTAGATAGTATTAAAAATTAATAGCAAGATAGAAGTTTGCCACTTAAATTACACAGGATTACAAGGTAATAAAATTATCACCAGTATGGCTAGATAGCACAGAAAACTACAGGAGTAACTATGGTATATAAATATGGAAGAATCAAGTCCCATCTGCTTTGTTTACTTCAATATACCACTTACAGCTTTCTATAAAAAATGAGGTGCTATGCTAGCACACAGGAGCAAGGAGGTCTATGTTCTGGAGCCAAATCTAATTTCTACTATTAGATCACCTTTCATAAGCTCATTACACTCTCTAAACCTCTGTCTCCTCTTCTGTAAAATACGGGATGGGTACTGGGAGACTAGTATTGCAAAGAACTGTGCATATATATTATTTTTCATAAAAGTTACAAAACCATATAATGGTAGATACATTGCAGAAATGGTCCCAGTTCTCCACTTCTCCTTTGCAATAGGATTTTCTACTTCTTTGAAAACATCTGTGTCCCACTCTTGACTCCAGATGGGCCTGTGATCTACTTTGGCCAATAGAAAATCATAGATATGATTGTGTGACAGATTCAAGCCTAGGCCTTACAATGCTTTGTATACTTGTACTCACTCTAAAGGATTCCCAAGAAAAGAGAGAAGGAAGTTATGCCAGGATGACAAATCATTTGAAGCACAGATGAACAGTCCCAGCTGAGGGTGTCCTAGACCAGCCAGCCACCACCTGACCGGCTCTATGTTACAATTAGGTAAGTAAACCCAGGAATAGTGAGTCACTCTCAGTCGAGATGAGCAGTACCTCCCAGGATGACCAAATAGACTCATAAACAACAAAATGTGATTGTTTTAAGCCCTGAGTTTTTGGATTAACCTAGTATTAGTGTATCAACAGATAATAAATGCATTATTATCACTTTCTCACTTTCATCAGCTAGAAAAATAGAATTGAGAACAGTCAACTAATTTGCTCAAGAAAGTTGTGATTCCAACCCCTTTACTTTACACTACAGAACAGAGTATGTACATTTTCTGGTCTCATAATCATGCTTACCAATCCAATTATTATAAGGCACAAATGTCCTTGAAAAACTATGAAAAAATATGTAAATTACCATAGTATTTTTATATGATTCCATACTCCACAAAGATACATATATACATATAGAGCTTTTAAAAGTAAGTAGCATTGTTTGACATTTGCTTTCAGTGCCAAAGGATATACATACATTTAAAAAATTTTCTTTCTTCAGAAAATGCTCATCTATTTGTATACGGGCCTTAATGAAAGACATTCACTAGTAGGAGGCATGGGAAAAACATAAAAATACCTAACACATGTTTGCAGTGGTTGCATAGTGAAATAGGTAGGAATCCATTTCTCTGTGCTCTAATAAGTGAAGAAGATTAATAGTATCTTAAATATCTATCATTACTCAAGAACTCATTGTACAAATTGTATCGTATGTGTGAGTGTGTATGTGTGTGTGCATGCATGTACTTTGGTGTTAAAATTTAGAATAGTGAAAATCTTGGGGCAGAAAAATACCTTGATAAATGATTTCTTCAAGAAGGTTTGTATTCTATATTCAGATATCACTGAATAGATTTATAAGGTTTCCATTACATTTAAGATACTCCCACACCAATTGGAAAAAGCCATTAAAATTTCAAATAGCAAACTTTCATTATGTTTAAATACGGGATTCCAGACTTCGTGCTATCTATCCCTAGGAGTTTTCTTTATTTTGTGGTTGATTAGGGCTATTCTTCTCTGGAATTTAACCAAATTAAAAGGAGTTTGATAACCTGCATTACAGAGAGGCTTTATTTATACTGTGGAACCAGAAGGTAAGAGGGAACCCTTCTTTTCTGGTAGGGATAAAAGAACAAGCTGGTAAAATAGCATTAAAATGAAGTAAAACAAATTTCATCAATAAGTGTGCATTTATCCACTCACCAGCTATTATATTGAGCATTTATTTCATTCCATATAAGGTGATTTCTATAGTTATTAAAGATTGCCACTTACAGAATTTAAAATATAGGAAAGATGATACTAATGACTAGATAATCTGAGATATCCCTGAGCTATTTAAAAACAATGCATATTTTCTGCTCCCATTATTGAGATATTTCAGAAGAAAGTGTTGCTGCTGCTTTTAACTATCATGATAATAAAACCAGATTAAAATTTAAAGAAACTTGGGATTTACTTTTTATTATACTTACTGTCATTTGTTTTATTACCATGATGAGATTAATAATATTACATATGCATAGACTGTATAGCAATATTGTCCGAATAGAATGGGCTTTAAATATGTTGTTAAATAAAATACATTATTCAATATATTCTTACATCTTCTGACCATGTATTGTAAATACTTGACTTTGCTCAGAACTGTGCCAGATAAACTTGAAAATGTGCTTCCCTATTGAAATAATTATTTAATCCTAAAAAGGTGCTTTCTTAAGAAATTTCCCAGTGGATTACATGTTATAGGGCTTTGCTTGCTCCCAATGTCCTACCAGGGAGAAACTGTTCCTTCTACTCTCATGTGGAAAATTAGTGGCAAAATTGAAATTTCCTTCCTCCTAGAGTAAATCAACAGATGGAAAGGATCCATGGCTTTCTAGTAAGTTGATCCCCACAAATTGTGGAAGTGGGCAGATTGTTTGTCCAATGCTAATGTATAGTGATCATATTTTCCATAATATTTGGTGGGGTAAAAATAATTCCTCTGGTTATCATTTCTCTTTACACATTTGTGACAAACCCATCATCAGTGACATGTCATTAGTGCTCAGGGTGTCCATCATGGGAGAAATGCATTATTCATTTACATTATGAATGAACTTTTAAAACAAAAATGTCATAGATGGTCTGCAGGAACTGAAGAAAATACATCTAATTATAAAAGGAAGCACGACTGATACATAATGCCATCTTTCACATTTTTCATACATGATTTATTAGTTACAGTAGTACTGCATGTGCATTTTTGCTTAAAGACAAGATATATGTTAATACAAGGGAGAAGGTAGGCATACACACACATCAATGACCGTCTGCATACACAGGCTATTATTAATACAATGACTTTTGTGGGAATAATTTGGTAATGAAAATAGAGAGCATCTGTAGGACATTAATCTTAACTTTCGACAACTTGCTTGAGTATTCTCTTTCTAGTTTGATAGTGAAATTAAATTTTAGTGGTTAAGTTTCCAAATAAGATGCAGTATTTCTGAGATGTAATAGAATCCTGCTGATAAGTACATTCTCTGAAATAAGGATAGAGAACTCAGGTGTTCTTTAGTAAGTCATTTAATTATCTTTTTTTTTCCCGAAACTTTTCATTTTAACAAATGTTTTATAACACATGCAAATCTAACAGAATGCATACACATATTTATCAAATATTCAAGCATGTATTATACACATGTGTGTAAATATTTGTAATATATACAATAATACATATACTACTAATAAAACTAACTCTATGTATCCACTACCATCTGAAGAATAGAACCAAGACAGGAAAATTTAGAGAAAAAATGGCTAAGGTATGAAAAAAAAAAAAAGGCTAAGGTATGAATGAAAGTGCCTCAGAGAGGTTTTAGTTTAAGGAAAAGAAAATAGGAGCTGGGGTTCCCTGAATACTAGATAGTTTGACCAAACTTAGTTTTGATAGGCATCTTTATTTCTTCCAATTTCATTAGTTTTAAATTTTGGTGTATTTATAACATTTTCTTAAGTTTTTAAGTATTTCTTTACAGATTAAAAAACAATCTTATTAAGCTAAATAATGATAGAAATAATGGTCTTTGCTCTTTTTTATTTCCCACCCCATGGTCATTTTAAGTAGGGAGCAGTCACCACAACACACCAGGGAAAATGGAAAATGTAAACAAACCACATTAGTTCTGGAATCCAAGGGGCATAAAATAAAAGTTTGATGTAGAGCTTCCTCTTTCTGCCTGGCAGCCAGTACCCTTTACCATGTCTTCACCACCCCTATCCTATAGTTTCCATCTAAATGTCATCTCCTCCATAAAGCTGGCTTTTATCCTCAATAAGAAACTATTAGTTCCTGGGCATGAGAAGTGAAGTCTAATTCATCACTGTCTTCTTTATGCCTTATCCATTTGAATTATTTATTTGTTGGAGGGCCTTTATATATATGCAACTGGCAGCCTAGATTTCTAGTTTCCAGAGCATACATAGAGTATTGTGCTTTGTTTTGATGTGGAATCCATGTATATATTCTCTTCTTTTATCTCATACATGATAAATGTATACATATTTGTTTGTATCTTTCCCACTACTCTGTGATTTCAATGATAATAACACATTATTTTGATTGTCACTGTTTTTCCTTCACCTAACAGAGCATCTTGCTTATAAAAGGAGCTAAATAGATGTGGTATTTATTAAACAGGTGAACTTAGGGTAAGGATGATGATATCTTGCAAGGACAGAGTGTGAGAGAAAATTCCTGACAGATCAAAAGACTTAACGAAAAACAAAATATTGAGGGACATGTGTGTATTTTTACACTTTCTATCATATCCAATTTCTTTTCAAGTAGATAGTCTTTTGCTTATCTTTTACTAAGGGATTTGTTTTTAAGGCTGGAAATTAAAGTAGCTTGAAATCAAGCTATTACAAACTTTTGTAAAAGACAAGCTCAGAGAATAAGTAATGGAGAGGAAGGAAAAAAAGGAAGAGAAAGAGAATGCAATCTGGGCTAATAAGGAGAAAAGTGCAATTCTGCCTGATTAGAACTAGGTTTTGCGGGTGTGTGGCAAATTCTTTGGTAGTTGCCAATACTTGAGAGGTCTATAACGATGTAACCCCCCAACACACACACACACACACACACACACACACACTGAAACTAAACCGTAGGGACTGGGTTTGTCAGTTTTCAAGGAGATGCTGGATAGTAGTCCTCAGATATAACTGTCTTCTTTATGCCTTATCCATTTGAATTATTTATTTGTTGGAGGGCCTTTATATATATGCAACTGGCAGCCTAGATTTCTAGTGACTTGAACCAAGAGGATATAACAGCCTCTCCTGATTTTCTATCTCTGAAATTTTTTAGTAGATCCGCACATACTGACAAACAAGAACCATGATAACTTTCCAGGCTGGGCAGAGACAGACATAGTATCTGTCTCTGTACAGGCATATAAATAATACCAAATATTTATTTTTAAAGTTTCTTCTATTAACATCTACTATGACATATATATTCTTATAGCAAAGTTTAAATTTATAACTGATCTTTATTTGGGCCTTAGTGGATGTTCTGCTTATATTGTTGATGCTTTGATGGAAATGACAAAGATATTTAGTTTGCTTATGATGTATCAATCTGTCACTGTACACATGTATAAGAGAGACCTTATATGAGCTATGCAACCTGAAAAATCACTATTGAAATACACATTCCACTAGAAAAATCATTCCCACTCAGTTTAATTTTCTTGTTTTTAGATGATTTATTTGACTCTATGAAATTCTCATATGTTTATTATTTTCAATACAGAAATACTTTCTTTTAGTTAGAACTTCTCTGTTAAGTTTTGAACAATTTTTGCATTGGGTAGTCTTATTTTGCCCTTCAGAATCCCCTCTTCCAAGTCTGTGACCCTGAGGTTCTTACTCTACATGCTTTTTCATGAATCATCTGGGAAAATTTCCAAGATTATTGAAGTACAGCCAGGAAGCTCAGGAAATGTTGAAGAGAGATGGAAAAAAAAATACTGGGGGTAGTCAGAATGTCAGAGAAGGTCAGTGAAAATCAAACCCGGAAAGGCTCTAAGCAAGTGCCCTGAAGTCAATATCACATCACCAAAGTTTCAAAAATATGAAGGTGAGGAAAGCTACTTTGCATCACTTTTTCTAACCTTCTTCAATAGTTTGGTTTTCTTACCATTTATTATTAAGGATACAAACAGTGCAGCAACAGACATATTGTAACAGCAACAATATTATGGTCAGATAACAATGATTACTTAATAATGAGCATAACAGCTACTTATTATTGAGAATTCTCTGTATTAAGCATTGTATTGATCACTGGACACACATCATCTCATTGAATCCCCACAACAGTTTTGTGGTATTATTATCTCATTCTGACCTACAGAATCTGAGGTTCAAAGAATCTGTGTTACTTAAAGTCAATCAGTGAAATTCAGAACCAGGTGTTCTTAACCCCAAGTTCCTTTAACAGAACTGTGGCAGTGACCTTTGAAATGGTTTAACACTGACTTTAACTCTAAGTATACTTTTATTTTTCTTTTTTCTAATAAACCAAATTTCAGGAAAAGAAGAATATATTTAAATTATTTGGGATGAATGAAAGGTTGAGTGTACTTACTTTTTTATTATCCAATATATGTTATCTTGTAGAAAGCCTTTGCTTTCTTCATTGTAATCAAGTCTGTTTTTCAGACTTACCAGAATAAAACTGCCTTATTCCTGAAAATCATCTTAAATTGTACTGTTTAAAATCATTTCAGAACCAGAAACTTTTTGTTATAATTGTTATAAAAGATATTTCAACCAGTGTCATCAGTAACTAACAGGACTCATGAGATCCATATGTTGAAACAATATAGCCCATCCAACCATAGATTCATGAATGGCATGGTTCAAAAAAATTGACATAACATGACAGAGCTGTGACTTTGAGATATGAGATTTATGAATTTGAATAAAAAAGCAATATTCTAATCTTGAGTAGATCTATTTACATTGCTGAAATAACATGGTATCATATTTATAGTTGCACTTGGATGATGAAATGTAATTTTAATTCTGTAAGCCATTATACCTACCTTTACATGAAGAAAGAATGCATCATTTCTTAAAGTTTTATATGTTGAAGTAGCAGTGAAATAGCTTAAGATTTTCAAAAGTCAATTTCCCATCAATATGATTAAATTCCTCTAAATGATATTTGATTTTAGTTTAATTTAAAGATACTCAATGTGCACTATATTCCATAAACTATGCAATTTCTAGAGGGCAAGGGCAAATAATTTATGGTACTTGCTTCTGAAAAGCCTCTTTAATCCTAATGAAACAAATTGTTTTAACAAAATGAATTACATGACCTACAAGAGGTGGTACTACATGCTAGGAGAAAGGACCTTAACTTCACGGATGTGAAGCCCATCCTGGTTGGCTTTCAGAATAAACTTGGTAATGTGCATCTATTGATATTTTCATATTCTATGCAAGACTGGCTGTACTGATACTGTTATTTATTTCCATAATATTTTTATCAGACCAGGCCAATATAATTATTTAATTTGTTCACTGCAGCAAGAAATAATAAAATGAATTTTTGTGCACTTTGAATTTCATCCATCATATCCACTACTACATACATAACCACTAGAATCCCAGTGTCTATCACAGTGCCTAGATAAAGCCAGAGATCATGACATACTTTCTGAATGGATAAAAAAATTTTTGAGTTGAAACTGTCATAACAGTAATGTCATCCAAAAATGCTTTAGAAAGTAGATCATGAAATACTTTTGAATATATAGAGCTTCCTCTTATTCCCTTCAACTGTTTAAAAAAAATAAACCCCTAAATATTGATATGGGGAGAGTTATTATATTAACATATTATTAAAAACTCAAATCACTAAGCATGTATAGACATAGTACGTGACAAGTGATTTGAAACACTCAAATTCTACAGAATTACTGAAGATTTTACTTGCATGAAATGCTTAAAAATATGCTAAGTATCTCAGAGGACTAAAGGAAAACAGTGCATTCTATGCACACTTAAGCAAATGCTTTTACAATACCTAGAGCCAAAGATATAATTTAAGAGGGGGAAAGAACCATTGCTAGAGGGAGAAAAGAATGACAAACTCCAAATTTCTTTCTTGGTTTATTCTTAACATCTCAACAAGTAGAATATTACAGATCATTGGTGATGGCTTGAATTTTAATTATAAGGCTCACTTCAATTCAGGCACACTGGCTTTTGTTTTGTTCCTCCAAGTCTCACTTTCCCTTACTTCTAAAGTCAGGTAGGTGGATTTATGAGAAAACGCTCCCTTGATCCCTTCCCTAAATGAACTAGTCTTCCTCCAGTTGTCAAGACAAATATAACCAACTAAGGAAAAAATTCCCTGATCTAGATCAGCTCTTTATGACTTAAGCACTCATAACACCATAAAATACTCATAGCATACAGCACACTTCTTGAATATATAGTTATTTGCTTACTAATATAATCAGATTTATTATATATATATATGATATATTATATTAATATAATCTCTTCTATAAGCTTTAACTCATGACTGAACAGAGATGAAACAGTAGGCTGAGTAATGGTCCCCAAAGATGTCCACATTCTAATCCCTAGAACCTGTTAATATGTTATGTTATCTGGCAAAGGAGAATTAAATTTGCAGATAGAATTATGCTTGAAATCAGCTGACCTTAAAGTGCGGAGATTTTCCCGGATTATCAAAGGGTAGGGATCATGTAGTCGCAAAAGTCCATATAAGCAAAAGAATGAGGTGGGAAAGTCAGTGTCAAAATGATTCAATGTGAGATAGACCAATCTATAAATTAGTTAATCTAAGTCAAAAACATTAAAACAAAAACATAAAACTCTATAATCAGTATTTGGGCATTTGAAAATTATAGGTTAGATTCTACTAAACCTGAATGCAAGGCAGATGTAAAGTGAAAGTCTGCACCACTTCCGTTTACAGGTATTTTTGTTTGCATCCTTGTTCAGGCTCTGGTAGTGGGGGCAGTGGGACATTGTGAAGGGCTACAGCTGGACAAGTACTGAAACAGCATTCAGGACCAAATATAATATAAATTTTGACTCCTCAAAGTTAATGACTCCTGTTAATTTGGAGTCACTATATTACAACCTCTTATTTCACTTGTTTTCTTATTTACAACAACCCTGTGGGCTACCTATTACTAATCCTATTTTCATACTTTTCATTCAGGGACAAACCACCTAGTGAACAATGGTCCTCCTAACAGAATATGTAAGAAAAAAGTATTTTATCCCTGACATTCTAAAAAATAGTTCCTCACATAATAATAAAAGGCAGGCCAACTTTTTGTTGGTCTGACTCTTTTTAACTTCTCTGTAGACAAATAACTCCCTCCATGGTGTTGTGATGTGGGATTTAAATCCAGGCTCGCTGAATCCATCATCCACTTTCTTCAGTCGTTCTCATGGCTTCTCTCCGTAAGTAGGCTGCCTATGTTCAAACTCTTAAAATCAGAACATTACCTGCCCTTTCTCTGCCTCAGCTTCATATACAGAAGGATTGCAACAGTATCAGTCTCGAAGGTTGTTGTAAGATTCAAATGGTTTAATACATGAAAAAAATACTTAGAATAGTATCTGTCATAGGGAAGCACTCTCTACATGTTAGCTCTTAGTATTAGGCCTCTGAAATTGTCACTGGAAAAATATCAAGGAGATCATAATGTGTGGTTGAAAGAAATATTTTGACAAACTGTATGAGGTGATTGAGGAGACAATTCTAAGAAGCATGTTTAATAACTATGTATCTAACATGTTTTCTAAAAATGAGTTGGATAAACTATAAAGTTTTAATTTTCTGACTAATGGGCCAAATTTCAGGACGAAACTAACTCATTTAGGCCAGTATAACTGCGCCAAGTCTGCTGTGTTGAGCCTTACCACCTGAGTTCTAATCTCAGCTCTGTCACTGTGTGTGTACCTTCAGGCAAGTTAAACTTTCCAAGCCTCATTACATTATCTGTAAGACAGGGATAATAATAATACTGACCTCATAGGGTTGCTGAGTGTTAAATAAGTTTATTTGAAAGGTGCTTAAAATACTGACTCTCCCAGAATTATGTTTTTTATCTTAATAACCCCAAAATAATTTAATTATTTTAAAGTTAAAAGCATTAGAGGCATACTTCATTTGATTGTGCCACTCTGACACTGCATTTTATAAATTGAAGGTTTGCAGCACCCCTGTATAGAGCAAGTCCATTGGTGCCATTTTCCCAGCATTTGTTCACTTCATATTTGTCATATTTTTATTAAATCTTCCAGTATTTTCTAACTTTTGCATTATTATTATATTTGTGATCGTGATCTGTGATCTCTGATTTTTTTTTACTATTGCAATAGTTACTGTTGTAATTGTTTTGAGGCACCACAAACTGTACCCATACAAGACTGTGAACTTAATGGAAGAATGTTGTGTGTGTTCAGACTCTTCCACTAACCAGCAGTTTCCCCATCTCTCTCCCACTCCTTGGTCCTCCCTATTTTCTCAGATATAACAATATTGAAATTAGGCCAATAATGAGTCTATAATGGTCTCTAGGTATTCAAGAAAAAGGAAGAGTCACATGTCTTTCACTTTAAATAAAAATGTAGAAATGATTAAGCTTAGTGGAAAAAACACTTTGAAAACTGAGATATGCTGTAATAGTTAAGCCCCTTGCACCTGTTAGCCAAGTTGGGAATGGAAAGAGAAAGTCCCTGAAGGAAATTAAAAGTGCTACTCCAGTAAACACATAAATGATAAGAAAGTGAAACACCCCTATTACTTACTGATAGGGAGAAAGTCCTAGTGTTCTGTATAGAAAATCAAATCAGCCACAACATTCCCTTAAATCAAACCCTAATCCAGGGCAACGCCCTAAATCTCTTAAATTTTATGGAGGCTGAGGAAGAGAGGAAACTGCAGAGGGAAAATTTGAAGCTAGCAGAGGTTCATTAAGGAAAGAAGCTGCCTCGGTAACAAAAGTGCAAGGTGAGGCAGCAAGTGCTGATACAGAAGCTGTGGCACACAATCCAGATCGGCTGCAGATAATTAATGTACAGGGCTACCCTAAACAGAGATTTTCAGTTTAGAAAGATAGCCTCTGTTGAAGGAAAAGATGCCATCTAGGACTTTCAAAGCTAGACAGCAGAGGTCAATGCCTGGCTTCAAAGGACAAGCTGACTCTCTTGTGAGGGGCAATGTTGTTGGTGACTTTAAGTTGCAGTCAGTGTTCATTAACCCATTCTGAAAATCCTAAGGCCCTTAAGAATTATCCTAAATCTACTCTGCATGTGCTCTATAAACAGAAAAATAAAGCCTGGATGACAGCATATCTGTTTATAACAGGGTTTAAAGAATATTTCAAGCATACTGTTGAGAACGACTGCTCAGGGGAAAAAAAAAACACAAAAAACAGACTCCTTTCAAAATACTACCACTCCCTGACAATGCATCTGGTCAACAAGAGCTCTGATGGAGATGTACAACGAGATGAATGTTGTTTTCATGCCTGCTAACATAACATTCATTCGGCAGCCTGTGGATCAAGGAGTAATTTTAACTTTAAAGTCTTATTATTTAAAAAATGCATTTCATGAGGCTACAGTTGCCATAGATAGTGATTCCTCTGATAATACTGTGCAAAGCAAATTGAAAGCCTTCTGGAAAGGATTTGTCATTCTAGATATCATGAAGAACATTTGTAATTCATGGGAAGACATCAAAATACCAACATTCAGAAGAGTTCAGAAGTTGATTCCAGACCTCATGGATGAATTTGAGGAGTTCAAAACTTCAGTGGAGGAAGTAACTGCAGATATGGAAGAAATATCCCAAGAACTAGAATTAGAAGTAGAGCCTAAAGATGTGACTGAATTGCTGCAATCTCAGGAAGGAGTTGCTTCTTACAGATGAACAAAGAAGGTGGTTTCTTGAGATGGAATCTACTCCTGGTGAAGATGCTGTGAAGACTGTTGAAATGACAACAAAGGATCTAGAATATTACATAAACATAGTTGATAAAGCAATGGCAGGGTTTGAGAGAACAGACTTCATTTTTGGAAGAAGTTCTACTGTAGATGAAAAGCCATCGTACAGCATTGTACACTACAGAGTATTTTTTCATGAAAAATTTTTCATTTTTCATGAAGAGTCAACTGATGTGGCAAACTTCACTGTTGTCTTATTTTAAGAAATTGCCCCAGCCGCCCCAACCTTCATTAAGCAACACTCTGATCAGTCAGCAGCCCAGCACATAAAAGCAAGACCCTCCACCAGCAAAAAGATTCCGACTTGTTGAAAGCTCAGATGATGATTAGTATTTGTTAGCAATAAGTGTTTTATTTTTTAATTAAGATGTGTAGATTTTTAAAATACATACTGCTACTGCATACATAACAGACTACAGTATAATGTAAACATAACATTTATATGCATTGGGAACCAGAAAAGTTTACTTGATTTGCTTTATTGCAGTATTCACTTTATTGCGGTGGTTTGGAACCAAACCTGCAATACTTCGGAGGTACGCCAGCATTTTCTCTCATAGATATGCAATGGTTCAAATACCCAAATACTTAAATGACAACAACAAAGTAAATACCATGTATTCGTCAGAGCATAATGTCAACCATTAGGAGGCAGACTGAAGATATACTTACTCTACATTCACTAGCTATTAAGCTATAAAATAGGATTTAAAGTTCTTGTTGAAATTATGAAATTTAACTATAGCAGTGGAATGTTTGTGAAGCTTTTTGTTTCATTTTCTGCTATATGGAAATAACTTTCAAAAGCTAAGTGGAAAGCTTTTGTTTCCTGTCACAAATTACAAACGGCCATTAAAAGTCAGTAGTTGTTACTCAAGAATAACGAGGTATATTATTCTCTCAATGCCCATGCAAATCTCCAATTAACACTAATGGGATTTATGGCGATGAAACCAAAAGAAAATCTCCCTCAGTGTCTCAAAATGAAGAATCTTTTTTTTTAATGCCTACACCTTTTTACCATCTAAGTGCACTCAAGCATAAACAAATTAGTATTAAGCATCACTTTGACACTTCCATTTATGTTGACATTCAGAAACACTGTTTTTGAACAGTAATGTGTTTTAAAGCAGAGATGTGACTTTAGATACCAGTGAAGAATTTACAAGTCCCTTCTTCCTCTGACATTAATATTAACATTATAAAGAATGAGTATGAGCAATCCTAGATATGGTGCTTCAGAAACACAAAAGGGTGGATTTTTCTAGTATGTGTGGCAAAATATTTTTTAAAAACAGCACTTCAGAAAATAATCTCTTTTTAAACACACACACATATAGAATTGTATTACCTCTTACACAAACACATATCCCTCTTCAGTAAACATTTTTCTTAATTTCTGTAATTTTAGTCTTAGTCATATAGTTAAATCTTCCTAGAAGATAACTTTTAAGTAGAAAAGCAGAAAAACATTAAAATACTACTGAATTGAAATGGTAAAGTATATATTTTTAAGGTGTTGTGAAACCATCTGAAAAAGATGTGAGCACAATGAAATTATTTTTATTTCTCTAAGTGTAAAATGATCCACTGGGACTCTAGCCATAGATCTTTGGTGGAATTTCAATTTTTAAGATAATTGTATAAAGACATTAGACCTCACAGTTAAACTATAAATCCCTGTGCAGAAAAAAATAAATAAGCCCAATTTAACAGAATTCAATCAAAAAGAATAAGAGAGATGATGATATACAGAAAGTATATGCTGATACAGCCAAAGTTTATTAATTGACTATTTAACATTATTTATGAATGCCTGAATAAACACATCTTCCAGGAAAATTATCTAAAGCAACAATAGCAAGTAAATAGCATATAAAAACACAGAAAAAACATATTTTCTAACTGTTAAAATAGAATACTTCCCTCTAAAATTCTTGGCTGAAAGAGTAAATGGCCTTCAAGCTGGCATATTTATCTAACATCAACTCAACTAGGATGTAATCAAGTCTAAACAAGGGCTATTATTTTTTTCTAGGTAAAGAGAAGTTGATATTTTAAGAAGCTAACCTATTAAAACAAGAGGTAAGTTTATTTTACATGCCCACTGAATAGTCTAAGGAAAATTGATTGACTTCTTGGTGATTAGGCTTGGAAGAATGCCCAGAACACAGTAGGCACTTGATAGATATTCTTGAATGAATCAATTAATTAAACTTTCAGAAATCCTATTTGAAACATCAAAAAATGTATTTAAGTCTCCTGTACTTTGATTTTCAATATGAGTCTCTGAGGACAAGGTACACTGGTTGGTTTTATAAAGTTCAAAGTGTGACTGGATATAGTGGAAAAAGCAAATTACTATGATTTAATTTAAGCATGATGCATATTTGGCTAAATGATATATGAGTATACTGTCATTCCCTAATATTAGATGCATACAAAAAGAGTTTATTTTTGTCTATTTTTCAATAAAATATTAATATTCTTTTAAAACATACTCTTCTAATGATTATTTTATTAATTTATCCCTATATACTATAAGTTATCAGATTATGTTGATGAAATATACTTTCAGAATGTCCAAAAATACAAAGAATACTTGAAAATGTTTAATTATATTTTAGATTCTTCTTGATTAATGAAAAGTAAAAAATGTTACCTATAATATCTTAAGATAAAGTTACACAAATAATATTATATTTGTTATTAAACCTAATGATTACCATGTCATGAAATTAGAGATTTACACTAATTTCCCTGATAATACTATTAGTTTTATAAAGTGCAATGTTGGTTAGACATAATTTAGAGGAGTACAGAAATATTTTTGCTTTTTTATGTGACCATATTCATGACAAATGGGGTTTAATCTATATGTAACTAATAGATAAAATTGTTTGTATGTTGTATAACCATATGGATTGTTAGGTCTTTGTGTTCCAACATGGCATTGCAACTAACCCTAGTTGATAACCTTTTATTCATGCAGTGGTCATATCACTCTACGTGGTATGCCATCAGGGTCTGTTGGACCAAATTTTAGTTTTTGAGTGTTCTTTCTGAGGAGTTCTAACTCTTTGTAAGACTAGATATTTAATGATGTTTATTCTTTCTAACTGTCCTCCAAAGAACAAGAAAACTGAAATAGTTTGTTTCTTAATTATCATAGGGATTATTTCATTATTGTTCATCCATTATTCCTCAGTATGCCAAACAGAAGTCTATGGAACTGTGGAACCATCTAGAAAAATGATACAATGAAAAACTGATCAATGAATCATTGACAGTTTTCTTAGTATATTGCCAAAATTATTGCATCAGTTTTCAAGAATGTATTATATTCTGCCTTTAGATGTCACTGGGTCGCAATGAATATTCAGAATGTTTTAATTTATTCTGAGAAAAGAAACCTGAAAGAAGACATTTTATAATTATTATATGAATCAGAAGATGAATGCAAAATCATTCAGAGAAGTATTGTTGGCATTAATCATGATAGTGAAATTAATAATATAATTTTGTAAATGACATAATGAATAAGGACAAAAAAGGAAATGCGATGTTTCTTCCAGTTAGCCATTGATGGGAAGAACTTCATCATGCAACATACCATTCCATTTTCTTAAAAGGATATATGACAATATTCATTCATTTTTATTTCTTAGTATGCTAAAGGTTAAATGACTACCATATGATTCCAGAAAGCCAAATATGATGTACACAATATGGGGTATTTCAGAGATGCCATTTAAAAAATTAATAGTTTTTTTGTGTTTTATAGGTATTAAATTCATAAATATCCACACAATCATGAGGTCCCAAAGGCTCCCAGATGTTTCTCAGCAACTTCTCAACGGGTTAATATAGATAGGATTAACTAAAAGTAGGCCACTCTTTTCAAATGGCAAACAGATAGTTGACTCATCTCTAAGAAACAAATGCAAAGTTTGTTATATGGTTTGTTCTTGATTTAAAATAACTTAATAGAAGTCTTCTACTGAAATCAGGTTGTTTTTAGGCTACTAATTTACAAGGCAGCCTCAAAAAATGGTTTTTTCATTGCCAATCAATTTCAATTATGAAAAAATCAAGTAAAATGAGCGGTAGAAGAAAGAAAAAAAACTGATACATTATGGTGCTAAACAGAGAGGTAATCTGTCCTATAGGGATTTAGGAGTAATTAACTGTATGCTTTTCAAAAAATTTGGACATACTGTTTTTTGTGTATTTCCAGGGGATAAAAAAGTAAAACTTATCTTCATTGGATTTTCAGGAAAAAATCTGTTAAAACTATTGAGTCTAGGTACACCAACATTACATGATAACCTACATTCTTCCTGTTGAGTTGCATGTAATACTTCTGTGCAGTGGAAATGATAACTGAAGTTTAGACTAAGTACCTGGTTAGATTTAACCACTTTTGAATCTAACCTAGAAATTCATCATAAAATTCCTTTATTATTAAATTACATGCAATACTTAGTTTCTTAAAGGGTCTTTGAATAATTTTGAAAATCCAAATCTTAATGATTTGGATAAAATTTTAATACATACTCATGATATATATTTATGAGTTATGTGCTTAACTTTTTGGAAGTTATACTTCAGTAACTGTAGAGTTTATCCACTAATATACTCAAATGGAATAACTTAACAGTCATTTAAAAGTCATTCCTTAAGAAGTGTACCTAATGGGCTGCTTAAGCCCTGACATACATTTTCTCATCTCCCAGAGTGAATTCCAAGTAGTGATAAAACTTTAACTTTGTGAGTCTGTTTATCTGTTTTTTTTGTTCCCTTTTTCCTCGCTAATGATTTTTTATTTTTGCTTTTGTTTCTGGTTATATCATTTTCAAGAATATGTTTTCCACAAGGAGCCAATGTCTGTCTGCTAAGCCCTCCTGGGATTTCAGGCTTGCTGGGACCTAATCTCCCAGCTGCTAAAGACGGTTATTTCTTTGCAGACCAAAAGCTTTAGCAAATTTTGGGCATCTCAAAATGAGAGGAATTCACACACACACACACACACACACACACACGCACACACACACAATATTAGAGTTTCTAGACAGTGGTTACTTCTCTGGCTCACTGGTTGCTCAATAGATTTATATGGCTCTAGTTTTACAGAGAAAACTTAAGATTGATATCATGATGCATTTTGTCTAAATATAATAAAACCTGCCCTTTTTTGCAATAAAGAAAATGATTTTTGGAAATTATTATCACAATGAATTGTTAAGACGATTCATTCAATTATCCATATTTGGTAAAATTCCTTACTATTAACAGATTTTTGTCTCATTGATACACATATAATCCGTCAGGGGAAAAAAATCTCAATGATTTGGTTTTATTACCTTGTAGAACATTAACTATTTTTGTATCTAATTTAGCAATCTTATACTAACATTTCATTATTAATTGCCTCTAAATACTTAGCACTTCAAATATTCTCTAAGCCAATTTTAATATCTGGTTTGTTCACTAATTAGTTGAATAAACTTTTTGACACATATTCATTATAAATTTATGTGAGAGTCATGTTTTTCACTTTTTAAAAATTATACTTTAACAGATAAAAAAGCACATCAGCATTTGTTCTTAGTCTCCCTACAGTAAGCATAATGAGACTAACTTAGCTATTCCAGTGGTTTTAAATACTGAAATTTTAAAAGTTGAGCAATTCATTTTATAAAATTCTGATTATTACTATTTTTCCCACATTTTGTGTCACCATACTTTGGATGATTCACTGAGAAAAGAAATCACAATTTATCCTAAATCAGATAAACAGATTTTGATTTTTTTCTTTTTTTGGCTGAGGTAGTAGTAAAATCAGGTACAATTGAAAAATAGCATGAATTGAACTCTTCTATATATCAGATGATTTTACTTGTATAACTTCTGTATTCTCACAACCATGTCAGATTGGTTTGCATATATCCATAATTCTCTTAGGTAACTTAACTTTGCCTATCCTCATATTATCATACACCACTGTAATTATTTTTTTAAGACTCTACCTTTCCTGCTGAATTAAGTATATCATGAGGGGAAGGAACCTTTTATTTCTTGTTCATGTTGTATCTCAATAGAGAGAATTGAGTGTGAAGATGTATTTTTATTCCATAAATGTTAACTGAATGAATAAATGTATAGATAAATGAATAGAAATCAAAATTTGTAGCTAGATTAAAGCTAAAAAACTGTGTGTACTGATCAATTCTTAGGCTAGTTTTAAATAATACTGTTACAGTATGAATAAATGCAATTTGTGATAAATCATAAAACATGAAATTATATTTTCCTACATCCCACTTCTTTTTTATTATGCTTTCTTTTTTTTTCCTCTGGGATGGCCACAATCAAGCACCCATTCCTTATTTCCCACGGGAGGTTTATGCTACAGGAAGAATAAAAGCTTTAATCCCTAAAAGCCCTGGATTCAAACCCTGTTTAGTCTACCTACTCCAATAGGTCATCTGATCTCTACGGATCTTAACTTTCTCTTCTCCAGTTGAAAACAGAATTATCAGTCTTGATTATTATTATATTGTATTGTATTGTATTATATTAGTATTACATAAGTATTATAGTGAAGAAAAAGATTTGTGTGTGTGTGTGTATGTGTGTATTTAAACAGTGACTGGTATAAGTGTTACTACAGAATAATAATGATTTTCTCCATTATTTATAATTCCTTCTTGATAATCCACAACTGAGCAACATGGACCCAAGGGACACAACACATGGCTTGCCACTATTTATCTGTCAATTTCAGACAACTACTTAACCACTTTAAATCTCAATTTTCTTAAGTTCAAAATGAGGGAAATGAAGTAGAGTTACATGATTCAAAGGCTGACCTATGAGCTAGCAGCATCAGCATTGTATAGAAATTTATTGGAAATGAAATATTTCATCCCCACCTCTGAACTATCGAATGAAATGTATTTTTACAAAATCTTCATAGGCATTAAATTTTAAGGAAATAAAGCTAAATTATCTTAGCCATCTTTCTGATCTCAGTTCTGAAAATATAAAGATATTAAAAAATATAATACCATGCTATTTATTATATTAGCAATAGTTAACACTTTAACTTTGCATTTACATACCATTTCAGTTATCAACTGCTAAGCTACAAACTGCTATGGAGTTTGGTGGAATGAAACTCCATTTCCTGTTATATTATTCTGTTGGTTAGGAATTCAGACAGGCTGAGGTAGTAGTATGCCTTCTTTCTTCCTTAGCTATTCCAGTGGTTGGGAAAATTAGACAGAAAGATGCCAAAGAATGGAAGTGAACCCCTACCTTATACCATTCACAAAACTAAAATAAAAATGGATTAATTCTTTAAATTAAGTAGAATAAATTATTAAATTAAATAGAAGAATATGGGAAAAACTTCATGACATCAGGTGTGGCAATGATATCTTGGATATGGCACCAAAGAACAAACAACAAAAGCCAAATCAGACATGTGGGGTCAAACTGAAAAGCTTTTGCACAGCAAAGTTAACAATAAAGGGAATGAAGGGGTAACTTAGGAAATGGAAGAAATTATTTGCAAACTATATACTTGAAAAGAGATTAATATCTGAAATACATAAGGGACTCATACAATTCAACAACAACCATCATCTTCATTCAGTTAAAAAGTGGGCTGAGAACTTGAATAGATACTTCTGAAGAAAGACCAAGTGCTCAATAAATATATGAAAAGATGAAAGGATGCTCAACATCATTAATCACCAGAGAATGTAAATCAAAACCACAATGAGATATCACTTTACACCTGTTAGGATGACTATTATCAATCTATCAGTGTAGGTGTGTACGTGTGTGCGTGTGTGTGTGTGTGTGTGTGTGTGTGTGTGTGTGTTAGCAAGGATGTGGAGAAACTGGAATCCTTGTGCACTGCTGGTAGGAAAGTTTTTAAAAAATTACAAATATAATTACAACATGATACAGCAATTCCACTTCTGGTATGTATCCAGAAGAATTGAAATAAGGATTGCAAAGAGGTTTCTGCACTTCCATGTTCACTGCAGACTTATTCACAATAGCTAAGACAAGGAAACAAACTAAATGTCCATCAACTGATGAATGGATTAAAAAATGTGGTATATATGTACAATAGAATATTATTCAGCCTCAATAAAAGAAGGGTATCCTTTCACTTTTGACTTGTGTGAATCTGGAGGACATTATGCTAGACGTAAATAAGCCGGTCCAAAAAGACAAATACTGCATGATTCCACATACATGAAATATCTAAATAGTCAAATTCACAGAAGCAGAAAGTAAAATGGTTTCCTGGGACCTGGGGAAGGGGAACAGGAGTTGCAGTTCAATGGATATAAAGAATCAGTTATGTAAATGAATAAGTTCCAGAGATTTACAATACAACATATGCCATTGTAGTTAACAATACTATACTACGCACTTAAATTTTGTTAAGCTGGTAGATCTCGTGTTAAGTGTTCTTATTTCTATTAAACAATTAAATAAATTAGCTGAAAGGGAAATAATAGTAGTTCTGGGAATATGATATTATTCTAAAAGAAAATATATTAGCTGAAATACATTAGCTGAAAGGGAAATAATAGTAGTTCTGGGAATATGATATTATTCTAAAAGAAAATATTGTTAAAGTGCCTTGTTTCATTGTTAAATTACATGAAATGTTCACATCTGTTAATGTATTTTGTTTCTATTAATACTTTTTCATTAGAGCTGCAGATAAAATAAAGGATGTACAGTTAAACTTGAATTTCAGATAAAAGACAAATAAGTTTAGTCAAAGTATGTCCCAAATATTGTAAAGCACATACTTTTTTTATTTACCAAATCTGTCAGTCCTAACCTTAATTAAGATATATACCCTCTCCAGTCTTATATTAATGTTGATATTTTAGGAAGATGTGCCATGTTTACCTAGATTCTGTTCTTAACCTATGACTCAAAATGGGGCATATGCAAAAGTACATTTACCTCATTTTCAGGTATACAGTTGGTCACAAGACAAAGTAATAAATAAAGAATGAATTCAATAAGGTAGCCAGGTAACAACGTTAATTTCTCCAAAGAAAAAAAAGGGCTAGACACTGAGGCAAGTATTACTTTGAGATTTTCTCCAAATTCTGAATGTTTATATGTAGGCTTCTATTAAGATACTCTAATATATTCATAAAGTTTTAGAATCTTATCTGCAAAGATATTACCAATATCCAACCAGATATATATTCAAAATTTATATACTAAATTTAGCTCTATGGATAAACCCTGCAGAGCTATAGTCAAAGGATCTCAGGTTTTGAATACCATAATTATATTCTCCTACCTGTGAATCTTATACCCTCAACTAAATCCTATGTGTATACCTGGAATTTAATAAACTTAATACATTCTGGTTGAAAAATTAGAAATGTAAAAGTGAAAAGCAATTTCCAACATAACCTTATGTAAAAGTCAGAGAAGTAATTTTAATAATTATTTTACTAATCAATGTATTATCTGTTTAAATCAGGTTTCTGATAAATTTTATTATTTCGCTTTCAAACCTATAATAAATATTGCAAATATATGATTTGTTAAGCTGTGGAAATATAGCTGAAGCTTAGTTTGTACATCCATCCACAGCAATTATAAATATACCTCAATGTTTATCTCAATGAGAATCTCAGCCATCTTAAACCATTTTTCCTCACTACATCAAAGTGCCTAATAGCTTCCATGTCTGATTTTGTGCATTAAAAGCAGGTTATTCAACTGTTGCAAATCCATAGCTATGTTAATTTCTCTGAGGAAAAAAAGTCTGTTGAAGAAGATAAACCCTACTTTCCTACTTTTCTTTTTTCAGATCAAAGGAAAATATTACTTTTTTTTGTTTTTGAAAGCTTGTCTGAGGGGAAGAATTATAACCACATATTGTAAGCTTTATACTGAATCAGTTTTGAGAAGGAAACAGTCAAAACTCCTTCACTGCTTGTATTACCATTTCTATTGTTTCTATTTGAGTATTTTTGTGGATGGGTCAGAAAACAGTGTGAGTTACAAATAGCTGGATAGCAAAGGAAAAAAAGTGATGGAACAAAACAAGGATTTCTAGAAAAATTGTCAGAAAACACTGGCACTGATTATCATATGAGCAAATGTTTTAGTATAAACATAATATGTTATTAGCCATCTTTTCCTTTTAGCATAGCTCTATATATTTTCAAGGTGACTTAGAATCATTATACAATCAATTCTCACAAAATTCTTATGGCTCCAAGAGATATACAAGTTATTTGTTAGCAACAATATGATATTAGAAATTACCCCTGAATTTCTTATTTACCTTGGAAGGAGAATTTCTTTGGATTTACAAATTCAAAAGTGTATTCTCTCAGACATAATAAATGTTTATAGAAAGGTAGCAACAAATCAAGACACCTATTTTAACAACACACAATCTTTTTTAGAACTGTAATTTGATAGTAATGTATTGAGCCTTCTGCTAGGTAAGAAAAAATACTGCATAAGTTATTGACTTTTTGTTAAAGACTTTCATCAGAATTAGAAAAACAAAAAGAATTATAAGGAAAGACAAATAATATTATATACATATATACAACTAAGTAAATGTTCCCATTCAATAAGTCACTTATTGGCAATATAATGTAATTTTTTTATTATACTATAGCATACACAGAAAACTATAGTACTTTCGAATGGAAATTGGAAATAGCTGATGATGTGGAAAAGATAAAACATTTAGTATACGTTGTAGCCCAATTCTAATTATAAATAAAAGGGAATAAATTAGTTAGTGCCTAATACATTTCAGGGCACAGAATAGATGCTCAGTATATGTTTGTGGAAGAGAGGAAAGTACAAGGGAGGGAGAAAAGGCTATGGGCACTGCATATAAGAGTTGTGGAAGCTAGGGTCAATATGCTACCATTAATCCTCTCTGTACCCAAATGTCATTTCTCCACCAACTGATGGCATCTATTTTCCACCTTCTTGATCTGGCCTGGCATGTGAATGCTCTGAAAAATAAAATATGGTGGAAGTGATCCTAGTCAGTTCCAGGCTTAGCCATTGAGAAGACTGGTATCTTCCACTTGACTGTTTTGTAATGCTTTCCCTTAGAAGTGAGCCACCATGTAGGAAATGAGACTATATGAGACCATCAAGCTGTAAGCAGCCTTACTGGAGATTGAAAAACCATGTGTCAAGAGGTTAAGGAATACCAGGACATCAGTCATGTGAGTCAAAAATGTTATATTGGATATCCAACCTGGTAGAGGCTTCAGATGTCTGCAGCTCTAGGGATTATCTGACTGCAATTGCATGTAAGACAGACACTAAGATAAAACCACTCCCTGAGTTTAGTAAATCTAAAGGTCAAAGAAATAATCATTATTGTTGTTTTAAGCCACTACATTTTCAAGGAATTTGTTACTCAGTAATAAATAACTAAAACAAGGGCTTGTTCATGTTCAAAAATACCATGAAACTTTGGTAATTCCAGACTCATGAGAACATTTTTTTGCTGTAGTGCAGGAACCATTCTTACCCTGCGGGTAAGCGAACAGCAGCTTCTATACTGGGGTAAACTTCACAGTGGTAATACTACCTCATTACAAATTAGTGTTTAAAAGGTGAAAAATTATTGTGTCAGGCATAACAAAGGACAGCAAAACAATGTCTAAAAATAGTGTCAATTGTAAGAGGATGCACTTCTTTGGCTGAGAACTTAAAGCATAGGGAAATCAAATGTGGGAATGAACAATACATAAACTTTATAAAATGGCTAAAAGTGAAATTACATGGACTAGCCAAAAAGGCTAATGAATTTCCTCTAAGCATTTCCCCAGAGGGGAGGCCTCTTTTAGGAAAGGTGTTAGCTGTTTTTTCAAGATGGAAGTTGGTAGAAACAAAAGGAGGAAAGGTCGAGCCATAGAGCAGTGCAATTAGTCTTACCCCTGAAAACAAGTGGTGGGATGAGGGTGCAAGACTAAAGATGGGTAAGACAGTTAGCCCAACCTGAAACAAAACAAAACAAAACAAAACATTACATACAGGTTAGTCTTGTAACTCCTAAGGTTTTTCTTTTTTTTTTTTTTTAAGAACTCTCTAAATTACAGTCTGGATGAAAACTTGTGATGAACTCTAAATCTTGATTTTTCTAAACAAATTTTAGTTATGAGACATACTCAGGTACACAGAAAGATATTTCTGAAACAGCCTTCAAGATAGATAACAGCTATATTTATGGACTGAAAATTCCTCAAACCTGTACTATTCCTTGAAAAAAAATTACTGGCAATCTCTCTACTTCACATTCTACACCATCCACACATGTCCTGCTATTGGCCCTTGTAATTATTCCTTGTACAGTGGAAGAGAATAATTTCTCATGGCTAATAGGTTACACCAAAGTAATACAAAACAGTGCACAGCATAATAACAGCTAACCTTTATTCAATACCCATTATATTACAACTATTTTAATAGATTCAAATAGATTAGTTCAATTAATTTTCTAACTTTATGAGGCAAGTATAATTGTAGTATTTGTACTTACCTCCATAAGTGTTAAAATAAGTACTCAATTACAGATGAACTAGAAAAATTTACAAATAATGGCCCAAAGATTCAGATATTGTCCATGTTAGGATTTAAATACAAGCAATCTAACTCTAGGTTGTACTTCCTATTTCCTAGAATACACTAGATGTAACAATTAATGGAGGAGTGTCAGAACTCTGCTAAAGGCACAATATCCTGAGGGAACCTAGTGGTTACTCCTATGAGATTTTGAAACCTCCCATCAGTAAGTTCTTTACTATTTAAGGATATGTAAGGGTATGCAACTGAAAAACATATGTATGACATTTATCAAATTTATAAAACAAAAACGTAAGAAGTAAAAGAGAGCAAGAAGAGGAAAGAGGGTCAATTATTAATTTATATAGATGAGTTTAATATGTCCATCTAAGAGGTTAAATTATGTTAAAATATTGTTTTAAATTTAAGATGTACTTTGTACAATTCAACTTAATATCTGCATAAATCTCGTTCTTTTCTTAAATGTTACAGTTAAAATTGAGTTTTTTAACCTAGGCAAAGCTGTTTTAAATTTGATGGTACCTCATAGCTTTGCTGTCACAGCTCAGATTTACTGGAATATTTGAAGAACAGAACAGCAATTAGTGTTGGCTTCGTGGACATACAATATGTGCAGTCACACAAGACCTCATGTGTAAAAAGGTCCTACTCTTGGTTTAATGCTTTGCTGTCTCCAACCTAAAATGCTTAATTTGAACAATGATGCACATATTTTCATTTTGCACTTGGAAACACATCTTAAGCAGTCAGTTTTGACTAAAGTAATATTTGGCATAATTGCTGATGTGTGATTTAGTAACTCAGATTTTGGACTCAAATTTTATGATTTCTGGCATATCCTACTTGTGTCCTTATCATCATTTTGCATTGACCACTTTTTGGATTCAGTGGCTTGGAAGTTATCATATACTAGAAGGAAGGTGGTTATCACTTTCCAGAATTCTCACAAATCACCATGAATCTTTGGATGAAACTGACACTAGTTAAACAGATGGAACTACTAATTTGAAAGCAAGGAACATATGGTATCTCTCACTGTCCCTCATTATAAGATATATACCTCATTTTAGACCCAAGTGTAACTCCATCCCACACAGACCCGATGTTATCTGACATTTATTATGGTAAACTATTTACATCAGAAATGCTACATTATGAAAATAAGGCTACAGAATACCATATTTATGCTTAGACATTAATCATACAACTTTAAACCTCCTACATCACACTTCCCATGTGTTTTTCATTCTGTTTCTTTAGCCCATATTCTTCCTACCCTTTAGTCTTGGACATCTGAGAAATTTAAAATAATATGTTAAGTCTGTGTTTGTGATAACATTTTGCCAAATATATATGATAACCTACAACAGAGGAATATCACACATTGTGAAAAGAAGCTATATTTTTTAAGTAGTGACTATAAAACCAGCAGTCGTAACCTCTGGTGCAACTCACTTAAGGTCTTAAAATACTGTGTTTCCTAATTTTTTTAATGGTTTGTTCTAGAACAGATATTAGCACTCTTGGAAAATGTTGTGTGTTTTAAGGTAAAATACTGACAACAGTTGGCTCTGACTCATTGATAAATTGAATAGACCTATCTTCTATCCATCTATCTTAAAAATATTTGTGTTTCTCTTTCTTGGAGAAAAGGTGCAGCCTTGAAACATGTTTTTCAGGAAATGACTTATCTCTTCTCCATCTTTTCAGATACATCTCACTATTAAGATATTAAATTATGGAAGTAAAAATCATACTAACAACTGTAAAGAAAACTGGAAGGAAGTTAACTCCACGTGCATTCAGAAAACAAAATCCTGTAATTATCTACATGTCCATCCTTATACAATTACCACACTTCCTATTGATGATGCAACACAATAAAAATCTTAAAATAAGACTTTTCAAGTCATCCAACTTGAATGCTATTCAAACTCATTTTGGTCTCCTCTAAATCTTCATACATCTCCAGACAGATTTTAGCATTTGCTTGTCAATTTTGAAAAGGAAATCTATGGAACTGTGATTGTAACTGTCCAAGAACTTCAGATCTATTTGGAGGAAATAACTTCTTAAAAATAGAGTCTTCCTATACATCAATATATCTCTCCACTTACTTATAAATTTTGACATTTTCAGTGTATATACCTGGCATATTTTTCATTAAATTCACGCCTATAATTTTTTGCTATGTAAACTTTGAATAATTTCATTTTCCAATTGTTCATTGCTACCATTTAATATTAGTATATCAATCTTGTATTTTGCAAACTTGCTTTCTCATTTTTGAAGAGTTTATAGAATTATCTATATACATGGTCTTGTTATCTGTGAATAAAGACTCTGTATTTCTTATGTCAATGATTTCTATGTCCCTCAACTGCCTTATTACATTGCCCAGGATAAATTATGAAAAAGCTGTAAGAGCAGATATTTTCACCTTTTTCTTGAAATTAGATTAAGACTTCTACCATCAAGTTTAGTGTTATTTGTATGTTCTTTTTCTAGATGTTATTTCTCATGAATGTTACCGTTCTGTCTGTAGATAGATGGAAATTTCCATCATTAATATGTTATACATTTAATCAAATGATTTTACAATACTTTGAGATTATCATTTTTTCTGCTTCATTCTGTTAATGAGGTGAAGCGTATTTATTGATTTTCCAATATTAACTTTGTACATGAAGGTAAACTGAACTTGATGAAGAAGTAGTATTCATTTATGTACTGTTGAATTCATTAATTTTGTATAAAGGATTTTTAGATATTCGTCAAGGATATTAATCTATAATTTTCATTTCTTATGATATCTTTTTCTAGATTTATTACCTGAGTAATTGTGTCCCCCAAAAATGAGTTGAGTAGTGTTCACTCCTCCACTGTTTTCTGAGAGAATTTATGTAAGATTTGTATTATTCTTGCCTTAAAGTCTGCTAGAAGCCACTAGTGAGGCCAAAAAAACGTGGAGTTTTGTGGTGGGGTGAGGTAGAGGAAAATTTTTAAACATGAATTATTATTTTTTCTTGTAGATATAGGGCTATTCATATTTATATTTATTCTTGTGTCAGTTTTAAGGATTCAGTTATTTCAAAAATGTGTTTACTTTTTCTAAATTATTTGTAGAAATAATTTTTTTTTGACATGAGATTATTTGCAGTAATCTTTAATAATTCATTCAAGAAAGATCTATGGTACATTCCTTCTGTTATTTCTAAAATTAATAAGCTGTGTCTTCTATCTTTATTTCAGAAGCACTACTCATAGAAGTTGATGATTTCTGACAAGAAATTAGTTGTTAATTGTACTGAAGATAACTTGCTTGTGACCAGTCATTTTTCTCTTGCTGCATCAAAATGTTTTGTTCTTAACTTTTAAAGTTTAATTATAATATGCCTTGATTTGAATGTCCTTGTGTTTATTCTATTCGGAGTTATTTGAACAACTTGGCTATTTACATTTATCATATCTGGAAGGCTTTCAGCCATTAGTCCATGAAATATCATTCCCACCCCTTGCATCTTTTCCTTCTGGTACGCCCTTAATGCATATGCTAGTCCACTGCTGACGTGCCAAGTCACCTACACCCTGTTCACTTTTCTTCATTCTTTTTCTTCCTGAAGTTTACCCACAGCCCTGCAGAAAGCATGAAGGAGTCATGCTTAAAGAAAAGAGGTGTGAATGTGTCTCATAAATAGAAAATATCAACAAAGAAATAGAAATTTTAGAGTACCAAAGATGAACACATTTCTAAGGAACAAGGAGTTCATGACCACATGTGACAAGAAATACAGCTTCTGAAAAATATAGCTGGAGAAAGTCACAGACACTCCCAGTGGGATGGTATTGAGAGGTGGGAATATTAAAAGCTTATTAGATAATGAGGGTTGAAGTCTTGTAAATGGGATTAGTGCCTTTGCAAAAGAGACTGAAGAAAGCTCTTTCATCCTTTCCACTATGTGAAGACACAGTAGGAATATGCTGTCCATGAATTAGACATGAGGTACTCACCAAACAATAAATTTGCTAGCACCTTGAACCTGGACCTCCAACACTGTAAGAAATGCATTTCTTTTAATTGTAAACTACATAGTTTATTGTGTTTTCTTAAAGAGCTTGGATAGATTAAGATAGGAAATTGGTACCAAGAGTGGGGTGCTACTCCTAAAATACAAATATATAGAAATGTAGTTGCAGCTTTGAAACTGTGTTATATCAATATAGGGCTATTCAGATTTCTATTTATTCTTGTCAGTTTTTAGGACTCAGTTATTTCAAAAATGTGTTTACTTTTTCTATTATTTGTGGAAAGAAGCTGGAAGAGTTTTGAGGTACATGCTAGAGAAAGCTTATATTGTTACAAATGAACCATTAAAAGGTGATTCCTGTGAGATCTCAGAAAATAAAACAGAAATGCTTCAGGGAAATCCTCATTCTTCTTAAAAAATTCTCAAAGAAGGCTGAACATAATGTTGGTAGGAATATAGATGGCTAAAACCTGATGAAATCACCAGTGGAAATGGGGAAAATGCTAATGGACAATGGAGGAAAGTTAATCCTTGCTATGAAGTGTCAAAGAACCTGTCTGATTGTGTCTGTGCTCTAGTGTGTTGTGCAGAACTCATAAGCAATTAATCAGCGACAGCAATTTCTAAGCAAATTGTTGAAGGAGTGGTCTGGTTTCTCCTGCTTGCTTTTTGTAAAATATAAAAACAAAGAGATCATTTAAAGACAGAATTGTTAATTAAACTGGAAGCAAAATTGAAAGTTTGGAAAGTTATCAGTCTATCCATATTAAAAAGAATGAGAAAGACTGTTTGGGAGAAAACACCAAGGGTACAGCCAGGGACCATTTGATAAGAAAATGAGTATAGATCAGCCATCTCCATGAGAAGCCAGGTTCTCAGAGGCAAGGGAATTAAGACCAGGAAGGCAATTAAGAGATCACTTGGGCTGCCCCTTCCATCAAAGGCCCAGAGTATAGGAGCCCTGGGGATGTTGCTTTCACCTAGGTTTTAAAGAAAAGGGCTAATGTTCTTCAAAGCTGTAAGGCCAGAACCCAGGAAGAGGGCTCTGATGGGAACAGGGCCACTCAGTCTTGGGGGCCCAACCCCTGCCAGGCAAAGCTTCAAAGGAGAAACCTCTCTTCCAGTGGATCCAGAAGGTGGGACCCATAACACAGTGGGTCTGCAAGGCAGGACCTTGGCCCTAGTGGGCCTGCAGGACTGCACACTGAGCCAAAGAGGATTATTCTCAAGTCTTTAGGTATCATGGAATTTACCTTGTAGTTTGGACTTCCTTGGGACCCATTATCCTTTACTTCTTTCATGTCTCCCTATGGAATCAGAATGTGTATTCTATTGTGGTATTTTGAAAGCACATAACTTGTTTGATTTCACAGGTTCACAGCTAGAGAGCAATTAACTTTCTCAGGATGAATCATATTTTGAGTCTTATCCATATCCGGTTTAGATGATATTTAGATGAGAGTTTACCAGTTAAACTTTGGGGGGCTATTGGGATAATCAATGAATGTATTTTGTGTTCAAGAAGGATATGAATTTCAAGGGATGCAGATGGAATGGTATGGTATGTTTGTGTCCCTCAAAATTCATGTATTGAAATACTAATCCCTAATATGATAATATTAGGATGTAGGGCCCTTGGAAGGTGCTTACATCATGACAGTGGAATTCTCATGCATGGGATTGGTGTCTTTATAAAAGGTCCAAGAGAGCTCCCTTGCTCCTTCTACCATGGGTAGTTATGATCAAAAGACAGCTGTCTGTAAACCAGGAAACAGTGAATCTATGGACACCTTGATCTTAGAATTCCCAGCCTCTAGAACTGTTAAGAAATATATTTATATTATTTATAAGCTATCCAATGTATAGTATCTTGTTATAGTAGCATTAACAGAACAAGGTGCACACCATTTTTAAAAAATCTGTCTTTATATTCTAAATGTATTTCTGTAGACACTGACTTGCAGACATTAATCTACAGATTTTTTTTATTTTTTTATTTTCTGGGATTTGCAACATGCTATTAGTTTATCACAAACTTCTTTAAATATCTTATCACTTTAAATATAATGTAAGACTATTATAGCAATATACTTTTGTATCACCAAATCTAGTGTATGTGCTATTACTGTCATATTTTTTACTCCTGCATGAATTATAAACCCCACACTGTTTTATTTATTTATTTATGTACTCATTTTTACTTTTATTTTGATATGCACTCTTACAAAGATTTCACATGAAGGAACAATGTGGTTACTACATTTACCCTTATTATCAAGTCCCCACCCATACCCCAATGAAGTCACTATTCATCAGTGTAGTAGGATGCCACAGATTCACTATTTGCCTTCTGTGCTACTGTTTTCCCCGTGACCCCCCACACCATGTGTACTAAACATAACACCCCTCATTCCCCTTCTCCCTCCCTCCCGACACACCCTCCCACATGCCTCCCCTTTGGTAACCACTAGTCCCTTCTTGGAGACTATGAGTCTGCTGCTATTTTGTTCCTTCAGTTCTGCTTCGTTGTTACAGCCCACAAATGAGGGAAATTATTTGGCACTTGTCTTTCTCCGCCTGGTTTATTTCACTGAGCATAATATCCTCCAGCTCCATTCAAGTTGTTGCAAATGGCAGGATTTGTTCCCTTCTTACAGCTGAATAGCATTCCATTGTGCATATGTACTACATCTTCTTTATCCATTCATCTACTGATGGACACTTAGGTTGCTTCTGTATCTTGACTATTGTAAATAGTGCTGCAATAAACATAGGGGTGCATATGTCTTTTTGAATCTGAGAAGTTGTATTCTTTGGGTAAATTCCAAGGAGTGGGATTCCAGGGTCAAAAGGTATTTCTATTTTTAGTTTTTTGAGGAACCTCCATATTGCTTTCCACAATGGTTGAACTAGCATACATTCCCACCAGCAGTGTAGGAGGGTTCCCCTTTCTCCGCACCTTCACCATCATTTGTTGTTAGTCTTTTTGATGCTGGCCATCTTTACTGGTGTGAGCTGATATCTCATTGTGGTTTTAATTTGCATTTCCCTGATGATTAGAGATGTGGAGCATCTTTTCATGTGTCTGTCGGCCATCTGAATTTCTTCTTTGGAGAAGTGTCTGTTCAGATCCTTGGCTCATTTTTTAATTGGGTTCTTTACTTTTTGGGTGAGGCATGTGAGTTCTTTATATATTTTCGATGTTAACCCCTTGCCAATATGTCATTTACAAATACATTCTCCCATACTGTAGGATGCCTTTTTGTTATGTTGATGGTGCCCATTTGCCATACAGAAACACTTTAGTTTGATGTAGTCCCATGTGTTCATTTTTGCTTTTGATTCCCTTGCTCGTGGAGATGGGTTCAGGAAGAAGCTGCTCATGCTTCTTTTATTCAGGAGATTTTTGCCTATGTTGTCTTCTAAGAGTTTTATGGTTTCATAACTTACATTCATGTGTCTTTGATCCATTTCAAGTTTACTTTTCTGTATGGGGTCAAACAATAATCCAGTTTCATTCTATTGCATGTAACTGTTCAGTTTTGCCAATACCAGCTGTTAAAGAGGCTGTAATATACTCACTGTATATCCATGGCTCCTTTCATTTATTAATTGATGATATATGGTTAGGTTTATATCACGGCTCTCTAGTATGTCCCATTGGTCTATGGGTCTGTTATTGTGCCAGTACCAAATTGTCTTGATTACTGTGGCTTTGTAGTAGAGCTTGAAGTTGGGGACCATAACCCCCCCAGCTTTATTCTTCCTTTTCAGGATTGCTTTGGCTATTCATGGACTTTTGTGGTTCCATATGAATTTTAGGATGATTTTCTCTAGTTCACTGAAGAATGCTGTTGGTATTATGATAGGAATTGCATTGAATCTGTAGACTGCTTTAGGCAGGATGGACATTTTGACAATATTAATTCTTCCTATCCATGAATATGGGATACATTTCCATTTATTGGTATCTTCTTTAATTTCTCTCATGAGTGTCTTGTAGTTTCAGGGTACAGGTCTTTCACTTCCTTGTTTTGGTTTACTCCTAGGTATTGTACTCTTTTTGATGCAATTGTGAATGGAATTGTTTTCCTGATTTCTCTTTATGTTAGCTCCTTGTTAGTATATAGGAATGCAACAGATTTCTGCATATTAATTTTGTTTCCTGCAACTTTGCTAAATTCAGATATTAGATCTATTAGTTTTGGAGTGAATTCTTAAGGGTTTTTATGTACAATGTCATATCAACTGCAAACAGGGACAGTTTAACTTCTTCCTTGGTAATCTGGGTGTCTTTAATTTCTTTGTGTTGTCTGACTGCGATGGCTAGGACCTCCATTACTCTGTATAATAGAAGTGGGTACAGTGGACTTCCATGTCTTGTTCCTGATCTTAAAGGAAGAGCCTTCAGCATCTTGCTATTAAGAATAACGTTGACTGTGGGTTTGTCATATATGGCCTTTATTATGTTGAGGTACTTGTCCTCTATACCCACTTTGTTGAGAGTTTTTATCATGAATGGATGTTGAATTTTGTCAAATGCTTTTTCAGCATGTATGGAGATGATCATGTGGTTTTTATCCCCCTTTTTGTTGATGTGGTGGATGATGTTGATGGATTTTCAAATGTTGTATCATCCTTGCATCCTTGGAATAAATCCTATTTGATCATGATGAATGATCTTTTTGATGTATTTTTGAATTCAGTTTGGTAATATTTTGCAGTATTTTTGCATCTATGTTCATCAGGGATATACATCTGTAATTTTCTTTTTTGTGTGTGTGTGGTTTTTTTTTTTTTTGCCTGGTTTGGTATTAGAGTGATGTTGGCCTCATAGAATGAGTTTGGAAGTATTAGCCTATCTTCTACTCTTTGGAAAACTTTAAGGAGTATGGGTATTAGATAATCACTAAATGTTTGATAAAATTCAGCAGTGAAGCCATCTGGTCCAGGCTTTTTGTTCTAAGGTAGTTTTTTGATTACCAATTCAATTTTGTTGCTGATAATTGGTCTATTCAGATTTTGTTTCTTTCTGGGTGAGCTTTGGAAGGTAGTATTTTTCTAGAAAGTTGTCTATTTTCTTCTAGGGTATCCCATTTGTTGGTATATAATTTTCCATAATATTGTCTAGTAATTCTTTGCATTTCTGTGGTGTCCATAGTGATTTTTCCTTTCTCATTTCTGATTCTGTTTATGTGTGCAGACTCTTTTTTTCTTGATAAGTCTGGCTAGGGGTTTATCTATTTTGCTTATTTTCTCAAAGAACCAGCTCTTACATTCATTGATTCTTTCTATTGTTTTATTCTTCTCAATTTTATTTATTTCTCCTCTAATCTTTATTATGTCCCACCTTCTACTTACTTGTGTCTTATTCTTCCTTTTCTATTTTCGTCAATTGTGAATTTAGAGTGTTCATATGGGATTGTTCTTCTTTCCAGAGGTAGGCCTGTCTTTCCAGAGGTATACTTTCCTCTTAGCACAGCCTTCACTGCATCCCAAAAATTTTGCAGTGTTGAATTATATTTGTCATTTGTCTCCATATATTGCTTGATCTCTGTTTTTATTTGGTCATTGATCCATGGGTTATTTAGGAATATGTTGTGAAGCCTCCATGTGTTTGTGGGATTTTTCATTTTCTCCATGTAATTAATTTCTAGTTTCACAACTTGTGGTCTGAGAAACTTGGTACAATTTCAATATTTTTGAATTTACCAAGGCTTGTTTTGTGGCCTAGTATATGATCTATTCTTGAAAATGTTCCATGTGCACTTAAGAAGAATGTGTATTCTCCTGCTTTGGGTGTAGAGTTCTGCAGATGTCTGTTAGGTCCATCTGTTCTAATGTGTTGTTCAGTGCCTCTGTATCCTTACTCATTTTCTGTCTGGTTGATCTGTTCCTCAGAGTGAGTGCAGTGTTGACATTTCCTAGAATGAATGCATTGCATTCTATTTCTGCTTTTAATTCTGTTAGTATTTGTTCCACATATGTAGGTGCTCCTGTGTTGGTTGCATAGATATTTTATAATGGTCATATCTTCTTGTTGGATTGACCCCTTAATCATTATGTAATGCCATTCTTTGTCACTTTTGACTATGTTTTGAAGTCTGTTTTGTCTGGCATAAGTACTGCAACTCCTCTTTTTTTCTCCGTATCAGTTCTATGAAATATGTTCTTCCATCCCTTCACTTTTAGTCTGTATATGTCTTCAGGTTTATAGTGAGTCTCTTGTAGGCAGCATATAGATGGGTATTGTTCTTTTATCTATTCAGGGACTCTTTGTCTTTTGATTGGTGCTTTCAGTCCATTTACAATTAGGATGATTATTGATAGGTATGTACTTATTGCCATTGCAGGCTTTAGACTTGTGGTTACCAAAGGTTCAAGGTTAACTTCCTTGCAATCTACGAGTCTAACTTAATTCACTTAATATGCTATTACAAAAACAATCTAAAGGTTCTTTTTTTCTCCTCCTTTTTCTTCCTTCTCCATTTTTTATATATTAGGTATCATATTCTGCACTCTTTGTCTATCCCTTGATTGACTTTGGGGATAGTTTATCTTATTTTGCATTTGCTTAGTAATTAACTCTTCTTCTTTCTTTACTGTGGTTTTATTTACCTCTGGTCACACCTACTAAGCCCTAGGAGCACTTCCGTCTGTAGCAGTCCCTCCAAAATACACGTTAGAGACCATTTGTGGGAAGTAAATTCTCTCAGCTTTTGCTTATCTGGAAATTGTTTAATACCTCCTTCAAATTTAAATGATAATTTTGGTGGATAAAATTTTCTTGAATCAAGGCTCTTCTGCTTTGCATTAAATACATCATGCTACTCCCTTCTGGCCTGCATGGTTTCTGCTAAGAAGTCTGATGATAGCCTGATGGGCTTTCCTTTGTATGTGATCTTATTTCTCTCTCTGGCTGCTTTTAATAGTCTGTCCTTATCCTTGATCTTTGCCAATTTTATTACTATATGTCTTGGTGTTGTCTTCTTTGGGTCCCTTGTGTTGGGAGATCTGTGGGTCTCCATGGCCTGAGAGACTATCTCCTTCCCCAGATTGGGGCAGTTTTCAGCAATTACCTCCTCAAAGACACTTTCTATCCCTTTCTTTCTCTTCTTCTTCTTCTGGTACCCCTATAATGCAAATATTGTTCCCTTTGGATTGGTCACACAGTTCTCTCGATGTTCTTTCGTTCTTAGAGATCCTTTTACTCTCTGTGCCTCAGCTTCTTTGTATTCCTCTTGTCTAATTTCTATTTCATTTATCTGCTCCTCCACTGTATCTAATTAGCTTTTAATACCATCCATTGTGCTCTTCAATGATTGGATGTCTGACCGGAATTCATTTATGAGTTCTTGAATATTTTTCTGTACAACCATGAGCTTGTTAATGATTTTTATTTTGAAATCCCTTTCAGGAAGATTCATGAGGACAATTTCCTTTGAATCTTTCTCAGGTCTTGTTTTCATGATTTTACTTTGCACCAGGTTTCTTTGGCATTTCATATTTGTATATGGCATCCTCTAGTGTCTAGAAGCTCTACTCTCTGAAGCTGCTTGGCCCCTGAAGCAATGTCAGGGGTTGCAGAGGAGTGGTATTGGTGCCTGGGAGGAAAGAGCTATTTCCTGCTTCCCAGCTGCTATGCCTGCCTCCACTGGCAGAACCAGCAAGCCGAGCACACAGGTATAAGCCTCTATGCCTTGCATTTGCAGTTGATATAGATGGGGCTTCCCTCTGAATGACCTAATGCCTGGGTAGGGTTTGCCTATTTGCAAGACAGGTGGGGCTGGCTGGGAGAAAGTCACAGTAGGTTGCGTATCACAGAGGGGGTCCTTGGAGCTATGTAGCCAGCCAGGGAGTTGTATCACCTGAAGATTGTGAATGTTCACAAACTGGTGGGCAGAGTGCATCTGGACAATTTTGTCAACCTGTTCTTTCTCCTGAGCAGTAAGCTCTGTGCAATCCTTGCCCCTTTATCAGCCCTCTTGTTGTTAGGTAGTCTCTCAGACTGCCTGCCTTTCTTTTGTCCCATTGTAGCCAGATATGGATCCCTGTTTTCCATGAGCAGCTGGAATCTCAGCTTTCCATGTATTCTGCCTGTCTTAGTTTTCCAACCCCCTAATCATGAGAGTACCATGAAAGCACCATGAAATGTAGGTTTATGCTCCCAGAGAAGATCTCCAGAGTTAGGTATTCAGCAGTTCCAGGCCTCCACTCCCTCCCTGCTCCATTTTTCTTCCTCCCACCAGTGAGATGTGGTGGGGGAAGGGCTTGTGTCCCACTGGGCCTTGGCTTTGGTATGTTACCCTGTTCTATGAGGTTTATTCTTTTCTCCAGGTGTATGCAGTTTGGCACAGCCCTCTTTCCTGTTGCTCTTTCAGGGTTAGTCATAAATTTTCATGTTATATGCAGTTTTAGGAGGAAGCTTCTTTGTCACCTCTCACACCACCATCTTTAATACCCCACACATTACACTTTAGTTATTGTACCTTAACAGTCATTTTACTTAATTATAAATAAAAATGTATTTTTTATATTGAGCTACATATTTATAACTCAGTGCTCTTCAGTTAATTGCTTATATTTCTTTTTCCATCTGGTACTATTTTCTCTATAGTTAAGACTTTTCTTCAACATTTCTTCTGGTTCAGGTATCCTACCATAACGATTCTTATTTACTTAATCTTTTATATTGTCTTAAGTTGCCCTTGTCTTATTTTTGAAATAATTTTTTTGCTGACTATAAAAGTCTACTTTGACAGTTAATATTTTACATTAAGAAATTTTTTTAAATCCCTCATTGTCATTTCCATCTTTGATTTTTTTTCCTGCATATAATGTTTTCCCCTGGTATCAAGATTATTTAAGATTTTCTCTTTATCTCAGATTTCCAGAAATTTTATTATGATGTGCGTTGACATAGTTGTTATATTATTTTTCTCTGTTTCTGTCTCTATTTTCCTGCATTTATTAAATCTTGTTTGAGGTGCATCGAGTTTTCTACATCTGAAGGTATTCAGCTTATCTCAAGCTTGCCAAAAGCTTGAAAGCTATTTAACTATTTTTTTTTCCAAATACTTTTTTCTCCCCTGCTCTTTCTGTTGTTTTGAGACTCCAATTACTCCAATTTGAAATAGTTTAAGAGGTCAGTAATCTCTGAGCACTTTCAGTGTGTGCTTCAGTTTTAACAATTTTCAGTATGTTGTGATCATATCTGTTTCACCTGGAATTAATGCTCCTCAAATTTTCATTTCATATATAAATATTTCAACACAGAACTTGGCTTCTTTTTACATTCCCAGTTTCTCTTCTCATTATGTTCATTTTTTTCTTTTTATCCTTGAAAAAAGCTGTTCTAATATTGATTCTATTATCTTTTTCATGCCTATATCTATTTTTATTAAATGAATATTTTCTAATATATTTAATGTAATTTAATGTATTTGGGGTCACTGTCTCATATCTTTCTAATGCTTTTACTGGATGATGGTCATGGTGAATATTATGGTGTTGAGTTTCTATATTACTCAGTGTCCATGTTATTGGATGAACAATTTACTCTCCAAGTGTAAATGTAAAGATAAAGATGCAGAAACAAACAAGGGAGGATATTTATTTCCTTCATCTTATTAGAAAATATATTCCTAGTTCTAAATAAAGAGCATAAATAAAACAAATATTATTACTCTCTGGCTGTCTGCTGAAAGAATCTGCAGTAGGAACTTGATGATCTTTTCCTAGAACTACTGAAATTACAGTAAAGGATTAAATATATCCCAGTAAGAATATTTACCAATAACAGTTTCCCAAATCTCTAGTATACAAAGAAATCACAGTCCATCCTCCAAGATGAACTACAGTAAAATCTGAAGATAATACAGATGAAGCGGCACACACATTATAGTTTTGGTCTAGCAGTTTATGACATTCCCTGAATTGCCTGTGGAAAGGGTATTTAGGACATTTGTGTTTTCATCACATGTTAATTTTGGTGGGGAAAACAAATCAAATTAATAAATCAAACCAATTTTCCCTTTCCTGAATTTCAATCATCTTATTTCATGGAGAATCTGTAATTTTTCTTAAATTTAATAGTAAGAACATTTTGTTAAAGTGGATTCTGGTAAAATGTTTACAGCAACCATTTCCTTTGGCATTCATTTCTATAGCAGTAGAAATGCCCATTTATGGGCAGTAGAAAGCATCAAACAAGGTATGAACCTGGGAAATGGGATTTTTAAGCTTCAATAAGGATTGTTTTGTTACAGCATATTCTGAAGGGTCATAGACCTTCAACTGTGCTGACCCTAGAATTTTATGTCCTCACATAGCTCACTATTTTCCCCATGTTCCTACTGATCTAATGGCTAATATTTTGAATGTTCACCATAATATTTACTGAATATAAACACATATATATGCTTATATAAATATATTGTTTTTCGTTCATTTTCACTGGTTTTCCCTCCCCTAGTTATCTTGTCACTTCAAAAAAATTAGTCAAGCCCTTTCTTTGTACACCTGTACCTCAGAGGTTAAGTTGCAGGGCCAAAAGTAGAAGTTCCTCTAAAAAATTTGCTTTCCTCTAAATATGATAGATGATGGGGGGAGGGAATTGGTGCTGCATCTTGTAAAAGTGGGTATGCTTTTAAGAATGGACACAGGTAAAGCAGAAAAAGAAAAATCAAGAGAGGAGACACCCTAAGGTTAAGAAGGGCAGAAAAGAGTAGTGTGCCAAAATAAACGGGATTTTATGGCCTCACCCCCTTGGAGTACCCCAGAGTGATAGTGACAGGTTCTCTATCTAAGTGGAAAGTACCTCCCTGATTCACCAAGCGGTAGGACCTTGAACACTGAAACATATATGGAGACAGGACTCCTTACATACATGAGCAGTAGAAAGCATCAAGAGAAGCAAGAAGCTGAGAAATGGTGTGTTTCAGTTTCAATAAAGATTGCTTTGTGTCACAGCATATTCTGGAAGATCACACATTATCATAAAGCAGTGGTGACTTGGTTAGGACATTAGTGGTCATCTAGTGAAAACCATAATGAACCAAAGAATATATGTGGGGTGTGTGTATTACTTTTATGTTCTGCTTAATGCCACGAGTATATATTACAAATGCTGAGAAAGTGAAAAAGACCCAGTAATGATAATTCTACATCTTTGCACTCTTACTAGATGGGAGGTAATGTCAGATTTAGTTTGAATTGAATTAAATGAATTACTATGACAAATCTTGTTTATCCTATTTATGTTGTAAGAGCGCCCATTCCAACAGTACCTTAGGACTAATAAATATATCACGTGCTGCTGATTGATGACAGAGGATGGATTTTCCAAAGTAGTTCTTGAAATATTTTTTATATCATTATCTTATTCTAGTTTTGGTTTCTTACATGTTGTTTTACCAATGGGATTCAGCCCCAGGCAAGTCCACTATGGATTCAGTGTGACCAAAGAAAATGTCAGCAAAACGTTCTTGGGGTGTAAGGTTTTACCCAACTTATTTCCATAGTGGCAGTTCAGTCACTAAAATCCCGTTCACTCAGAGCGAGTCTGCATGCAGCAAGCCAGTCTCTGCCTCTGGGCACCTCTGTCCTTGGCACTGCCACCACTCCAGCCTCTGCTCTGCTCTCCTGCAGCCTTGCAGCCCTGCCACCGTGTCGTGCCCAGAGCACTGGGAAGAACTCTTTTTATAGAGTCAACAGCCATGTATTGCCCACAGGTGTGCAGTGAGCTAGTCAGCCATGGCCAGGTGAGAATCCTGGCCACAGGAACTCTTATTTTATCTACACATGATCTTCCCTTTTCAGAGCTGGATTGAAATTCCAATCTTCAAATCTACCATTGTCACTACAGTGAAAAATTTGGGTGCTGGTCTTATGGTCAGCACATGTGATCTGCACTTGCACTGCTGTCAATGAGCCCTTCATCACAGTGGCAAAATGGTAACTTATTCTACCTTCTTTTTGAGGATTGCATACTTAATTAATTAATCACTCCTAGCATCTTTCCAGAAGTGATTTCTTATTGGATTCCTCATAAATACACCAAACTATGGCAGTTTTCATCAGAGGGTTTGGAAATTGTCTCCTTTTACATGGAAACTAAAAGATTAAGATATTCAAGGGTGTGTTAAATTATTTCATACCAAAATATTTAAATATCTGGAGAAAACAGATACTCCTTAACAAATATAAATTATCATAATTTTTCTCCATAATATTTAGAATACCTAAATAGACAAATAACTATAAAAGAAATCAATTAGCCAAAGAGCTAACACCAAAAATAGTGTATGAAAGCAAACTGAAATTTCTGGGTAACTAAATGCCAATAGGAAAATCTTTAAAAACAGGTGAAAATAATAAAAGAAAATGAAAACAGAGTTTACTTAAGTAACTAATCACTCCTAGCATCTGTTGTGTTCTTACTATATTTGAAGACTTTGTAACTTTTATATATGAATTATCTATATAATACTCATAAGATTCTTTGAAATAGTTGCTGTCATTACTATTACTTGAGGAAACTATGATACAGGGGAATGGCTATCAGTTCAAAATCACAAATCAGTAAGTGGAGAAACAGGATCACACTCAGCGTGGTCCACAGATCATTTTCTCAACATACTGTTACACTGACTATTCTACAAGTATGGACTAATATGTGTAAATACTGAATGAAATAGGAAAACTAAGTACAAAAGATATTTAAGTACTGTAATATTGAATCTAATAAGTATCTTAAAAAAGCCTAATATACTTTTCTGTAATAAAAAGTAAAAACCACACCAAGTACACTAAGCAACCAGACAAGGACACATTAAATGTAGGAATAAACACACCAATAAATGTTCAAAAGAAATTTACTGACAGCTATTACAACCCAATTTAAATTTGCCTGAATTATTCTTTTAAAATATTTTCACTAAAAATTCAGAGTTTTTTTTTTTTCTTAACACCTTATTCAATTATTTTATAGGTTATGTATAAAATTAAAAGCAAACGTAGACTGAGGGAAAAAACTGCCCTGAAGATATACTATCTATGTATATTATAATAAGCTATATTAATTATATAACAATGGTTGTGAAATACACAAGTGAACACTGTAAAAGCTCTATGGACAAATATTTTTCAGAAAAATATAATAATTTTAGTTTATGAAAAATGGAAAATTTAATAATAACATCTGTTTACTAAAATTGCTAAATATTTCTAATGCTTTTAGTAAATGTATAAGATAATGTCTTAGTGTGTTTGGGCTGCTGTAAAAGAATACCATACATTGGGTGCCTTACTGGGAAATCCAGGTTCAATGTGCTAGCAGTGTCTGGTGAGACGCACTTCCTAACCCACAAACACCATTCTTCTCATTATGTCCTCACATGGTATACAGGGAAAGGGAGATTTCTACAGAGTCTCTTTCAAGAAGGTACTAATCTCCTTCATGGGACTCTATCTTTATGACCTAATCATATACCAAATGTCCTACCTCCTAGTGTCATCACATTGAGGGTAAGGATTTCAACAACTGAAATCAATAACAAATTTCAATAATTGAAACACTCAGTCCAAAGCAAATAGAACAGATGATTAAAAAAATATCAGTTTATGAAGTCTTTTCTTAGGTATATTCAAAATCCAGCATTTATTGGGAAAAGAAAAACTGACAATTATGACAACATGGATGGACCCTGAAGGCATTATTACAAACGATATAAGTCATAAAGAGATACACAAATACTGTATCACAATAAATGAGATTGTAGAAGCCAGGAAAGTCATGTCATGCAGAATCTTAAGGATTATAATTAGGCATTTGAACTTTATTACCAGACCTTTCCTCGAGGAATAGCACTTGGAACAGGTAAGTTAATATTGTTTATTATCTATTTGGCTGGATGTAGGCACATGAAAGTAGGTTGGTTTTGGTTTTGAAGGTGTATATCTAAAGGTTTTTGTAAGAGAAAGAAAAAAGTGAATTAAAGCCCTAGAGATTCCTAAATCACAATAAATTCAGGATCAATGTATCCCTTTCTATCCTGTGCTCTTTGTCTGCCCTGTGTTTGTTTTATGAACTTCAGCTAAAATAAATAAATAAAACCAAACAGCAGTCTATTTTCCTCTCTATTTCTGTTCTGATGAAAGAAAGCAGAAATAGTTTTAAATTTAAATTGAACTGTGATCAAAATAACTAAACATTGTGATTAACTTACCTTCTTTCAGATATCATCTATTTTATCTAAATTGGTATTTTGATTTATTTGAAATGTGCAAATAAAAGACGAATTTTTTTATCATTATGTGTAAAAATACTTAAAATAATTAAAATAGCCCATGGGATGTAAATATAATTTTTAAGAAAGAAAAAATATGAGACTTATTTTTAAATAGAGAAAAAAGAGCTAAAATTGACATACCATAGGGATTTTTTTTTAAGCATTATCTTCTAAAATCCAAAGTAAAAACCTTTTATTTTTCAAGTCCTTCCTGGTTTAGTCTCTGGTGAACTCACTGTCCTTTTATTTTTCTTTCTTTCTTTTAACATTATTTTCCTGGTCTATTTTGTCTTATATTTCAGCAAAGCCCTTATAGCTTTTCTCTATCATGTTTTAAACATCCTTTCTTTATCCTTTTCTTCCACTCATAATAGTCTCTGAACTTCCTACATGAAGTATATAAATATGCTCACTACATATATATATATATACTTAATATTTTCTTACCAGTCTGTTTTTCAATTTCTTTTCAAACACAATTTGAATAAAGAAAAGGGAAACTTCTTACTTTCTTATTTTACTTACCTCCCTTTCACTATGGGATTATTCCTCTTTGATCTGTGTACTATTTTTCAACCTTGAATCCTTTGACATTTCTCCACCTTATAATCCAGTTCTCTGTTAGATTTCCTTCAGGTAGTGATCCTGTCTTTCCCTCCTTTCTCATTTCATTCCCATCTTTGTAACCCTTCTCTGTCTTTAATAGCAGTCTCTCCATTTCACTTCTCTAACATTTCCCAACTTCTTCAGCTTGAAATGATCTCATGTTTGTACATATTGTTTTCTCCTATGGTATGTCAATTTTAGCTCTTTTTTCTCTATTTAAAAATAAGTCTCTCATATTTTTTCTTTCTTAAAAATTATATTTACATCCCATGGGCTATTTTAATTATTTTAAGTATTTTTACACATAATGATAAAAAAATTCATCTTTCATTTGCACATTTCAAATAAATCAAAATACCAATTTAGATAAAATAGATGATATCTGAAAGAAGGTAAGTTAATCACAATGTTTAGTTATTTTGATCACAGTTCAATTTAAATTTCTGTGTTTTTCAAGTTCTCAAAATTTTATTCAGTTTGATTTTTCACCTTACAAGCTTGAAACATATTTTTCATACAATAGATTGAAGTAGGAAGAATATAATAGCAAACACTTTACAGTATTCTCTATATGCCAAGCACTTCAAGGTATATAATACCATTTAACCTCAACAACTATATGAGGTTAATTTCTATTATTAAATTCATTTTAAGGAGGTTAAAATTGAAGGACGGAAGGGTTAGGTAAATTCCCTGATGTCACAGCACTAGGAACTTATTTAGTAAGATTCAAACTGTGTAGTTTCACTCCATAGTCTGTGCCCTATAATCATTCTCACTAAACCATTTTTATTAAACCAGCCTTTTAACAAAAACCTAAGCTATGAAAGCAATATTCCTTCTTTCTATTTCTCAATATTAATTGAAATTAAATAAAATAACCAGGCCAAAACCAATTTATTGAGAAAAGAACCTTGACTTAAAAAAAAAAATCTTCCTAAGAGTTATTTGGGTAAATTGTTTTTCAAAAGTTTTGGAAAAAAATATATATATATTGTTGTGATAAAGAATAACATATATATATATATACATATATATTTTTTAATATATATTATAATCAATTCTCTATCTTAAACACTTTTTATGTTTTTGGAAAAGCCCTATTTTAAAATATTTACTAAATCAGATATAGGGAAATAAAAAACTTCTAAAGGAAATGAAGTGACCAGCCAACTAGGCAAGTCAGTGATGATCATCTATCAATAATTACAATTGATATTATATATCATTATATAATTATAATTATTATATATATATATATATACACAGTCATACATGTATTATATATATAATATACACATAAAACAGAACATTTGCTAATTTTTTACAAGGATATCATTCAACATTCTAATCAAAATCATAAAAATAAATTACTGAGCTAACGATTTCAAAAATAATGAGGTGTACTACTAACTACAAAGCCATAGAAACTGAAATTGATTCTCCTCTATGAGCATGTTTCCTCTGAGTTGGATCTATGTGTTGTCTTAGCCTCTTAAATTTGTGAAGTATAAACACTGTCAATAATACCATTTGAGGTGCCTTCAGCTAGTCACCTATGTATTTCTGTTTAGTCCATTCCTTTGGTTTATCAATTCTATCTGTGGCAATGATCATTTGTTTATCTTTATTCTAGGCAGTTGTTCAATTCTAAGGCTGTATATATTTTATGTCAGACATGATGACAGGTGATGGATATTAGAGATCAATTACATGTGAGACATAAAATAGAATTTGGAAAGGCCCTTATTTGTCACTCTCCAAAATTCTTCAAAAATATTGAACTTAAGAGAAAGAAAAGCCATTCCTAATAGCTAGATTTCTAAAATCCTCTACATGTATGGAAAAAATGATGAGAGGATATGTAGAATCATGTATGAGTTTTAGAGCAATGAAAGGAACATTACTTAAGTTTGACAGTGGACAGAAAAATAGATTCACTAAATGCTACATGATAGTGAACACAATAGGGTTTTTTTAAGGGAATTTAAAATGAAGAAAATTTTGACAAAGTGGTACTTGAAAGGAAGAGGTATTAAGACAGATTAGGCCTATATTCTTGGCAGCACAACTTTTAAGTGTCTTTTTGCATAATTGCCTTTTTGAATCTCAGTAAGTACAAGCATAGCACTTTATAATTTTTTACCTGACTTAAATCTCAGGGTTTGGAGAAGCTTTCTCCTAGTAATCCAATTGTCTCCTCATTTGATTTACCTCATTTGTGTTTCATTGGTTGGATAAAGATAGTTGTGGCTACAATATCTTCTGCCCACATTTGCAACCTCTATCAGTAATTCTCCTTGTTTCACTGGCAATTATTAAGCATATTTATTTGAACTTGCTTAGAAAAGAGCCTTGTACATTTTAAAATTTACTTACCTGTATGATATTAATCTAAATGTAATTATTTTTTACTGTTTATGGAGCATACAAGTATTTTTAGAAAGAGTTTAAACTACTGACAAGATTATTGCCCATGAAATTTCATTCAGAAAAATAGGTGGTTTGTCCGGCTTTCAAAATCTCATCCTGTAAGTTATTGTGAATCATGTCACAGAATGTCCTTGTCTCTTAATACCTTTAATAAATTTTAATTTGCATAATAAATTTAATATAAATAACAATTCATTCTATTTAAGCTATGTATTTGTCAGCATCACTTCAGTTATTTCTTTGACAATATTGACTGGTTTAATTAATTGCCTAATTAATTAAATGTCCATCTTTCTGCAGAAAGTATTTGAAGTACCACATAGTCCATATAATGGTCATAAAATTCCATTACTGAAAGAGGCCTATAGATCATCTAGCTTCATGTCTCATTTATAAAAATAAGAAAGCATTGGCCCAGAGATATTAAATTATTTTTTTCACACTTAGTAGTAGAATGTGAATTGTAACTAGTTCTTCTAACTTATGCTTTGTTGCCCTTTTAAAACCCCGAACATAAAAAAATAATTTAATTTTACATATTTAACACTTGACACATTTCTGTGAAGAGGAGGGTTTTAATAAGTATATCTTGATAATGAATATGATGATACTTCATAATTTTTTTATCTAATCTGAGATGACAGAGAGCCATAAAATATTTTATTATGGAACAAATGGAATTTTATTTAAGAAATGGAGATTTCAAAAATAATTCTGTTCTGTAGGTAACACTGAAATACCTGATGCTCCCTTTCATGCTATGTGATTTTTCCTTGCATTCTCTTCTCTCAGAAGTTTCACATTCAGCAAAAATGTTTATTGGTAGCCAGATTCCGACCTGAAATAGTTGCTTTCCCAATAGATGATGATTTCTACCTTTTGATAAAACACTACCATACATTTATCCCTGTCAGTGTACGCAACACATAGAAACTCTCAATAAATGGTAGTAAAAAAAAATCACAAGTTATTTGTGATTTGGTAGAAAATATTAGATGGGAAAGTAGAGGCAAAGGTGACTCTGATTTAGTTTACTACATATGAGAACTGGTTAAAAATCTTTGAAAATGATTTAGCTTTATGTGTCATCCCTGTATATAATGCCTTTATAATTTACCTGAAAAGTATAAAAATACATTTTTAATAAAAATGAAAATTAAAGGAAAAGCAGCAATACATGTAGTACAAGTGAACTCATGAATTAAACATCATTCAAATTTAGTCTTCAGTTTTCATAGTTCAACGAATCTCAAGTTTTAGAAAAGCTTTCCGAGAAACATTTTTGATGGAAATATTCATAATAAAATGAACAATTCTAAATTGGACATTAGTATATAAAAGAGAGCAGTGACAGTTTTGTAGCTTTGTTTCATAAAGACATTTAATTTTTATATCAAAATATTTTTAATATTTTTACTAAAATATTCTTAAGGACTGAAAAAGGTGATTTATTGTCCCATTTTACATTCTAAGATATCTAATTTCTTAAAATTGACTGGCCCCACAATACACTGAAACAATATTTTTCAATGTCTAAATAGGAAATGATGCAGGTTTAGAAAATCCTGCTGCTAGGCAAGAAAGCTGTAGTTCTTTACAAAATCTCTCCAAGACTGCTCAGGCAAAGTCGCATAGCATCATTGGGCTGACAAAAATCTTTATCTCTTCTTTTTGGTAATATTATATTAAGTTCTATCAAAAAGCCCAGGGTGTTTTAATTACAGCTCATAGAAAAAGAGAAAAAAGACTGATTACTCTTTCGGTTTACTATTTGTATAAGAAACTTCTATCATCTTAAATACTTGGCTGCAGAGTTTACAGTACATTTCTGAATATCTTGCTAGATTGTTTCATAAAATTGTTCTTCTCACATTTTGACTTTTTAAAGTATTTAAGCAGGTAGTATTGTACATGAGGAGTAAAGGAAATTTCTCCTTAGATTTTATGTATTAGAAAAAGTGTTTCATTCACATATTTAATTCAAAGAGCAATTTAGCACATTCAAAACCATTAGATGTTTTGTTCTGACATTTAGTTACAATAAATGAGCCCCTTTCCAAGTGAGAAGCACCCTTCTTTGCTTTTTAAAGTTATTTAAGCAAAATTCACAGAAACTGCATTTTCTAAAATACACAGAAATGGTTTTACTGTTTTGTTTATTTTTCTAATAAATATCAGAAGTGTCTTGACATTAGGTTACAGTATGAAACCTCTTTAAAGTATCAGTGTACTTTGGTCTTGGTAAAGCCATAAATGCTTATGCAACTGAACAGAACTGTTCTATGTGTATATTGTATATATGCACACACACACACACATTCCTGCCCTCTAATAGTAGTCCATTTACTTTCCATTGTTTCCATTTATAGGGGAGTTACATATGCACAGGATTGTTAGACTTTATTTTTGTTGCATAGGGAAATATTTAAATCATTTTTCATATTATGTAGAGTGGTGGTATCAATTGTTTATGGAACATTTAAAAACTATTGATAAACAGGCCCCACCCACAAAGAACTGGTTTCAACTACTCTATGGTGGGTCAGGAATTAATATTTTTAAGAAAGTCTCTCAGTGATATTGACGTGGAGCCTAGTTAGAAACCACCAGTCTTGATTTTAGAATTGTTACATGATCCTAAAACTCTAAATACTTAATATAGGACATTACTTAGCAACGAAGAAGGCTCATTTTCCTTATCTTTGGCCTCATCCAAGAAACTAGTCTTTCTGTCCAGACAAATAAATTGAATAGTGCATGGATCTTAAAAGTAGTAAAATTCTAACCATTTTTATCATTTAAATTTTATTTAAAGACCAGAACAGTCCTGAAGAGCCCAGTTCCTTTTTCACATCTAATTCTGCTGCCATGTGTTCCTCTTGACTGAGGATTTACCAAGCTAAAAAAAAAACCTCAAATCATTCCAAAGGAAGAAAATAAAGTAAAAAGAGAAAAAAAATCACTGCTCTCACTAAAAGATTCAGACTTTAGTCAAAAGGAATGTATAATGTATAGGCATCCTACTTTGGACACAATGGTTATTTGTCCACTTTATTTCGTATGTCCTACCATAGGAGAAACTGCATTATTAACTTAATCACTCTTACAGTGAAAATGGGCTAGAAGCACACGATGAATCTGGGTTAAAACTAATGTGCAGATATAACAGAATGAAGGGAATTAGTAAAATGGAAATAACTGCCACTATTAAAATTCATATAACCTAAGCTTTCCCAAAATTATATACTACAAATAATGATCACTAATACCCAAGATTTGTTTATGTACATAGCAGGCATTTAATATTCATGAAATGACTGAGAACTTAAATGTCAGTCAACAAAATATCAGTTCAGCAATCAACTGAAACATTTATTTATCTGGAATATGTGAGTTACATTCTAGTTCAAGCACCTGTGGAAAACTGCAGGGCAATACTGAAACATCAGGTCCTCCAAATCAGCCTGGCCAGACTCTAAGGATTGTTGTGAGGCTTAAGCAAAATTCAGCAGTGTGAACAAAAGCATTTTCATACAGTGAAAAAACTATGTAACTTTAAGATATTATCAATTTGCAATAATATTGATGGGTTAGTAATACTGAATATTAGAGATACTTGTATTATTCTACATTATCAATAGATGCCATATCAATGAGACAAGTTTACCTCCTACAATTTCTTTTAATGTTAAATTACACCATCAAATTTTAATCTTTGTACTTCATATATATAATTCACACATGGCATTATTTTTTAATTCAAAAATGTAAATTTTAAAATTGTAAGACAAGAATTATATTGATTTGATCCTATTATACAATAATATTATTTAAATCATGAAAGGAAGTCCAAGATTTATGAGAAACAACTATAAACAATTTGTTATTCTCATCAAATTTATGATGAAAACCTAAAACCAATCAAATGATAAACATTACTATGTTAAATGATGCTTAATCATTTTTCATAAATTCCTGCTTTGGTATTACTTTTAAATAACTGTACTTCTCTAATTTTTTGTTCTTGATTCTTAGTTCTCACTTTTTGATTTTTCTATATTTGTATCTATCAGTAATGTTAATGGTATTTCCTGACAGTATCTTCTGATAATCAATCAAATAATCACTTGTTCTCCACAACTGAATAAAAAACAAAAGAAAAACACTATATAAACCTATGACTTATATGTTGATATACAGAGAAATAACCAATAAGGATATAAAGCCTCAAAAAATTTTATAAGACCTTAAATCATTTAAAATATGCTCTCTAATTATAGTAAATTAAACTAGTAAAGATCATAAAAAGATAACTAGTAACTTTCAACCACTGGGGAATTAACTCATGGCTAAAAACATTTAGAAAATGTTTTGAACATTAATAAGGATACACACTATCAAAGCTTGGATAAATGTAGCTAAACCTCAGAGAAATGCATACCCTTAAATTCGTATATTGGGGGGGAAAGACTGAAAAATAATTATCTATTCTGTATCTCAAGAAGTTGGAAACAAAGAACAGGATAAATTTAAAGAAACAGAAAAAGAAAATAATCAAAACTAGAGTACAAACTACCTCATGTGTACATGGTTTCACTGGTAAATTCTTCTGAATATCTAAGGGAGAGTAATATCAACCTTACACAAGCTCCCCCCCAAAAAAAGCAATAGAGGAAGCACTCTCAAATACATGAGTCCATTGCAGCTTTGGATTAAAAAAAAAAGACAAGATTATCCCAGGAATAGAAAATTACAGACTGTCTCATCAATTACACATAAACATCATGAATAAAATACATGTTCATTAAATTTGGTGACATATAAAATAATAAAATAGCTTGGTCCAGGGGAATTTTTTTGTAGAAATATTCATTAGTTTTGCTTAGTTTAATATTCCAATGTTAATAAACAATATGTATCATCACATTTACAGAAAAGATACCAATACATGTTTTAACAGAAGTCTTTAACAAACTTTATAACACCTATTTGTGATACACAAATACTTAACAAATGAGAAATAGGAGTTAAATCACAAAAACATGAAAAATTAACTATGAAAATTTTATAGAAACATTATAGTTAATGGTGAAATATTGAATACTTTTCCCTGAGAGGATAAATGAGAAAAGAAGTCCTTTCTATTAAATTCTGTACTGGAGGTCCACTCAGTGCAATAAGAGAAGAAATTTTTTAAAAACACAGGATTGGAAAAGAAGAATAAAACTGTGTACAAAGAAAATAAAAAAGCAAAGTTTTTGACTATTGGGATCCAATGTATTTCCAAGTCTCTGCAATGGTCAGGGCTTTCAGAGGAAAAGTTATTGGCTACCTGGTTTAAAGGAAGATTGAATAGCAAATATTCCTTCCAAGTTAGAAATAGTGAATGAACCAGAGAGGGCTGTAGGCTAATATCCCCTGCAGCCCTTTATTTACATTTGAAAGGATGATCTGTAAGGGACATTCTCCTCTTCATCCCAGAAAAATTCTGTATAATTCAGAAAGGAAAAGTGCCCCTTGCAGATTTACTCAATCCCTCTTCCTCCTCTGCCTCTCTGTCTCTCTTAGTGTCTTTCTCTCTCTCCTTTTCTATTGAAAGCTACCATATGTAAGCTCCGAGATTCATAATTCTCGGGTTCCTCTCCTACAAGCACACCACACAGTTCATTCAATTCTCACCACATCTCAATTTATGGGAAAAATGGGGTGTAAAAAATAAGCGCTAAAATATTCTGCAACTAAATAATCACCTGTTTCAGCTCCAGAGGGAGGGAGGGAGGGAGGAAGGAAGGAAGAGGAAGAGGAAGACGAAGAGGAAGAGGAAGAAGAAGGGAAGGGAAGGGAAGGGAAGGGAAGGGAAGGGAAGGGAAGGGAAGGGGAGGAAAGAAAACATACCAATTTTATTTGAATAGGTCAATGTAACATGACCGTTGAATACCTGATCAACACACAAAAATCAATTGTATTTCTATACGCCAATAATAAATAGCTGGAAATTCCAAGTTAAAAATATAGCATCAAAGCTTTTGACTACTTACAAATACATCTAACAAAAGATATGCAAGATTTCTGGTTCAAAGTCAATAAAACATTTTTGGAAGAAATATTGTAAGACCCAAAGGAATGAAAGAGGAATAGAGCATGCTCATGTTCTGTAAGAATCAATATAATAAATATATCAGTTCTCTCTATATTAATTAATAAATTAATCTATAGATTCACTGCAATCCTAGTCAAAATTTGAGAAGTTTGATTAAATCTTGTAAATGGAGTATCAAATTCACAAGGAAATTTAGAGTGCCAAATAGCCTACGCAACTTGGAAGAACAAAAACAAAAGCGGCATACCTTTACTACAGTACAAATGACTAAAGACTACAAGAATGCAAAGTAGAAGAACTACAAGGGTCTGAAAAATAAATATAAAATGGTTTTGATTTTAGATACTGTCATTTACTAATTTTGTGACATTGGACAAATTTCGTAGACCTCAAAATCATTTCACATAAAATGACACATAAAATAGTGGCTATCTTAGTAGCTTGTTTTAATAAATAAATAAATTAAATCATGTAAAGAGTTTTGAGCAGTGTCTGGAACATATTTAGTACCCAATAAACATTAGATAATCATTACACAAGAAGAAAGGAAATCAGCTACACAGGAAATAAAGTGTGTGGAAGAATGCTAATGTGGTTGGAACACTGTGCTCAAGGGAGAGAATGGTACAAGATCACGCAGTGGGGGAAGGCAGACACGTGATAATGACTGGTCCTGTACATCATGATGAATGCAATTGGAAACTAATGGAGGGAATCAAGTAGGCAGCAACACAATAGAATTCACCGTGTAGAAAGTTCTCTGGCTTCTGTGTGAACAAATGTGGTTGTGAACAACTAGAATAAAAGGATACTATTTACCTTTTACATATCCAGTCAATATGACAGAGGACAGGTCTAGGTCAATTGGTGAGAATTGGTTTGATACAGGCTATATTTTGGAACCAGAGCTAACAGAATTTGCTGATAGATTAGAAATGCATAATGAAAAAAAGAGAAAGATCAGGGATCACTCTGAGGTTTTTGATATTAGCCACATGTGGAAAGGGGATACTGTTCAGCAGGATGGGAAGAAAGGAAGAGAAGGAGATTAGGCAGAAATAGAAATTTAATGCTTTAGATATACTTAATATGAGTTGCTTTATATCCAAGTGGGAACGCTGAAAAACAGTTAGATGTAAAAGTCTATGTATAGTCCATACATACATCTATCCTTGTTAGGGATAGAGATAAAGATTTCCATGTCAGATGGATGAAATTTAAAATAATAATAATGGCACTTATGATTATAGATGTCTAGTTATATCTTCTTGCCAGCCCCTGTGCCAGGAGCTTTTGTGCATTCTCTCATTTATCTCTCAGAAATGACTCCAAAGGTAAGTTCTATTTAGTGTCCATTTTAAGATAAGAAAATTAAATCTAGAGCTGTATAGTAATTTGCACATGATCACAAACAATAAATAGAGCTATAATTTGGACAAATGACAGTCTGACTGAAAGCCTTCTTTTCCATTTATGTTACATTTTTTAATATCAAATTACCTCCCTCAAGTCAAAGAATTAAAAATGTGGCTTTCTAACAGCACATAATTGTTTAAGTTTGTCACTTAAACACATGGTATCTCTCATACATTTAACTTATGCCACTTGTTATGAAAAATATAAATCTCCATTTGAATTATTTTAGTTAAGAGAACATATAAATTTGCATTATAGTATCAAATTGATATTTTATAACCTTATATTACAATAGTTGTGATATATATCTCCTTGAAGGAGAAACCTGAAATGGAACCACCTACCTTTTACAGAATCTAATGTAAGGAATGGCAAAGCACCCACAATAGGAAAAAAAAAATTATTACTCTTAGCAGTTCTCTTCTCACATTATGAAATACTTAAAATTTTAGCCAATTATGCAACTAATATGAATTCTCTCTTGTGAGTCTATCAGACTTTCATTTTAAGATTCTCTTTTGTTGTCTCTTTGGCACATATATTCACTCCAGATGAATCTCTCCTGTGATTTTTTTTTTCCTCTGCATAACCAAACTCCACTCTCCTTAATTAAATCAATGCTTGACATTACATACTCACTACCAAAAATATTGACCAGCCATGACAGACTGCTGGGTGTTTGGGGGAAAATAAACTTCATACAGCACAGCAATGCAGCCAAAGTTATTTCTCTCTTTCTTGCTCTTTTACACCATCCTTTTCACCCTCCTTCCTGTTCACTTTTTTTTGTTCCCTAATCGTTCCGTAAGAGTTTACCAGTGTGTTGGTGGTAACATGCAGCCAGAACAAGGTCTGGTGAATAATCATCATCTGTGCAGGGGTTTCCAGTTACTGAAAGATCCCTCTGGGAGCAATGAGATATAAGCAGACATGCTGTGGCTAACTTGGAGAAATGACTGTACCCTGGCTTCTAGGCTGCAGTTTTCGATCTTAAATCCTTTAGATAAATGTTCCTGCAAGAACAAGTAGTCAGGATACAAACTCTTGCAAACATGATGCTTTTGAAATATGAGAAGCCTGAGTCTCCCAGGTTTGGAAGCCTTTATCTAAGTGGGAGTATTATATTTTAAGGGTACTTTCTTCTATATTTTGATGGGACTGATACAGCCACTCTTTGGCAGTTCTTATATACTGAACTGAATAAATGAAATATTTCCTCTAGTGCAGAATGCTTTAATACAAAATACTGTGCAATTATCTTTCCATTTGGGGATATATTTTATTAATAAAAGATTATTTAATGAAATTAGTTAATATTTGAGAATAAGGGACTCACTTTCAAAGAGCAGGAATAAAAATATGATATGTCAAAAATGGTTTCCATTTATCATACTGCAGAGCAATTGTCTTAATTTTACTTTAACTAGGAAAATAAAGCATTTCAGCTCTAGTTTTAGAATTCTAGTTTTAGTCATGCAATTTATGTACATAAGGCTTTTACAAGCAATGCATAGGTTATTAGGTTATTTTTCAGAGAGATATTGTGCTACAGTTCATTAATTGTAGGAAGGAAACATTTAACAAAATCACCATCCATTTGTGGCCTGTTTGAGTATGAGAAAGCAGCATAGTATTAGAAAAATATTGTGGGCTTGCAGGCTTTACCTGAATTGAAAATTTATCTCAGTCAGTTACTGGCTGTATGATTCTAGGTGAGTCCCTTAACAGCTCAGTTTTCTGAACTCTAAATTATAAGAACACATACATATTAAAAATTTTGAATAATGGTAATTGTTATAGACTGAATGTTTGTGTCCCCTAAAAATTCAAATTTTGAAGCCTTCCCTAATGTTACGGCATTTGGAGGTGGGGCCTTTGGAGAGTGATAAGGTCAAGAGGGCAGAGTACACATGAGTGAGATTGAGGCCCTTATACAGGTTCCAGAGAGCTCCCTTATTCCAGCCACAATATGAAGAACCAGGAAGGAGACCACTACTAAACATATAACCTGCTGGTGACTTGACCTTGAATTTCCCAACGCCCAGAACTGTGAAAAATAAATGTTGTTTAAAGACATCCTGTCTATGGTAGTCCACTATAGCAGCGCAAAAGGACTAAGAAAGAAATTAATACCAGCAGTGGGGTGATACTCTTAACAAATACCTAAAACTGTGGAAGTAGCTTTGGAACTGGGTAATCGGAAAGGCTAGAAGATTTTGGAGGTTCATACTAGCAAAAGTTTACATTGCCATGAATGAACATTAAGAGTGATTCTAGGCAGAGGGGCGGAGCCAACATGGCGGTGTGAGTAAGACAGTGGGAATCTCCTCCCAAAAACATATGTATTTTTGAAAATACAACAAATACAACTAATCCTAAAAGACAGACCAGAAGACACAGGACAACAGCCAGACTACATCCACTCATGTGAGAGCCCAGCGGTTGGTGAAAGGGGTAAGATACAAACCCTGGCCTGGCGGGACCCGAGCACACCTCAACCCGGCTCCCGGCGGAAGGGAGAGGGAGCCCAGGACTGCTAAACACCCAGCCCCAGGCACCCACACAAAAGCGCAGACACAGTGCATGCATGGAGGGCTGGAAACTAGGGAAATAGGGGAGCAAGATCTGTGAGCGGGTTCTGAAGCTGATGACTCTGTGACAAAGAAAAGCGAGTGCTTTTTGAAAGTCTTAAAGGGACAGGGACATAACAGCTGGACGGAAACAACAAAGGTCACAGCCCAGTGGCTGGAAATTACAGGGAAAACCGGGCACACCAACCCCCTGGGAAACAGCTCTGAGACCCCTCACAGAGGTAAAGAGCCAAACAACCCCCCATCCATTACCCCTCCAGTCGCTGCAAAAGCAGAGAGGCAGCCTAAGGCAGGCCATGCCACCTCAGAAAGGGAGTTTTCTCCATATCAGCCCAGCAAGACACACACAGTCTACATGCACTTACCGAACACAAGCCACTAGGGGTCACAGTTGTCCCAGTAAAGAAAGGCCAGTAGAAAGTGAAAAGTTTGGCCATCCCAGCTGACAGTCAATAGCACCTGTCAACATGAAAAGGCAAAAAAATATGATCCAGACAAGAATAACACAGCTTCGGCATCTACTACATCATCCCCTGAGAAGGAACCTGGGGAGATATATTTTGCCAGTCTTCCTGAAAAAGAATTCAAAACAAAAGTCATAACCATCCTGATGGACTTGCAGAGAAATACGCAAGAACTAAGGAAGGAAAATACAGAAATAAAACAAGCTCTGGAAGGACTTCAAAACAGAATGGACAAGATGCAAGGGACCATTAATGGACTAGAAAACAGAGAACAGGAATGCAGAGAAGCTGATGCAGAGAGAGATAAAAGGATCTCCAGGAATGAAAAAATTCTAAGAGAGCTGAGTGACCATTCGAAATGGAAGAATATACGCAGTATAGGGGTACCAGAAGAAGAAGAGAGAGAAAAAGGGATAGAAAGTGTCTTTGAAGAAATAATTGCTGAAAACTTCCCCAAACTAGGGGAGGAAATGGCCTCTCAGACCACAGAGGTACACAGAACTCCCATGACAAGGGATCAAAGGAGGACAACACCAAGACACATAATAATTAAAATGGCAAAGATCAAAGACAAGGACAAAGTATTAAAGGCAGCCAGAGAGAAAAAAAAGGTTACCTACAAAGGAAAACCCATCAGGCTATCATCAGACTTCTCAACAGAAACCCTACAGGCCAGAAGAGAATGGCATGATATACTTAATGCAATGAAACAGAAGGGCCTCGAACCAAGACTACTGTATCCAGCACGAATATCATTTAAATATGAAGGAGGGATTAAACAATTCCCAGAGAAGCAAAAGTTGAGGGAATTTGCCTCCTACAAACCACCTCTACAGGGCATCTTACAGGGACTGCTCTAGATGGGAGCACTCCTAAAAAGAGCACAGAACAGAACACTCAACATATGAAGAATGGAGGAGGAGGAATAAGAAGGGAGAGAAATAAAGAATCATCAGACGGCATTTATAATAGCTCAACAAGCGACTTAGGTTAGACAGTAAGATAGTAAAGAAGTGGACCATGAACCTTTGGTAACCACAAACTTAAAGCCTGCAATGGCAATAAGTTCATACCTCTCAATAATCACCCTAAATGTAAATAGACTGAATGCACCAATCAAAAGACACAGAGTAATAGAATGGATAAAAAAGCAAGATCTATCCATATGCTGCTTACAAGACACTCACCTCAAACCCAAAGATATGCACAGACTTAAAGTCAAGGGAGGGAAAAAGATATTTCAGGCAACCAACAGAGAGAAGAAAGCAGGTGTTGCAGTTCTGGTATCAGACGAAACAGACTTCAAAATAAAGAAAGTAACAAAAGACAAAGAAGGACATTACATAATGATAAAGAGCTCAGTCCAACAAGAGGATATAACCATTATAAATATATATGTACCCAAAACAGGAGCACCAACATACCTGAAACAAATACTAACAGAACTAAAGGAGGAAATAGAATGCAATGCATTCATTCTAGGAGACTTCAGCACACCACTCACTCCAAAGGACAGATACACCAGACAGAAAATAAGTAAGGACACAGAGGAACTGAACAACAAACTAGAAAAGATGGACCTAATAGACATCTACAGAACTCTACATCCAAAAGCAACAGGCTACACATTCTTCTCAAGTGCACATGGAACATTCTCCAGAATAGACCACATACTAGGCCACAAAAAGAGCATCAGTAAATTCCAAAAGATTGAAATCCTACCAACCAACTTTTCAGACCACAAAGGCATAAAACTAAAAATAAACTGTACAAAGAAAGCAAAAAGGCTCACAAACACATGGAGGCTTAACAACATGCTCCTAAATAATCAATGGATCAATGACCAAATCAAAATGGAGATCCAGCAATATATGAAACAAACGACAACAACAACACTAAGCCCCAACTACTGTGGGATACAGCAAAAGCAGTCTTAAGAGGAAAGTATATAGCAATCCAGGCATATTTAGAAAAGGAACAACAGTCCCAAATAAATGGTCTAATGTCACAATTATCAAAATTAGAAAAAGAAGAACAAATGAGGCCTAAGGTGGGCAGAAGGAGGGACATAATAAAGATCAGAGAAGAAATAAATAAAATTGAGAAGAATAAAACAATAGAACAAATCTATGAAACCAAGAGCTGGTTCTTCGAGAAAATTAACAAAATAGATAAGCCTGTAGCCAGACTTATTAAGAGGAAAAGAGAGTCAACACAAATCAATAGTATCAGAAAAGAGAAAGGAAAAATCATGACAGACCCCACAGAAATACAAAGAATTATCAGTGAGTACTATGAAAACCTATATGCTAACAAGCTGGGAAACCTAGGAGAAATGGATAACTTCCTAGAAAAATACAACCTTCGAAGAATGACCCAGAAAGAAACAGAAAATCTAACAGACCAATTACCAGCAATGAAATTGAAGTGGTAATCAAAAAGCTACCAAAGAACAAAACCCCCGAGTCAGATGGATTCAACTCAGAATTTTATCAGACATACAGGAAAGATATAATACCCATACTCCTTAAAGTTTTCCAAAAAAAGAGAAGAGGAGGGAATACTCCCAAACTCATTCTATGAAGCTAACATCACCCTAATACCAAAACCAGGCAAAGACCCCACCAAAAAAGAAAACTACAGACCAATATCCCTGATGAACGTAGATGCAAAAATACTCAACAAAATATTACCAAACTGAATTCAAAAATACATCAAAAGGATCATACACCATGACCAAGTGGGATTCATCCCACGGATGCAAGGATGGTACAACATTCGAAAGTCCATCAACATCATCCACCACATCAAGAAAAAGAAAGACAAAAATCACATGATCATCTTCATAGATGCTGAAAAAGCATTTGACAAAGTTCAACATCCATTCATGATAAAAACTCTCTGCAAAATGGGAATACAGGGCAAGTACCTCAACATAATAAAGGCCATCTATGATAAACCCACAGCCAACATTATATTGAACAGCGAGAAGCTGAAAGCTTTCCCTCTGAGATCAGGAACTAGACAGGGATGTACACCCTCCCCACTGTTATTTAACATAGTACTGGAGGTCCTAGCCATGGCAATTAGATAAAACAAAGAAATACAAGGAATCCAGATTGGTAAAGAAGAAGTTAAACTGTCATTATTTGCAGATGACATGACACTATACATAAAAAACCCTAAAGACTCCACCCCAAAACTACTAGAACTGATATCAGAATACAGCAAAGTTGCAGGATACAAAATCAACACACAGAAATCTGTGGCTTTCCTATACACTAACAATGAACCAACAGAAAGAGAAATCAGGAAAACAACTCCATTCACAATTGCATCAAAAAAAAAAAATACCTAGGAATAAACCTAACCAAAGAAGAGAAAGACTTATATTCTGAAAACTACAAGTCACTCTTAAGAGAAATTAAAGGGGAGACTAAGAGATGGAAATGCATCCCATGCTCGTGGCTAGGAAGAATTAATATCGTCAATATGGCTATCCTGGCCAAAGCAATATACAGATTTGATGCATTCCCTATCAAACTACCAGCAACATTCTTCAATGAACTGGAACTAATAATTCAAAAATTCATAAGGAAACACCAAAGACCCCGAATAGCAAAAGCATCCTGAGAAAGAAGAATAAAGTAGGGGGATCTCACTCCCCAACTTCAAGCTCTACTATAAAGCCATAGTAATCAAGACAATTTGGTACTGGCACAAAAACAGAGCCGCAGACTAATGGAACAGACTAGAGAATCCAGGCATTAACTCAGACATATATGGTCAATTAATATTTGATAAAGGAGCCATGGACATACAATGGCAAAATGACAGTCTCTTCAACAGATGGTGCTGGCAAAACTGGACAGCCACATATAAGAGAATGAAACTGGACCATTGCCTAACCCATATACAAAAGTAAACTCAAAATGGATCAAAGACTTGAATGTAAGTCATGAAACCTTTAAACTCTTGGAAAAAAACATAGGCAAAAACCTCTTAGACATAAACATGAATGACCTCTTCTTGAACCTATCTCCCCGGGCAAGGAAAACAACAGCAAAATGAACAAGTAGGACTATATCAAGCTGAATAGCTTCTGCACAGCAAAAGACATCATCAATAGAACAAAAAGGAACCCTACAGTATGGGAGAATATATTTGAAAATGACAGATCCGATAAAGGCTTGATGTCCAGAATATATAAAGAGCTCACATGCCTCAACAAACAAAAAACAAATAACCCAATTAAAAAATGGGCAGAGGAACTGAACAGACAGTTCTCTAAAAAAGAAATACAGATGGCCAACAGACACATGAAAAGATGCTCCACATCGCTATTTATTAGAGAAATACAAATTAAAACTACAATGAGGTATCACCTCACAACAGTAAGGATGGCTGCCATCCAAAAGACAAACAACAACAAATGTTGGCGAGGCTGTGGAGAAAGGGGAACCCTCCTACACTGCTGGTGGGAATGTAAATTAGTTCAACCATTGTGGAAAGCAGTATGGAGGTACATCAAAATGCTCAAAACAGACTTACCATATGACCCAGGAATTTACCCTAAGAATGCAGCAATCAAGTTTGAGAAAGACAGATGCACCCCTTTGTTTATTGCAGCACTATTTACAATAGCCAAGAATTGGAAGCAACCTAAATGTCCATCGATAGATGAATGGATAAAGAAGATGTGGTACATATACACAAGGGAATATTACTCAGCCATAAGAAAAGGGCAAATCCTCCCATTTGCAGCAACATGGATGGAGCTGGAGGATATCATGCTCAGCAAAATAAGCCAAGTGGATAAAGAGAAATACCAAATGATTTCACTCGTCTGTGGAGTATAAGAACAAAGGAAAAACTGAAGGAACAAAATAGCAGCAGAATCACAGAACTCAAGAATGGACTAACAGGTACCAAAGGGAAAGGGACTGGGGAGGATGGGTGGGTAAGGAGGGATAAGGGGGGGGGAGAAGAAGGGAGGTATTAAGATTAGCATGCATGGGGGGGTGGGAGAAAGGGGAGGGCTGTACAACACAGAGAAGACAAGTAGTGACTCTACAACACTTTGCTATGCTGATGGACAGTGACTGTAAAGGGGTTTATACGGGGGACCTGATATAGGGGAGAGCCTAGTAAACATAATATTCATCATATAAGTGTAGATAAAGATAACAACAACAAAAAAAAGCAGTTCCTGTGGTGACCTCCAATGAGTTCTACACAATGGTATAAAGGGCATATAAAAGTGTAGGCAAAGGGTTTGTTTCTGCTTATACAGAGGATCAAAGCCTAATTTGGCTACCCTGAAAATGAACTAAGATACGATATGAAAAAGAACTTTCAACATCACCACTCTCTGGAAGACTCATGCCAGAAGATGATCATCAAAAAAGCTCAACAAAGATCCATGCGCTGCTACAGGAGTAGATGCACTCATCCCACTGGTTCCTGGACTTGCCATGGGAATGAAGAAGGAGATATCTAAGCTGGCCTGTGCATACAGTAAAACAACAAATCTGACTGGATCTAAACTGTTGGGACTCAACCAAGAATTAGGAGAAGTGCAAGTTGTAGTGCTCCAAAATCTTACAACTACAGACTATTTACTGTTAAAAGAACATATGGGATGTGAACAGTCCCCAGGAATGGGTTGTTTTAATTTGTCTGATTTCTCTCAGACTGTTCAAGTTCAGTTGGACAATATCCACCATATCATAGATAAGTTTTCACAAATACCTAAGGTGCCTAACTGGTTTTCTTGGTTTCACTGGAGATGGCTGGTAATTACAGGTCTGCTTTGGTTATGTCACTGTATTCCTATTATGTTAATGTGTGTGTGCAATTTAATTAGTATTTTAAAACCTATACATGCTTAAGTTACTCTACAAGAAGATATGTCAAAGAAATAATCAATCTTCTCATGTTTTCTTCCGTCTGCTACTACTATAGCTTTTCTTCTTCCTTCCTAATTACAACCCTTAAATAGAATTCGTGCCTCATATCGAATTTACTGAGTATCACAATTCTTCCAAGTGGTAAAGATACCTCAAGACAAATGCTGGGCATAGAAGCCACATGGCATAAATCTGCAAAGAAGGAAAGAGCTAACCTTCTCAAACAATATTGCTTCTCTCTCACTTACCAACTTTACATTTCCCTGTATGGCCCCGGAAGATGACTGGTTAGCCAAAGACGGGTAAGATTCCTCAAGGGAGGAACAACCTAAGACAGGCACAGTCACAGGGGGGCCACCAGGTGAGAAATTGGGGATCAACAGAGGTGAGGCTTAGAACCTCCCCCCCCCTCTGTTCTGAGAGAAATCTTCTGCATCCGTGGATGTTTTATTGCCCTTGTCTAGCTTGGATTAACACATAGTCTACAGGCACACACCTGATCATCTACATTTGCTCTCTTACAACACCAAACTATGTTTTCTACCTTTATCTTGCATCTACCTACCACTTCAGCATTTTATTAAAAATAATAATAATAAAGAGAGAAATGTGGTATCCACATATAAATCAAGTATAAAAATCAAATGAATATTCATATTTGAAGTGTTTATAGTTCATAATGCATGATCAAAACCGAAAATTTCTGTGATGACTGCCCTTGTATTATTCACCATGTAACTTATTCACTATGTAAGAATTTGTTCTCCATGTAAGAACTTGTTCGTTATCCTTCAGAAGGTTGGAGACTAACGACAATTAGGCTTGGGGTGGATTAATGATTATACATTGAGCACTGAGTCCCCTATACAGAATTTTATTGTTGTTAACAACCATTTGATAAAAAAAAATAGGAGAGATGCCATCAAAAAAAAAAAAAAGTACACACTTCCAATTGTAAAATAAATAAGTAACCGGGATGTGATAAAAAAAAAAAAAGAGAGTGATTCTAGCGATAGCTCGAGAGGAAAAGAGAAAAGCTCTGGGGAAAAGCTTGAATCTTCTTAGAAAATACCTAAGTAATCCTGATACTAATGTTGGTAGGAATATGGAGGGTAGAGGTCATTCTGATGAGGTCTAAATTGGAAATAAGGAATATGCTACTGCAGAACAGAGGAAAGAGCATTTTTGTTATAAGTAATGAAGAACTTGTTGAATTTTAATGTTCCAGTGTTTTGGGGAAGTTAGAACTTGCAAGTGGTAAAACTGGATATTTAGCTGAAGCAATTTCTATGCAAAGCATTGAAGAAGCAGTCTGTTTCCTCTTGATTGCTCATAGAAAAATGTGAGGAGAGAATTGACTTAAAGATCAAATTGTTAATCAAAAGGGAAGTAGAACTTGTAAGACTTGGAAAATTCTCAGCCTATCTATATTGTACAAAATGAAGACATGGTCAAATAACTGTTTGATAAAGAGTTTAGTCAGCCATCTCAACTGAAGCCAGCAGTTACTGTTTAAGAAAATTTCTAGTGTTTATAAGCTATCCAGTCTATAGTAGTTTGTTACAGAATCCAAAATAAAGACAGCCTTGTTTGTCATTATTATCATTGTATATATAATAATGACTGCTTCAGCCATACCTGGCCCAGTTATTTTTAACCACATATGATGATATATCATGACACCATGACATAGTTCTCAGAATCCTTTGAAACCAGGATTTTTTGGGTAAAGATATTGAAATCAGTAAATCAACATGCAACTCCCAGTCTAATAATCAAGAAAACCAACACACAGATTAAACAAAACACTTAAGCATCTGACAAACAAAAATATGAATTCTAATGGTAAAGTCAGCCTTGAAAGCTTAGGTTCTGAGGATTTTGTCCCAAAGGCGTCACTGTTCTGAGCAAATAAACACTATATGTACTGGCAGTATTTTTCTGGGCTGATAGACTATGCTGATTTACCTTTCCCATGGCTAATTTAGGCTATATCAGCAGTAGTGGTAACTGGGCAAATGGGTTTATGATTAGCATTAATTGTTGGTGTAGGGAGCTACAAGTGATCCAGTTTTGTTAGTGTAAAACATGTGCCTGTGACTAACATAATTCATGATACCACTGTTCTTAAAACTTACAGAACCACATAACTTTGAAAACTGATTCAATATGTAGCAATTTAATCTAGCCTACTTTCTTCACCTAAATCAAAAGTGTTGTGCCTTTGGGATATATGCAAATCTCTTTAACCCACATCCAGTGAACTATTATACCTTGATGATACTATCCTATCATGCCACTTGAAATGATTAAAAATGCGAGGAAGAGAAAACTCTGTTGCTTTCCAGCCAATAAACCCAGATATTATGATTCTTTAGGATGTTGAAACTTAAGCCAAATATGGGAAGAAAAAGGAAAAAAATGATATTTTCCATTGGGATTTAGTATGTATGCATCTGTTGGTGTTTTGAGGATATTTGGCTGATTTTAGCAGGAGAGAAGTTGGCAATGAATCTGAAGCATCTCAGTTTCAAGAGAAATCATTATAGAATATTTCTGTGGACAAGCATTTAGTTTCCATAGACCGAAAGTTACCATATGTTACTCTGGAATATTTTCTTAAAAATAAAAAACAAAAGTATTTAACCTTAGGGTTTTATTCTATACCTAGAAGGTATAATCCAATTTGTAGCCTCATAAACTGCATAAAATATGAGGCAGTACCTATATATACATGAAATGTGAGCAGACTTTAGCTTCAATCCCCCAAATTTTCCATTCTCCCAGTATTCCCAGATAGACTATTTTCTTGACTTACTGAATGCCTTTGTCGTCTCTCCTTTCTCGTTTGTATGTCCTTAATTTATTCATCCTATGATACAAACTGAAAAAGCCCTCACAGATATTGTCTTTACTTTTCAGCAGAAAGATAGAAAAGGGTCCAACTGATTTTTGAAGCATTATTCATTGCATGTTTCTGACTGTCAGTCTGTGTGTATAGGGAGGTAGATATGTTTAAGGATATTGGTGGAACTTTTTCTTGTACTCTTGATATGTACCATTTGTGTTTAAAATTAAATAACCTGAATTCTTTCATTTTGCATGAATTGCTTCCAAGGATACTATCTTCCTATAGAGACAAGAATTACAATGAAAGTAAAATAGAGAAATAATATACAGTAAGCAAAATATAAAACACAGAAATAATGAAAAAAAAAAACACATTTGTCTGTGAAATGTCCACAGAACACAGGAAACTTTATTCTCCTTCCAAACTATTAGGCTTATTGCTTTACTTTTTCACACACTTTCTATATTTATACATTTCAGTTGCAATTAAATTCATTTTATGTTTATTAGTCAACATAAAGTATATTCACTAGAAATCATCATAATGTCAAACCCTATATTCCCCATAAAGTTCCATTAAAAGTGATTAGGATAATAGCGCATACCTCTAAAATGATGTTTTTCTTGAATACCAACCATCTGGGACTGACTTCTCATAACTCGGTTCAACTGCCTTATCTTCAAATACCATTTGAGAAAATTTATGATTTTTTTCCTTCCTGTCCCATCTATCCATCACATAATGAAAAGCAACATTCTAAAGCATTTACAGATTGTTTATCACGTACAGGTCCTTTGCTTGACAGAAATAAATTAGCAGTTTAACTTGTGCACCAACTTCAAGAATTTAGAATTTGAAGAAAGGACAAGAAGAAAAAGGGAGCAAATACTGAGTATTTTATTTGACCCTATTTAGAAGATTCTAAGATAATTTACCAAATAATTTCAATTTCTTATCTATCATCAACAGTATCATCAACAGCAGCATCTTTCCATCATCATCTTTCATTTTCTTGAAAAATTACAATTCCTATCAGTGCTCTTTCATTTAATCCTACAATGGCACTGTAAAAATGACCATCTTACAAAGCAATTAAAGCCCAAGTTAAAAAATAAAAAATTATACAAGATAATGTAATTAATAAACAATAATATTCCATTTCAAGACCATATGTTCTAGTTTTCAAGCAGAGAATATTTTTCACATTGTTAGCCTTTTAAAATCTGTATTTGTTATTATTATCCTAAATACATGCACAAAGTTTCTCAAGTACAACATATTATTATTATTTACCTAAAAGCAGTGTGATTCCTCTATGTCCCCGTTTTTAACACTGGAGTGGTATAATGAATAGTAGATGTTATGGTACACATCACACACATACACATACAGGGTCTGTACTGTAGGAAAGGGACCAATAAAAAATATCTGGACTTTATATAGGAAAGAAACCACATAAAGATACATCTGGACCTTTATATAGGTAAGTCCCTCATCCACCTCAAGCAAGTATTTCTACAAATGTAAGGGAAAGACCCTGGGTCCTCACTCTTAAGAATACAAATAAATCTCTTCACAGTAGTTATAAGACCAGTGTCTCCAACTTTACAAGCCACAGAAAGTCTCCTGCTCCTAGGTCACAGTCACCTTTGAAATACAGAAACATATTTGTAAAGAAGTAAATCTCTATTTTATTAGCTAATGTGATCAATTAACTTCTAAGGCTTTTTGCTTAGATATGAAATTTCAGTAAGATTTGCCCAAAAATTCCTAAGTGTATAAACATAAATATATCTCCTCAGCAGTCTCATACCAGGCTTAGATGAAATGTATTTTTATAGCAAAAGTATACCATATATTAAAAAGAACAGCAACTTTTCAGAAACTACTGATCTCTCAAGCCTTGCAAAAGAAAATATCTTTTTAAAAAAATTTCAAATAGGACATCTGCACTTACTATTTTTAAATTGATATGAAATTACTAACTTGTAATTAATATAATTTTAATACAAACTAAAGTCTGGTGTTCAAAATAAGATACGGCATATATATTCACTAAAGAAAAAGACCAAATTGAGTACGTGGCTTGGGGATTGAGCAAAATGATGGATGTGGCCAGATTCTTGTCCTGAGTAGCTCTGTTATCTACTGATTAAATCGTTTAACAACTGGACACTTAAATCCCCTCATAATACAACTACAAATTAGTAAGATCACTGTAACCATTGTGAAGATTAAAGGAACTTATTCCTTTAAAGCAATGGCATGCCATAGGCAGTGAATGCATTTCTCAGCCTTTAAAACAGTGTTTTGCAATTTATGTTATTTTTTTTTATTATCAAGGTATTCTAGAAAAGCTGGATGAATGATTATGACTATGTTTGGTCACTGAACAGTATAACTCCAAATATTTGGGTGAACTTAGAAAATCTTTAACGAGCAGGTGAGTTTGCCAAAAATAATCATACATGTGTATATTTTTAAAAACAAGAATAAATCATGAGTTAGTACTATTATGTGCTTCAAAAGCTCTTAAAGTCTTGACCCAGGTACCTTAAGTTCTCATTCTGTAAATTAGGTATCTGTGGAATAAATAAGGTAATGAATCACTGCTATAATACTTAAATAAATAAGGACATGATCAGGGAAAACAAAAACACAAGAAAGATACACAGGTGAAGTGACAACAAGTTTCCAAACGTTTTTACTAAAATATATTTTTTTCTTTTGGTGAAGACCAAAGTTAGAGAATGGGATGATGTCATGCCAAGATGAGGATGGGACATTAATAAACCACCTAAGGAAAAGAAGTCCTTTTGATCTCAACAACTATAGGAATCCAATCAGATTGTTTTTTACCAAAAAATAACGTCTCATGTTGAAAGTAGTCTAACATTATTTCTTGATAGTAATCATCTGAATTCTTGCTACTGGGATCAGTTTTTACATTCACTAGATATACTATGTAAGCATAAGTCAAATTGGGTTGTTCCACTTAATGTAATGTAAGTGACTGAAGTAGACATGTTCTCTTTTAAGTGTAAACCTTTTAGTCTATGTGCATAAAAACAAATAATAATAAGACAGAGTACTGCTAACATTTTAAACAATCTCCCAAAAGAAATCATTCAAAAGTAATGGAGCATTTCAGAATGTTTGCCTTTAAAAATGTCTGTATCCTCATATATAATGTAGTGAATGCATTTTATTATGAAACATTACTATTATTTTTAAAAATAGTTTCTGGATTTCCACAAAATCTCTTTTGATTCCAAAGTGAACGATCTCAGAACATCTGTTGCCCTAATATCATTGAGAATTATATTCAGAAAGGCATGTTGAAAACGTCTCCATGGAATTAAAGATCCTGCAGAGAAATCTCTATTTTACTAAAATTGAAACTGTACTAAAAATTGTTCATTATATTCATTCTTTACTTCATACTTTAAATAATGATATGCCATTCATCTGCTATGTACCTTCGCCTCTATATGGGAAAAATTTAAAAAACACTACTGCTTTTTGTTTACTCAGTATTTCTCTCAGACTATGGTTCTTATCTAAATGGTTAGCATCTCACCAAAGGTGGACCCCACTATTGTTTCAAATATCTTATTTAGCAAATACTCAGTACAAACCATTTAACTTAACTTTTTTCAAATGAAGTTGAAAATATCATGTCCTTACTTATTTAAGTATTATGACAGTGATTCATTACTTTATTCATTCCACAGATACCTCATTTATGGAATGAGAACTTAATGTACCTGGATTAAGACTTTTAGAGCTTTTGAAGCACATAATACTACTAACTCATGATTTATTCTTGTTTTTAAAAATATACAAATACTACTTATTTTCAAACATCTTATTTAGCAAATACTCAGTACAAATCATTTCACTTAATTTTTTTCAAATGAATTTGGGAAGTAGTAATTTATTCATGTTAATTGAGAATGAGGTATTGTCTTATCAGTAACAAAATGAATTATTAGAAAAATTTAAAGACTAGCACTGCTTCTGATGGCCTTGGGCAAGCTGATTACCCTAAGTAGAGCTATATATGTAATAACTCTTTTGACTGTTTAACTTAAAAATTTGGGAGGAGTGCTTAATTGTTTTACTTAAATTCTAATATTCCATTACTTATAAAAGTGTCCAATCTAAATGTGTAGCTGTTCCATTTTCTACAGGCAAAATTTTGTAAACTCAAAAAAGACTATCATTGCTGGTAATAATGAACTATTTCAAAGCTACCTCTAGTGCCCTGTTAAAAATATTTCAGTAGGTCCACTTCTGGTCAGTGGAAATTTGCAATGGAACAAGGTGGATTTGATTTCCTTCCTTTCACGTAAGTGCCAAGCCTATGAGAAGTTGACTTACGAGTCAGCATTTACAATGGTAGGAATCAGAAGGCCAAGAGATGTCAAGAGAAGATGCTCATGCTTATAGTGGCGCTGATTTACTAAATATCAATAAGCCTGTTCCATTCAAGACCAACTGCAAGTAAGCAGGGTAAAGGACAATTGCAAGCAGTCTAATTAGGAGCAGAGTCACAAGTAAAAGAATGGTTTGGCCCAGGATGCATAAAATAGCAGGAAGCAAAAATTAGAGCACGGTTGGGTGGACTGGAAACTCCTCTAAAGTAAGAGAAATAGAAATAGGTTGTTTAACAATTTAGTTTTGGATGTTTTAGGGAAATATTTCAAATAGAAGACAAAGAATATTCCAGAGGTGTCTAAGTACATCATTGAAAATCATTAACTTATAATTTAAATTTTTATGTTCACAATGTACTTAGACACGTCTGGTATATAGAGAGCACCAGAATCTTATAGACCCACAGGGCAAAATACTATACTGTTACAGCATTAAATAATGCTATTACTGTTATATATAAATCAATGAATTTTAGAAGAGGGTATGTCATCAGTAGTATTTACTTTAATAACTTCACATTTAAAACTTTTAGATAAGCAAACTGAGGCCAAGAGAATTGAAGGAAAAAAATCACGGTTAAGTGAAAAGCCACTAGGATAATATCTTGGTTATATTTCTTGTTTCATATTTTATTAACCATAGGTTACTAGGCAAGCCATACAATTCTGTATGTTTGGATTTTGCACTGTTAAATAGTGATAATTATGCCAAGCGCCCTACCTCAGCCAGGGGTCTGGGAGAAAACATATGACACCTTCAGTGTTTAATTAAGTATACTTTAATAAGGAGATTATTTACAGAGACTTGAGTAGAGCTAAGGGAAACTGCTGGGGGTGAGTGAAACACCAAGGGACAGGTATCAGTACCATGATTAAGTCTCTAGAAAAATGGAGAGGGGTACAATGGAGAAGATAGATTCTCTGCACTCAAAAGAAACAAAGAAAATTTACTTTTAATACTCCCCTTGTCATATATTCCCCCTCCATATCTTTCCCATTTGTTACCTAACCACTATAGCAGAAGTGTCGGTTTATATTTATTAAATAGTTCATATAAAAAACCAAGTGATATTTGCTAAGGGAGCCAAGAACACTCAGTTAGAAAAGTGTAGTTTCTTCAGTAAATAGTGTTGGGAAAACTAGATAGCCATATGCAAAAAAAATGAAACTGGAACCCTGTCTTAAAACATTCACAAATAGTAATTCAAAATAGGTTAAAGACTTAGATATAAGGGCTGATATTGTAAAACTCCTAGGAAAGAAAAAACATAGGGAAAAAGCTTCTTAACACTGGTCTTGACAACAATTTTTTACATGTGATCGCAAAGGCACAAGCAACAAAATAAACAATAAATGAGTAGGCCTACATCAAACTGAAAAGCTTTCTGCACACCAAAAGTAACAGTCACCAAAATTATCAGGCAAGGTATAAAATGGTATAAAATATTTGCAAACCATATATCTGATAAGGAATTATATCCAAAATACATAAGGAGCCCATTTAACTCAACAGCAAAAATGCTTAAAAAATAAGCAGAAGGCCTGAACAGGTATTTTTTTCCAAAGAAGACATACAAATGGCCATCAGGTATATGAAAAGGTGCCCAGTATCACTAATCATCACGGAAATGTAAATTCAAACCACAGTGAGATAGCACTTCACACTTGTTAAATGGCTTTGTTCAAAAAGACAAGAGGAAACAAGAATCGTCAAGCATATGGAGAATAGGGTACCATTAGGCACTGTTAATAAGAACATAAATTTGTTCAGGCACTATAAAAAATAGTATGGAAAATTCAGGTTTCTGCTTGTTCATTCTGGGACATGATGCTTTTCTTTCCATAACGGCAACACCCTGGAAGTGTCAGGATGGTCAAAAGAGGTCCCACTGCATTAATTATTGATTCAGCCATCTCTATTATGTTGATTGACAGAGCCCCAGACAGCAAGGAAAAATGCTTAGTCAGGTACGTGCCTTGTCAAATCCACACATGGCCCAAAGTGGTATCACAATGGAACTCTGTAATTAAAAAAAAAATTTCCTTGTTCTTGATGTTCCTCTTCCAGATGAAAGTTCTTCATGTGAGTAGGGAATGACTGGAAAAGGGTGAGGTTATGCCTACTGGAATGGGACACACCGATTTTTGCGGCAAAGGAAACACCTCTGAGGAGTGTTTTAGATCCGGGAAGTGTGAGGAAGGTAAGAAGGTCATGATGTAGCTCTTTAAGATTCACCCCAAAGCCTTCCTCAAAGAAGGAAGGTATTCTGGAGCAACTCCCCCAAACCCTGCAGACACGTTAACTCTGACTGCTGCTGACAGTTTTCACTGACCAAGGTTCGATCATGATTAATTTTAAATTCCCTGAGATGTCTATTGGAAACAGCAGGCATGGACCCACCTCTGTACTTACCACATAAGACATGTGTAAAGCCTGTTTTACCCACGCCGGACCCCACAGCCACCACGGGGTCGGTCAGTGAGGAGGGCGGCTTCGCCGCGGCTGTGGCGGGACAAACTCACAAGCAGGCGGCCACAGGGCTCCCGGAGGCGAAGGCTCCGCGGCCCGGGCATGCGCAGTTTGCTCCTCCACTCTGCCCCTTGCCCCGCAGGGGCACAGCTTTTGGGCCAAAGCAGGTTCTCTGCCCCTCGGCGGCCTCCAGGACGAGGCGCTGCAGCTCTGTGACTCCGTGCAAGGCCCGGTAGTTTAAAAGTCCCGGTGACTGCACCAGACAGAAACCGGTACCGACGAGCCCAGGAGAACGCACCCTCAGCTCCGAACCCGCCGGCGCGTTTCACTCCAGGATCCCCTGCAGGCGCCCGCAGGTCTCTGACGATCCCGCGAGAACAGGGCTTCTCTGGTAAGTGTGCCTTGGGCTCTGCGCCTGCGGCATGCTGCTGCCCTTCTCCGAGCGCACTGTGAAGCTCAGCACATCCCAGCCCACCCTCTCCCTGCCGTCTCGTTGGGACCTGTACTTCAAAATCAAGAGCTCAGCTCAGGTATTTGAAATAAACTATCATTCCAAGGACCATGTTAGAGGTCCTGGCAACCAGTGCCCTCGGCTGATAGGGCCACACTTGACAGGCCGCAACAACTGCAGACTGAACTTTCTTTTCAGGGTGACCTTGTGCATGTAGGACCGTACTTTTTTTGTGCAGAAGACCATGTATATTGCTTCCCTGGGGGAAATGATTTGCTTTTTAGAGGTTGTAGAGATTTGGGGGATATACCTAAATAAACACGCCCTCAACTGGCTGAAAAGACCTCTCCAAAGTGGGCTATTCTTGGCTGCTTAGACAATCTTCTAACTTTCTGGAAAGAAAACTAACATTATTCATGTGTACCTTAAAGGTAGTTACTCCTATAATGGGAGTTATCCAATTAAAAATGGATAATAGAATTTAGCCCTGACTTTAAATGAAATTTTCAGTGATAGAACTTTGGCACTGTAAGGCATTCAGGTCGGTCTCTACTTTTAAATCTCTCTGTAAAACAGGAAATTTAAGAAAAACTTGTTTACAAACTGTTTGTAAACCAGGCAGGCATAGCTTTTGCCTATGAACCAAGAGTACCCTCTGAAGAAACAAAGAGAAGGGGTTGTTTTTGCCCAGGTTTCAGTATCACTTCCTTTATGTAAGCGAGGGATCCAGGCTTGTTCAGTCTTGATTGGTTGCCCTTCCAGCTATTTCGTTTTAGGCTGGTTCTTCCTCAAGAAGTCCATGTCAGTTTGTGGTTATTCCCAGGATATATATTTCTTATATTGCCACTTGTCAATCCACGGCCGTCTGACTTTGTTTTCTTTTGGGTGTCAGGTAACCAGATGGAATCTATCTTACTGGCTAGCATAGCTGGATTTGGGGAGAAGTGGAGCTCATTGGTTTTGTCTTATTTTCATCCTACTTAGTATCCAGAATTGTTATTAATGATGGAATTATCCTAGACTTCCTCTTTGTAGATCAAGGTAGAGCCAATTTCTAAAACATTCTCAGTGTGGATTAAAGCTTTGGGAAGGGTGGAAAGGCTATACAAAAATTTAATGAGGAAGTTACATGTATTTAAGGTAGACTCTAGTGCTTTATGGGATTTGTTCAGATGATTTTGTCCAAGACATTGAGGGGATGGTTGAGGTCAGTACTCAGTATGACCTCTTCCTGCTGCTTGGAGACCTGTTGATGGTAGCCTGCATTAAATGTTATACAAAGCAATTGGACAAATATGGTCCTAGTCTCAGCAGGACAGATTAATTAGAATGACTGACTAAGTAACATGCTCATGAGAACATGCTCCATGTCTCTTTCATGTTTTATGTTTATTCATTTCTTGTGAACAAGATATTAATTGCCTCCTTTATGGGGAGCAGTTAAGGGAGCCATTTTCAAAGATGTTTGCATAGTGCACAGTCTTGGAAGATACAGTGTCTCCCTTCAGAGGAAAAGACAAGTATGCTTACTCTTCAGTATGATAAAGATGGTGCCCTCTTTCAGAGAAGAGAGTAAGCATATTTGATATCTATTAAAAGAGCCAAGTTCCCTAAGCTCAATATTCCCTTCCTGTAACACAGTCTTATATATGTGTTGACATCCATCTGTAACCATTCCCATTGCTCTTGTAGGGCTTGGGGATAAGAAGATCAATGTAAATATGCTAATGCTCATGTTGCTTTCTGTGCATGAGTAATAAAGACCTTGATCTCAGATCAGGAGTCTCATGTTTTCAGACATCCATGAAAATGTGTCAGGCTAACACATTAGTTTGCAAAGGTGGTAAATCTCAGCCCTTTTACCGTTCTTGACAACCTCTGATCATTTATAGACTACATGTTTATTTTGAAAAATAGCATGATTAAATTGTACCTTTACTGAATATTTAAATGAATTTCATGCTGAGACTCTCTTCCAACTATATGTGTTTGTGTGTATGTGTGTATCTGTGTAAATATATAAAGAATGGTAGCATTATTAGAGTATGAATTACAAAGTTAAAGAATGCTTTCAAAACCCTAAGTCCATCAATCGGCAATAACAGAAAATCATACTTCACCCTTATATAGTGACATAATATTTAGCTGCCTCGTTAAGACTGAATGTTAATAATAATCTTTAATCTTTCCCCAGGCAACTTCATTTAATATGAGAAGCTTTCTCTAGCTAAAAAATTGGTGGGAATTCCCAAGAAAGGGATAAAGTTGGTATTTATACAGTTCTATTAAAATGAAGGTCAGGTTTTCAGCCAAAGATTCACTAGGAGCAGACTGCTAGCCCCTGGTAACCTTTGCTGCCTTGGTTACATTGTGGAGTTGATTAGTAACAGGAACTTAATGTAATGAGTCTCATTACCCCCATCTTCAGTATATTCTCCTCCTTCACCTCTCCACAATCTGAATATTTTGTTTCATAAAAATTGTCATTTTTCTTGACTGACTGCCAATTTGCTACAGTAATGAAAATGTTCCAAATTAAGTGCCACTACCAGAACAGGATTCCCCTATAAAAGATAGTGATTGTAGACTGTCTAGTAGTGGGACAGCAGAACTCTTAACAAAGGCATGTATTTATAAGATTTTAGTGATTAAATCATCTTTGTTGCAGCAAGGGTGAAAGACAATTATAGCTCTTCAGATGTTATGGAAGGGAAAATGGAGGGGGGGATGTTTCTTGACAAGCTTTTGTTTTTCCTAATATTCCCCAGAAGAACATGAAACACCAATACATGCAATATTCCTCCTCTACTTTTTGGATAAAAGCTGAAAGGAGACTTTTGTGTACATTTCCAGAGTATCCTGTACATCATCCAGTAAAAAAAAAACTTCATATAATAATTTATTTACTTATTGCTTTGCTGCACTTGACACTATCTTGGAAGAAAACAGTACATCTTTTTGCATTTTATGTCTTAACTCCGAGATTTTGGTTTATAACAGCTAGAAACTTGGGAAACGGTTTTAAGCAAATGAAGTCTTAACTTTAGAGAACTATAACTTGTTTTATCCCCAAAGATTTTGCTGCCATTGTGCAATTTCTGTCCATGAGGCTAGATCAGATAGAGAGGGTTACTGTAGTATAAATTGAAGGAGGAGACCCAACAGCCATCTTGAGCTGGAAACTGAACCCCAGAAGATTTGCTGTGGATGCACAAAGCCATAACCAAAGGAAAAGTCTGACGACAGCCCCAATAAAATGACAAATGCAAACCAACCAACCAACAGAAACAACAAAAAATTCGTTTTCTATTCCCACTCCATCCAGAAGTTTAAAATCAAGAGCCATAAGAATCAAAAGTTTAAAATGAAGGACTGAAGCAGTGTATTTGATCATACCTGATATAGGAGAGCATGGAGGTGATGCAAAACAGTACATATTTGCTTGCTAAACAATCAAGATTTGAATATCCCTAAAAACAGGAATATCTCTGCCTTTTAGGGAAAGCTTCAGGAGAGACTCTTGGAGTGGGTAAAATTAGTCCAGTGGTGCCCACCTCTGAGCTGAGCCACAGAACTATTATAATAAATTAACAATCATAGTTACTCCCAGTTCATTCAACAGACAAGGTCAACCTTCCCTTTGTTCTTAACAAAGAAAATAAAGTTTGAGGGAAACTTTAAAAATATGAAGCAAAACAAGGTAAAGAAAATAGAATAGAGTTGAAAGAGTTGTTTTTGGTAATATACCACTATTTATTTAAAACCAAGGCATTAAGTTATAAACATTTATAAATGGGAACAAAAAATTCCTTCTGGAATTTCAAGTATACATATTAAACCTTTCCACTCTTAGCACCTATGTCTCATCCTTATTTTCCATCCTTTGTCTCTCTCTAATTCATTACACCTATTGACTTATTTTCCAGTTTACTAGTTCCTACTTGAAACTAATGTGCTGTTAAACACATCTATTGAGTTTTTATTTCAATTAAAGTATTTCTCAGTTCTAGGTTGTACATTTTGTTGTGTAGCATAGATTCCAGTTCACTGAAGAAAATTTCAAACTAGTCATTTACTTCCTTGAAGATAGTAAATAGTCATTTTAAAGTCAATAAATCTAGATATATCCGGGGCCCTAACACAAGGCTCACTCTCTCCAAATTAACTGTGTGTTTGCTTTCTGGCAGGCATCTAAGGGCTCTAGTAATACTGACTAAATTAAAGGCACATATTAAACCACAGTTTTAAGTCTCAGTTCTTGCAGGGCTTATTCATTTTACTTCACCCTCACTTCCAGGGTATAACTTCACAGGGTTAAAATTACAATTATGTGAGTGTGCCTGTAGGGTAAGGGGAAGGGGGTCAGGGTGGAGGATCTAGGGGAGTGGAGCTTATTAAACATTTCTTTGGAAATCTCCGAATCTATGTTAATGTTGAAACCACTGCTCAGCATCTCTGCACTGTCTCCTCTTTGAGAATCTGTAGATATGTATAATGCAAAAATGTCACCCAAAATTAGAATCTTCATCCCTGGGTTTCCTCCTTCTCCTGGGTCTGCATAGTATCCTTCATTGCCCTGTAAAGTGAACCTTCCCCAGAGGGAGTTTTAACTACTGGTCTCCTCTATGTTTTCCTCAGAATTACCGAATTTGATTTTAGCAGAAGTTCTGAATTACATTTAAGAGCTAAATCTGAAAGACTAATTTTAAAGAAATGTAAAGCTTATTATTTGCAATTTAATAAACATTTTATTTGGGATAGCATAAATATTTAGATAAAACTGGGCCAAGAACTATATGAAAGTGTTCTAGTTTCCACCTGTGTCATAAATTTTCAAGATTTCACAGAGCCCACAAGGAAGGTGGCATGGAGCAAGATGAATAGATGAGGCTCCTTTGATACAAAAAGCATAACATGTCCTTTACATGTTCATACACATAAAATTTCCTCTGAAGTAAAGGTTCAGATACTTAAAAATATGAAAATCAGTGATGTTTGCAGAGGTGTTAAGAATTCTTAAATTGTATAATGAGAGGAAAGTGCCTATTTCATCACTATTATTTGAATGCATACTATATAGTACCTGTCATGTTGTGGGTTGGGTTCTTAATATTTATTGAGTAAATGAATGGGTTACTCAGGAAATTTGAAACACATACTGTGGTAATCTCAAAAAAAATCTTTGAAATAGTTTATGGTATTTAAGTTAATTTTTGTTTTTTTATAAAATTTTATTTTTTAAATATTTATTTTTATAAGCTCTAACGTACTATAAACTTCAGCTTTTCATAATCATAAAATGTGCAATTTAATGATTTTTAGTATATTTAGAGTTGTTCAACCATCACATAATCCGATTTTAGAACATTTTCATCATCCCCAAAACAGGCCTTGCTCCCCTTAGCTGTCACTCCTGTTGCCTCCCATAACACCCAGTCCTCTTCCAACCCTAAGCAATGATTAAATTATTTTCTACCACTCTAGATTTGCTTATGTATTTCATATAAATAGAATCATAGAATACGTGGTCTCCTGTGATTGGCTTATTTCACTTAGAGTAATACTTTTGAGGTTCATCCGTGTTGTAGCATATGTCAATCCTTCATTCCTTTTTTATTGCTGAATAATTTCCCATGTGTGGATATGCTGTATTTCCTTTATCTGTCCATCAGTTGATAGACATTTGGGAAGTACACATTAAACTACAGTCAGTACTTCCTCAGACCCATCAGAATAGCTATAATAAAAAAGAACAAGTTTTGGTGAGGGCATGGAGAATTTGTTGCTGGTAGGAATATCAAATACTATAAATAGTTTGGAAACAGTTTGGTAGTTCCTCAAAATGTTAAATACGGAGTTACCATATTTTTTCAACAAATGTATTCCTAGGTATCTATCCAGGAGACATAAAAACATCAATGCAAAACTTATGCACAAATGGTCATTGCAGCATTACTCATATTTTTCATCCTTTTCTCAGATCAGTATTTTTTAGCTGTTACTACGATTTTTTTTTTCAATTTTCTACCCTAAACTAATTTTGACTGACTGATAATTTATCTAATGTGTCAGTGTTGGATTTTTTTTTTTTACCTCACATTCTAAACCAGCTAGTACACATCACCCTCATTCATTTGCTAGCTAATCAGAAGTTTTTTTCTGAGTATCTACTGTGCATCAAGAACTGTAGCAGTTTCTAAGATTCAACATACATCTTAGAATCCATTAAGTCATCTACCAAAATGTCAGGCACATAGTAAGCACCTAGTGAACAATTATTGAATTAATAAATGCTAAATATACAAATATAGAGCCCATGTCTTCAAGGGTTAGACAAAGATTTACTAACACATTTGTAATATTTACAACTGTAAATATTATTCAGAGGAATATAAAGAATGCTAAAATACTAACATTTTAATCTTCTCTTATAAGACTCACGGCATTCTTAACAGTGAATGTGCTGTTTCACAGTTTGAGATTCTTTTCCAATTTAACTGTGATTCAGAATACATCTCATTTTTCAGGTTTTACTCCTTAGCTTATTGTCATATGTAAATGTTCATATGGTAATATCAACTCTGAAGTCAGATAAGCACTTAATCACAACATAAGTAGTTATTCCCAGAACATAGTATTTTTGTTAAAATTACCTGCATCACTTCTTTTGACCACTGTGAATCGGTCATTTTTCTCTGATATTTATAGTTCTTGACTTACTTTTTATTGCAGTGTAAACAATAAGACTGAATATTTCCACATATTTGACTCACTGAATAATATGACATTTCAAAACTGCAGTTGACTCAGAGCTTAATAATTCAAAATGTATGTAGGTCATTTATAAGGACCACATTGGTGGGATGAGTTGCATATTTTAACTTAGCTTTTTTATCATAATTGAAGGTGAATGATTTATTCACAAATCAAGCTTTTATTTTAATAGTCAACGTATTATATATTGTCATATATATTTATATATATAATATTATATATATTACTTAATATATGTGATCAGCTTAGGTAATTTTGCCAGCATTGTAAAACTTTGAATTGAGAACCTGATAAATATAATTAATGCCATCACTGTTTTAAGCATTGTACATTCCAAGTAATTTATATTAATTGATATCATTTCATTCTAACAGCAGTCCTATGAGATATTAATAGTTTCATTGTGCCAATGAGGAAATTAAGGCTTAAAGGAATTAGTAAAATAACTAGTGTGTAGCAGAGTTCAAGGCTTATGGTTCAAATTGCATTGTTACATTGGGCTAGATTTGATGTTTTTGTTGAAGTAGTCGCAGAATTTATTCTTTCCCTATCATAATTTCCTTGATAGTTCTTATAATCAAACTTCATTTTAATGCATCAAGGCAAGATCTATACTTCTTCACCTGTTTTTAGTCTAAAATTCCAGCACAATGTGTACATCTATTTATTGCTGAAAACCATTTGATGAATATACCTTTTAGATATAAATCATTTATCTTCTTTTTAATATGGGAATTTGTAGACAATCATATCTCCTTTAAAAAAGGGCTTAAGATTACTTAGAAAATTAGGAAAGATTATGAAGGCTTGTTTCCAAACATTTGTTCTTCTAAATTCACCTATTTAATGGTTCCTGATAATGAAGTTTATTTTAGGGAAAGGTTAAAACCAGGAAGCAGCTTATAAGAAAACTTTTCTTACCTTGTAATCCGATGCTTCCATCATATATTTTGTTACTTTAAATTTTCTAAAGGCTAGGTTTATTTTCCAGATTCATAAAAAATTAAGTTGCTTTTGATAGGATACTTCAGTGAAAGTACTAAAGGTTTTAATTAGCATGGAAATTACTTCAGAAATTAAATAGTAACAATGAACCAAAGGTCTTTAAAATTAACTGGAAGCAAGTGTTTATTGCTTTTAGAGACCTTTACATCACAGGAAATGCATAGTAACTAATTGGCTATCTTAAAACTGTAATTCTTGTTTTCTGCTGAAATCATCTTCATTAAAATGATTTTCAAAGACAAGAAAAATATCCATGATATCCAATATTTTCCTTTCTAGTTTTTTAAATACAATAGTAGCAATCAAATATTACCATCTTCCTTTTTCTTTATTTTATCACTAGGGTAAATTTGATATGTAGCATTTTCCTGCATGTTTTTATAGTATTTCTACATCTGAATATTTTTTTAAAAAACTGCATTTTGCAGAATACTTATTCCACAGTGTAATTTTCCATTTGATATCATGTTTTTGGAAATTATCAATTCTGATGTAATTCATATATTACTTAAATTCTGTATGTGATTTACTATAAAAAATATATTTTATTCATGAGTTTTCCTGTTGTACTGTTATTTACAACTTTTGCTGTGACAAAAAAAATACTCCAATAACCACACTTGTCAATATTGGGTTAGACAGATAAGTGGAAGTTTCTCTGTGGTCTTTACTCAGAATTGGATATGTTGGTTCATCATCTCCAGTATTATCAACTTCCAGGTTCCTATCCAAAAATATTGTACAAATTCAGAGTTCTACCAGTATCACAAATGTATCTCAAATACTATGATTTATCATATATTTTAAAGATTGATAATTTGAAGCATGTGAAATGGTTTTTCAAAATTTTGATTTGCATTTTCCAAATTATTTATGAGGCTAAGCATCTTTTCATATAAAACTTACTCTTCTGGGTGAGAATTTTTGGGGTGGATTGTTCATTAATATCTTTAATTTTTTGCTTTTTTCTTTTTTTTGGTTGTATTAATATGTAGCTAAATCAAGTGTTCCATTCCAAGATGTAATTTCACTTTGTTTATGGTGACAATTTTTTGAAAAGAAAATTTTCTTTTACTGTATTCATATTAATCCATTCTTACCTAAATGGGTTGTGTTTTCTTTTACACTTTTATTGAGGACATAAAGTAGCATTCTGTGTTTTTTACTAATCAAAGATTTGAATTTCATATTAAGGCTGCTAGTTTCCATTTGTGTAAGACATATATCTAATTAATAATTTTTTCCATAAAAATGACTCCATTGTCCCAATATCATATTTTAAATAACCCACCCTTCTTTGATTTTAAAGGACTCTCTCTTTGATGCATTTATGGGTTGTTGCTATGTAGCACATTTGAAAATATTTGTGTATAGTCATGGTGTTATAGTCTTCCCACACAACTCATCTTTCTCAGTTTGAAAGAGGAAAGTAATCTTTTATCCATTCTTTCCTAAAAGTTCTCCCTTCAAGTCATTTTCTTTTCTCATCATACTTAATGAGACATCTCCAAGAGTGTATAAAGTAGCAGTGTTAGAAGGCATCCATACTTTTCATTATTTTGGTGGGAAGCTTATAAAGTGTCATCATTAAGATTTATAATTGATCTACTTAAAAAATATTTTATTGTGGTAAGAACACTTATGTGTGATATCTAGCCTTTTAACAGGTTTTTAAGTGTATATTATAGTTGACAATAGGTAGGTACAATGTTATTCAGCAGAATTCTAGGGCTTATTCATCCTACTTAACTGAAACTTTATGCCCATACCTATTTCCCCATGTTCCCAGGCCCTGGTAATCACCATTCCACTCTTATTTTATAAACTATAGACTTAACTATCTTAATTACCTCATGTAAGTATAATCATGCAGTACTTGTCTTTCTGTGGACTGGTTTATTTCACTTAATGCCCTCAGTATCCATCCATGATGTTGCATATTGCAGAATTTCCTTATTTTTTTAAGGCTGAATAATATTCTATTGTATACACATACCATATTTTCTTTATTTGTCCATCAATGAACATTTGGGCTAGTTCCACATCTTGGCTATTGTGAATATTGCAGCTGTGAATATAGGTGTGCAAATATCTCTGTGAGATCTGGATTTCAGTTATTTTGAATAAATAATCAGAAATGGTATTACCTGAGTGTATGGTAGTTCTATTTTTAATTCTTTGAGGAACCTCTACAGTGTTTTCCGTAGTGAGTGCATGATTTTACAATTCCACTAATAGTATACAAAAGTTCTAATCTCTCTACATCCTCTCCAATATTTGTGGTCTTTTTAAAATATATTAGCCATCCACAGTTGTAGCTGCATTCATCCCACTGGTTCCTGGACTTGCCAGTGGAATGAAGAAGGAGATATCTAAGCTGGCCTGTGCATACAGTAAAACAACAAATTTGACTGGATCTATACTGTCGGAACTCAACCAAGAATTAGGAGAAGTGCAAGTTGCAGTGCTCCAAAATCTTGAGACTATAGACTATTTACTGTTAAAAGAACATATGGGATGTGAACAGTTCCCAGGAATGTGTTGTTTTAATTTGTCTGATTTTTCTCAAACTATTCAAATTCAGTTAGACACTATCCATCATTATCATTGATAAGTTTTTACAAATGCCTAGGGTGCCTAACTGGTTTTTTGGCTTCACTGGAGATGGCTGGTAATTGTAGGTCTGCTTTGGTTATGTAGCTGTGTTCCTATTATGTTAATGTATGTATGCAATTTAATTAGTAGTTTAAAACCTATATATGCTTATGTGACTCTACAAGAAGATATGTCAAAGAAATAATCAATCTTCCCATGTTTTCTTCCATCTGCTACTTCTATAGCTTTTCTTCTTCCTTCCCAATTACAATCCTTAAGTAGAATTCGTGCCCCATATCGGAATTACCGAGTATCATAATTCTTCCAAGTGGTAAAGATACCTCAAGACAAATGCTGGGCATAGAAGCCACAGGGCATAAATCTGCAAAGAAGGAAAGAGCTAACCTTTTCAAACAATATTGCTTCTCTCTCACTTACCAACTTTACATTTCCCTGTATGACCCCGGAAGATGACTGGTTAGCCAAAGACGGGTAAGATTCCTCAAGGGAGGAACAACCCAAGACAGGCACAGTCACAGGGGGGCCATCAGGTGAGAAATTGGGGATCAACAGAGGTGAGGCTTAGAACCTCACCCGCCCTGTTTTGAGAGAAATCTTCTGCATCCGTGAATGTTTTATTGCCCTTGTCTAGCTTGGATTAATACTTAGTCTATAGGCACACACCTGATCATCTACATTTGCCCTCTTACAGTACTAAACTATGTTTTCTACCTTTATCTTGCATCTACCTACCACTTCAGCATTTTATTTAAAAAGTAATAATAATAATAATAATAATAATAATAAGGGAGAAATGTGGGATTCACATATAAATCAAGTTTAAAAATCAAACGAATATTCATATTTGACCTGATTGTTTATAGTTCATAATGCGTGATCAAAACCAAAAGTTTCTGTGATGACTGCCCTTGCACTGTTCACTATGTAAGAACTTATTCACTATGTAAGAATTTGTTCACCATGTAAGAGCTTGTTCGTTATGCTTCAGAAGATTGGAGACTGTTGAGAATTAGGCTTGGGGTTGATTAATGATTGTGCATTGAGTCCCCTATACATAATTTTATTGTTGTTAACAACCATTTGATCAATAAATATGAGAGATGCCCTCTCAAAATATATATATATATATATATATATTAGCCATCCAGACAGATTTAAGGCAATATCACACAGCCTCTTTTGGCATATTTCTTTAAATGGAGCCAAAGACCCTACTTCCCTACCCTTTCTTTCTTTCTGCTATTCTGAATGTGGATGTGGCTACAACTCCATCTTGATGCATGAAGAAGATTGTCATGTTTTGTAGACAAAGAAGCTGTAAGCATTGTGGGTCCTTGATAACTGAAAATTGCCATGTAAAGCCTGAACTGCATACAACTGGAATTTTACATGAGATTTTATTTTGCTTAAGGTACTGTACTTTGGCAATTGGTTCCATGTTGCCAAGTAAAATAGCCTATCTAACCTGAAAATGAAGGGCTGAATTTGACAAAACTTAAATTACATACAGGTACATGCACACATACATAAAAAATAGCATTGGCTTAATGATTAAATACTAAATATCAGAAATTCAGTATGAGAAACTAGAAAGCTGATGTACCCTGTTAAGATAAGCTAAAAGATTTCATGAAGTTGACTCTTAATGATGACAAAGTTTTCAGCATCGAGAACAATGAAAGGAAGCATTCAGAATATTGGTGTATGTTGGTTGCTTGTTAATACTTTTAGCAAAACTCCCAAAAAGAGACAAATTTAACTGAGAAAAAATAAATGGTCAAACAACCATGAAAGGGAAAACATCTCTTCTCACAGCATGTACCTGAGTTCTGAAAACTAAAATAATTGAGAACACTGTAATGTCCAGGCTTGAAGTGTTCAAAACTCCAGCAGTTTATTAGTCTCTCAATTAATTAGTTATAAGAAATAGCACTGAAGCAGCAGCTTTAGCAGAAATATTAAAATGATGTTCTTTCATACCAAAGATTAGGAGATTGCTGGCAGATTCAGGAGTAGCAGTATAGGCTTCTAGTCATAGCCAATAGTTTCAGGTAGACTTGGGTTGAGTAAGAGATAGTGATAAGCAAGAGTTAGGTGCTTAAAACCAATGTCTAGACAGTGTCATTCACCATGATTATGGAAACCAACTGTTATTCAGAAGACAATACTATCAAATAAAGAACATAGCCATTCTTCAGAATCCCTTTTTGTCTCCTAAAAATTGTAAGGCCCTCAAACTGTACTAGTTCACATAGGATTCACAGACTGTATGGCCCCCAAAATGGGCATTTTATATATAACTAAATAGGATGATACCTAAGGCTATTAGATTGACTAATCCAGAAAAATAACCCAGCCATTTTCTTTCCAATTCTACCTTGTCACAAGGCCAACTAGTCCCCCATTACAGAATGAGTAGCTATAATTGCCAGAGGAGATGTGCCAGAATGCAAAACCAAAGCACCATCTTGATAAAAAATCCTCAATTCTTCCTTTGTTCACTAGAGGTGCTTACATTTTCCTGTACTCCATCACCTTAAAAAAATTGTAATTCAGTATTTATGTAAGACTTATATTTATAGCAGGGGTGGTCCACAGCATAAGCATCTTAATCAAAACATTCTCTGAACTGTATGAAAACTTTTAAGACATTTGTGACTTACCGGATGCTTAGGAAAAATGAGATGATTAATTCATTCATATATAAGTGAAAGTTTGATTTAAATGAAAAATATACAGATTATTTATCTATATGTATATAATGTTATCTATATGTATATAATGTTACCATCATTAACATGAATATTGTTAAAAAGCAAATTATAAGTTCAAGAGATAATAAGAGTAGGAGAATTGAATAAAAGACATATAAATATTAAAGTAGCCAGAAAGAATTATATCATTATAGAGTTTTATAGGAAAGTGTCGCAGGAAGGAGATTCAGTCTGTTTATATGTTCAGCATAATACATAGCAAGTAATACGTGATAGGCAGAGTCAACACTGAACAAAAAGTAGTTAGGAGTTTTTGAAGACCCATTCTACATTGTACTTCTTTTAGAATGATACCTACTAAAATATAAAATTAGATTTTTTAAAAAAGTGTTTCAAAGTAGAAGAGTAGGAAACCCATATGAATCCCTGTAGGACTGCTGAGTTCTTAATAGGTTCATGGGAGAAAACAATTATCACAATTTAAGCTTTCATGAAAATATGACCATGTTAAGTTTTTGCATGTCTATATTTATTTATTTATTATGATAGGAAATACAACATCTCTAGATCAGGGGGAGTTATTTTATTTACTTAAAGATCATCTTGGTGTCACTGGTTCACCTTATCTCGATTCTCCACATGGTGATATGATATAGGCCAGATGTACCTAAGTTGATAGTGAAGCTTGTACCACAGAAGAGGATGAAATTATGAGACTTGGAACTTAAATAGGGCAGCTATCACATCTGTTGCTCCTCCACCAGAGAGAGACAAATAGTGTTTATTCTCTAAGGTAAACATATCTTTAGGAAGTATGGGGAAAGTCCATACTCTGGAATATAAACAGATGGCTCAAAGGGAGATAAGAAAGTTGTCTCTGGTCCATTACCTTAGAATATAAGCAAATGTCATGTCTGACATTCAATAATAAAGCCAGGATAATACAGAAATTTGAAAAATTGTGTCACTTAACAGATTCCATTTACTTACAAAGGTTTATGAAGCCTGATAGATTCTAGTTACATACAAATGAACATTTAACTTTGAAAAGAGAAATGAAATTCATCTGAACCAGGAATAAATGAAGATGTGATTGACTGATGCAGTTAGAAATGAAGACATTATTGGGTTATAAATATAGTAGAAAAAGGGAAGACCCTTTAGTATGTTCACATATAAAGTGCTTTCTAGTATGTCTTAGATAAAGTCAAATAATAAGAGGAATTTGCTAACAGTTGTATTATTTGGTTGCACTGGACAATAAAGTCCACTGATAAAGAGTAGAGGAATTATTCAGTATTATTTTAACTGGAGTTAGGTGAGCCTAGTTATAACTGAAAAAAAGATGTTTTATTTACAGTTATCTAACAAAGCAAATAAAACTTATTTCTGTGTATTTGAATTAATTTTACTGTCATGTAGATTGATTCAGTCTACTTAAACTAATGAAGTAAAAAAAATATATCCAACTCCTAATGAAAGATACGTGCTAATCTATTTTTCTGTATTATAAACATCTTGAGTGATAGGATAATGCTGTACTTACACTATCAGTCCAAGTTCAGTGAGGGGAACAGATACCACTCCAAGTATTTTGAGTGAGAAGAAATTTACACAGATATTTAGATATTAACAACATTGCTCCAGTGTCTGAAAGACTGGCCCAAACTGTGTCTGGAAAGAGTTCTGGAAAATTGAAAACACAGACTCACCTAGGAATCTACTACCCATGAGACTGCAGCACATGCCATGAGATGAAGAACATGCTCATCAAACTGCCATCCCAGAGCTGGAATCAAGTCTTCCCTCTGCTGCTACAGTTGCCTCTTGGCATCTAGCTTTGAACTGGAGTTCTGCAACTTTCTTGAGAGAAGGAAAGAGCTGAACAGGAACAGAAGATAGCTTCCAATTTGTTTCTGATACCAAGTTATATGAGAGTCCATTCAAGAGGTACACATTAGTTTCCAACTAGAATCTTGGCTAGAGAGAGTCTAGCATTCAGTTAATCGTTTAGCCTTTGCAATATTAAAGACACATTAGAAAGTGACTGAATAAGAGATCTACAAGAATGTAATTACCTATCTATTAACAATGTAAATGTCAGAAGGGCAGGGATTTTTACCTGTTTTGTTCATTCCATACCCTCACGCTCAAGAACACTTATTGGCTCATAGTATACACTCAATAAATACTTGTTGAATTAGTGATTATTCTGTTGAATCTCCAATGTCTAGTAAATTATATGGTATACACACTCAGTAAATATTTAGTATTAGTACTGTCTACCAAATTTTTGTTGCCTTCTCATATGCATAGCAAACACATACAACATGTACACAATTTTAAAATGTGAGTTGTGAATACCATCCATTACCTGTTGATGTATTTATTGTTTTGTCCTTTTATTTAATATGTATGATGCCTCAAAGCCAATTTATCATATCTGTTATGTTCCCAACCCCTTTATCCATTTCTTTCCCTTCCAATGATCCAATGTCTCTTGAACCTTTAATATGACCTCTCTACTGCTAATTCTCTTTTTAAGTGTCCATCCCCCCTTCTAAATTTTTCTGATGTTTGATAGCTTTTACTTTCATATGCCTACCATTTCCAACATGTCCCTTTCATTATATAATGTTGCTTTATAACACCTCATTATCTCAGATCTCCACTGAAGCTTTTATCTGCAGGCTATCACTGAATCTTGACATTTCATTAAAGTAATACTGATCAGCTAGCCTATGCTCGAGAAAGAGGTACCATGTAGCTGTAGCCTCCTACTGTCCTATCAATAGAAGCTGATGTTGCATTAAGGAAAGACTTCACAGTCCAAAGTCTACTTTTTTGCTAAATATAATATGCAATAGGTGTAGAGGGTTCTTTCACCTCATACCTTCAATGTTGTAGTTTTAAACAAAGTTCTTTACTATTTTGGAGAGGTTTTTCATGTACCTAAATGCTTCAAAAGTTCAAAAGAAGAAACAAAACCATATTTCTATTTCCTGAGGCCAGGAAACCATCTATATGCTATGAAATTTAAATTTGGGGATGCAGATTATCAAGCAGGAATTTTGTTATAGAGTGGGCTCTTAAGAAGTCAAGTGTGTAAGAGATGAACAGGAAGCAGATCTGGCAGATGAAAAAATTAGGCTTCAGTAGTCTAGATAAAGAACTCACATAATCCCATGGGGGAACTCTCAAGACGGAATAATCCTGCCTCATTGTTCTGTTTTGCAGAAAGGAGCAAATATCGATCCATTTTACATCCTGTATTTGTTTTAACATAGTTTTTCATAGTACCATATTGCATCTTTGTTGACATTGATGGATTTAGTTGAGTTGCTTTCCTGACTTTTCCTTATTCTTCTTCCAGTTGTCACTTAAGGATATGTAGTGGATACTGTTATGTGCCACCTATAACTCTTCAGAACTGAATAACTTAATTGCCCACTTGCTGGGACTGTCAGCAGACAGTTCTCAGTTTTTAGTCCTTTTATAAATTGCTGTTAACTGGAGAAAGCTGCCTCATCCGTCTTTACTGAACAGCCTACCTCTAATGATGGTTCAGTGAGAGAAATCTATGATTTGGCTCCCATGTCTCAATGTAGGACACCTCTGAAGAGCCACTCTAGTTTGAGAACTCCCTGTGGGGTCATCTGAGGTCATGGTAAAACTAAATTACAACCCTACTTCCTTTTTTCCCCAACCTCCCCTCCCCCTTCTTCCACAGATGTTTATCCCAAAATAAATACCTTCCTAACACATATCCTACATAATAATTTCTGTCTCTAAGTTTGTTTTCCAGAAAATTCAATCCATAAAATATCAAAATGTTTTCAGATTTGAGAAGCTCCTATAATTGGCATGTACTGCTAAATAGAAGTAGTTAGTAAATAATAATGTGAAACAGTATTATAAGAGCACTAAAAATAGAATTTGAAAACAAAATCCTGTGATGAAATGCTAAACAAGCTATAGAGACTAAAATTGCCATAGAAATTCAAAGGAGAAAATTATTGAAAGCTGTCAGACCCAGATTTTTATGGAAAAGAAATACTGAGCTAAGCTTTTGTAAATGGACAGGATTTTGATAGATGAAAGGAATGAAGAGCATTCCAAGCAAGGTGTACATTGCTGAAATGAGCAGTGAGCCTGGTGAATTTCTAGTATCATTACCCATCAATCTGAGAGTGACTTGGTGGCACTTGGAAAGATGGCAATCAAGTAGCTCTTATTCAGTTGTTTTAAAGTATACTTTTATGATTTTTTTCCCTGAAAAGCCCTTAAGTTGATTGTGTCTCTTATCACAGTTTCTATAAAATCTTTAGATTTAATGAGCTTATTACTGGTTTAAGTAAGCTGCCACTGGAGAGCTGTCAACCTAAAATAATCTCACATGTTCTCATTTGAAGAACTCTCCCAGGAAATAGGTGATCAAGGAAATGACTACCCTTACAATCAAAGTGTTTAGTGAAATTCTAAAGAGGGAATATGTCCATATTCCTTTATCAGTATCATTTTCTCAGAATAGACCATGTCTTGAACAATGAAGCCATAGCTGACTATATTCAGATTAACATTAAGACATGGGTAACATGCAGAAAAAGTTTTGACATTCTCTTTATATGTCAAGCTTCAGTATCTTAAGAAGTCCACATTTCCAAATGAAAATTAATAAAGCTATGTCCTATCTTCAGGTACAGAAAAAGGGATCTAATGGGGCCAATTCAATATTTGACATTTATTTTGTTACTTATGCTTGTTCCAACAGTTAGTCATTTCAAGATTTTCAAAACAATAGGCACTGTTGTTAGCCTCTTTTTATTTTAAGTCATATATAAAAAATAGAAAAGTTTTCAGTCAATAATAGTGGCTTACCATGGTAGACATTCTTAAAAGGACATAGGAAACAAGGGGCTAATGTGGCCTACATAAGGCTTTTGTATATAATGCTCTAAGGCCTAAATGTACTCATCTTCTCCCTTATACAAATAGCTAAAGTGGGACAGCCACAATAGAGTCAAGCCATGATACAAAGTAAGTCATTATCACTTCATCTATTACCAGCCATTTTCAAAGAATTAAGACAATCATCCCAAGACTACAAGGCAAAGAATGACAGCCATTTCCACTACATTTCTTTTCTTGCCAACTCCATTGAAATAGCTCTCTACCTTCTGTATCTGGTTTGTTGAGGCCCTATGGGTGAGTTAGGTAAGTATTAAATAACTTCACTCTGTATTATACATTTTATCTAGCTAGCCTAGAGACAGCTAGGATTCCTTGTATACCTTTTTTTGTCAAAACACATCTAATCCTCAGTTACTTTATATAGGAACTTTAATTCAACTGAAAAAAATGCAATATAATAAAAAGTAATAAGTATTCACAGTGTGATTACTGTTCTCACAGCATTCTCTAGATAACGCAGAAGGCAAAAAGTAAAAGTAATTGGAACTTACATAAGAAAATAAGAGAAATGTTCCAAAATTCACACAATTCCATTCTCTAGGCCTTCTGAAATAGAAAGAAAAAAACTAAATATGTATTGCTTTACTTCTTTGAAAGCATATAGAAAATCACCTTCAAATGCATAGTTATTTAAGACAAAAAAAGTATTTCTTTTCTTTTAGTAACCCTTAATAATGTGGGGAAAATAAATGTAATAATCATAGAAACACTTCACACAAGCTACAATAGGCTCTATTTTTTACTATTTATATCAATAATATGAGCTAAGTACTAGTATTTCCATTTCACATGTGAGAAAACTAATAGGGTTTTAATAACCTTTTCAAGATGATAGAGCTAATAAGTATCAGAGTTGGAATTCACACATACTTTTTCCCAGCTCCTGAATCCATGCTCTTAACCTGTGCTCTGTATTTTTAGTGCCTCTGTATCAGCACAATATAAATTAAGATACAATGTAAGAAGGAAGAGTACAACTATTTCATAAAATATAATTCTCCTTCCAGCATTGCATAAAATGCATTTAATCATTCTATTCAGCTAGATGTAGTAGGTCAAGTTCTTAAAAGATGTTTTTGTTTAACAATTATTTAAAAATTACCTAGTAAGAGAATCAGGAGCTCATAAAATAATAAAGAAATTCTTTAAAATGAGCTAATCCATTTATAGTGTTTCCAAAAGGATTAAGTGATTTACGAGAAACTGTAGTGCTGGTTAGTAGAACCATTACTAAATGTTAGGTCTTATAAGTTGTAACCCAATGATTTTCCTAGTTTTGTAGGTGTTGCTATAATGTATCAAATGATAGAAATTCAAAGTCCGATTCCCACGTGTAAATAGGCATTTAATAATGTTTGTAGTGATGAAGAAATGATAAACTTATATGTTTCATGCCTTCTCTGATTTGTTTTCTTGGGAGTCTATCTCACTGCTGGAATTTTAAAGAAATTTTGAATACAAATTACTACTGCTGATGGCTTATTTTCCACTTGAGTGGGTTCTGTTGATATGCTCAAGAAATGGGGCATCACTATGTAAATATGAGAACAATTTTGATTACCTAGGGATAGTGGCCATTAATCATTTTTATTAACATAAATCAGGTAACTGTAGTTGGATATTATGTAAGTTATCATTTCAGGAATATAGTGATTTCCATACTGTGTAGAATTTCCAAAAAACAATCTAAGGCTATTATCACTTTTTATGTATATGTTCAGAATAAAAATTATCCTGAAGTGTCTAAATATGAGCCTTACCTGGAGAAACATAAATCAACTATGAATTTTCAAAATGAATTTAGATCTGTTTCCCTCCTTTCGATATTAACTTATACAAATCCCCTCTGTAAAAATATTGTGCATACTTGACAAATCTAGAATTCTTATTCCTAATTAAAATTCCAAATGAGGTTTAAAAAAAGTATGTGTATATTTCCTTGATACATCCATTATTAATATATGTTCAATCCACAAATTATAATTTATTGTGTAACATTGCACAATGTCACTTTTCTTAGAATTAAACTTATTTTTATTTTCAAAGTTAAAAATTGTGGACTGAACTCAATTCTTTTAAATGTTATTCTTGGTCTTGAATGTAATCAAGTCTCATCTTCTCTTTGTAGTCATGCCCTAGAAAATATCTACTACATTCTCCATTGTGTCTGAAATAGCTAAGGGCTATTGTTTTTATTCTTATACTTAAACTGAGAAAGAAATATTGGCCTACCTTTTAATTTAGTAAGAAAAATATTCTCTTAAGCAAGTCAGAGAGATGGTCAGAGAGATCCGTGTGCATATTTGAATTTGGTGGATGAGCATATTTTTTAAATTGCAGGCCATACAAGCACTTTGGATTAGTTTCATTCCTGACAGTTGATGAAAAGGATGGTAAGAAACAAGGATTGTAGTATTTTTTTTAAATGCTAACTGATGTCTCAAATTAAACTTCATGTCAAAATAGTCTTCAAGAAGATGATAGATGACATATAATCTGCAAGTTGCTGCTTAGCAATCATTTTTTCATAGCAAAGTTCTGTTCTCTTGGTGTATTAAAGTTGGTCTTGGATATATGAATGACATTTACAAGTATCCTGTAAACTAGATTGAATATCATTCCTTTCTTTTCTCCTAAATATTGTGTATTCTTATACAAGATCATTTCTCATTCACAGAACAACATAGCAAAGTAAAACAAAAAATGTATCTGTCAAGTGTACAATGCTTCTGCAACCCAAATACTCTAACATTTCTAACATGAAAATCTATGCATTTGTGTATTGTACATTCAAAATTATTATATAATAATATAGGAAAAGAAACTTTCATCCATCATTAAAGATATGTATTTTATATATATAATAAGTTTCTTTCCTTGGAGGGATTTTTTTTTCAAAATGGTCTTCTAAAATGAGACTTAAAAGTTTCATTAAGTATTTCTAAATATAGTGACTTTACCATCTGTAATATGGTGAAATGTCATTTTCTAAAAATCACTGTGGTTAAAAATTGTTCTCCAAAAGATTTATAGATAAATACATTTTCTTTAATATAAATGTATTTTCTGCTCATAATGGCTATATCTCTTCCAATCTTAATAACTTTTCCATTTATGTTTTCTAAATAGTTCTTCCAAGATTTGATATATGAGTTGTTCAGCTAGCTGTACTTCAAAGATGGTTTTCCATTCTCATTCTGATGTCTTAAGAATACCTTATATTTTATGTGCATCTGTGACTTTGAGGTTTGAATCTTTTTCACAGACTTTTTAAACTGAAATGTTCTAGAGCAGTTTGTTTTTTCAATGAACCCTATGTTCATTTTTTTTAACTTCTTTGTATCTCACAGATGCCTTACAGTCAGTGTATCCAATAATAATTTGCCTTGCATCTATAGCTACAATTGCTTTTTCTCTTCATGAATTAACCACTGTGATGAACATTTCTAGTTCTCACTGATCCATATGTTCATCTGAATTTTCCAGACTCCTTTTAGGCAGATCCCGTAAGACTAGGTTTTGGCCCATTTTATTTGGACAGTAGGAGTTAAACCACTCATAGGTATGGCTCTTAAAATCATACCATGCAATCTTCTTGTCTTCATTTTCCCTGCTGCAGATTATCTTGGAAGTAACTAATTCTAGAAGGCATAACTAGAAGAAAAAGAATAGCCCAACCTGCATTATACTTTATATTAGTAATAAACACCTTTTGGGGGGATATAAAAAATTGAGATTAGTTTTTTTTTTTTTTCATTTGTGGATGCTAAAATTACCTAAAACAGAAACAGGTTATCAGAAGAGAGGTATAGTTATAACAAAACCCTAAAATATTTGTTAATTAGGAGAGAGGTGGTTGGGAGTGAATAAATCAGTATCAGGGACTGGAAAGACCATGATACATGTTGCCTAGTGCAGCACATTTGGTAAAAGGGACAAGTGCGATCACTTGTGAGGCAAGACTCATGCTTACTTTAACTTGAGAGGAAATGTTTCAGAAGTATGTCAGTGTATTGCGTATTACTGGCTACATTTTACAAAATTTATGAGATAGAAATGAACCAATTGTCAAGCCAAAATGTGAAAGATAACATTACATAAATTCAGAATTTTGTAGATCTGGACAAATAGACTACTTTTTGATAGAATTTTAAAAATCTCTTCAAAGGTAAGAAACCAATAAAACATTTTGGCTAAAAAAAGTGACAGAAGTCAAAGAAGATATTAAGGTATAACCTTTCCATACAAGACTCTTGGTGTTAAGGTAGCCATGGATGAGAAACATATGAATGTAAAGTAAAGGAAACATGGATTTGAGGACCATATCAAGAGGAAAAGGTTTGAGAATGGTCACTTGTGCAAGAAACTGACTGGAAATTAATAAATCAAAATCCTGTTAGAGAATCATATCACCAAAGAAACAAGAGCACAGACTGAAAAATGCCTTTAATTCATTGAGCTGTGAATCAACTTTCAGGCTGCCAAACCATGCAAGAGAGACAACCTTCAAGGTCAGATTAGCAAAGGAGAACATTCCAACACTTTTCAGATGAGCCCAAGAAGGATAATGACAAAGGAAAAATCTCTTAGAGGACTGACCATGGCAACAGGGAGAAACCAACAGCGTTTCTGGAAGAGAAGAGAATCAGGATCTCAAAATTTCTCACTGCAAGTCTAAATTTTTGGGGGGGCAGTGGGCCACAATATCCAGTGAAAAATTAAGGTTTAAATAAATAATTTTAAAACTTTCATTTGGTTTTATTGAGTAGAAGTAAAGGAGTAGCCACAATTATTTATTTATTTATATTTTTATTTATATTTTTTCAAAACTCAAAAGGTTTCTTTATTACTCTATTAATTCTGTTACATTTATTGCTTTATTGTTTTAAAATTATCAGAACAAATAGAGAAACTTTATGTGTGGATAGGTATATCTACATGTGGAAACTTGTATCTATCTATTTACGTGTGGAAACATATCTGTCTATGTGTGGAAACATATCTGTCTATCTACATGTGGAAACTTTATCTGTCTATCTACAGCTGATAACCAAAGTAGCACCAGAAATCCTATCAGCTCTTGCATTACATAGCCATAGGAGTCAGCAATTTCCATTTCCTTTTCCCTCTCAATGAAAAACTGTATTTTGCCCAAAGAGGTGGACTTGGCAGCATTCTCATGCTTTTGTTGAGCCTGCCTCTTCATGGCCTCCTGCTCTGGCCTCTGCTCTTCTGTGATGGGCTTTGACATTACGGGCCCAGAAATATAGGGTTTCCTCCATGAATGTGGTTGGAAGCAGAATTCTTGGGGTGGAAGCTGGGTTTGAGGCTTGGGTGGAGACTGGTGCAGTGGGAATGGACTCCTGCTGGAGAAAAGTGCAAGATGATGCTCTGTAGGGTACAGGTCTAGAAGCAGTGGACTGGGTGACACTAGGCTGGGTAGAGTTGGTCAGGTCTGGTTGGGTTGAGTTGGTCGAGACTAGACCCAAGGATGAGCAGGCAGGATATGTCAAAGATACGGGAACTTGATGGGATGAATTGACTGCAGTAGGGTGGGTGAGCTGTGTTTGTAGAGCCAGGCTGGGTAGAGGAAGCCAAAGCTGGCCCGTACGAGGCCAGAGACTGTGGCCTCTGCTCAGTGGACTGCAGGCCTGTCCTCACTCAGAAAAGGCAGAGGCACCAACTTGACCTTTCCAGGAGGTGGCAGTTCATCCTGGGATGGAGATGGACACTCTTTTGTGATACTGCCATCTGGTTTCTGGGTTTTGACATGAGTTTTCTCAGGACTTTTACCCTCATGTAGAGTGTTCAGCCATGGTTTGGTGGCTGGGAGTGGCTGGAGTTCTTCAAGGTTCCTTGAATTTCCCAAAGTCTTGGAAGAAGAGAATCCAGGTCTCTTATCAATCTTCTTCCCCAGTGCCTGAAAAACCTGCACAGACTCCAGTATGTGCATGCCTAGCCTGCTTCGAGGTTCCTTAAAGTTATCTTGGCTGAATTCAGGTTGATTTTTCTTCCACTTCATCCTGGGAATGGTTGGCTTTTCTTCTGCTGTGACTTTATTCCCGGACTGCTCACCCTCTTCATCTTTCTTGGATTTTCTTTTTCTGGTTCTTTTGGTCTTTTCTTTTTCACAGCTCCTAGTTTTTCTGTTCCAGCTTGATGTAGTTATTGGAGATTTACATCTAGAACACTTGGCCATGTTCACAGGAGCCTTGTCACCATCTGCAACATTGCAAATACTTACATCCCCTGGTAACAGACCCTCTGGTGCCTTAGGAGCACCACTGAGAGGCTCAGAGGCTATATGTTTGTTCTTCCTGGTTTGACCAGAGGACCCCTTTTTGGTACATGACCTTTCCTGCATCTGATTTAACTTGATGGCTCTGGTATCTTGGGTTTTGATCACCTTGGGACCTTTGGACTGATCAAGGTCTTTCAAGGAACTGAAGAGCTGAGGAAGGTGTTTGTCCCCCAACAGGGCAGCAATGTTTGCAAAACTGCCACTCGATTCAGTCTCACTTCCAAGTGTCTTTTGGTCCTCAAGGCTCAGGTTGTTCTTTCCCAGATGTTTCAGAACCAGGCTGCTTCTCTTGGCCAAGGGGATCAATGCAGGTCAGGAGCTGGTGAATATCAGGGATTTGTGTAGGGAGTAGTACATCGTCTTGGTTTCCTATTGGGATCTGGTAGGCATCCAGAGGCTTTGAAAGCTTGTTTTTAATATCCTCCAAATTGTTATTCTCTGTTTGTTCCTCATTTTTAGCTGGAGGGATTGCCAAGTGATTACTAGAACTCTGGACTGAAGCTATCACTGAAATGCCCCCAACCTCAGGTGGTGGGTTATTTCTGCCTCTGCAGGTCTTAGGGAATTCTGGAGTTTGTGGCAGACAAAATGTCTGGCTTGGAGGCTACAAACCCAGGGAAGTCTCCATCACTTGAAAATGTCTTTCTGTGATTGGTTGAGCAGATGCAGAGTAGTAGATTCCAGATGTGGAGACTGATGATAGGGTACCTGTGGGCTGAATCTCTTTAGCACCATCACCATTTCCGGTTAGGGGCAGAGGCCCTACTTCCTGTATATCACACAGAGCCATAGGATTGCAGGCAGGGTACAAGTTCTCTAGAGAGCAGAGGCCCCAGTGTGCCTTGATTGTAATAATATACCTGGCTCCCTTCCTGATAAGGAAGGGACAGACTATGTCCCTGATTTAGAATCTGACATGGTGTTCCCTGAACAAGGCTGGCAGAAAGTGATGGATACAGAGGGACCATGTTATTGACATCTGAAGTCTTATCATGCTGAGTTGCCATAGACATGGCTGTGACAATCACAGTGAAGTCTCCAAGGGAAGAGTTGCCATAGACATTGTCACAGTCACAGTGAAGTCTCCAAGGGAAGAGGACTTCTTTTCAGTGCTTTCCGTGGTATCCCATGCAAAAACACATGGATAGGAAGCAGCTGAAGTGGAAATCTGGCTCTGGCTAGTAACTCCAGACAACATAGTTGTGCTAGAATGTTGGTAAAGGTAGGCACTACCCAAGAGTGGCTGGAAAGAAGTGCCAGAGGCTGATGGCAGCAGCCATGTCAAACTGGCAGTGAGAGCAGAGACTCTGGAGAAATCGCAGACACTTCCTGTTAAGGAAGAAGCCTCATGACGCACCACGGGAAGAGAGAGCTGCAGAGAATTTTAAGTTCCAATTAAAGATGGATTATGGAAATTTTCTGCAGGGAAAAAAAATCAGTGAGGTTGAAAATTCTCTGTCAGAGGAGTAACATTACCTTAAGGTTGCTGCTGTCAGGAAGACTATAATACCAACTCACTGGAGATAGCAAGAATCAGTCCATTTCTGATGGTTCTCAAAGCCAGAGCACTTTGGTATCCTTTGGTACTCACTGCCCATGCTCCCAGCTTGAGCAGATGTGCAGAAGACCCAGGAGAGGGGTTCTTAATAGTTCTCTAGGCTAGAAGCAACCTTCTCCCTTCCCTTCTTCCCTATGAGCCTGCATTATTATCAGTAAAAAGTTGCATAAACAGCAGCAAAATGGAATAAATGTGGAAGTACAGGTAGGTACAATTTTTATAGACAAATATTTCAGTAAAAACTGGTGCAAAGCAGAGAGCAAGATACTAAGTATAAAGAAATTCCATTATTGTTCTCTTTCATAGCTGTCTGAATATTAGCCAGCAAGTAACAGATATTGCCTAATAGAAATATGTATATTTCAACTAATATAATCACTTAAGAGAAAAGAACACTTAAAAAGTATCATGAAGGTTTTAATATTTATCTTAAAGCCTAGATCATAATTATCTTCAAAATCCAGGAAAATGTCATCCCCAAAGCCAAGAAAAACCATCATGGCTAGAATTAAATTAAATTTTTTAATGTAGGAAAACCCAAAGGACTCCACAAAATTTTATTAGATAAATGTGGAATTAAAGTTGTGGGGCTCGATTTTTCCTTCTTAGAATAGCTAATATCTAAAAGCAGATAATGGCTGTTTATTAGTGTCCTCTCTGTATTAGGAAGAAAAATAAAGATAAAAAGCAGTCTTGACTTGGAACTTACTTATCACAAAAGCAGTCCTGATTCAAGTTAGGAGATAAAATTTTTTTAAATACTTAATTTTATTTTTAATAGGCAAAACATACACATAGTTTAAAAATCAGAATGACATAAAATAGTGAAGGTTCTGTTTCCTTCACTCTCATAGATAACCATTTTAGTTTCTTGTTTATGGGAAGCATGATTTCCAAAACATACTTCTAAAATGTTTATATTAAAAAATGTAAGGTGCCATCTGTGGTTCAGAGAAGCAATAGGAAAAAAACAAACAATTGTGTATGACTTCTGATAAGCTCCTTTTTTTCTGATGTGTGATACCCTATCTGACCTTGCTTTCCTTCTTAGTCTACTCATGTAAGTATTTGCTTAAATCAACTGTGTTCTGCCCTGTTCTGAGCAGATTTCACTCTATGCCTTTGCTTTAATTTAATATATTTGATTCTTTCAACATCCACTCAAACTGCTACTTTTTCTTGAGAGCTGCTCTATACTTGCCTTCGTTCTTATATTTTCTCTACCCTCTTGGTTCCTGTTGGCCTGTGCTGATGAAAACAATCTTGAACTAACCTCCTTTTGATAGTCCAGTACTCTCTATCCTCTCTCCCTACTTTCTCTTTTTACCTAGTTTAGATAGAACACTCCAAAATGTATGGATAGTACTTTTTGAGCATAATTAAATTAAAAACAGTTAATTTGAAACATTAGTGGAGGGAAGCCACTAACAGATGATACATGTCAACATATACTGCCAGTTTTCTCTATCACCTTGTTTTCTCTATTTCTGTTGAGGCATTTTCAAGATATCTCTGATTTCATTTTCTACATGGGTGTCCTTTAAAATTCAATGTTGGAAAAGAAGGGGACCAGAGAGAACTAATCTGCCATACTAATGTAACAGATGGGCAAAAAACAGATTTTCTTGGAGAGTCAATGACTTGTCCAAAGTCACATAGCTAGTAAATGTCAAAGTCAAAACTGAAATTAGGTCTCCAGATTTCTAGTTCAACACTTTTCCCCATTATTCCCTGCTGTTTTAAAGCTGCTACTAAATTTAGGGACAAAAAAAAATCTAATGAAAATCTTTTAAAAGTCTCTTTCCTTACCAGACATGGCCAGATAAGAAGAGGAAACAACAACTATAGATAAAAGAGATGAGGAGAGGATACTGTAAGTGTCTGAATGGCTGAAGCCAAAGAGCATGTGTGTCTAGTATGAAGATCACTGGTCACTGGTCACTTGCAATGATCCAAGTTTATTTACAAGCAACTCCATGGAAACCCCAAGATTCTACCAGGTGTTGTAGGTTGGTGGGAGAATGATATCACAAAGCAGACAGTTTACAGGTACAAAGTAGCCAATAGGGAGGTCAGATTCCCAACAAGAAGGCAGGATTGGATGGAAGGAGTAGTAGTAGAGCTAAAACAACACCTAAACAGCTGAGCTCTGTGAAGAGGGAATCCTACAGGACAGGTGTCATTGCCTCATTTTCCCCCAGGATCTTATGTTAGAGATATCATCTTAACATTTCTTATAGATGTTCATTAATACAAAAAACAAATAATTATTTATGTTGTATAACATATGACACATTTTAAATTATATGTACTGTTCATTAATATCCTTAGGAAGGAGCAACATTTAGGTTGAACAGTTACATTTTTTCTGAAGTTGATCTGCTTAATGAATTTATCCCTTTTTTAGGAGCACAGGAAGGGATTAAGGAGCTCTTTTTGTAACTTGGTTCAAGAATTGGATGGATTTGTAGAGTGTACCTTGTGAGGAAAGATGTGGTCCAAGGATCTTTCCTTTTAGTTTCCTCTCCTGGAATCCTATCTTTCTTGGGCTGGGCTGGACTAAGCCAGGTTGCACTTGCATCTCTATTCTGCTTTCCTTTTTTTCTTCATTATAGGCATTGTTTCTGGGACAAGCCTTGATCCAGCATTCTCATGCTCATGGATGTTACTTTCTGTCAATTTTCAGCAGCAGGGGTGCTCTTTTTCAGCGCCTAATGCTTAGCAAAATGAACTCTGCCCATTAGATGCAAACACCAGAGAGCTGAAAGACAGCGCTGATTGCAAACCTTTCCTCTTCCAGCCTTTATGCCCATAATTGCAATTCTTTTTCCCATAATTTGTTATCTCTGTCTTCTTGGAATGCACAGGCATCCTGCTATCCCCCTCTTTAATACACAAGAGGCATTGCTGATATTTTCTCTTTTCCTTCTCACATAGTGTATCCAGTATGGCAGTTAGAGTAGCCTCATTCCCCCTTGCAAACAGGTACTGTAGAATCTTGGATCCTTAGGATTCTCTGCCTGCCGTGCTTGGGCACAATGCAGGCAAGCTGAGGAGGATAATAGAGAAAGAAGAGACCATTCCTGAAGAATAGGAAACAGGCAAGGTGAACAGACACAGGAAAAGAGAGATTCATGTGAATTTTTCAATTTCTGTGAGAATCAAGTTGACAGGTTTCTGGCCTCGTATTAACAGAACAGACAATTCAGTATATATTACATATATTTTAGGTTGCTAGATAGTGCAGCAAATGCCATGAATTCTGAGCACTGAAGAGAATAATCTTAAATATATTTTCCCACCTTGTTTGATATCAGAGTACCTCATTTACTCATTCACTGATATGTTTGTACACTATAGATGATTTCTAAATGCTCTGGTTTTGTCTACATGATTTCTCCTTGTCCCATTTTTAAGGAATCCAACATTGTATGACATATTGCATGTTTTCCTCTTTTTTTTATTAAGGTATTACTGATACACACTTTAACGAAGGTTTCACATGGAAAAGCAATGTGGTTACTACGTTCATCTGTTATCATATACCACCCACATCCCATTTCAGTCACTGCCCATCAGTGATGGTAGATGTCTGTTAGGTCCATCTGTTCTAATGCATTGATGCCACAGAGTCACTATTTGCCTTCTCTGTGCTACACTGTCTCTTCCCAATGATCCTCCCCACATCATGTGTACTAATCATAATACCCCTGAATCTCCTTCTCCCTCTCTCCCCATCCACCCTCCCCAACCCCTCCCCTTTGGTAACCACTAGTCCCTTCTTGGCATCTGTGAGTCTGTTGCTGTTTTGTTCCTATTGTTTTGCTTCATTGTTATACTTCACAATTGGGGGAAATCATTTGGTATTTGTCTTTCTCCATCTGGCTTATTTCACTGAGCATAATATCTTTCAGTTCCATCCATGTTGTTGCAAATTGTAGAATTTGTTTCTTATGGATGAATAGTATTCCATTGTGTTTATGTACCACATCTTCTTTATCCATTCATCTACTGATGGACACTTAGGTTGCTTCCATATCTTGGCTATTGTAAATAGTGCTGCAATAAACATAAGGATGCATATGTCTTTCTGAATCTGAGAAATTATATTCTTTGGGTAAATTCCAAGAACTGGAATTCCCAGGGCAAATAGTATTTCTATTTTTAGTGTTCTGAGTAACCTCCATGTTGCTTTCCACAGTGGTTGAATTAGCTTGCATTTCCACCAGCAGTGTAGAAGGGTTCCCCTTTATCTACATCCATGCCAGCATTTGTTGTTCTTAGTCTTTTCAATACTGGCCATCCTAAATGGTGTGAGGTGATATCTCTTTGTGGTTTTTATTTGCATTTCCCTGATAATTAGTGATGTGGACCATCTTTTCATGTGCCTGTTGGCCATCTGAATTTCTTCTTTGGAGAATTGTCTGTTCATATCCTCCATCCAATTTTTAATTGGGTTATTTTCTTTTTGGTTGTTGAGGTGTGTGAGTTGTTTATATATTTTGGATGTTAACCCCTTGTCAGATATGTCATTTACAAATACATTCTCCCATACTTTAGGATGTCTTTTTGTTATGTTGATGGTGTCCTTTGCTGTACAGAAGGCTTTAAGTTTGATGTAGTCCCATGTGTTCATTTTTCCTTTTGTTTCTCTTGCTTAAGATGCGTTCAGAAAAAAGTCGCTCCTGCTTATATTCAGGAGATTTTTGCCTATATTATCTTCTAAGAGTTTTATGGTATCATGATTTACATTCAAGTCTTTGATCCATTTTGAGTTTACTTTTGTGTATGGGATAGACAATGATCCAGTTTCATTATCTTGTATGTAACCGTCCAGTTTTGCCAACACCAGTTATTGAAGAGGCTGTCAATTCCCCATTGTATGTCCATGGCTCCTTTATCATATCTTAATTGACAATATATACTTGGGTTTATATGTGGGCTAACTAGTCTGTTCCATTGGTCTATGGGTCTGTTCTTGTGCCAGTACCAAATTGTCTTGATTACTGTGGCTTTGTAGTAGAGCTTGAACTTGGGGAGCATAATCCTCCCAGCTTTATTCTTCTTTCTCAGAATAGCTTTGGCTATTTGGGGTCTTTTGTGATTCCATATGAATTTTAGGATGATTTTTCTCTAGTTCATTGAAGAATGCTGTTGGTATTTTGATAGGGGTTGCATTGAATCTATAGATTGCTTTAGGCAGGATGGCCATTTTGACAATATTAATTCTTCCTATCCATGAGCATGGGATATATTTCCATTTTTGGTATCTTCTTTAATTTCTCTCATGAGTATCTTATAGTTTTCAGTGTATAGGTCTATCACTTTCTTGGTTAGGTTTATTCCTAGCTATTTTATTCTTTTTTACACAGTTGTGAGTGAAATGATTTTCCTGATTTTGCTTTCTGTTAATTCATCATTAGTGGATAGGAAGGAAACAGATATCTATGTATTAATTTTGTATCCTGCAACATTGCTGAATTCAGATATTAGATGTAGTAGTTTTGGAGTGGATTCCTTAGGATTTTTTATGTACAATATCATGTCATCTGCAAACAGGGACAGTTTGACTTCTTCCTTGCCAGTCTGGATGCCTTTCATTTCTTTGTGTTGTCTGATTGCCTTGGCTAGGACCTCCAGAACTATGTTGAATAAAAGTGGAGAGAGTGGGCATCCTTGTCTTGTACCCAATCATAAAGGAAAGGCTTTCAGCTTCTCACTGTAAAGGATAATGTTGGCTGTGGGTTTGTCCTGTATGGCCTTTATTATGTTGAGGTATTTGCCCTCTACCCATTTTGTTGAGAGGTTTTATCATGAATTGATGTTGAATTTTGTTGAATGCTTTTTCAGCATCTATGGAGATGATCATGTGATTTTTTCCCTTCTTTTTTATGATGTGGTGGATGATGTTGATGTATTTTCTAATATTGTACCATCCTTGCATCCCTGGAATAAATCCTGATGAACGATCTTTTCGATGAATTTTTGAATTTGATTTGCCAATATTTTGTTGAATATTTTTGCATCTATGTTCATCTGGGATATTGATTTATAATTTTATTTTTTTGTGGTGTCTTTGCATTGTTTTGGCATTATGGTGATGCTGGCCTCATAGAATGAGTTTGGAATTATTCCTTCCTCTTCTACTTTCTGGAAAACTTTAAGGAGGATGGGTATTAGGTTTTCACTAAATGTTTGATAAAATTCAGCAATGAAGCCATCTGGAAAAGAGATTTTGTTCTTAGGTAATTTTTTGTTTACCAGTTCAATTTTGTTGCTAGTAATTTTGGTCTGTTCAGGTTTACTGTTTCTTTCTGGGTCAGCCTTGGAAGGTTGTATTTTTCTGGAAAGTTATCCATTTCTTCCAGGTTATCCAGTGTGTTAGCATATTATTTTTCATAGTATTCTCTTATAATTCTTTGTATTTCTCTGGGGTCCATAGTGATTTTTTTCCTTTCTCATTTTTTATTCTGTTTAATCCTTGTAGACTCTGTTTTTTTCTTGTTAAGTCTGGCTAGGGGATTATCTATTTTGTTTATTTTCTCAAAGAACCAGCTCTTGCTTTCATTGATTCTATTGTTTTATTCTCCTCGATTTTATTTATTTATGCTCTAATCTTTATTATGTCCCTCCTTCTGCTGACTTCGGGCCTCTTTTTTCTGCTTTTCCTAGTTTTGTTAATTGTGAGTTTTGACTGTTCATATGGGATTGTTCTTCTTTCCAGAGATAGGCCTGTATTGCAATACACTTCCCTCTTAGCACAGCCTTCACTGTGTCCCACAGATTTTGTGGTGTTCAATTATTATTTTCATTTGTCTCCATATATTGCTTGATTTCTCTTTTTATTTAGTCATTGATCTACTGGTTATTTAGGAGCATGTTGTTAAACCTCCATGTGTCTGTAGGCTTTTTTGTTTTCTTTGCATAATTTATTTGTAGTTTCATAACCTTGTGCTTTGAGAATCTGGTTGGTACAATTTCAATCTTTTTTGTATTTACTGAGGCCCTTTTTGTGGCCTAGTATATGATGTATTCTTAAAAATGTTCCATGTTCACTTGAGAAGAATGTGTGTCCTGCTGCTTTTGGTTGGAGAATTCTGTGGATGTCTGTTAGGCCCATCTGTTCTAATGCATTGTTCAGTGCCCCTGTCTCTTTACTTATTTTCTGTCTGGTTGATCTGTCCTTTGGAATGACTGGAGTGTTAAAGTCTCCTAGAATGGATGCATTGCATACTATTTCTCCTTTTAATTCTGTTAGTATTTGTTTCACATATGTCAGTGCTCCTGTTGCATGCATAGATATTTATAATGGTTATATCATCTTGTTGGATTGACCCCTTTATCATTATCTAATGTCTGTCTTTGTCTCTTGTGACTTTTTTTGTTTTAAAGTCTATTTTGTCTGATACAAGTACTGAAACACCTGCTTTTTTCTCCCTATTAGTTGCATGAAATATCTTTTTCCATTCCTTCACTTTTAGTCTGTTTACGTGTTTGGGTTTGTAGTGAGTCTCTTGTAGGCAGCATATAGTTGGGTCTTGTTTTTTTAATCTATTCAGTGACTCTGTGTCTTTTGATTGGTACATTCAGACCATTTACATTTAGGGTGATTATTATAGGTGTGTACTTATTGCTATTGCAGGCTTTAGATTTGTGGTTACCAAACATTTAAGGGAAACTTCCTTACTATCTAAGACTCTAATTTAACTCGCTTAGTATGCTATTATAAACACTATCTAAAGATTCTTTTTTTTCCCCTTATTTTTTTCCTCTCCCATTCTTTATAGATTAGGTATCATATTCTGTACTCTTTGTCTATCCCTTTTTATTACTTCTGGTGACAGCTATTTAACCATAGGAATACTTCCATCTATAACAGTTCCTTCAAATTACACTGTAGAGATGATTTGTAGGAGGTAAATTCTCTCAGCTTTTGCTTCTCTGGAAACTGTTTAATCCCTCCTTCAAATTTAAATGATAATCTTCCTGGATTAAGTATTCTTGGTTCAAGGCCCTTCTGTTTCATTGCATTAAATACATCATGCCACTCCCTTCTGGCCTGTAAGGTTTCTACTGAGAAGTCTAATGATAGCCTGATTGGCTTTCCTTTGTATGTGATCTCTCTGGCTGTTTTTAATAGTCTATCCTTATCCTTGATCTTTGGCATTTTAATTAGTATATGTCTTGGTGTTGTCCTCCTTGGGTCCCTTGTGTTGGGAGATCTGTGTACCTCCATGGCCTGAGAGACTATCTCCTTCCCCAGATTGGGTAAGTTTTCAGTACTTACTTCCTCAAAGACATTTTCTATCCCTTTTTCTCTCTCTTATTCTTCTGGTACCCCTATAATATGAATATTGTTCCATTTGGATTGGTCACACAGTTCTCTCAGTATTGTTTCATTACTAGAGATCCTTTTTTCTCTCTGTGCCTCAGCTTCTTTTTATTCCTCTTCCCTAATTTCAATTTTATTTATTGTCTCCTCCACTGTATCTAATCTGCTTTTAATACCCTCCATTGTGTTCTCCAACTGTTGGATCTCCATTCTAAATTCTTTCCTGAGTTCTTGACTATTTTTCTGTACCATGAGCATGTTTATGATTTGTATTTTGAAATCTCTTTCAGGAAGATTTATTAGTTGAGTCTCACTCAAACCTTCTTCTGTTGTATGTATAATTTTGCTTTGAACCAGGTTTCTTTGATGTTTCATATTTGTATGTGTCTCTCTCTAGTGCACAGAAGCTCTACTCCCTGTAGCTTCTCAGCTCCTAGAGCTATGTCATGGGTCACAGGGTAGTGGTGCTGATGGCTGGAGGGATGAAACAGCTATTTCCTGTTTTCCTGGCTGCTATGCCTCTCTCTACTGCCAGAATCAGTGGGCCTAACACACAGGTGTAAGGCTCTGTGCTTTGTGTTTGTACCTGCCATAGGCAGGACTTCCCTGTGGCTGGCCTGAAGCCAGGGCTGGGGCTGCCAGTTTGCGAGCCAGGTGGAGGCTTGTTCCATGAGGTCTGCTCTTTTCTCCAGGTGTCTGCAGTCTGGTGCAGTCTTCCTTCCTGTTACTCTTTCAGGATTAGTTGTATTAATTATATTTTCCTATTATATGTGGTTTTAGGAGCAGATCTCTGTCTCACCTCTCACTCCATCATCTTTCCATAATTTTTTAAATGAAGAAAAAATATTTATTATTTTTCATCCTGGAAAACTTTCAGGAAAAAGCCACTTAGCCTTGGGTATGTGCCTCACCAGAATTATATTTTTGAGAAATTGAGTCCTATTTTAATGCATAAACTTAAATTGCTGTGTATAAGAATATCAACTGACTAATGATAACAGAGACAAAAAGTGAGATACATGGTATTAAAAAATATCTCAACAGAAGTCTAACCACAGTTGAGGTGGCATTCTATATTGGTGTTTTGAGAATGACACTATCACTTTTGGAAAAAGCAAATAAAAGTAGATATAGAAAAGAGTCCTCACTCACACTAATTATATTCTGTTTGTCCATGAAATTATTGTGCATATCAATCTTGGGAGCATCCAATGTGAAGCATAACTCAAAAGACAACCCTCGAAAGCCCAGGTTCATGTACAAGTTGGAAGTAGTTTTGACAAACTACATAGTAAACACCTTATTAACTTAATACATATAAAGCACTTTCAGTATTACTCCACAGATTCATAGGCATTTTTGAAGTCTTTGGGAATGCAGTTAATGGCAGAAAATTGGCATTAGTTGTTTCTTAAAGATCACCAAAAGTTGGCTTTCTTTATACAAATTTATTCCATCTAGGAAGAAATGGGGTCTGAGGAGATTCTAAATAAAACCTTTTATAATTGTATCTGTGCCTAGGAGAGTAGGAATATAAAATAGACTCAGCACTGTAAATCCACCTAAAGGTCAGTAGAAGAAGCAGAAGACAATGTCCATTGCACTGGTCCTTTGTCACAGGTGATAGAGGTTTTCAGTAATGCTTATAAATCACATGACTTTTCAGGGACTAGATATCCATGAATGTTCCTCTGCATCCTAATCAGGATCTATTTGTAATGCACTGCTCAGAAGCACAACTGTAACATAGTGAAAATAGGCATGAGGATGGGGGGTTTGGTCATCTGCTGATGAAACACTGCCAGTATCATATTATTACCAGTTTACTGAATATTCTGGAGACAAAATTTATGGAAAAATAATTTATAATAATTTATGGGTAGAGAATATTTTCTGAAAGAATGTCCTTTTACATAAATATATATTTAGGTTTCTCTTTACATAATTCTGAAATGAAAGAGATTAGTTTGGTTTTAAAGTAATTAGAAGTGAAGAGGTTGTCTTCCTTAAAACAATACACGAGCAGAAACATGAACGATGTGAATGAGAGAGCCCCATGTATCAGATACTTGGGGGAAAAGAGTTCCAGGAGAAGGAATAGCAAATGTAAAGGCTCTGAGGGAGCCTTCTGAACGTGTTTACAAAGGTCAAAGAATAAGAAGGTTAGTATACCTGGAAATGAATGAAAAGGCCAGGGTAGGACTATTGGGTATGTACTAACATGAAATCAAGTCAGAATAGTAGCTGGTGAAAAGAGCATATAACTAATTGTAGGCAATGGCAAAAGTTTTACTCTTACACTGATTGTAATGGGACAATGCAGGACTAATTTGAACATAGAAACAACAGTATCTTATTTATGTTTTTAAAGATTCTTCCTGGCCACTTTGTTGCAGAATACATTAGAGATGGGGAGGGTCAATAGCCTGAAAAACAGTTATGATGCTATTATAAATAATTCAAGCTAACGATGGCAGTGGCTCAGACCAGGATTCTGGCAGGACACAAGAGCAATGGGTAATACACGATCAGATTCGGGATGTGTTCTGACACAGTCATATGTTTCTTGATAATATAAATATATACTACTTATAAAATTCACCAGAATTATATTTATCTACAAGCTAAAATACATCCTTTATATTCTCTCTAAAATAATAACTCAGAAAAATGGAGAAATAGGGTATATCATTTATCTAAGGAAGAATATGTAACATAGGAGATTATTCACCTCTTCAGGGTCAGTTGTTTTTTGCAAGAAGGAAGGTAGAAG